>NC_092129.1:32961113-33586113 GCF_043159975.1 Macaca nemestrina
GGCATTGTGTTACACGAAAAGAATATAAAGTTGAATGAAACAAATGGAGACCTTATTATTTCTCAGTTTACATATCAATACTCTCCTATACACACAAAATATACTAAGAGGAATACTGTTGTCTTCATACCCAAATTTCACAAGAACAGATAAAAACTGACTTTTGCCATCCCTGTACAAATGTTGTAGCAAATTCTAATGTTCTCAGGCCACACTGGTCATGATCTGAAAATGTGAGCCAGTTATATTGAAATGTCACAGGAGGCCGGGCATGGTGCTTTGCGCCTATAATTCCAGTACTTTGGGAGGCCAAGGAAGGCAGATCACCTGAGGTCAGGAGTTTGAGACCAGCCTGGCCAACATGGTGATACCCTGTCTCTACTAAAAATACAAAAATTAGCCGGGTACGGTGGCCAGCACCTGTAATCCCAGCTACTTGGGAGGCTGAAACAGGAGAATCACTTGAACCTGGGAGGAGGAGGTTGCAGTGAACTGAGATTGCACCACCGCACTCCAGTATGGGTGACAGAGCAAGACTCTGTCTAAAAAAAAAAAAAAAAGTAGGGTGTAGTGGCTCACGCCTGTAATCCCAGCACTTTGGGAGGCCAAGGTAGGTGGATCACGAGTTCAGGAGTTGGAGACCAGCCTCACCAATATAGTGAAATCCCATCTTTACTAAAAATACAAAAATAGCTGAGCATGGTGGCATGCGCCTGTTGTCCCAGCTGCTCAGGAGGCTGAGACAGGAGAACTGCTTGAACACGGGAGGCAGAAGTTGCAGTGAGCCAAGATCGTGACACTGAGCTCCAGCCTGGGCAACAGAGTAAGATGCGGTCTCAAAAAAATTCTCCAAAAAAAAAAAAAAAAAAGAAAGAAAGAAAGAAATGTCACAGGAAAGTTAGAAATATTGAGGTCATTTTTATGACCTTAATCCTTAATCCGAGGCACCAGAAAGTTCTACTTAATCTTATGACTCCTTTCCCTGCCCTGTTCCAACCCTGATCAACATGCCCTCTGGAAGATCCTACTGTTGTTAAATCCTTCTCTATACGGGACCCAGAGTCATCTACTTTTAAAAGCTGTTGTCTCTCTAAACCAAACTCAGGTTGAAGACTGGGCTCCTGCCCTGCCTCTATTATGTACCTTCCCTCCCCACAGCAGCGAGTGGCGACCCTGTCTTTTTTCTCTTACTGCTTTTAAAATTTTCTCCTTACATCAGTATTCAGCCACTCTATTAGGTGATGTCATGGTGTTGTTTTCTTTACATTTACTCTGCTTGGAGTTCATTGTGCTCTTCGATCTGTGCATTTATAGTTTTCATCAAATTTAGAAAATATTTGGCCATGACTTTTCCAAATATTTTTGTTCTCCTTCCCTTTTGCTGTGAAGCCCAATTACACGTCAGACTATTTGATACCGCCCCACAGAGCACTGAGATTATATGAATCTTTTTTTCACATTTTTTTCTGTTTGAGTTTCATTTTCAATAATTTCTACTGCTATGACTTGTATAGGAACTACCTCCAGAAGTTCCATTTGGTTCATTTGTGTACCTTCCATTTCTCTCCTTATTATGTTCATATTTTCCTCTCTCCTGAGCACACGGCACATATTTTTAATAGCTGTTTAACACCTTTGCTAATCTAGTCACCGCCACCCTTCGCAGGTATGTTTCCATTGATTGTTTCCCACTACTAGTTACAGTTCATGTTATTCTACTTCTTTGCATGCAGATTCTGTATTGTTTGATGCTATATATTGTTGTATTCCTTTAAGGAATAACAAGTTTTTGAGGGGTGCACATTGTTATGTGTAAATTAATGTAATTCTCACAAAGATTAATTTAAAGCTTTGTTAGTGTGGCCTTCGGAGTAAAGCCAATTTGGTCCCACTAATAAGGCAATATCTTTTTGAACACTCTATCCAATACTTTGTGAAGGTTTTCTAGCCTGGCTGGTGGGAACGCCAACTAGTTCCCAGATTTGAGTGAATTTTGAGAATTGTTTGTCCTACTGCTTTTCAGTGAATTTCTATCCTGCCTCTTAAAGTTTTAACTGATATATATTCCAATTTGAAATGACCCCTCTGTTAATCTCTGGAGGTCTTTCTTTCTGTGCATCTTGTTTCTCTCCAGCTCCCTGCCCTACAACATCTCACTGCATCAACCTCCCCAGCCCTGATCTCAGTCTCCTTCCGTCAAGTGAAAGTGCTAGATCCTATTTAGGTTCCTTTCCCTCTGTCAGGCCCAGATACTACCAAGAGCCTGTAAATTGGGACAAACATAGGGGGCACCTCATTTGTTTCTCATCTATCAGGAATAGCAGTATTGTGTTTCCTGAAGACCAGTGTCCGAAAACTCTTGCTCAGAAAGACAACTGCAGCAGTTAATCTTTCATGAGCAAAAGAAGAGTTTCTCCCAAGCACGATAATCCAAAACCTCCTTTCACTCTCTGCTCTTTCACCTCAGAGGGACTTCCAAACTTTTATCTACCTTCAACCCCACAGTTGATCATCTAAATTCCTCTCTTACCTGTAAACTCAACATCACAAACCACAATATAACCACTTTCTTGTTTCAAACTTTATCAAGACAAACCATCAAAAGCAGACATCATTGCCCTTAAATTCTTTTCACCAAGCTAAAAACTTCTGTGCATCCTCTCTATTGTTACTTCCTTTCCGTCATTCTTGGAAGATGAGCTGACATTAGTTGTTCATGTCCAACTCTATGCATTTGACTATTTGCTTTTCCTGGATCTCATTCCATCTGTCATCAATTTCTTCTGTATCTTTAACATCCCCTTTCTATTTACTCCTTTCCATTAGCCTTTTATAAATACGCTCAAGAAGTTTCTTTCATTTTTAAAAAGCCTTCTGATCATGATTATCCTGTGGCTACTGTCCAAACATTCTCTTCTTATTCAAATTTCTACTCCCTACCTACTTTCTATTTTTTATCATCTCCAACTGACTTGTCATCCCACTGAGATATGGCTTCTTCACTCAAATCTCTACTTGAGGCTTTCTCCAGTAGACTTTGTCAGTATTTGGAGAGCTAGCAGCCAAAAAAAAAAAAAAAAAAAAAACAAAGATACGCTTAACTGCACATGGGAAGAAAGCCAAATTAACCCCATTATTTCTATAGCACTGGTTCTCAAACTGTGGTCACAGACCAAAGGCATCAGTATCCACTGATGACATATACTGATGACTTGTTAGAAATGCAAATTCTTGGGTCCTTCCTCAGCCCTATCGAGCCAGAAACCCTTGGTATGGGACACAGAGGTTTCAGTTTACCAAGTACTCAGAATACTTCCTCAGACTTGGGAAATGCTGGTGTAGAGATTGGGGGAACAGGAGTCAGTTCTCTAGAACAGAGAACTGGTGCTGCTTAAGGATTCTACATATTAGCAATTTAATTTTTTAAGCTCTCAAAATTTCTAACTTATTTAAACGTATACTCTCTATGTTTATTAATGTAAAAGCAACATACTGAATGAAACTCTTAATCATTGAAAAATATCTGAAGATTGATTTTTAAAACAGAGGATAACTATAAGCCGAAAACTAAGAGTGTAATAGGAAAAGCAATGCAGGAAACAACATCAGATAATACTTACTGAATTCTGCCTGTATGCCAGGCATTAAACAAAGCATTTACCTTTACCTTTTTTTTTGCTGTTAATCTTCAGAAAAGTCTCACTTTATAAATAAGGAAACAAATTAAAAGATAAGTGCAGTAGACACAATGGCTTCTTGAAAAATGCTTACATATTAATCTCCAGAATGTGGGAATGCTGTTACATGGCAAAGAAGAATTAAGGTTACCAATCAGGTGACCTTGAAATGTGACAATAATCTTGGATTGCCCAAGTGGGTCGAATGTAATCATTAGAGTCTTTAAAAGTAAAAGAGAAAAAATGAGACTCAGAAGCAATGCAACTAGAGAAAAGGTCAGAGGGATTCAATGGGAGAAGCGCTCAAACCTACTGTTGCTGGTCTTGAAGACAGAAGGTGGGTAGATGGCCTTCTGAGGCTGGAAAAGGCAAGATTCTTTCCTGGAGCCTCTAAAAGGGAGCACATTCCTGCCAACACCTTGGTTTTATTCCAATGAAACCCATGTCAGACTACTGACCTAGAACTGAAAGAGTATAAATGTGGTAATTTTAAACCACTAAGTTTTTGGCAATTTGTTATGGGATAAATTAGAAAACTAATACTATAAGTTATGTGTCCAAGATCACAATACTAGTAAGGAACGGAGCTATAATTTGAACTCATTCAAAATCCCTGTTCTTTCATTGGGCCATGTTGTTTTGCAATCAATACCTATTGATACCAAATAATTTAGCAGCTGTTACAGCGCAGTGATATTTCTCCCACTGCCGTGGTTATAATAAGCAATCTCTTCAGGAGTACTATACCCTTTCTCAACTGGGATCGCCTCCATCAGCCCTTTACCTGCATCAAGCTTGCAGTTGCAAGCTTATGTTGTGTTTGTTTGGCATGGTGTTTTAACACAATATACTCTCAATTTCTCTTGCTCTGCCATTTTGTGTGTTCTCACAGTTGTCTCTGTTCACATATTTATGCTACAGTGTGGCCCTGGTAGGCATTTGTTTTTAACTACTCTTGTTGTTGAAAAAGGCCAAAGTTCTCTTACCATAACTTTTAACTCCTTCAACCACTTGAAGAAAAACCTATGGTTTTAGAAGTTAGCGCTAATGCAATATATCATGAAAGAGAAATAAAATATGCCACTGTTAGAAATGAAAAGATAAATATGGCATTCTTTGCAGAAGGTATCATCGGCTACCAATAAAAAACTTTAAAAAACTATTTTAATTAAATAAATCCATAGGTATCAATAAGATAGATTACTATATATTACATGGACTTGTAAAAAGCAATTGAGGATACCCAAAGAAAAATTATTTTGCTCATAGAAAAATAAAACAAATATCAGTAATAAGTTTTAGATAATTCTGTATTGCTAACTTCCTGATTATATTCCACACATTTCTCATGGAAATTATGCCATATATTGTAAACATAAATCTTCTCATAGTATTTATTTAGAAAAGTCCAAATGCATTTTTTAAAAAGACTTTGAAGAATACCGACCTAGATGAAGAACAGAATATTTTTAAAATATATTAAATAACAATCCCATTGCTATTCTAATTGCAATTTTATCAAAACTAAAAATTAATATGTGAATAAATTAGAGCTTAACGTATTTTCCCTTTGGAAATACTTGTTTCTATTTCCGATACTATTTTACATTTATTTTCCCCAGGCACGAAACACAAAGAAATATAAGTTCCAGAACATTTCTCACAACTCGGTGGATTTCTATGTGTTATTTTCTCTGTCATAACCTTCCTCCTCTTGTCCTAAAAACAGGATGTAGTCCATAGGGCATCTGTGCTATAAATTCTTCCTTTGCCAGTCACAGGTAATAGATAATCCTATTCTGTGTTAACTAGTACATTGACATATATCCATTATAGTATTTGAATTTTAATGTATTTGTTGACTAATTATTTTTAATTATTTGCACCCCGTACAAGACAGAAGCTAGACAAGGGCAACAGCTGTGGGCAATTTATATTTTTATTCCAGCACCTAAATGAACGCTTATCTTGCAAACAGAACTTCAATAACCTTTGTTAAAGAAAGAAAAGTGTCTTGGTGGTCAAAGAATACCCAAATAGTGAGATGGTTTGGGGTTCAACAGCCAAATGGTGTTTATTAGCTTTGTGACCCCAGTTAAGAAAATTTCACCAAGACTTTTAGCTTTTTTCTTCATAAAATGAACATATTTCACTTCATCCAATTGTTATGAAAGTCAAAGTAGATAATGCAATACATATATCAGTACAGAATAAGTGGACGTAGCCACCATTTTGTCATAGTTCATTTTATGCTGCTATAACAAAATACCTGAGACTGGGTAATTTAAAACAAATTTATTTCTAGCAGGTTTGGTTATCTGGTCAAGGCTGCTCTCTGCTTCCAAGATGTTGACTTGTTGCTGCATTCTCAGAGAGGAGAAATGCTGTGTTTTCACGTGGTGAATGGCAAAACAAAACAACACAAAACAACCCAAAACCCCACAAGCCAACACCTTTTATAAGGGCTTTAAACCTATTTGTGTAGGCAGGTGCCCTCATGACTTAATCATCTCTTAAATGTCCTCTCTCTTAATACTATCACATTGGCAACACCAAAATTTTGGAAAGGATACATTCAAACCACAGCAATAATGATCCTCTACTGCACACCTCCATAAACCTTTACTCCGTTATTGTTTAACTGGACTGGGATTTATAAGACCTTACCAGAAATACCAAACATCACTTACCAGTCTATCTCATGAAGTAAGTAAAACATGTAATAAAATTTTAGAGAACACAAAGCTTAGACCTATTCCAAACCAATATGCCCAATTAACATACTTTTCCAGGAATTATCTGAATTATAGGTTCTTAGGTTTATTATAATTAAATAACAATACCAATAAAGCTATCTGAGGAAAAGAGGTACAATTCATTTCAATCTTGTTTTGCAACTCTCTAGTACAGACAACTAAGGTGCAAAAAGCACAAAAGAGACACACAATCATATCATAGACTCATTTCCTTGCACATACATTGTGATCAGATGGAAACCTGCTTGATATCCCTGGGATGGAGCCTTTGTGCTTATAGCTATAGATGATTCTTTTTTCTTTTAATCTTTGCTTTTTTTATGCTTCCCCATCTCCATCATATTACATATTTTTCTACAAGGACAATTAAAAATGTTTATGTTTGATATATTAGTAAACTAAGTATATTATTTAAGTGTACACTGTGATTATGGTTTATTTGAGTGAATTTGATCATATAAACAAATATTCTTAAAAAGAAGAAATCAATGTTTGCTCTGCCTTCTATGAGCAGATTATTTTGTTATTCCTAACCCTGGTGCTAAGAATCAGTCTTTCTAAGGTGGCCAGTATTGATAAAAATCACAGCCTTTCCTCCAAACAGTTTTCTACTCCCTATTTCTCTTGGAGTGATGCATAAAGGAGTCCTTCTTTTTTCTTTCTCCAGTGTACCCTGAAGTAGAAATGCTGTTTGATGTCGATTTCTCTTCTGTCTCCTGAATTACCAAGCTGGTATTCTTTAGAGTCCTCTTGGGTTGCACAGACTCTAGCAACTTGTTTCCATTTATAATTAGTGAATTCTGGAAATGTTTGCCTGCATTTTGCATACTAAATTTTTATTAAGTTAATTTACCACATTACAGTTTCAAGACAAGATGCAAACTTTACTGCACTTCATCTCTATCATTTTGGTAGACAGAGGGTATATCTGATAATAACTAAAAATATATCTGCAGTAACCAACAAAAGTTTAAGATTTACCTAAATTTCACATTGGCTAAAAAGGCAATTTTTGCTTTTTTATCCACTATAATGACTTAAGGCATGCTAAGTGCAAAGTTTTCATAATATGTGTATAATATACATTCCACTTCTGCTTTATCACAAATTCAAATAAGTTTTATTAAATAACTTATGAATGTAGACATAATGATAAGTTTGTAAATATGAGTAAAGAACAGAGGGCTGACCAACTCAAAAAGAAACCATAGACTTTTAGGAACAAAGCCAGAGTAATTAAAAAATACATATGGTTAGAATTACAGTATGAAAAAGGAAACAGATAAACATATCTGTTTCCACATAAACAGATATATAATTGTACATGTGATTCCATTATACGGTTTGGAAATCCTTAAGTCAGTAATATGTGATTCTCTTTCAAAATTTAACTATATGATTAACTTACATTTGAAATACAAACTATGCAATAAACTATGTGTCAACATATGAATACTTTCAAACTATTGTCCTTCAAATTTAAAATAATTTTTAAAAAACTTGATAGTATCGGCTGTTCTAACTGTTAAAAAGATTTAAAAAAAAGCTTCCTTAGATAAGGAAGAGATCACTGAGAAAATTAATGTGTAAAACATTATTAATGTGACTAACCATCGTTTGTATAAAACAGGAAGGTTTCTTCAAAGACGCCTAAGTTACAGGATAAACAAGAGCATCAAGTAGATTTTACGTAGGAAGGGAAGATTGGAAAAGGAAGAATTGATATTTTTATATTCAAATACACTCAGATATATGTTAAATATAATATATAATCAGAACAAATTTCTAAGATTCAGTATGCTGGGACTAAGTTCATTGCTTGGACTCAACTTCTATAAGGTTAATTCAGAAAAAACCTTTTGACCTTCTTCCTTCAAAATCAATGAATTACTATAAGATGGGGCAAGATAAGCTAAGATAGACAAGAAGTTCCAGAAAGCTCATGTCAGGGCAGTGCTCAGTCTGCATCAGGTAGGCTCTGCATCATCTGTGAATTAAAGTTTGGTAGCATGCATTGTCTCAGGCTTCATCCTATATTGATGAAATCAGAGTATCTGGAAGTGATGCCTAGGCATGTGAGTTTTAACACGTCTCCTGGGCAATCTATGCATAGTAAAGCTTGAGAAGCATTGCTCTAGGACAACTGCGGTTGACAAACTTTTTCCTTAAAAGCCTAATAGAAAATAGTTACGGCTTTTCAGGCCATACTCTCTCTGTCACAAGTACCGAGTTCTGTCATTGTAGCCCGACAGCACCACAAACACCACAACCAATAGGTAAAGGACTGAGGATGGCTATGTGAGAATAAAACCTCATTTGTGAACACCAAAATTAAATTTCATATAATTTTAATGGGTCATAAAGTATGATTCTTCTCTTTCCTATCCCTCCAACCACTTTATAGTGTAAAAACCATTATTGGATCATGAGATAGGAACAAGCCACAAGACAGATTTGACTTGCTGGTGGTAATTTGCCAACCTTTGTTACAGGATATGGAAAAACCATAGGCTGGAAATGGACTACAAGTATTTCTCAGGTGAGTACAAAGCAAGATTTTTTTTTAATTGGTACTAAGAAGGAAAAGGAGGATGGATTTTTTTATATAGTAATTAAAAAGTAACACTAAGTAGTAAAAGCAATGATCTACTCACACCTGGCCAAAGAAATGTGTAAAAGATGCAGCAATGTCATTTAAGTGGGGAAAATTGAGCCTTGATTGGTACAAAATAAGTAAAGCAGCAAATAAAAATCTGATCAGGGTTGATACTTTTTGGTTCTTGCTTCTCATTCTCATTTATAGTCAGGAGATCCAAACCCTAACTCTACCTCTGGTAAATCCAGTTCAGTAACCTTAGGCAAGTTAGTTTTCCACATCTACATATTACAGTGATTATTTTAAATAAACCTTGATTCTCCAAAATTAAATTTTTAAGATTCTGGAAACAGGACATATGCAGAGCTAATACACCTTAAACTTCAGGACACTGTAAAGTCACATAGCAATTCTATTCATGCCCAGTAGGCTACACTGTAACTGTATAGCTTACTGTTGCAAAGACAAAAAAGAAAAGTTTAGACTTACATCCTTACAGAATGTGCTCTAAAGAACATAAAAAATGATTAACATCACTGAAATCAAGTTCCTAGCAAGTCTCTCTACTCAAAAGCTTCCAATGACTCTCCACGGCCTCTGAGTCAAGGACAAGTCCTTCGAAGCAAAACAAGTTTCTAAGTGACCTGGCTCAATTCCCTCCCTGACTTAACCTCTTTCTCCTCTTTCTCCTCTCCCCTTCTTGCTCCCATCTAGCCACAGTGATTCCTTGCAACCCATGGACAGGCATGCTTCCACCACAGGGCCTTTGCCCTGGCTCTTCTAGTAGATATCTATTCAGAATACACCCTCGTCTTCTTATATCTTCGCTCAAGAATCAACTCAATGAAGCCCACTCAGACTACTCAATTTAAAATTACGATCGGTTCTTACCTCCCAGATTTCAACATACACCCCCCACCCCCACCACACTGCTCTATATTCTTTTCCACAGCTGTACTACCATCTAGTCTTACTTACAATGTTAACTGCTCTTGGTTTGTAACCACCTTCCCCAACAGAAGAGCTTTTTCAGAGTCAAGACTTGTTTCTTTGATCCATTGTTACATTTTAAGTACTGAAAATAGTGCCTGGCATGAAGAAGACACTTGAAAAATATTTCTTGAATAAACAAGTGAAAGTTTTCCTTAATGGAGGGTGGATAGCACTATTTCTATTTTTAATAGAGCCACAAAAATATAGCAATTTGTCCAACTGTAAAAAAATTTCAGTATTTCTTTTAATACAATTCATTTTTTCCCAAAATGATGTTTTTACTCATACATTATCGATTTTAAATCTTAAAATCAGAAATTTTATTTTGTTTGCTCAAATGCTTAAACCAAAATGATATTTTTTCAATATTCTCTTAATTTAAAAAAAACATAATAGGTAAAAGTATGTATCACATTGGAGTGTCGGTAAATTTTGCATTGTACTTGTTACTTGCTTTAAAATATAACATGTAAGAAGCTGAGATAACTGTTAAGCACGTGCATTAATATTAATCACTAACGTGATTTCACACTATGATCTAATCAATTTTTTAAAGTACATTAAAATTTCAGGCATATAGTATCTTCATTATTAAAATAACATTAATTTACTTACATTATAAAAAGAGTCTTTTTTCCTTTTCAGAAGAAAGCAATTCTATAAATGCTTATTTATCTAATTATCACATATACTAAATGAATATATGGTTTAATTCATCTGACTATACACACTGTTTGAGTTTACTTTAGAGTTGGAGATCATCATTGCTGATATATTATTTGATAACTAGACTGCCTTTCTTCCACGCTGGAAGACTATGTTACTTTACTTTTCCTTTTAGGATGAGGATATTACCTCAGTGATTTACGTTCTGGATCTATACAAGCGAAAATAAAATGATTTACATTGTCTTGCCTGCTTTAGGTAGATTATTTTGTAGCACATTCAAAAACTGGCCTTCTGTTAAGAATAGCATATAATACAGATAACTTTATTGTAAGCTCCTGATACTAAATTACAAATAAAGAAACAAAAAAGCTAACCAAAGACAAACCAGAAAAGCTCATCATAAAAAGCCAGGAAAGGGGCTGGGTGAGGTGGCTCACGCCTGTAATCCCAACACTTTGGGAGGTCAGAGTGGGTGGATCATGAGGTCAGGAGATCGAGACCATACTGGCTAACATGGTGAAATCCCGTCTGTACTAAAAATACAAAAACAAAATTAGCTAAGCGTGCTGGCAGGCACCCAGTCCCAGGCTGAGGCATGAGAATGGCATGAACCCAGGAGGTGGAGCTTGCAGTGAGCCGCTGCACTCCAGCCTGGGCAACAGAGGGAGACTCCTTCTCAAAGAAGAAAAAAAAAAAAAAAAAAAGCCAGGAAAGAAACAGAATATCATGTGCGTCAGAACTAGCTATACTTCCTTTGCTCTGTTTATTTACCCAAAACATGCATTTGGAAGAAGTTAAAACCAGTCTTCTAGGCTAAAGTCAATAAATGTTTTAAAGTTTAACTTCTTTGAGATTTCTGTAGGATTTGTCAGTCTTACCTATTCCTTTCTTGAAACATTCTCTTCCTTTAAATTTCCTGTCACTCAATATTGTGGTTTGTACTTAACTCGTTATATCTTGCTTCTCTGGCCCCTTTTGAAGGCTCAATTTTCTGGCTCTTCTATAGATTATCATAAATGTTGATATTCATGAGCCCTTTTCATACTCTATTTATTCTTCCTAGGCAATACTAGCTCCTTCTCACTTCTATCAGTATCTTTATGCTAATGGCTCCTTAGTTAAGATCTTTCTCCTAACCCTTAAGATATTCAAACTTTGAGTCAATGGCACGTGGCTGGCCCATAGTCACCTAAACCAGCATCTTCAACCCCACGACTCACAGTGTACACACACACACATACACACACACAAAACACACACATACATAATCTGTCTCCTCTCAAATAACTCATGTATCAATGAATGACATCATTATTCACTACACTTGTACAATTAGAAAACAAGACAACATCTCTTCCTTCCTTCCCTAAACTCACACGCCAATAACTTTCTACTCCTATCAGTTCCATCTCCAAGCCATTTCTGAAATGAATTGACTTCACTCAGTCTACATCACCAGTATTTCAGGTCTTCCATCCCCATCTCTGACCTATAGTCTCTAAATCAGCAGGTTAACTCCAGCTCTGCCTATTGTCTCCCATTCCTAACTACAGCTTCCAAAGCTGGTTGTCCTTTTTGTTCCACTAAACTCTACCCCTTAGACTCTCTGGGAAGTTTTCCTATGAATCCATAGTACTGGCATTGCTTGATGGAGTTGAGGTCTCTGTCAGTCTTTGAGAAGCCCTTAGGGAGTGAAAGCGGCCCTATAGGTGAGAAGCAAGACAGAGAATAAACACTTGGAGATCATATCCCTTAGTGTATTAGTCCTACTATATTTCTTATCAGTTCTCTTCCATTCTACTGCCTAGGTTACATTTGTAATGAAATGTTTTCCTATGGGTTGATGCTGTTCAATATTAGTGCATGGTATTCTGTTATAAATCATACATTCTCTAAGTAGATAGGACTCTTTGCTACCTCAATATCTTAAAATAATACCTGCTACAGTTGATTATCTTAAGCTACAAGACTTGTTAAAGCTGTGGAATGAAGATTTGTTGCTTAATTTTATTCCATTAAAATAAGTTGTACAAGCAAATTTCTATTTTTAAAATGAAAAGTTTTTCTTTAAAACACTTAGACTATTTTTTACACAGAATTTAAAGAACCTACAATTTTCACAACGATTGCAGTTCCAAGGGCTGATTATCTTAATTACAACACTCATTTAACAATTATTTGAAGTCTAGATACCTGTTGAAACAACAGAGGAGTTTATCTTATGAAGACAAAAGCAATACTGCAGTCAGACTGAAACACAATCACGGAAGAAGATGGTTGTGCCACAGCCCCACGACTTAAGCAATTTTGGAGCCCATGACTTATGCAATTTTGGATCATTAACATTATTCTAAATGTGCTTCATATTTTGCCTGTGGTTTACCTAAAAAGACCAAGACAGCCACACCAGCTCCTTCTGTTCTTCACTGTTAAGCTGGGGTGACATAAGACCTCTTTCCACATAGTCTTGCCAAGCAAAACCTAGGTATACTAGTTAGAAGGAGAAACACAACTTCTTTATGAGAGAAAGTATTTTAGAATAACTCACAAATTAACAAGTTTTCTTTCATTAATGTCACCACTGAAGGTAGTAGCATTTAACATCAGGGAGGCCCAACTTTACCAACTATATTTTAGCTTAAATAACTACCCATGTTTCATTATATCATAAAGAACAAGTAATTTCAATGGATGAAAATGATAAATATATGCAAAACACCCCTTTGGTTGGACTTTAGAAGAAAAAGTTATTTGTAAATGCATAAAACATTTAAGTTTTTTTGAAAGTAGTTGAATGGAAAGGCTCACTAAGAACCCTTTCTGTGTGTGATACCCACAGAATCAATTGGCTTCTTAGGAGTCTCTAAAATCAGGTTGTTAGAGAAAATAATCATTAAAACCCTTCAGATTAAAGCATATATAACTCTACTAATTGCTAAGTTTAATAACCAGTATTACCTGCTTAAAGAAATGCAACTGTGCACAAAGAAAAGCATCTCCAGATTTATTTGTTCAAGATAATTCAGAAGAATGCTAAATTCCCAAGGAGTTCATTTTCACATACTATCAGCATATGCTCCCTAGTCCTGCTAGGAATACAGTAACAGACTGATAAAACCTAGAAGAGAAAAGAGACAAGAAACTTTTTTTTTTTTTTTAATAAAACAAAACTTGTGAGAAACAAGGCACTCCAACTCACCATGGCAGTTTAAGAAATAGATTATAGGCCAGGCGTGGTGGTTCACGTCTGTGATCCCAGCACTTTGGGAGGCCAAGGTGGGTGGATCAAGAAGTCAGGAGATCCAGACCATCCTAGCTAACACGGTGAAACCCATCTCCACTAAAAAAAATACAAAAAGTTAGCACGATGCGGTGGTGGGCACCTGTGGTCCCAGCTACTCAGAAGGCTGAGGCAGGAGAATGGCATGAACCCGGGAGGCGGAGCTTGAAGTGAGCGGAGATCGCATCACTGTGCTCCAGCCTGGGCGACAGAGCGAGACTCCATCTCAAAAAAAAAAACAAAAAAAAAAAGAAGAAGAAGAAAAAAAAGAAATAGATTATATACCAGCATGCTGCTCAAAAAGCATTGGCAAATGGCAGTTCTCTGTCATGCCTATTTTGTTACTTCCATATTTCTTAAATAATTTTTTTCTGAAGATAAAAATAGCTCTTTATTCTACCCAAGTATTCTTTCCTTGAATGCTATAAAGATGACCTAAACAGTAAGTTTGAAAAAGAAGACAAGAAAGAGTCGATATGCTTTTTACTAGATTTTTGAAGAATTCCCTTTTCAAAGTCATCATTTCATTGGTTTATCACAGTCGTTTTAGTGCAGACCAATTAATATCTGAAATAACATTGACTAATGGAAGTGGCTTTAACCAGATTTTTCTCCTTCCTTTATTTTTCTTCTTTACATGAATCACCAAATAATATTGGATTCTCCTTCTACATCATTAGTAGCTTAGAGGATTTAAAGTTTCCTTTTTTCTACAAAGAGTCCATAAACACACCAGGCTTGAATAGTTAGTCTAGGTACTTTGACTTGCCTTGTTTATATAAAATGGAAATGTAAGAAAACAAGTCTATTAGAACCTAAATGTATTATTGCTATGGTAGCATTACTTTTCTCTGACTGAGAAAGTCAAGAAACATACAAAAAGAAACGAAATCAAGAAAACCTATAGAAATGAAACATTTATAGTTAACATCTAAAAAACAAGTAATTTAGGAAAGACAGGCTCTCCAAGCAGGTTGAAAATTGGATCTTTCAGAAAGATATAGAATCTGTCAATTATGCTAAGCAAAACTCAAATGTTTCATTTCTGCCATAATAAAATTAATAGCATATTTTAAACTCTAACTATACAAATGAATTGTTATTAAAAGAATTCGTCCAGAAGAACCCAAATACAATTTCATTGAATAAGACCAGTATCCTTCTATTAATCAATCCCTCAGTATTTATTAGTTATCTGTTATGTACTAGGTATTATGATGGATGCTATAGAGTATGTATTAGTTTGTTCTCACCCTGCTATGAAGAAATACCCAAGACTGGGTGCTTCCCCTTCGCCTTCTGCCGTGATTGTAAATTACCCAGTAAGAAAGTGTGAGAAATTGGTTCTATTTTAGATATGATGAGTTTAAGGTGATGTACATCAACATGGAAATTTCTAGCAGGCAGATAGAGGGCTCAGAGCTCAGAAGAAAAAAATATATATATACACACATATATACATATATACACACCCACACATGCACACATAGACACACACATACAAGACAGAGACACAGAGAGACAAAGAAAAAGACACAGAAAAAATGTATATGCATGATTCCAGCACTAAGGAAGAGTATCATAAAAGACCCTACTTTAGGCTATATATCAAATCAAACCCAAAGTCATCAAATATTTAAATTTGAAAGGCAAATCATAAAATTTTTAGAAGAAAGATAGAATAAAATAAACTCAGTGTTAGGAAGGGCTTCTTAACAAAGTCACTTTTTTTGTATTTGTAAAGTAAAAACAAATCAATAAAATCATCAACATTAAAATTAAGGCTTTTTGTCCAAAGAACTATAAGAAAGTGAAAAAATAAGCCGAAGCTAAGACGAGCATGTATTATTGTCAAATGATTACTATCTAGACTAGAAAAGAAGGCTTCCAAATTGATAAGAAACAGATAAACCAATAGATAACTGAGCAAAAGACATAAATGAAAATCTGACAGGAGTAGAAACACAAACAATAAATATTTGAAAACATGCTCAACCTCAATGACAGTCAGAAAAAATTCAAATTTGGACGACAATATTATCCTTACCTAATAGGAAAAACAATCTGAAAATGTGCAAATAAATACCAAGGGTTACTCAGCATACGAATCAATAGAAATGCATAGTGCCAACTGGAATGCCAATTGTTCAATCATTTTTCAAACAACTTAGAGTCAACTTATCAAGTTGAATACATAAACCACATGACTTAGCAATATCACTACTTAGCAATATCATACACATGTACGTGAATGCTCATAACAATATTTTTTAAAATATTACCACTAGAAAACCAGGAAACAACCCAAATATCCATAGACAAATGACTGAATAATCAATTTTAGCTTATTCAAAAACAGAATGCTATACAACACTGAAAAAATGATTACCACTACATAAAAATCCTGGATGTTGACTGGGAAAAAAAATCGAGTAGCCAAAAAAATATACAAATCATGATATCATTTATAAAGCATTTGTTAATTGTATAAAACAAAATATTTGTTTAAAGTAAATTAAAGAAAAAAGAAACAAAATGATGAACAAAAAATTCAAAATACTACATTCCTTGGTATAGAAGGAAAGTTTTAATGGAGAGAAACTTTTAGGAAGTTCTGGTGAGATTAAGTTGATTTCCATAAAACATACATATATTATTATTCTTTATATTTCCTGATTAGTCATGTATTATAAAATATTTCACCAAAAATAAATATTAATAAAAGAAAACTGAATACATGAACTGCCTGCATTCAGAGGAATGTTTTTTAAAAAGGAGAAAAAAGAGAAAATGATCAAAAAAGTTTACCAAAAAATAAAGGGTAGTACAGGCTTTTAGATCTAAGGAAAAAAGGAGAGTCCAATAATCTCAAACATTACATGGAGGACAAGGGGAATAAAGACTTGGGAAAAGTCAGAGATATCTCATCAGAAGACAGAAATTTTCAGGTGTGTGAAAGGAATAGCAACCAAGTTACAAGACAATAATTGGAAATGAACTAGAAGCGTTAAGTAAAAACCACCCTACGAAGTCTAGCTATGAAGAACACATGTCCAGAAAGACAGGACAAAGTTTTTCACTGTCCTTATGGACATCAATTCTTCATAAGTTTCATAAACTTTCAACAAGTTTTGCAGCTGAATGAAACCTTTACATATTTGCAGAGAGACAGGTAGGAATCAGTGGACACATGGTGTACACTGGAGTAGGCCTGGAGAAAAGAATCAAAGATGCAGGAGAAGGCAGATCATTGTTAAGGTTACATGCCACTTTTAAATAAATAATATTGTAAATGATAGGGTTGCTATTCTCTACATTAAATGCCTCACCACTCAATAGTCAAGCCAATAGGTTATCAATTACAACCCTGCTAGAGAACAACTTCTTAGTTCAAAGATTTAACATTTCTCATTCTTTTTTCACTTACCACACAGTCTAATCCAACTGAGCATTCACTAGACCTTTTTAAAAACTGAGACCAACTAAAGGACATGGTACAGGCATCACCTCTCCTACTCTCCAATTCTCTTAACCTCTGGTGCAAGAACAAAATCTTTTCCTAATAGGGACATGGTTCCTCTTGGAAGAGGAGTGGGAAGTGAAAGTTAGGGTGTAAATGGGATTTCCTGGAACAAAGCTGAAGGCAGAGAGGGGTGGGAGAGCCTAGAGTCCAGGAGTAATCAAAAATCAATGCAGATCATCTAGACAGTAGGGAAGCATTAGAGACCAGACACAGGAGTCCTGGTCTACAACCACGGTTCGGACCCTACACAAGGCAATGGCCATGCTGAAATGTGGTAGCTGCTACATAAAGCAGCTTGCTGACCTCCCCTCGCTGGAGTTACTGCCACCGAAGTCTGTTACATCAGCAGCTGAAATAACTTCACATCAGCCTCTTTGTTTTATATTACAGAAGGAGAGAACCTTAAAAACACTTAAGAATTAAATAATGATGTGTGGCCAGGTTGTAATAAGAAGTACAAATGCCACTCTAATTCATATTTTCCAAACCATTCCCTCTGAGTTAAAATATTCAGGTTTTTAAATTTTTCCTTCTCATGGTTAATAAATTAACATCATTTTTATAGAAAATTTCCAATTCTCCTTGGTACCAGTTCACTCCCTCCCAACAATATGATCACAAATAATGGTTTAAATAATCTCCCTAATCCACTCTCTTTCTAGTAGAGGTAATAAGATTGAAAAATAATATGAAAAGTTTCAGTCTCAGTGCCTACAAAAAAAAATGCCATCCATTTGTATGAAGGCTAATCAGAAATGCAAAGGTACTGGACAATGAGCAGCCTTTCTCTTATATCTTTCTTTTATAAGCTTAGTGAGCTACTCTGTCTTCACCCAACAAGCACATGCTTTATTCAGTTAGTTACAGATGACCAAGTTTTGACTTAGATAACAGGGGAAGTAGATTGTGCCCTCTTTCTCTCTGATTTCTGGTCACTCCATAAGATAGCTGATAGACATGCATGGTCTCAACGAGTGTAGAGATGATTTGTTAAGGAGGATTTATTAGCTGAGGTGAGAGGATTGTTTCTGCAACATGAGCTCTCTCTGAACTAGAGTGAGACCCAAGGCTGAAACTCAATACAGGGCATAACCTCTTGACAAGGGTAGTCCACTAAATTTCAGTTAGCAGAGTGATAACTAAGAAGCAGAGGATAACGTTGCCTTCTGTATCCTTTGCTTGATGTTTTTCCAAAAAAAAGAACTCTGAACAAGGAAGATCCAGAAACAAACTCATTTAAAAATGCTGTACCTTACACAACTCAGGCCCATAACTAAATAACTCAACTGGCTCCAAATTGGAAAGCAAATGGCAATGAAAAAGCAGAAAGGACCTTTTGCTGCACTGTGAAGGCAGCCCACTGACAATTCTCAGAGGCAAGCGGCACCGCAAAAAGGAACTCTCAACATGAACAAGGAGCTTCCTGCTGCCAATCAATGGGGTACTCTTGGCTGTACGCTGAGTGAATGCCATTTATTAACTGGGCTGCATTAAAACCAGCAGGTCCATTTGTGAACAGCAACCCACTTTATTTTCCAGGAGATCTTGGGGGAGTAGCATGCCCTTCTATGGCACAATGAATCTTACTTGGCATACTGGACATAGAACTTGTCCGACTTGGAACCACTTAGTACTTAAAGCAAATAAAGGATTAGAACATCCAGGTGTAGGAGATTAAGGACTTAACAGGCAGATGGAGGAGAAGAGCATAATCTGGACATCCTTCAGCCTTTATTGTAAGGGAAAGTTCCCCCGGGATCCCAGCAGAAAGAACAAAACTTGAACAAAATTTAGCAATTCTGTTGACAAAATAATCTTTGAACAGACTTTTAAAAAACATTAGTTTGTATGCCAAAAACCTGATTACCTTTCATAACAAAATAAATAATTCTCTACCCAAGAGAAAGGGAACTAAGTAACAAAAATATGACTTGCCCTCCACAGGTCATCATCTAAAAATGTGAACAGTGCAACTTCATGGGTCTAGTTCGTACAGAGAGGGTTTGAATTGTGCAGTGTGCAGATGTCCAGTAAATGCTGTGTTATGGGCCCCCTTTGATCTGCTAAATTCAGTCGTCAGATTGACTTATAAAAATCATCACTGTCATCACATTGTTCTGCTGATTAGCGTCTTCTGAGTGGTCCAAGCATCGAGGAGTCAGACAAATCTCCCACCCCAGATTTGGAAACTTCTCAACAAGGTACAACTTATTTAGCATACCCCTTCCCTCCTCATTTCAAGACCCTCCATGCGGGCCAGAGAGAGCAGAATGGCTGTCCCCTTACACAGTATGATCATTCTCATTTCTGACTGCCTGAGACTGCTATCTATGCCTCATAATTGGGAAACCTCAAGTGCCTTTTACTCCTGCCTTTACACACCCACCATTTTTATGCCCACTACAGTAGCTCAATTTTGTAAGAGACAGGGTCTTGCTATGTTGCCCAGGCTGATTAGAACTCCTGGGTTCAAGCAATCCTCCTGCCTCAGCCTCTCAAGTACCAGATCAATTTTTATCGGATCCCAGAGCCCACATGTTTCTTCCTTCTTGGAGCTCCCTTATTAGTACTGTTTTCTCTGCAATATTAACATTTTAATCCTTTTCCTTCCCATCTAAGGGTCATGACCAACACTCCTATCACAAAAAAACAGGTTAACAGGAAGAAAACATAACAAATTTATTTGATCATAGTTTACATAACACAGGAGCCTTCAGAAGGAAAACCCAAAAATATGGCAAAAAATCAGTTTTTATGCTTAGTTTCAATGTTGTATGGACACCCATGTAGAAATATGATTTCACATGAAGAGTAGGATCTAATCAATGCTAGCAGACTGAGGTGGGGAAACCCAGCAAGGCCTGTCCACATTCTTCTTGGCCACTTTGTGCAGCATTTCTTCCTTCTGGGTACAGGGCAGGACCCTTTCTAGGATTTGGGTCTTTTGACCTACATGCATACAAGATAGGTCAGATAATTTCTTCGTGGCCAGTTATTTCACAGAAAGGCAGGTGAAAGTTAGAGCAATTGTTTTCAGGTGTTATGGCTGGCTTTGAAGAAAAAGAGAGGTTCTGGTTTCTATGCCCTGCCATGGGGAAGAGGTTCCTGTAGAAGCCAACTATAGTTTCAGTGGCTAGCCTTGGGGGAGTAGGAGAAGTGAGAGACAGGAGGGAAGGAGAAGGTCAGAGAGAAACTTTTATTTCTGAAACTGCTCTGGAGGCTTTCATTTTGGAGATTGTTTTCTGAGCCCCAACAACTCTTGGACATTTAATGAAACAAAATACAGGGCTGCCAATGTGGATGTTTTATCTCTCTCTGAAGACTTTCTTCTCCTCGTTGTTTAATTATGGCATTTTCAAATATTATGAGTTAGCGATAATAGTATAACCAAGTCTTATTTAACCATCATTTTCCATTAAAAATTATCGATGTATGGGCAATTGTCTTAGTGGATTTTATATTCCCCAAGGAAAAGTATAAAATTGTTTTCATACTTTTTTGCTGGTTTTGTCCCCAAACCCATACTAGTGCTAAGCGTGTAGTAAAAACTCAGCATGTGGTTGTGGAAATGAATTGAACTTCAGTTCACCAAAGTTCTGAGCATTCCATGAAGTATTCAGCTACATTCAATCAAATCTTGGATACACAACCCATGAAACCATTCAGTGTTCTTAAAGAAACATTAACAAATAATATGAAAGAATAAGTCCCCTGAGAAAGTGTATGGATATAAAATAATTCTAATTTTACTCTTATACCATCATTGAATGCTTAATCAGCAAGCCAATTTTCTTTTGACACCAAGACTGGAAAATCATCACTAATATACAGCCTGGCACAGGAGAGAGGGACTAGAATTTCACAGGAGAGAGGAGAGCTAGCTCTATTCTCACTAGAAACATGACCTTAAGCAAGTCACTTATCCTCTCTCAGCCCTTATCTCTAAAATAAAAATAGTTGTACTTTTCCCAGTGACCCCACAGTGCTATTGTGAGAATGATTTTTTTTAATTTATACAATTGCTTTCGGAAATGCAAAGCACCTAATTGTCATTTTGCCTTTATGGGACACCCAGACCTTTTTAAAAGAGGGCCTATAATACTATTGGAGGAAAAATACCTGAAATACATATCACAAGCAAAATGTCTAATGAGCAATGCAGGCCACACACATCCAAGGAGAAGGGAGTGACCACTGAGTGTGGAGGTGTTAAGCAAAGCTACATGGTAGAAGTGGACATAAAGTTGGGTCTCAAAGGACAAACAGAACTTGGACAAGGGAAAGGAAGAAACAAAGCCATTTCAGGACACACATACATTACATCCTACAAAAAAAAGAATGGTAGAAAGATTGGAGTAGTTGTCTGATGCTAAATAATGAAGGACCTCAAACAAAGGCTGAGTGTTTTGACTTTAAAGGAAACACTGGCAAAATCTGAGGAGCTCAATATCAGCAAATTAGCATTCCCCCAACAAGTAATTGACTTATAATAGATTTTAAGGTGAGAGAAAATAGGAAATTACCGTTATCAAGACCAGACACAATCAGAGCTGGGAGCAGAGTAAACAGTAAAAAAAGACTAAAGAAAAATATAAATGGGAAGCACGTACAAGATAAGACTAAGAATGAGTAAATAGGGTCCCTTGATAAAAATTATCTGAAAGCATTAGGATTCTTTCCTCAGATTGCAAAGCTCTACATAACTGGAATCTGCCCATCTCATCTTGAAACAGGTAACCTTTGACCTCTGTACCAATCTCTGTCCCTCTGCAATGCCAATTTCCTTCCATATTTAGGTCCTTGGTTTTTTTCTGTCTCTAACGTGTTTCCCCTGATCTCTGCATGCCTAGTTCGTTTTTCTCATTCAGATCTCCAGGTGACAGTTCTTTCTAGACCACCTGGTCTAATGCAGTTTCTAAGACTTCTGCTCTCATATTATTTAATTTTAATTATTTCTTTAACACTTATTGTATTCTAATCTTTTTCTCATTTATTTATCCAGATTTTCTCCCCCACGAGCTCTGACCCCTAGAGTAGAATTCCTGGGACTATAGGATCCTTGAGACTTATTCAGCACTGTCCAACCCCAGCACCCAGAAGGGTGCCTGGCATGGATTAGGTTGCTCAATATCCACTCACCAAATGGATAAAATAAGTAAGTCAGTACAGCAGTCCTTCAGAGAGAAAGTGTTTCTGTTTTATTCAGATCTAATTGGGTCCTGTGCCTTCTTTAGGCTGGGAATTCCTCTTCCCTTAAATGCTGTGAGTGATTCCCAAATCTTTTCAATTCTGTCTCTTTTCTACTTAACTAGGTCTAGTTGGTGTCTGTAATTTTTAAATAAGAGCTTTAAATAGACAACTTTGTGAACCTAATAAATCACAGTAGACTAGCTATCATCCCATATTGCAGGGACTGAAACTCAAGAAGTCCCACAACATAGTCACTCAATGAGCAAGGAGGCCTTGACAGAATGGACATGAACACGTGACAATGGATAGTAAACACAGGTCACATGACAACTAATCCAAACCTTTACCCAATATACAAAATGGCCTCTACGTTTTTCTCCAACACCATTAAAAAAAAAAAAGAAAAGGAGAGCTTCTACTTCTAATTCTCACACATCATGTCACAATGTCTAATATATGTACCACAAAAACAATTATTTGGTTATCTTTATTGTTCTGCTTACAATGGGTCTCACTCCATCCCCACAAGACACAGAAAGAGGGGACTAAATGAAAGAAAAAACAAACAAACAAACAAACAAAAACAAAACACAGAAATTCATCTTGGTGTTTATGGAGCTAAACTGACTTCATCTCTTTGTAAGTCTTATATTACTAAAGTTTACAACCAAACCAAAAGTGTCTTTTAACAAATATAAGCCCAGAGAACCACGCTGTTTTTAATTATTATATTTGTGATGTTGTTGCAAAATGTCAGGATCTAAAGATATTTAAGCTTGCACCAAACTTTGTCTCTAGGTTCTAGAAATGTTTTGCTCTTTATTATTTTATTGAATTATTACTTGGTATAAATTTGACTATAGACCTTATTTTTAAACATAAAATGAGAATTGATTCACTGCTTCCAGAGGACTGAGAAGAATGATTTTTTTAACAGATTATTCAAAGAATATTAAGAATCTAATTCTCATAAGGGAATTCCAGTGGTGTGTGCAATGACTATTTATAATTAAATGCAGAAATAACATGTAGTAGCTAGTTTTATAATGACAGTTTTAAGAACACCTTTTGAAAATCAAGACAGCTAAAATTAACTATAAATTGTCCACTAGATTATATAAGTAAAATTTAGTGTCCAAAGTTTGTTTTCCTTCATATTCTAACCCTACTAACAACAGAATAGATTCTATGTAATATTATGTAAAGAATAATAAAATTGAAAAGACTACAAATGTCTGACATTTGCTGTACATTTCCTTCTTCCCACATTCTCTCAAATTAAAAATGTATTTATTTTCCAAGAATTGAAACTGAAATCACCACAGCACAAAAGTTTTTAGATAAAATGTTTTTAAATAAAAAACATATTCATTTTTGTTTTTCCCTTATAACACCAATATTTTGTTCACATATTATATATAGACTAAAGTGAAGAAAAATCAATCTTTGAAATGAAAATGGACAAAGAGTTCACACAGAAATTCAAGTTGTTCAAAAACTGGAAAGCCCTAAAACTAGACCAATTCCAATTAACTATCAAAGTCAGCAGACAACATAATTGAAGAAAAAATTAATGTTAAATTGTTATCTATTTGTCATGTATTATATGAAACGGTATAGCATTGTCAGAAACAGCATTTAAACTGATTAGAAGGAAATGGTTCTCACATTTATCTGCCTGATCAATTTATGCTAAATAATTAATAAAGAAGTATGCAAAACAAGAAATCAGAAATGTATTTTTTCAGATTCAGCAAACCAAAGTGAGTGCTAGTTGAGTACATAAGCAAAGAACTGGCATCTCTTCCACTGCTCCTTTTAGCATTTGTCTTCCTCATTCCCCTTAGATAAGACAAACTCCTAAGTAAGAAAAAATCATGCATTGAACAATGCTTATTTCTCCTGACCGCTCATTATTTTTCAGTTACTAAAAGGGAATTGAACTAATTTATGGAAATGTTTCTCAAAAGAAACAATGAAAGGTACTGTGGCAGCTCCCACCACCCTATATAAAAGCAGTATGACTGAGCAGAATAAAAAGAGGCTTATTACATATTTACAGTAATTGTTCTGTTAACTATCAGGACTCTTTTGCTCATCAGTTAAATTTATTTACACAACCATAAGTTTCATCAATGAATCAACAATAACCATTTAAGGTCAAAGTAGAGCAGACATTTTGTAATAAAAGCAAATCACCATCAGGAACCAGAGACAAGTCACCTTCATAGGGATCTAAGTTTTAAGAAAACAATAACTATAATAATAGGAGGGCCTTCTCAACCCATTTGGGGTACTCTATTTGCAACAAAGAGAATTGTGATCAAATAAAAGGTATTTTATCAGTGTAAAAATAAGCCACAATGTCTATGTTAGGTAAATCCTGTTGCCGTAACTAAAATAAGTCTATCTAGTTGTGGCTAACTTCAGAAGTCACTGATATAGCTAAAGACCAAACTCATAAAAATCATACTATTTTACTAAAGACAAAAAATGAGAAATAATATTGCTGCACCACTAAATAAGCACAAATTCAACTGTGCATGAAGGTAAGAAACATTTACTTAGCACACGTTCAAATATTAATACAAATAAAAGATGACAAACACGAAAGTTTCCAGCCTAGTATCCCACACACAGTAGATACCCAATAGATCATCTTTCCTTCCTTGCTTTCTAGCCCCTTTACTCAGTGATCCACTGTCTTACCGACCTATTTACATTTTCAAGTATGTAAGTGTGTCTTCTCTCTCCAACTACATTGAAAAATAAAAATTGCTTCATTCATTGATAGATACGTATTTTTTTAATTCTACCATATGTCTTACATGTGCTACCCACAAACAGTATGTGCTGACAGGTAGTATTGCTCGAAAGCTTAAGACACAGCGTGAAGTATAACATTGCTTTTGGCTGTGCAGGAGAATATTCATCTAAAAATTCTTTAAATAATAGTTTTATTATTATTATTATTATTATTATTATTATTACTTTGAGAATAGGTCCCAGGCTCCTTGAAAGCCTTCTTCTGTCACCCTCAGTTTGTCAGCTATTTCCTTCTTCACAGTTACAAAATGACCACAATGGCACCAAGAGCCATGTTCTCATACAACAGCACTCTAGGATCAGGGAGTAACATCATTCCCAGAAGTTTCCTGGCAGATTTTCTTTCCTAACTAACTGACCAGAACTGTGTCACATATAGCCATCCTTACCTACAAAGAAGCTGGGAAAGCAAGTAAGCTGGTTGGAACTCCTGCCACTATGAAAGAAAGCGAGGAGAATGACTAATAAATAATAACAGCTATTTATGACAAACCCACAGCCAATATCATACTGAATGGGCAAAAACTGGAAAAATTCCCTTTGAAAACTGGCACAAGACAGGGATGCCCTCTCTCACCACTCCTATTCAACATAGTGTTGGAAGTTCTGGCTAGGGCAATTAGGCAAGAGAAAGAAATCAAGGGTATTCAGTTAGGAAAAGAAGAAGTCCAATTGTCCCTGTTTGCAGATGACATGCTTGTATATTTAGAAAACCCCATTGTCTCAGCCCAAAATCTCCTTCAGCTGATAAGCAACTTCAGCAAAGTCTCAGGATACAAAATTAATGTGCAAAAATCACAAGCATTCTTATACACCAGTAACAGACAAACAGAGAGCCAAATCAGGAATGAACTTCCATTCACAATTGCTTCAAAGAGAATCAAATACCTAGGAATCCAACTTACAAGGGATGTAAAGGACCTCTTCAAGGAGAACTACAAACCACTGCTCAGTGAAATCAAAGAGGACACAAACAAATGGAAGAACATACCATGCTCATGGATAGGAAGAATCAATATCGTGAAAATGGCCATACTGCCCAAGGTAATTTATAGATTCAATGCCATCCCCATCAAGCTACCAATGAGTTTCTTCACAGAATTGGAAAAAACTGCTTTAAAGTTCATATGGAACCAAAAAAGAGCCTGCATCTCCAAGACAATCCTAAGTCAAAAGAACAAAGCTGGAGGCATCACGCTACCTGACTTCAAACTATACTACAAGGCTACAGTAACCAAAACAGCATGGTACTGGTACCAAAACAGAGATATAGACCAATGGAACAGAACAGAGTCCTCAGAAATAATACCACACATCTACAGCCATCTGATCTTTGACAAACCTGAGAGAAACAAGAAATGGGGAAAGGATTCCCTATTTAATAAATGGTGCTGGGAAAATTGGCTAGCCATAAGTAGAAAGCTGAAACTGGATCCTTTCCTTACTCCTTATATGAAAATTAATTCAAGATGGATTAGAGACTTAAATGTTAGACCTAATACCATAAAAATCCTAGAGGAAAACCTAGGTAGTACCATTCAGGACATAGGCATGGGCAAAGACTTCATGTCTAAAACACCAAAAGCAACGGCAGCAAAAGCCAAAATTGACAAATGGGATCTCATTAAATTAAAGAGCTTCTGCACAGCAAAAGAAACTACCATCAGAGTGAACAGGCAACCTACAGAATGGGAGAAAATTTTTGCAATCTACTCGTCTGACAAAGGGCTAATATCCAGAACCTACAAAGAACTCAAACAAATTTACAAGAAAAAAACAAACAACCCCATCAAAAAGTGGGCAAAGGATATGAACAGACATTTCTCAAAAGAAGACATTCATACAGCCAACAGACACATGAAAAAATGCTCATCATCACTGGCCATCAGAGAAATGCAAATCAAAACCACAATGAGATACCATCTCACACCAGTTAGAATGGCGATCATTAAAAAGTCAGGAAACAACAGGTGCTGGAGAGGATGTGGAGAAATAGGAACACTTTTACACTGTTGGTGGGATTGTAAACTAGTTCAACCATTATGGAAAACAGTATGGTGATTCCTCAAGGATCTAGAACTAGATGTACCATATGACCCAGCCATCCCATTACGGGGTATATACCCAAAGGATTATAAATTATGCTGCTATAAAGACACATGCACACGTATGTTTATTGCGGCACTATTCACAATAGCAAAGACTTGGAATCAACCCAAATGTCCATCAGTGACAGATTGGATTAAGAAAATGTGGCACATATACACCATGGAATACTATGCAGCCATCAAAAAGGATGAGTTTGCATCCTTTGTAGGGACATGGATGCAGCTGGAAACCATCATTCTTAGCAAACTATCACAAGAACAGAAAACCAAACACCGCATGTTCTCACTCATAGGTGGGAACTGAACAATGAGATCACTTGGACTCAGGGAGGGGAACATCACACACAGGGGCCTATCATGGGGAGGGGGGAGGGGGGAGGGATTGCATTGGGAGTTATACCTGATGTAAATGACGAGTTGATGGGTGCGGCACACCAATATGGCACAAGTATACATATGTAACAAACCTGCACATTAGGCACATGTACCCTACAACTTAAAGTATAATAATAATAAATTAAAAAAAATAAAAAAATAAAAAAATAAAATCTACAGTACTTATTTGTGGCCTATAAAATACATAGAATAGCATCTTTCAACCATAGCAACTAAAACAAATGTAATACGATAATTTCTATAATTAGTATACTAAGCTGAAAAGACATCGATTGTTCTGAAAACATAGGTGAAAAACAGTTTGTTCCTTATATGTTAGTGGATCACTGCAATGATTATGTCAAAAAGCAAAATTTACATTTGCTGGTTCTAAGTAACTGTAATTTACAAAAAAAATACACAGTACAGTGGAAAGCATCTAGAAATAGAGGAATCGACAGAAAAGAATTCTAGTCTCATTTCCACTTCAAATTACTTTAGAAACTAAACTATCTTTTGTTTTTGCTCTCCCCACTACATTTTATATTTACCTCTCTCATGCCATTTAACCATCGCTATGGTATTTCAAGTTATATCTATGTATATCTCACATTTCCCATCTGGACTAGCCTCCTTAAGAGCAGAGTAAACATCTGATTTACATTTTTATCTTCTACAGTGTAAAGCTAGACTGCAAACTTCATGAGAAAAGGGACTTGCTCGTGTACCCCCAGGAGTTAGTATGATGTGACCTCACAGTATGTGTCTAATAGTAGATGTTACAATAAATAAAAAACTTGAAAAGAATGCCGTGCTTTCAAAATAAAAGAAAATGGGGATACTCTTTAAGAACCACACTAAGCTAATTAATACCAACAAGTTAGGGAAAAAATTTCAAAAGAAGAAACTAAACAAAAAATACAAATGGACAATGACTAGCAAATTTATTAAGCAGACCAAGATTATATCACTACTGTGACAAAAAGGAAAAACTAAACTAAACGTGTCAATGACTCCCAACACCTACTACAATTTCAAATTACTTTGCCTTTGTGATTTTCTGTGCAAAGTCTTCACCCTGTATACATTGATCCTTCCTCATCAATCTTCAAGAGAAGATTCAAATATCAAACCTCCATCAAATTTTTGTTTCTTCCTTGATTCTCCTGGACAGAAGAATAATCTCTCTATTCTTTAAACTTCCAAAACGGTTTATCTGTGCTTCTCTACTAAAATATAGCACTTATTTATTTTTTTTTCCACAGCACCATGCAATCAAGGCTAAGAACAAAATAAAATGACTACAGCTTACAAAAATAAAGAACATAAAGCAATAAGAACATTGACCTTTGAAAGCTATTTTTTTTTAACTAGGTATTTTTAACCTATATTACTTAATATATCACATACTTCAATATCATGAAGTTTAGCTGGTAGAGTTTCTAAGCAAGCAGTACTTCAGAATTTGCATTTTGTCATAATTTTCCCCCAATCTTAAGAATAAATATGCCTTTTAGTTATTGAGAAATTTATTGAGGCAAGTCCTAGAATTGATAAAGCAAAGAATAATTTACAACTGAACATATCCCTCTGCGAAAATGTTGTCAAGGCAAAGAATGCCCTTGACTTGCTAAAAGATGGCTGGAATGAAAAACACAATCTGCTATTCGACAGAGCCAGTATTCTCACCCATTCCTGAGTTGGAAAAGCCTTGAAGAAGAACAATTATTTTACGAACAAACAGATCTCCATAAATCATGATGAAATCAAAGTTAAAGTATGAAATACTAAATAATGAAATCCAATGGATCAATTCATGGTTAAGTCTGTCCACATTCTGAAGTTAATTCATTTGGGCAAGTCTAATAAGATGTTCAACACATGAAGTTAGTTGTTTCACAGGGGTCACAGCTAAATTGTTTTACGGTCAAGGCAGTCAGATGGTTTTGTTTCTTCACTAAGGATAACATTATTTTATTTAATACATTTTTACTTAAAAATTTAACAAAAATTATATGAAATATTTCTGAAAATTTATCCAGCTATTTGAACTGGCTTAGTAAGAGAGAAAAGGAACTTCAAATGGTAAGTTTGTCCCCAAAAAGCAAGTCTGATACATACCTCTGTATACACAGGAGGTGGTTCCTTTCTTACACAAGAATAGAAATCAAGCCTCCAAATTTCCCTGATGGAATCTCAAAACTGGCCTCCAATATCTGGTATTTAAAGCAGTTGAGTTTCTCTTTAAATATAGAGACATGAGCACCTAAAACACCCATCAAAAAATTCTACCTTGTTTTGCCAGCAAACCAGTACTTACCAAACACTTGACAGGATTTGACTTTGAAAGCTATCAAAATGTATGGGAGATTTAATGTTTTTCATGTTACTTTCCAAGAGCAAAAAAGCACATAAATATAGTTTATGTTATGTTGGTTGTTTCTAATAACTAATGTACAGGTACAACTAATAATCTAAATGATTAAATTGATGAAAACATCAATCAAGTAATTTACTGAGCACTAAGCACATGAATAAAAAGTACTCTCTTGTTTGCTCTCATTGATTAAGCTTTGCAGGTTAAGGACAAATATGTGAGAGCAAAATAATCACTTAAGAAATTATCTATGGCTCAAATTTTAATCTGCAACAATGAGACATTTACCCATAGTTTCCATGTATTTATTTAGTCATCATTTTGTCTGACAAAACATCTCCAAAATGATGTCACTGGCCTGGCTGAAACTCACCCAGGCACTTTTTGCACTTCTTGCTTAAATACACCACAAGCACATATAATGAAGGGGGTTTTGTCATGCAAAATGAGACTGAACAAAGAATTATTAATCCTGTTCAAAGTACTGTAACTTGACAGTAGAATTAACACCGCAGTAATTTGTGCCATAAGAAAATAATGTTATTAACATCAATGATTCAAAGATAGATCCTTAACAACTTAGAAAAAATAACTACATGTATGTTATTTCTTAGTTACCAGGAAAAAGAAATATATCATAGATATATTACTTGCTGGATTTATCAACAGTTACTTCTATGTTTTTATTGTTGTTGTTTTAAAGTACAACTGACAGTCCGATTCCTTAAAGAACTATCTACACAGGAAACAAGTTGTGAACAGGGTTGAATACAGGCAATCTAACTTCAAAACCCACATTTTTAATGAGTCTGCTAGATTAATTTTTATTGGGGGTTTTAATTTGTTTTGTGAAAGCTGACTCTGTTGATAATTTTATTCTGCGAATCAGAATTTCTTTCTAGTGCTATGTTAAGCTCCTATGACAGATTCTCATGAAATCAGTATAATATAATGCATTGTGAGAGTGACCTGGCGATGACAGCCATCAACCCACTTTTGTCAGAGTTGAGCCCACTGATCTTGCAACAAGTGCTCTAGCATTCGTTTTACACACTCCCATCCACCTACCTACCATATCATATATGCAGCCCTCCTGGGGCTGTGGACCCTGAAAAAGCAGATGGCTCTCCCAGACTGAAGAGAAACATCCTTATGCTCCGGAATAACAGAATCAACTAGTACCTAATGAAAATCCATTGAAAACTCAATAAACAGATAACCTTGAACTGAAAATCTTACCTGTGGAACCATGCCTACAATGTAGGAGGCTTTTAATAAAACAGAAAACTCAACTCAAAATAAAGCAATTAAAGCAAAGCATTTCTTTTTTCCCCTTCAAGAATAAAGACAAACCTCACTTAAATAATTCATTTTTAAAAGGCAGAAATAAAACTATTCGTTTATATACTGCTTGCTGACCATCATAAAATATACTTTTACATAAATGTATTCTCATTAGGCTTTATAACAAGCTACAAATAAACAAGTCCTTTAAAAGTTTCAATCTCAAGGTCTAACACCAAATTGACCTTTTAAAGAAATAACAATATCCAGGGACTGAACCTCATAGTAGGATTACTGAACAAACTCTCCAAACTAGTAAATGAACCTTTTTATTAAGAGTATATAAACTCAGTCACAGAAACATAAAGTAGGTACTGACACTATTGATTATCTGATTTAATCATAATTCAATGAATCATTTCTGAAATAAACACCCAAGGTTTGTGAATAACTTACCCTTTTTGGCTTATATTTACATGTCATTTAATTGACAAAATTTAATTCATTATTCAATTAATTAATCAAAATTAAAATAATTAATGAAAATGCCTCCCCCTTAACATAGTTCATGAAACTCTATATCACATTTATTTCCCAAATGTTACTTTCAAAAAGTCAGTAAATCAGTCCAGTCTAAAGATTACAATAAACTCAAAAAGGCTATTTCTTCCTGAACAAAGCTATAGAAAAGAATCTGTTAATAAGTAGCTCTTTGTCAAACTACCAACAAATTCTGGACCTAAATTTGATTTTTTTAACATGTAGAAATATTTTCCCTAGTTTAAAGGTTTTGTGCCAATGTCTCCAAACACTTCCTCATCAACAGGGTGGGGAAGAAAGAGGAGCAATCTCTCATTACCATGGGATGCATATTTATATCCATGTATGACACTTCTCCAACAATGGGGGTGGGAAAGGCAAGAGGGAAATCTCTCATGACCATGAGATGCATATTTACATTGATGTATTACACATATAGTGAGATCTGATGACATCAAAACATACACCAGAAAAGTACAGATGATTGATTACCTGATATTCATTGGGCCAAAAGGTGCTCACTGCTAGCTCAGCCCGAAGCCAATCTCTACCCGTGAATCCAGTCACATTCCAAATTGGATTGGCAAGCGGTCCTTTATTCACCCTAACCAATATGTTCAAAGTGCCAGGATTCAGTCCTTTCTGGCTATATAATAGGTAACTGAAATCAATGCAGTGAGTGTCGTTCTCCTTCATTGTAGGCAGCTGAAGTCTGGCCTTTTCTCCAGGGTCGTGATCTGAAGAGTCCACTATCATATAGGAACCTGAAATGACATTACAAATAATAATGCTAAAGAGATATATAAGCAAAGGGAACATACAACAACAAAAATAAGCCAATCCATTCTGAACATTAAATTTAACTTAAAAAGACTGTTTTCCAGAACACAGCCATAGAAATATATCAATCAATTAAGTAGATGAACTGAATTCCTACCAGGTAACAGACAGCATTCAAAGTACACATTATGTATTAATTCATTTAGTCTCCACAACAACCTGTTGTTATCCTATTTTACAAATTAGGAAACTGAGGCACAGTTAGTAACACTCAAAGCTGGGTTCAAATCCAGATCTCACTCTAAATCTCTGGTATTACTGGACACAAGTCTTTTAATATAATATATATATTATATATATATATACACACACACAACATATACACACACATACACAAAAGTGATACTTTATTGGCCTGGTTTACATAGAGGGTACACTTCTATTTTTCATTATCCAGAATATTATTGCAGGGAGATGTGCTTAGAGTGCAGATAATGGAACCATTTCTAATTTCATATTGGAAGATCATCATTTATACAAGTTATGTGATCACTTGTAACATACTAATTTTGAACCTCAGTTCAGGGAATGAGGACACTTTGTAGTGTCAGTATGAGGGCTAAAGTTAAAAATGCCTAGAGCTGGCCGTGCGCAGTGGTGCACGCCTGTAATCCCAGCACTTTGGGAGGCCGAGGCTGGCGGATCATCGAGACCATCCTCCTGGCTAACACAGTGAAACCCCGTCTCTACTAAAAATACAAAAAATTAGCCGGGCGTGGTGGTGCGCGCCTGTAGTCCCAGCTACTCGGAGGCTGAGGCAGGAGAATGGCGTGAACCCGGGAGGCGGAACTTGCAGTGAGCCGAGATCGCGCCACTGCACTCCAGCCTGGGCGACAAAGCAAGACTCCGTCTCAAAAAAAAAAAAAAATTTCCTAGAGCTGAGGATCAGGACATAGTAGATTTCCCCATTTGGAGTCTCATCAACTAAGGTGTCAGCTAATCACCACTACTATTGGCCCCAGTTCTGTAACAGTCCCTACACTCATGTAGAGCTACAAGAAACCCAGTTGAAAATCACCAATCTACTCCATTCCCTTTGACTTAGTAAGTGTTCATTGGTTATCTATCATGTGGAGGCACAGGACATAAAGAGTCCCACTCTCATAGCTCACATACAGACTTTCCATTGCAGGCAAAGGCCACATAGGGACTAAGTACAAAAATGAGACTTGAACACCAGGCTGCTGCTTTTAGTCCCAGAAAACTCTCCAGTAAAACAACCAATTGTTCTCATGTCATTGTGGATTTTAACAAAGACACATATCACAAAAATGCAAATATGCCTATTTATTACACAGAAGATGGAACACAAATTTTATTGTAAAATATCCTTTTTCTTTGCTAGCATGTAATTTTAACCAAAATCTATCAGATGTAGTGTTACAGAACTCAGTGTTATAAGAGTTGCACTTGACCTTCTCTTCCTGACAACATGCAAAATCAATCTTCTGTATTCCCTCCCCAAAATTTGTACCCATGACACATTAAACACTCGTTAACTACTAGTCTAACTTGTTCAATTAACCCTCAACAACAGATGCAAATCATGGCAGAGAGGATGGTGTCAACTACTTGAGAAGCTGAATTTCAAATGTGACCAATTGCCACTGAGTAGCAGGTACCCTCTGGTTGAGAGCTTTTGGGAAGATTTCTGTAACACTTTAGTATAATCGAAGTACAGAATAAACAGATCATAGTGATAGTGGCTGATATTATTATTCACTTCTTTTTCCTAGTTATCCTCTTCTCTTGTAAGCTAGGATTCTTTTTGTTTCTCTTTCTTTCTCTCTGAGTCTCACAGATGGCACATTAATAGAATAAATTGTCCGTGTATACTTTGGAGAAATTATGTCTTTATTTTTAAACAGAACATCCTGGATCCCAACCCAATTTATAGAAGCAGGATGTTTCTAGTCCTTATTATATTCACATTCTGAAGTCAATGGTTGATTTAGCAAGATGTCTTTCAGATTCACCACTGCATAGCAGACCAATTATTCCTTTCAACGAGGACCAGCCCTGAGATCTTGGATAAGTTACTTAGTGTTTGTTATTGGGCCTTAGCATCTTCACAAACCTGTAGCCTATTTCCCCACTACTACAACAGTCTTTCCACCCCCCAACGCCCCGCCCAATGGAATATTATGGCAGTAGTGCATTTAAATTTATTTTTAGAGGTCTGTATCAATTATGGCTTCTGAATGTCAACTTTAAAGTAGTAATCTCTAAATGATTTACTGGCTTTCTAATAGTCATTTTCTCCTGTTATAAAATAAACTTTGGTGTAAAAATATGCTTTGTGTCACATTTTAATTATATAGCATAATACTTACTATAAAGACCATTCAGGAATTTTCAGTCAGTTGTACTCTTAAGCTACAATAATTATTTTTCTTATTAAGGAAACAGGATAGGCAAAGTATATTCACTTGCAGGCATTATCAATTTGATCATTAGGAATACAAAAGTCACAAAATAAAAGCTTTGTGAATAGTCTACACTATTTCAACATTTCAAGCAAGTTAAATAATAAAGAAAAATAGTGTTGATAATTCATTTCTATAGAATGTTTCTGCTAAATGGCCCTCTTTCAATAATGCCTGACTACTGCCACATTCTCTGAGTGCTCTGGAATAATAATGCATTTATTGCACAGCTCCAGAAAGGAAGAATCAAGTACTAGCACCAAAAAGCCGTCTAAATCCTTCTGCCTACTGCCTTGATATAATGGCAATTTGTCCAGTAGGCACTAGGGAGGGAGCTGCCTGTCTGACCCAGTATTCCCTTCCATCATCCCAAACACAGAAGATACTGTGCTATTCTTATCAACATCTAAAAATTACTTCTGTAGTCTCCCAGAATAACTGGCTCCCAATCCTTACACTTGGGAAATTATACAATATGTACTTCCGTCATACTTTATGTTATAATTTAAACTTATTTACGACTGTTCTGTTACCAGCTAACTAATTCCTCAGATTTCTAACAAGAGTTTAGTTATCTCAAGGCTTAATAAAACATCTATGTTCCCACACATACAATGTAGTAGCTTTTAATTAAAACTTCTTTAAAATGGCCTTACGAATATTCCTTACAGTCTCTTGAGCAACAGAGTTCTCAAATATGTCATTCAAGACAGAGAAAACTGTATATGCTTTTTATTTGTTTGTTTTAAGTGCAACCTTTGTAGACAGCAATTTGACATCAAAGACCTTTAAGAGATATTCATGAATAAAACACCAAAAGCAATTGCAACAAAAGCCAAAATTGACAAATGGTATCTAATTAAATCAAAGAGGTTCTGCACTGCAAAACAAACTTTCATCAGAATGAGCAGGCAACCTACAGAATGGGAAAAAATGTTTACAATCTATCCATTTGACAATAGGCTAATATTCAGAATCTACAAGGAACTTAAACAAATTTACAAGAAAAAAAAACCATTAAAAAGTGGGTGGAAGATATGAACAGACACTTTTCAAAAGAAGACATTTATGCGACCAGCAAACATATGAAAAAAAAGCTCATCATCACTGGTCATTAGAGAAATGCAAATCAAAACCACAATGATATACCATCTCACACCAGTTAGAATGGCAATCATTAAAAAGTCAGGAAAAAACAGATGCTGGAGAGGATGTGGAGAAATACGAATGTTTTTACACTGTATGTGGGAGTGTAAATTAGTTCGACCATTGTCGAAGACAGTGTGGCAATTCCTCAAGGATCTAGAACTAGAAATACCATTTGACCCAGCAATCCCATTACTACGTATATACCCAAAGGATTAAAATCATTTTACTGTAAAGACACAGGCACACATATGTTTACTGCAGCACTATTCACAATAGCGAAGACTTGGAACCAACCCAAATGCCCATCAATGATAGCCTGGATAAAGAAAACGTAGCACATATACACCATGGAAAACTATGCAGCCATAAAAAAGAATGAGTTCACATCCTTTGCAGGGACATGCATGGAGCTGGAAACCATAGTTCTCAGCAAACTATCACAAGAACAGAAAACAAGACACCACATTTTCTCACTCATAAGTGGGAGCTGAACAATGAGAACATATGGCACAGGGAGGGGAACATCACACACCAGGGCCTGTTGGGGGGCAGGGGGAGGGATAGCATTAGGAGAAATACCTAATGCAGCAAACCACCATGGCCCATGTATACTTATGTAACAAACCTGCAGGTTCTGCATATGTATCTCAGAACTTAAAATATATTAAAAAAAAAAAAAAAAAAGAGATACATGCCTTCTGGTCTGGGAATTCCATGTCTACAAATGTATATTAGATAAACCATGTAAAAGATACAGGTTTAAAAGATGCCTAACTCATTACACTAAGATGGAGAAAAATTAAGTATTCTTAATATTCAATAATCAGTAATTTGCAAAATTATTGCAAATCAATTTAGTGAACAATAATGCAGTCATTAAGAATTACATTATTTTAAAACATTTTATGGAACATATTTACAATGTGTTAAGTAAAATATGCAGGTTGTAAACTATTAAACCCACTTATGAAAAATACATATTTAAGTTAAATAAATACATCCGTGTAAATGTGCATATATTCACATATGCACACACATAAACTTGTACATGTGACTAGAAAAATATATAGCAAAATCTTAATGGTATATTATCTGGTGGGCTGTAATCGTCTTCTAGGTTTTCAAAAAAGTTTTTGCATATGTACAGTTTCTGAGAGTTCTATAATGAATAGGCATTAGATTTGCACTTTTTTATTAAAACAGACTACATGAATACTATCGTACAAGAGGAAAATCAAATGAATAATGATACTTAGTAAATAAACACAGGTGGGTATTTTTAGTCTTTTAAAAATAAATCCTATTTGTATCCTACAGATTAACAGCATCTTGGCATTCAAAAAACACAATACAAAAATTGAGTACTTCTTATTCCAATTCACTAAAAAATAGAAAGGCAGAGAAGACTTAAAACAAATGGCAGTTTTTACTAAAAAGAATGGCCAAGAAAAATAATATAATCTTGTATCTAGATGAATATATAATGCCCTACGGATTTTATATATTAGTGATTTTTTATCTTTAAGCTACACTTCTATGAATAAGGTATTTATATGGGAAATTCGATTAATAGTAAAGAAAATAATTATAAATGGATTTCCATACTTTCTTCTAAACCTCTTTTAAATATGTATGTGTTGGTATACTTTAGTACACTAACATAATATTTGTATTGTCAGTTATTATTCAAAATCTGTTGAATGTGCCCTATAAACTAAAAGAAAAATTTGAACTTCTCTGCTTAGTATTCACAACTTTCCATGATCTTATCCCAAAGTAACTTTGGTCATTTTACCTCCCACTTCTCTTCACAAACCACCTTCTCCAGTCCGACAGACCCCTCACTATTTTCTCCACACATTGTGCCAGTTTTCTTTCCTCGAACTGTCTCACAGTTTCTAAATGTCTAATTCTGGCCCCCAATTATACACTGCTTTTGTGCCAATTTTAAGTGATTTATATGGATATCATTTGTCAACCTCAGAAGGGTAATTATGTTCTCTTAGAAAGCATCTGACTTATTCAGAGTCCAATCAGAAGAGAGAAGCCACACAGTAAATTTAACAGTGAAAATGTAATATAAAGAATTACTACCTATAAGAAGGTAGAAACTTTAAAGTTGTGAAGAAAACCTTAAAGAATAATCAAAGTACCCAAGAAAGAAACCAATGTAGACAGCGGAGGTTGCTGAGAATCAGATTTCCTAAAGAAGTTGGAGTTGCAGCTCACGGAATGATAAAGTCTGCTGGGTCACTCAGGCCAGAGCCGGTCCTGCTCTAGGGAAGCAAGGGAAACAGGACACATTCTCCCTGCAGCAGAGTGGCATGAGGCCTGGGGTATGTGTGTGCCACAGCAAGGCGGTCACCAGGCCAGGTCTGGTGCTACAAGCTCACTGAGGGACTATGTCTGCTACATGCACACAGCTCCGTCCACCGTGCCGTATCACCAAGAAAAAACAACCCTAGGATCACAATTCAACCAAGAATAGATGTTTCTTCTTTCTTAAGTGTCTCTCCAGTGCCCTCTACTGACAAAGCTTAACACTGCGCCAGTTGTAAAGCAGAACCGCTTTACAGGGTCAAGTGCTGCTATCACAGAGCAGGTAATGAAGGATAAATTTTAAGCTCCAGGGCAATAAATTGATAACTGGCACCCTATCTAACAAGGGCTTTGCATACAATAGAAGTCTAATAAACACTTGTTACTTGATTAGTTAGATTACCAGTTGAAAGAGGAGGCAAAGACACTGTTTAATAACATGAACAATTGAGGCAGCAGTAGCTCTAACTATATGTGAGATATATAACCAGAAAATGTCAAAACAACAACAAAAAGAAAAACAAATGAAACTAGTTTATGCTGCTTTCAAACATTAGGATTTAATGAAAAAGTATAATGTTTGGAAGTACATGTTTAATGTATTTGTCAGAGCCACACTGGTATACATAAGAAATCTTCTATTAAACAAACGTTCTCAAATGTTTTAGTCTCAGGGCCCCTTTATACTTGTGATATTAAGGATATCAAGCAGCTTTCGTTTCTGAGTTATATCAATATTGACCATATTAGAAATTAAAATGGAAAAAATTCAAAAATAATAATTTGTTTAAGATTAGCAATGATCTCATAATTTACTACCATATTTTCATGAAAAATAACCATTTCCCAAAATAAACAAAAAAAGATAGCAAGAAGATAAGCATTGTTTTACTTTTTACAAATCTCTTTAGTGTCTGTCTCAATAGAAGACAATTAGATTCTCATTTTTACTTAATCCTTCAATCTGTTGTAGTATCATGCATCATGTAACCTCTGGGAAATTCTTCTATTCATTCATGAGACAATAAAAGAGAAAAAAGGAAAACTGTATCTCAGTGTTATTGATAAGCAATTTTGACCTCATGGATCACCTGAAAGAGTATGAGGGTCTACAGAGATCTTTGGATCACATGTAGAGAACCCTATATTTTAATATACATAAACCTTTTTATCACTCTGCTGTAATGAGAACATTATGTTGAGTCTACTTCACTCACTCAGTCTCTGCAGGGTATAAAGATGTACTCTATAAAATCAGTTAGAAAACAAAATCCTTCACCGGAGTGCTGGATGCCTGAAGAATGAAGATGAAAAAAGCTGAGATATATATATATATATCTCAGGAGATTTATTATAAGGAATAGGCTCATATGATTGTGGAAGCTGAGAAGTCCAGTCTCAGGACAGGAAAGCTGATGGTATAATTCCAATTTGAGCCCAAAGGCCTGAGAAACAGGAGAGTCAATGGTATAAATTCCAGTTCAAGTCCAAGTCTGAGTCCAATAACCAGGAGAGCCTATGGTGTAAGCTCCAATCTGAGTCCAAGTCCAAAGGCAGGAGACTGATATCCCAGCTTGTAGACAGTCAGACACAGGGGAATTCTTACTCCTTATTCAACTCAGTACTTCAAGCGATTGGATGAGGCCCACCCACATTGGGGAGGGCTATCTGCTTTACTCAGTGTACCTTTCAAATGTTAATCACATCCAGAAACATACACACACACACACACACCCCTAGAAATAATGTTTAAGCTAATATCGCTGAGTCTAACTGACACATAAATCAACCATCACAAAGGGCTTTCTTCCACTCTAGTCTGCCACCATCAGAGAATCAGATTGTTACGTATGAGCAGAAGAGTACAGAGGACTAAGTAATATTCTATCCTCATAAGAAAAGTATTTTTATGTGTTCTGAAGACCATTTTGAATAGCTACCAAAGCACCAACGCACTGTGCAAAACAGCTAGCTCTTGGCATTGAGTGAGATTTTCCCAGTAGTAACAAAGAACATGCCAGAAACTGTTGGTGTAAAAAAACTTAAAGACATTATACAATAATGTTGCTTCATGCCCAGAGAGCTTAAGAAGCAATAATCAGGATCTCTAAGTAGAAAGAAGAGTGACAAGTGAAATCATTATTTGGGTCTCAGCCCATCTGGGATATTTTTTTTTTCTGTTATAAAATTAATGTCTCTAAGTACTTCTGTTACTATTACCTTTGTGCTGAAGGCAATGCCATTATCCTCCTTTTCATATCTTACATCTTTTCATTTCTTTTTTCAAGCCTCTTCTCCCACCACCATTTTTTTTCATCTGATTAAGTGGCAACAAATATAACCAATTATTAAAACTAAGGACTCAGTAATCAAACTAGGAATCAGTTTGATTTTTTCCCTCTTTTAATTAACTAGCAAGTCTCATTGTTTCTACTTCCTAGCTCTCTCCTCAATCCATTCATGTCTCTTCATAATCACTAGTTTTACCAAACTCCTGTTACCCCTCAGGAGGACAAATAGAATGGAATCCTAGCAAGTTTTATGATTTCCACACTACTAGCCCTACAATCGTTTCTGAAAGGCAGCCAGGTTAATTTTTTAAAATCTTTCTCATCCTCATATTGCATTGAGAATAAGATCCAAACTCTAGCCCCACCCCTCAGCTTCAATATGATCTAGTGCCTGCCTTCCTCTCCAACATTATTTCTTACACCTCTCTTCCCTTACATAAGATGTTCCAGATACAATGGGCTTTTTCTTTAAAAAAAAAAAAAAAAAAAAAAAAAAAAAAAACACCTAAGCTTATGCTTGTCTCAGTCTCCATGCACTGGACCTTCCTCTGTTTGAAATGTTCTGTCCTCAGCTGGCTGTTTTTCATCATTCATCTATTGGTGAAGCATTCCTAGGTCGGTTAAATAAAGTAGTTCCTTCCAAGCTTCTTTCTAACATATCACTTTTTATTATATCCTTTATAGCACTTGCCACTTATTGAATTTATTTGTTTACTTAATTGAAAAATTCCATGAAAAGTTGGGATTTCATGTATGTTGTTCATCCAAAAATCTAGAACAAGATCTGGAGTTTTCAGTTTGAAGTTGAATGTTTTATAAAAAAGTCAGACAACTATCTATTTGTGTTTCCTGTGCTGCATTCCCATAGCACTTACATAATGCTCTTTTATGTACAAAATATACTATACCTGTCTGTGCATTCCCAGAACCCTAGTACAAGCTTTTTAAGATTAGAAACCTCTTCGGCCTCGCCAGCCCCTAACAGAGGGGCTGTGTAATTTGTAAACTCGGCAAGCTCCACTGAAGGTAAGCAAAAATATTTTTTTAAGTATTTTTAATTCAAAGATAGTTAAAGAGAAAAAAAAAGGTAAAATTTGAAATGATAATAAGCAAAGCTCTCAATCTTAAGAAAAACCCTAAAATATTCCATTAATTTGGTTAAACGGACATTAGTGTCATCACTTTTTGTACAGTCTATTTTTAATTCTTCAAGCTTTTACATTCTATTATTTCTTAAGATGGATGTTTCTCTTCTAATGAAGTCTATCCCCTACATCATACAATTCGTTTCTAAGACAGTATGAGGCAAATATTACAAAATGTCAGAAAAAGAAAAAGTAAACTTTCCCCCCAAACTCCAAAACAAATGAACTGAATTTGCATCTTTGTAGGAGTTTACTTTCAACAACTTTAGTCTCCTTAAAATGTCCCTCCCATTGCCTTGTAAAAATATAAACCTGTTTCCTTCACAGTCCGAAGGATAAAATTTCTCTTGATCTCTGAAGAAGTGCTTTGTATTTGTTCTAGGTAGCCAGCTTACATTTGAACACAGAAAAAATATATGGATTTCAGATAATAGCTTCTAAAAACCTTCAGGCAACACAGAAAAACTAAAATGAAGGTTTCAGTAGAAAGTAGCACATTTCTCCTTCTTAGGAAGTGGATGTCCTCATGGAATTTACCCGTTACACATTAAGATTTAGAAACTTGGCCAAGCATTGTTCTATAGTTTAATCCCCTTCCCCTACTACATCTTAGAGAGACAAAAAGCAAGTACTTGGCCATTACTTTGACAAAGAAAATTGCCAGTTTCATCTTTATGACACAGGAAACCTATGTCATAAATTGTTAAAAGGATTAGTGCCATCTGTTTCCTATTTCAAAGTGGCTAATTTTATAATAGGTTTTGAGTTCCTTTCCAGCACCTTCCAGTACTCCAGTTTTCCCTACTTCCTACACATCTATTTACTTGTCTATCCTGGGCAAATAATTTAACCTCTCTCTGTCTTGTTTCCTCATCTTGAAGTGCCCACCCCACTGAGGTCCACTGTGCAGACTAAACAAGACTGCCTCCATGATGTGCCAAGGCACACTGACAAGAGGAATAGATGGGTCCTCAATACTCATTCCTTTAGATATATTCATTCCTTCCTCCAACAAACAGTAAAGGAAATAAAACTAGAAAATGTATGAAGAGAACACTTTCAAAGTTTAAAAACGAGATGACAATGTTAAAGGATGGTACTTTTAAAAACTTCCAACTTAATGGCACTTAACCTTCATAATCTTTCTTAACCCTTCCCTTCACAACTCTACCTATCCCTTTCATCCCAATGTGAGTCAGTCCTCTTTCTCAGTCCTATCCTTCCTATTCCTCTCTAACCCTCCCTCTCTCACTTTTTCTTTGAAATCTGAAGTAAATTTAAAGTATTGTTGCCTCAACGCCCACTCCCAGAAACACATACACTTACTTCACCAACAATTTTAAAGGACTCATAGATCTAAGTTTAAGAACTCTTGTTTCAAGATTTCTCCAAATTCTGAAATCATGGCACTCTCCTAACAGCTATCCAACCTGCATAACTTTTATGTTACATGGTAGTGAAAAGTTTTGAGAAGCAGTTGTTAAAATGAAAAGCAACTTAAGAGAAAATAATCAGAGTAACATGACCCCAAAAGGCAATAAAGTCTTTGTCCTGTGGCCAATTTTGTAATCATCACTCACCTTTTAAAAATACCCAAGATTGAAATGAACAATTAAAGGTAAGAGAATGTAGTGTGGCCTGTGGCCTCTGGAAACTGCCTGAAGACTAAAAATCATGCTAACAATTCCCACCTGGTCTGGATACACTTCAACACTGTTAAACATTGAAGACCAGAACTGAAGGTCTAAAGAGAATGAGGGCACAACACGTCTATGATTTCCACATAAATGAATATTATCAAAGTCAAAACATTCTACTAAGTAGTCGCATTATGTCTGAATGTACCAAATTTTTATTTTTTGTTTCCCAGTGCATATTAAAGTTATGTTTACACAATATGATAGTCTATTAAGTGTGCAATAGCATGTCTAAAGAAAGGTATATAAGGTATATAAAATATATATCTTAATTTTAGAATAGTTTATTGCTAAAAAAAAAAAAATACTAAAAATCATCTGAGCCTTCAGCAAGTCGTTATCTTTTTGCTAGTAGAGGGTCTTGCCTCAATGCTGAGGGCCGTGGTCTGGATTAGGCTTTGGCTTAAGGGAATGCTGTGGCTGGTTTAATCTTCTATCCAGACTACTGAAACTTTATCCATGTCAGCAATAAGGCTGTTTCACTTTCTTATCATCTGGGTGTTCACTGGAGTAGCACTTCCAATTTCCTTCAATAACTTTTCCTTTGCATTCGAAACTTGGCTAACAGGCACAAGAGGCCCAGCCAGCGGTCTGTCTCAGCTTTGATATGCCTTCCTCACTAAGGTTAATCATTTTTAGCTTTTGATTTAAATTGAGAGACCTGCGGCCAGGCACAATGGCTTATGCCTGTAACCCCAGCACTTTGGGAGGCCGAGGCGGGTGGATCACAAAGTCAGGAGATCGAGACCATCCTGGCTAGCATGGTGAAACCCCGTCGCTAATAAAATTAGAAAAATTAGCCGAGCCTGGTGGCGGGTGCCTGTAGTCCCAGCTACTTGGGAGTCTGAGTCAGGAGAACAGCGTGAACCTGGGAGGTGGAGCTTGCAGTCAGCCTGGGTGACAGAGCCAGACTCCGTCTCAAAAAAAAAAAAAAAAGTGAGAGACCTGCAGTTATTCCGTTAAGTTGATCATTGACAGGCCACTGTAGGGTTATTAATTTGCTTAATTTCAATATTGTTGTGTCTCAGAGAACAGGGAGGGCTGAGGAGAGGAAGAAAGACAGGAACAGCCGTAGGTGGAACAGTCAGAATACATACAACATTTATCAGTTAAGCTCACCATCTTATACAGGAGCTGGTTGTGGTGCATGAAAAAATTACAACAGTAATATCGAAGATCACTGATCACAGATCACCATAACAGATACAATAATAATAATAATAAAGTGTGTAATATTGTGAGAATTACCAAAATGTTACATTTTGTTACACAAAATGAAATACTGTGAGAATTACCAAAATGTTCAATTTGTGAAACATGCAATATCTGCAAAGTATAATGATGCAAAGCTCAATAAAACAATGTATGCCTGTAGTTGTACTGAATGATGTAAGTTTCCTTCCAACTCAACTAGTCTGTTATTCTGAAAGTTCCCACCTTTCAGACAACTATAACCTAGAAGAACTAAAGTACTTTTAGTACAAGAAGTACATGAAGAACAACTAGACCTTACTGTGACTCAAAACTAATAACAATTGTAACTATTCAATTTTATAACTGTAACAATGGTCACTGCTCCTAAGTAAGTAAATGGCAAGTAATGATCAATTAGAGAAGAACTCAGATTGAACAAAGTTTTTCAACTCAGTTCTCAGGAACAAGGATAATCAGGTCACAGGGGCAGTTCAACTGGCCACCAAAGAAGTTTCTTCCTTTATTAAACTTTAAGTCCACTAAAGTTCTTACTTATAATAAAAGACACTCCATGAAATATTCAAAAGGAAGGAAAAATATAATCTCCCCCATTATCCAAATGAAAGCAGATACCTGTTTATTAAATGGTTAAGGCCGGGCGCGATGGCTCACGCCTGTAATCCCAGCATTTTGGGAGGCTGAGGAGGGCTGTTCACGAGGTCAGGAGTTCGAGACCATCCTGGCCAACATGGTGAAATCCTGTCTCTACTAAAAATACAAAATTTAGCTGGGCATGGTGGCAGGCACCGGTAATCCTAGCTACCTGGGAGGCTGAGGTAGGAGAATCGCTTGAACCCGGGAGGCAGAGGTTGCAGTGAGCCAAGGCCACGCCACTGCACTTCAGCCTGGGAGACAGAGTAAGACACTGTCTCAAAAACAAACAAACAAACAAAAGAATGGTTAAGAATGCAGGCTCTGAAGTCAGAGGCCTAAATTAACAGCCACATTCTGTCCCTTTCCACCACATCTCCTCTCTACCATTTTACTGATGAAAATTGGAGGCTTGGAACAGATAAATGTCGAGATATAATGAAAGCACTGTTTGAGAGGATTGTTGTGAGGATTACAGAAGTGGGAACTGTCAAAGGAAAAACATCTTTTCATTTTTTTATTTACAAAGTAGTATCACCTAAACCAAAAATCGGTCTGCTTGTTTGAAACAGTTCTGCCTTAGAGGTTCTAAGACGAGAAAAGGAAAATAAAAGCAAAAGGGAATGATAACAACAACAACAACAACAAAAAGGAGAGACTGAGCATAGCAAAATGAAGAAAAGAGCTCAAGTAGTAGAAGGAAAAAGAGATGAAATAAGTGCTTACACTTTAAAATGTTAAGTTCTGGGAAGATAAGAGAAAAAAGAGGAGAACAGGGCGGTAGAGAAAACAGGGTTATTTTATTTTTCATCTCACCAGTAGCTTCACAAACCATACAAATATAATAAAAGAAACTGAGGTCCTAGGATATAAAAAAGTAAAAGCGAATGGTGTCATCTCCTCAAATTTTGAGACTGGTGCTTTTGGTCACAAGATAATCTCCTATACCTCAAGGTTTTAGTATAAAATACATATTTAAAGAAAAAAAAAAACCTGAAATCCTGTAAAGTCCCCTGAATCTACATTAACTTAAATCAGCTTTAATGAATTATTTAATGGTCCCCAATAATTGAGCAAAGTATAATATTAAATCATATCTCAAGTCTCTGGAATAAGCTATTCTACTTCCAGTGCTAGCAATGCAGTTATTATTTTGAAAAACAAAATTTTAAAAATAGCCAAAACACACCTGGTCAATTTTGAAATGCCACATTGAACAACGGTGAGGAAAGGAAGAGCACGCAAATACTTCTATGATTATTGCACACAAGTAATTCAACTTCATCTTAGCAAATACAATCACTTGAAGATATTCCTTCAACAAAACATTCCTTTTAAACATAATCAGAAAAGCTGCAGGATGCAAGTGACCTCCATTCCAACAGTGTTTTTGTTTTGCTTTGTTTTGTTTTGTTTTGTTTGCCCTGAGAGCAACTGAGAATTGTACTTTAATGTTTTCATAAATGCTAACTTAAGGCTCAATGGGTAAACACAAACATTGAGAAATTGTAGAGTTTTAGTTCCCACACTAATTTTTTAAAGCTTCCCTCTGGGGTGTACTGTAGAAACTAAAATAAAAAACAACTTCAGCCAAAACAAGTAACAGTTAGATCTCAGACCAACAATCAAGCACAGGTGTCCTTCCCCCATCCCAAGGCGCTGGGAAAATGGGAGGTAATTTTTCTCTTACAGGAGGGAAGAAGAAACTTTCAATAGTTTCAAAAATTTCACTGTCACATCGTTCAATCTATTATTGAGATATACTTTCAGGTTTTCATTAACATTTATAAGCTAAATGGATGCAACTCAAGTACACAGACAGGATCAAATTTCTCTCCCTTGAGAATAACCATGAGCAAGAATATATCTCAAACATTTTCTTCTTCTAACTACAATATTATCAAGTATCTCCCTAAGAACTGTTTATGTAACTAAACAAACAAATAAACAAACAAAAACTTCTTTTGCTTTACAGTGATCCTACAAGCAGCGATTAAACTCTGCAAATACTATGAACTAGTAGTGCTTGCTTCAGTGATGGTGACACACATTCACCAGTAACAACACAATTCTATTGGTTGAAGCAGTTAACTGCATGCTCAAGCACAGGTAAGAACCACACATTCCATCTGATGCTCAAAAATCCTCACAAACTTGGTCCATAAAAACCATGCCATGCTAACTTACCATGAACCCCCAGCATGAACTCATAGCTCATAACAGTTCATGGTTCATAAGAAGAAGAAAATAAGCATTTTTGCCTGGTTTGCCCCTCCGTCTTGCAAAGCTTGTATTCTCTTTTCTCCCCTAAGAACCTTTATTTCTACCTTCTTCATAAGCTCTTATGTCCAATTATACAACTTTTTAGTTAATTAACAAACTTGACATTTCCCACTTTGTATTTGTTAGAATGTGTAGAATTTTCCAAGCTCAGCAGTAAACTTCTTAAAGGCTATTACCTCTTATTAGGCCTTTCTGTGTAGTGATCCACAGAAAGCTGATACTCCATCAATGGAAGTGTTGATGGTGACTTACTGGCATATAAATCATTAAAAGAATAGCTTAAGACAGTAAAAATATTTAATTCAACCAATCCTCCAGTGAGAAAGCTACTGAATATGTAAAGTGCTAAACATTGTACAGGAAAATGTGAAGTGGAAAAGGGTTTAGTAACCTGCTCAGATCTCAATTTGAATCTAACATTAAACTTATCTTCCTTAGCTCCTATACTGTGCCACCTATCAAAGTGAACAAGTAGTTCATTGGCAAAATGATTGTTTAAATCGCATAGAAAACCCATGAGGATGAATCTGAAGTACTCTAACAGATACCATTTCAGTACTTTTCCTTCATGGGGCTTCTTCTGCACGGATGCAGCATCACACGAGTAATCAAAGCATCAACAAAGTGTGTGTCAAATAAAACTATGATGACCTCTACACAAGACAGTCTGGCTATGAAATCATATAATGGGGAGATATGACCTCATCAGGAAGGTGAGAAAGTCTCTCTGAAAAAGTGATGTCTGAGCTGTGACCTGAAGAATGAAAGAGAGTTATTAGGAAGATCATTTCAGGCAGAATAAACCACTTGTGCAAAAGACCTAGAAGAGGGCCAAGTATAAGAGACTGAAAGTTTGGCTGCAGAGGAGAAAATGGGGAAGATGACGATAGAGATGAAAGAAGTAAACAGACCAAGCAGGACTTGCAGGCAACGATAAACAGTTTTGTCTTTATCTTAAAAGTTATAGTTAAACACAGAAAAGAATGAGATGAAGGTTGCTATCACAAGTCAGATTTTCATTTTGGCAAATTACTCTGGCCACAATGTATAAAACAAATGAGTGATAGGATGGTGAGCAAAGTAGGTATGGGAGACCAGGAAGATAGTAGCTGTGGCAGTCAATAGAGGAAAATGTTTTTAAATATAGTAATAAATGATGGAGGTGATGTGAAGCAGTCAATCAAGACCTATATAGGAGGTAAAAACAGCAAAATTGGTGATGCATAGGATATACAAGAGACAGGTATCCAGAATGTGCAACTATATTTCTGGTTACTACAACCAAATAAATAGTGTGCCATTCCCTGAGCCATGGTACATTGGATGAAGATCAAGTCTGGGAGAAAGATCAGTTCAAGTTCTTCAATGTAAACAGCAGAATCCACTGTATCACTTTCAACAAAAACAACCAAAAAAAAAAGTATTAAAGAACATTAGGAAGCCCAAATAATAAGCCAAGTATATCCCAACCCCCCCACCAGCACTCAGGTTGGGTCCTGTGCTTTGCCGTCCCTGGAAGTCTATGCTTCCCCTCTCTGCAGAATGAAATCTTTACGATGCCTCCTCCTACAAAATAGCTTCCTAATCAATGTTCTTATAGGTATTCTGAATTGTGATTTGGTCACCTATTGATATCCTAGTTAAAGATGGCTGAAAAGGTGAGCTTTTTACTTCTTTCTGGGGCCATAAAAACTCGTAAGGCAAGAGATTCACCAAATATAGGAAAAACTGCCATGAACAAAAATAACAAATACACTCTAATGAAGGGAGGAATTAATTTTGTTGAGACATCCCAGCAAAGATGCTACAAACGTATTTGTAAATCATCTACAAATGCATTTACACATATAAATCCCATCATGCTATTATGTTTTTTGCTTTTGACATTTTCAAAAAAATCTTAAATATTTTATAAATAAAATATAACACAGTAAATTTACTTTATCAAAATAATGCTGCTCTGTATTTTATTATGGAGCATGGAATGTAGCAATCTGATTGCAAACCTTTTTTCACTAAAATGCTACAGAGGACAAGGGAAATGAAATTCATTCTAAATTTCTAACTTACACAGCTAACTTTTACAATCATAAATTTTCCTATTTTTTACCAAAATGTTATTTCAATAGTGATTAACAATTTGGGTGACTTCCAGGAACCCACAACAGAATCTATCAGCAGTTAAATTAAAGCCATTTAATCTTGCACTAACAAGCCCGTGTAACTAATTCAGGTATCTGAAGCATGTTCACCTCTTGACCCTCACTAAACACATCTTGAATCTGAGTAGCCATCTACTAATGTATTTTTCCCAAATATAAGACCAAAATTCCCCTTTGAGTGTATTATATATTTATCCGGATCAGCATTCAATTTAAAAGATAATGTGTTTGGGGGAAGAAAAACTGACAAGCTGACATATGTGTCTGGAGAGGCAAAATTGGAACTAATTGTGATTGAAACACAATCATAATTTTCCTCTCCACAGTAGCTTTGGCAAAAATTGCTTCCTGGAACACAGAAAAAAAAAATCCTTCTGTACCTAAGAAAATGAACATAAGTAAATAAATGAGAATCTAACAAGTAAGTTCATGGTGACAAATTGCTGCAGATAAACTTTCTGCCAGGCGGATTCCAGAAACAGCTTGACCCTAAGGACTTATTGAGACTTAGAAAAGGTCCCACAAGGGACATCAATAATACCATAAGACATCTGATTCTTCTTTTATAGGTAGCAGCAGTTCCACAACCAAGTTTTTTAGGGCTAGTAAGGGAGGTAGTTTTGGCCACTGTTCTAGTTGCCCAGAATGAATATTTGGACTAAAATCCAAAGGTCAAAATTACTACCATCACCCCACCCCATCCAAAATAAAACCAGTAAAAGAGAGTGGTGGTGAAAGAGGGGCAAGCTGCTAAGGAGCTAAGCAAAAAGAAGATGCAGAAGTCTGAGGAATCTGATTCTTAGACAAACTTAAAAGATTTATTGAAAACTTCAAGAAGCATTGGATTTTACGAGGCTGGCTAAAACAGCCTCCTACAATAAGTCACTTCGTGTAAGTGTAAACTATTTCTTGGATCTCTATCAAATTTTTAAAAATAGCTAAGAGTTCACTGGTCCAAACTCTCAGAATATAACCATATGGCCCATAGCATAAACATGGCAACCAGACAGGGCGTCAAGACTTTCTCCGTTGATGAACATTTCTTTCAGACACCAGTCTCAGTAAACTGATTTCCTTATGGAATCCCCCCATTCTAGCAGACCCAGCAACTGGGTAAGCATCATTAGTTTTACCTTAACAACCTCTAAATGTACAAGAAAGCGTGGTCTGTTAATTCCCTATGGGCTTTCAGGAAAGAGTTTAGAGTTTAAGGGTAAACTCCTGATTCAGTGTTTCTCAAACATGAGTAAAATCCCAAGCTTTGAAAAAGAAAACTTTCTCACAGACTGCAGTGTTAAGTTGAACTTAGCACAGATAAATATCTGAGTATTAACATACCATAAGTTTACTCATACAACAAATGTATAAAATCAATACAGTTTAAATTAGCATCCTTTGTTATTTAATATAAAGTGATGTTTTGTGGAACCAAAAATGCAAATAGATTTAAGAGTAGAAAATAGGTACTTCTTTGTTTTATATTTTACATTTCACTTTTAGGTTTGATTCTTTTGGTTTTAATCATAATGAAACATCATTTGAGTTAATGTCATCATAATTTTTGTTATTTTTCTTTAATACTAATTTTTAGCCACTGATTCATGCTTTTGATAGACTAATAAATTTAATAATACATTCTAAAATAATAGGAAAAGTTTAAATCTGCTTAATAAAAACAGTTCTCTGTATATTTACTATATTTGTTAGTAAACTTTTCCAAGTTAATATGTACAAAATCAGGAACTGCACAATATCTGTGCTTTAAAAAAGTCAATATGATGTCAACTGGTATTTCACAGCTTATTATAAATTTTGCATGCTTATGGTATGTGTTAACTGCCACTTGGTTGGTTTTTTTTTCTATATGTACTCTGAAATGTGATACAATTCGTCCTTTCACTTAGAAAATGTAATGTAAACACAAATGCAAATAATGCCTCTGAAGTATTTCTCAATGATTAAGAAATGATTACCTTAAGTATATGTATGTTAATTTTAGACTCATAAAGTAAAAATATATAACTTTTTTAAAAAGCTTCATATAACTCAGATAATTCTGCATTCACACTGTAGTTTGAAAAGCATTGCCTTCACTCACTTAGTAGTAGACTCAACGAGAATTTGTCACATACAATACCAATAACTGTAGATTAAGAAAAGAGTAAGTCCAAAAGGCACATTGGAATAAAATTATGTCTATACGGGCCTAAATTAATTTTTGTGAAAGAAAATCCATAACTTTCTTTAATTTTTCTGGAGAAAAACATTTTTTCAAAAAGATGCTTCAAGGGATTCACCTCCTTAAAACATGTAAAGAATCATCACTTTATTTTCTATGCCTTTCTCTTTACCTGCAGCTTTACAACTTGATGCTAGGAAAGGCTTTCCTTCCCTTAAAATAGTAAAGTGAAAATTAAATAACTAATTATATGATTCCTTTTCAAGATGATTACCAGGAAGCTTAGTATCTCATTTAAGTTCACCTAGAACAGCAACGTAGGACTTACTGCCTGGAGAATATAGGTTTATTTGTCATGGACTTGATTTTATAATTATATTTGCATTCCTACAGCTCAAGAGTCATTTTTCCTTATTTCTCTTTGCTATGCGGCCAATTATCTTTGCGATAAGTAACTTCGAATTATTTGCATAACAATGGAAGGCATAAGAAGGTATATACGGCCGGGTATCATGGCTCACGCCTGTAATCCCAACACTTTAGGAGGCTGAGGCTGGTGGATCACCTGAGGTCAGGAGTTTGAGACCAGCCTGGACAATATGGTGAAACTCCGTCTCTACTAAAAATACAAAAATTAGCTGGGCATGGTGGCACACGCTGGTAATCCCAGCTATTCAGGAGGCTGAGGCTGACAAATCATCTGAGCCCGGGAGGCAGAGGTTGCAGTGAGCCAAGATCTTACCACTGCACTCAAGCCTGGGTGACAGAGTGACACTCCATCTCAAAAAAGAGGAGAGGAGAGGAGGGGAGGGGAGGGGAGGGGAGGAGAGATATAGATCCCAGGTTTCAGCACCAAAAAAAATTTATTTTTAAGTTCTAGAAATTAAATAATAATAATTAACATGAAGGTAGCTTCTACTTGTTACAAAGACCAAGGTTTCTGTAAGTGCCTACTCTACCTAACCAAAGCCCCGAAAGCCAATTATACATAAAATTGTGAATAGAGTTGGTCAATTGTAATTGCCTGCTAAGCCAGATCCAAGGAGGATTAAAGCCAGGTACTGGTTATTTATCTCAGTATTGAAGTATTTAAACTAAACACAGTTATGACAAAAAAAAAAGGCTCATTATGTAGTCATACCTCCGTCCCATCACCACCCTGAATAGCTGTGTGCTAGCTCTCTAATACGTGTTCATAAATTACATAAAAATGTATTGTTAATTGATTCCCACTTTTAGAACAAAATAGAAAATCTATATTGTGAACAAAATTAAAAGGGCAGAGCCAAGGGAAAAAGTATAATAAATTCAAAAGAAATATCTACAAATTATTTTTTTTTTAAAAAAAGAACAGTTTTAAGTCATGCATAGTAGCACACAACTGTAGTCTCAGCTACTTAACAGCCTGAGGCAGGAGGATCACTTGAGCCCAGGAGTTTGAATCCAGCCTAGGCAACATAGCAAGGCCTCATTTCTAGAAAACAATTTAAAAATTAAAGAACAGGCTTATTACAGAAAATTTTCAAAGAAGAAACTTTTTTGGGTGGGGTGGGTAGAGACTGTCTGAATTAAATCTTTCTTTCTGAAAAAGTATAGCAACCAAAAACTGTATTAGTTAACATTTTCATTGGTGAAAATTCACAAACGTTTCTTTTAGAATCAAGAATGTACAAAAGAGGTCTACTATCTTTTTATTTAATGTTGTTCTGGATATCGTAATGTAGTAAGACAGATGATATATATATGTCTATATGAAAATAAAAAAGAATCAGCTGGGCATGGTGGCTCACACCTGTAATCCCAGCACTTTGGGAGGCCAAGGCAGGTGGATCACCCGAGGTCACGAGTTCAAGACCAGCCTGGCCAACATGGTGAGACTCTGTCTCTACTAAAAATACAAAAATTAGCTGGGTGTGGCAGCGGGCACCTGTAATACCAGCTACTCTGGAAGCTGAGGCAGGAGAATCGCTTGAACCCAGAAGGCAGAAGTTGCAGTGAGCCAAGATCGCACCATTGTACTCCAGCCTGGGCAACAAGAGTGAAACTCCATTTCAAAGAGAAGGAAAATAAAAAAAAATCAATAGATAGTTTGTTATCATTAATAAGAGTATCATAAGGCTTTCTAGCATTTAAAGACAAAAATTAAGAACTAGAAGATTAATAAATTTAAATAAAACATTATTCATAAAGGTTAACTCTATAGCACAGTTAAAGTTCTATTAACAAACTCCATTCGAATGAGGAATTTAAATAGAAAGTCAGCTGTTAAATGCTTTATCCAAAAACATTTCATAAATTATGTGAACCAGAGTTGTTTGCATTTTTAGCTGCTTGACAAAATATACAAAGCCAAAGTCCTTATATCTCCCAAGTCCAGCTGAAATAAACAGGACAGATCTTAAGCTAAGAAACATCTGCAATTTTGTATGTTTTTCTAAGCCTATAGCTAAGAGAATCAACTCTGGGGTCAGATCAACCTTGGTTCAGATCCTGGTACCATAACTTATAAGTTAAGTGATTTTCATAACACTTCCCTGTTTATAGACTTGGGCTCTTTATTTGTAAAAGAGAGATAATACTATCTGCCTTATAGGAATGTTGGGGCCATACATAGAACATGTTTATTCCATCAAGTATTCCAAACATTTGATAGAATGTGCTTTGGCTTCTAATATCTCAGCAATACTGCCTTGGTCTTCTCACCCAAAACGAAGCTAAACTTCCTCACATGGATTCTCTATTCTCAATGGGTAAATGGCTATATCCTGATCAACAGCACCAAGGTGAATATGTTTCTTATGCCATCCTCTCACCATCCACCTAATACTGCTCCCACTCTCAGAAACCCTCCCATCACCATTCAGTCAATGAAATCATACTCATCTTTCAAAGGTCAACTCAAGTCACATCAGGATTCTTATGCTGAATTCGCTAACAATTGGAGATCTGTGTTTATCAAAATAGTGTAAAACATAAGATGATACCCTAAAATGTAGGCTATCTGCAGCCTGATTCAACAAAATTAGACTATGATTATTCAGTCTTTTATCCACCCTCTCCAATCACTCCTCATGGTTTTTTTTTTTAAAGGTCTCCCTCTGTTGTCCTGGCAGATCATGGTGATCATGGCTGACTGCAGCCTTGACCTCCCAGGTTCAGTTGATCCTCCCAACTCAGTCTCCCAAGTAGCTGGGACTACAGGCATGCACTATCATACTGACAAATTTTTTTGTATTTTTGGAAAAGATGGGGTTTTGACATTTGCCCAGGCTGGTCTGGAACTCCCAAGCTAAAGTCATCTGCCTGCCTCAGCCTCCCAAAGTGCTGAGATTACAGGCATGAGCCACTGCGCCTGGCCTACCTCTCACTTCTAAAGAGGACTTTTATCTGCACTGCTCAGCTTTTTCTGGTACCTCTGTAGAAAGAAGAAAAAACGGTGGGAAATTTTTTTTAATTAATCTAGAAAAAACAATTTGATTATATGATAAAAGCCAAAAAGTTACTTGGGGAACAGAAGAAAATTATCCTAAATGTAGGAGAATAGGGGGAAAAAGTAGGTCTCAATAAAAGCCAAGCGAGTTTTTTTTGGGTTTTTTTTTTTTTTTTTTTTTTTGGTGGAGTTGCACAAAATCAGAGTAACTACTATGTGATGTAGAACTTTGAGAAGTCAGAGTTTTTTCAAGCAAGTTTTTCCACTTATTATATATCATACAAATATTCAAATATAAATTCACAGATACATGCATTCATACACATACACCTAAGGGAGTCTTCAGTGAATGCTATTTTAAGCACTTTTTAATATGGAATATATATGCTTTTTTTGATATGACACCAAAGGGAATTACACATTTAGATGCAGGCAAAAAGATGCACTTTTGTTCCCACTACATATATTAAACAAAATCTCTGAGAGTGGCATAATGTAAGTATCAAATAAACAGTAGCTGCTCTCATCCTGTCATCTGTTTAATTATTCTGAGTATGTTCACAATCTCCTCAAGAAGACAAGTCATCTTGCTGATGGCAATACCCTGTACTACTTCAAACCACAGCATCTAGCATTGTACTAAAGACGAGGTCAGGGATCAATAAGTATCGGCTAATTGAATCACTGACATTTGAGAAAATCCCAACATCTGAGACACAAATAATTAAGTTATGATGTGAAGCTTAGCTCCAAGAGAAGCAAGAATATTTTTCGATTTATTTCTCCTCCAGTGCAGCCCAGAATTCCTCTTCAGTACATAACTCAGGCTGGAGAGATAATATACGTGCTAATCACCATACAAGGAGAATATATACTACATGCATTTGTATCCCTTCTCACTGATACATCTTGTTCCCCATTAAGGTGTTTAATGAAACCTTGCCTGTTATACCAAATGCTGTGAGATAATGAATCTAAATGTATAAGACTTATTTCCATTAGAATTAAATATGTCCAATCCTCAAAATAGAAGCACTCAATCTTCTTTAACTACAAAGGAAAGTGGTAGGTGTTTTTTCTTAATACCTCTTGTATCCATTTTTTTAAGTTATATTTTAAAAGGTATATATTTCAGGCTGTAAATGTCTTATTTATCTTGCAAGAAAGAAACTCCTTTCACCTTAGTATAGAGTTGCTTTCTGAAAAAAAATTTCCAATGAATAACAATCAGAAGTGGGAAAGAAAAGAAGGATACAAGGATATTATATTACTGATGTCTTCTCTGCCATGCTCTGAGTGGCCACAATCTCACAGAATTCTATGATTTTTAGTGACCTGGGAGATCATTTGATTGTGCCATACATTTTATAGATTAAAAATCTGAAAAGCACAGAATGTAAGTGACATGTAGAAAAAATATTAATATTAAAGAAAGGAAATTTAAAGAAGGAAACAGATAAAGACGAAAATTGAGAAGCAGTCTTTTATTTTTGTGTGATCTTAAGTAATCCTGTCATTTTTAAAAGTTGAAGTTTTCAGCCAATTTTCTATAGTATAATAAAACTTTACTAACAGTCTGATATAAATCCCCAATCTAAAATATTTTATACATTACATGAAATAGAATTACTTTATTTTTTAGTTGCCTAACAAATTAATCCAGTGAAAATTCTATTTCTCTCAGTAAACAGACAGATCTCAAAGAAAGATAAAACATTTACACAGCTTGTAAATGTTCCCTTCAATACAAACGGAATAAGACCACACCAGTTTAATTACTGGACCCTTCCTTGTCAAACGTGCACTCTTGAACAAGTTGTTTCCCCGTTCTGAAGGAAAGCCCCTTCATCTGTCAAACAAAGATAATACAGCCTGCCTCACAGGATTACCATCAGGAATATATTGGAAAACATCAGCAAAGCACTAAACATAAGACTTGACACATAGGAAGTCTATAACAAATGACAATCTCATGCTTGCCATCCCTATAAAAATAGGAAAGGAATGAAAACATAATTTACAGGCAACAAAAGTCTGATCTTAAGTGACAATACTTTAACTGATTAAAATGCTAAAAACACTAAGATTTGCCTGTTTACTAAGAGACATGGAATCTGCATCGTATTGCCAGCAAAAGAAAAAGAAAAGCATTCTATTTCATATTAATTTATAAAATGTTTTGGATTGAGATCCTACACCAGTAAATAAACCTCCTAATAAATGAATAATATGTTATCTCACTAGAAACAATAATACAAATTTATATTTTAACCTTGATCTCTGACTGCAAAAGAAACCCGTATGATTCACCAGCAAGCTTGATGGGATCAGAGGGAACACGGGGAAGAGAGGTGAGAAGAGGGGCCTTGGAAACATGCTAACTCAGGGAACTTCTATACCCTTGGGACTGTGAGAATATTATCATAGGACTATTTATAGCTTCTCTCTTATCATATGGCATCACACAAATCCTGCTAATTCAGGCAATGAAAGAATTGACTAAATTAATTGCAGGATCCTAGGGTCCTCTAAACTTGCAGAAACTGGAGATGAATTTACAGTGAAGAAGGGTCAATGTGCTATGTTGATTTTTTTTCATTTGTTTGTTTATATGTTTTTAAGAAGCAAGAAAGTCATACCTATACCAGGGACCTTTATGTTTTTCATTTAAACTGTAGAAGTCCCCATGTGAGTGTGTGTATGAGGGGAAGGAGACAGTAGTAGATAAATACAAGGTAAAGCAATCTAATATCTCAGATATTTTTAAAGCTCACTTACTGTTCTTTTCCTTGTGTAAAATATGGTTTTAAAAGAGAGAAATACATTAATATCCAACCCATTACAAATTGAGCTACTAAGTTAAATTATCTGGAAATAAACTTTTTAAGAAATCTAAAAATTTCCTACATTTTATATATTTATAACACTCCAATCTCTACATTGTAATTAAAATTTTAAAGTACAACCATCATAATATTCCATAAAATAGCAACATCAATATGTTGATTTTTTTGTTAATAAAGTTTATTCTAAGTTCTTGAAATCTTGCTTTATCAGAAATACAATACCTATGAGAATCAGATTATGTCAATTACCTCAAGGATATGATAAAAAAAATGTTAAGATATGGCTTTCAAGTATAGATTATTGCAGCTTTGACACAACACATATACTTTTATAAAAAGCTGTAGAGAATAATAATATTCAAAAGTCATTAATGCATTATTATAGAAACATGAAATGAGGCTACCTTATTTCCAAGTATGTACTTATTTATGTAAAACACAAATAAATTTCCCAATTAATCAATTCAGTATATGAAAGAATGCAATATTAAGGAACAAATCTGATTACGCAAAGCCCCAAAATGTAAAATTCTCCCAAAAATGAGCTCTTTTAGTCAAATCTGGATGGAGACTACTAAATGAAGTTTTGAATTCAATATCTACCATCTCTAGGCCAATAAAAAGTGTCTTTCACTTGCAAATATAATGGTTGTTAGATATATTAAAATAATTTCTTTTCATTACAGTAGCATATCCAAAACCCTTCCCCAAATCTTTAAAACATATTTGCACTTAAAAACTAAGTTGATTGTATTTTATTCATAGTGAATACTAAAGCCATAAGTTTACAAAAAAAAAAATTTCTGTAAGAATGACAATCCAAGTTTCCTTTTGTAAACTGAAATATTTTAATTTGTTAACAAACATATGATCGATTTTTATTTTTCCCTATTTCCATTCTTTGAGAAGTTTTACTGGAAATATAATCCAATATAATGGTCAAATTGAAGAGAATTACTTTTCAGTTACTTATTAAGTATTTTTAGCTATTTCTTTAATAAGATATGTATGAAAACTTGAAAGCTCTATGACAATTTGTTTAACTTCTAAATTGGAGGTGGACTAAATTAAACTTCCTGTTGAACACTGATAAGCAAAATAATCACTAATTTGGCTACCGATGAATAAAAATATGTAGGCACCACAGCACAGAAATGATTGCATTCTTATTAAATAAGAAAGCAAATAAAAATTCACCTATCTAAGAATGTTAGTAATTGCTAAGGGCTTTTGCAAACAGAGATTTCCATACTATACTTGCCCTCCCTTATTCCACATAAGAAGGCAATTACCAGAAAAGAAAGAAATGAAGGTAAAATCACAAAAAGGAGTATGAATAAGGCATAAGACAAAATTCCCAAGAGAATCCTAAAGAACTCAAATCTGAAGTCCAGAAACATGAACAACACTTCACTGTCAACCTAGAGCAATGGAAAATAAACTACAGCAAACCTAAAATCATGGAGTGTTACTATTCCTCACCTCTTCTGCATATTCATTTAATCAAGTGTAAGCAGGAAATAAAACACTGAAATACATTTGCCCATAAATATTCCCTAGTAGATTTTTTTTCAAGAACTAAAACTCCCTGGATAGTGATTTATAATTGAACGTACAATTGCAGATGAATGAGAGATTATATCAACAGGAAAACACAGAAATTCATTGTAGTTTAATGCTTTCGTGATCTCTGCCTTCTCTTTTCTTTTATTGTACCAAATATAAATAATTGAGCAAATGAAATGTGAGGTGAGACATGCCCACTGCAACATTTTAGGTAAAGAGCTGCTGCTGTCTTACCACCTTAGTTAAAAACAAGCCAGCATATCCTCAGAAGCTGATTCTGTTATAGGGGAGAGAAACACAGAAGTATATTCACACTGTTCAAAAAACAAAAGAATAAAAAATAATTATCGTGGGTTTTATTTGTAAAATACATGAAAAATTGTGATGAAAAGAAGTGCTGTTGAAAGGGCATAGGCTTTAGAGTCTATTTATTCTGTTTTACTTGGGTAATAAGGAAATTTTAAGCATTTAAAATCTACTTAAGCATTGGGATTTGGGCAAGGTTGCCATCTGTGGAAACTCTTTAATGATTATAGAAGACTCATGGGTCAGGTGACCACATAAGTCTTCCTCCAAAGCAAAACACAGAGTTTTGCACAGAGAAATAGGGCACTATTAATAAATATTCCCAGGCTACAGGTATGAACCATTACTATCTCAGGAAAATTAACACATATGGGCAATCCACCCACTAGTTTTAGAATGTGGAGCAGCACTGAGAGGCAATCCATACTAAGAAAACTATGTACAAGTCCATGTCTATGGACTGATACATGCATTCACTTGATGGGGATGGCTGAATGAGAGAAATAAAAACTCCAAGTAACAGGATGGGAGCCAGAAATAACAGGCCAGAAAAAGGAGTTGGAGGATCAAAGACACTAGATTTTTACAGGGCACCCATGGGCTAGCTCACAGCAAGGTAGAAGGTATTAAAGGTAGCAATCAGGGTCAGATATGAAAGTGTTCTTAATTTTAAAAGTTTCAGTGTTTTGTAAGAAGCAATCAGCAGGTATTATATATGTTGGAGTGCAAAAGTAGAAGAAGTAGAGGAAGGTAATTTTGTTAAAATTGAAGGACAGGAGACTTATCAACAGCATCAAATGCCCTTAAAGGAAAAGGGAAAAGAAAACAGAGGGTAGAGTGCACAGTGTACAGAAAGGTATTCATCAATCCAGCGACCACTGATAGAATCCAGTAATGCGTATCCTAGATCAAGGCCTCCAAACAGATAGATGAAAGGTGCAATCTGCCCCCAGATATGTTTTGTTTGACCTACACAGTGCTTTGTAAATATTTAAGCCAATTTTTTTAAAGAAAAATTCAACATAACAATTGGCATTTCTAGTTACTCTAGAATAACTTAAAGTAATGCAAACACTGGGCCTATACTTCCATGAGGCCAAAATATGTGGGATTCTAACACAATTTAATATTTACTCTTAAAATGAAAAATTATCACTAAGCAAGCTTATATTACCTGTTAGCTAGTAGATCTTTAAATGTGCAAACCATATTAACTTCTTTAGAGCAAGTAAATGAGTCTATCTCCAGTTTAATGTCACACTCTTAGTCCTCTAACCTAAAAGAAGCTGAGCAAAAAAAACAAAAAAAAAACAAAAAAAAAAACAAAAAAAACAAAAAAAACAAAAAAAAAACACAGTGATGAAAGTTTACTTCAACTCTTCTTCAATTTCTAAGTAACTCTACAAACAAGTATGTCTGATACTTTGCTAGGTGCTGAACCATAACAGTGAGACAAAGCCTGAAATTAGCCAGGAATGTAAAAGAGACAGCCCTAAGTCTACAAACGAAACATGACTCATTCAGTCTTGGAGTTCTAACTTCTACCACCTTCTACTCTGCAGTGCAAGGGCCTGATGAATGAGATTTTAAACCTAATCTTGGCACTTTAAGTAAATAAAAGGTGGCATTTCTGTGTCAAAATAAGTGGTAGTGATATAAATACAGGAGAAGGACATCTGCAAATCCACATCAACAATATTCTTATTTTATAGAGGCAGGGATGTTAGTGTGTATTATGTGGTAGAAAATGAACTGCGAATTTAAACAGGACATGTTAAGACAAAAAGAAGAGAGAGAAAATCATCACTATAATTCCTTAAATAGCTGAAGGAATATTTGATAGATAACTGAAAAGGTTAAAGAACTTCAGCTTCAAAAATAAAGAAAAAATATCCTAAAGTATAGATCATTAGCTTCTCACGTAATTTTCACAAGTAAATTGATTAAATGAATGTTCCTGGTAGTTCATTTTCTCACCTAGTTCTTACTAAAAATGTACTCCAGAGTTTAAAATTCCCCTTCTTGAAATTAGAATTTACCAGTCTGAACTCCCAAAACCCTAAGGGCAAAAACTTTCAAACATTTTGTTCATGGAGAATCTTTTCAAAAATGAAATTGTGCAATGAAACTTACATGAAACAAATAAAAGCTAAATGTCATAGCTGAAATGACAAAGGGTCTCCTTGCAGTCCACTCTAGCCTGCCAGGAACATGGTAGTAGGGGTTTAGAGGGATGGGGTCAAGGTCTGGTTGGATGTTGAAAGAGGGAATCAGATTTCTGGAGTCCAGGTCATCCATCTCAATTTTCTTCAATGTAGCTCAACTCCAGCTAGTTTTACATTTTTGTATTGGGCCTTCTGATTAGTATATAATCATTTGAAATATTCCATTAGTAGGCCTGGCCTGGCGGCTCAATTCTTTAATCCTAGCACTTTGGGAGGCCGAGGCAGGTGGATCACGAGGTCAGGAGTTCGAGACCAGTCTGGTCAATATGGTGAAACCTGTCTCTACTAAAAATACAAAAATTAGCCAGGCATGGTGGCGCATGCCTGTAATCTCAGCCACTAAGGGGCTGGGGCAGGATAATCACTTGAACCCAGGAGGTGAAGGTTGCAGTGAGCAGAGATCGCACCACTGCACTCCAGCCTGGGTGACAGGCGAGACTCCGTCTCAAAAAAAAAAAAAAAAAAAAAAGAAAGAAACATTCCATTAGTAAAAATAACAGAAACTCTAAAACAAACATAAACACTAAAACAACTTTAAATGTAAAGCACTACCATAACATATTAAGTGCTTTAGTTGCACTATCCTATAATTTATTTTCCATTCTGCAGTGAGAGGGATCACTGCACAGTCCCGATTTGATTGCCTCTTCCTTGGGCCTAGTATAAAGATAAGGTATTTAACATAGATTATGTCTTTATGACTTGCCCCTCCTATCTTCAAAGCTTATCTACTGACCTTCTTGGTCTATGCTGCAGCCATACTGAACTTTTTTATTTCCTCTAAAGTGCCACGTACTCTCATTCCTCCAAGTCTTTGCACATGCAGTTCCCTCTGCATGGAGGACCACCCTCCCCTCTGTCTCTGCCTGGACAACTCTTATTCATATACAGATCCCAACTGAGACATCAAATTCTCAAAGGCTATGAATTTCCACAGCAGTACACCCTAACAAAGCATATATAACATCTTATAATGACTGCAAACAGTCTTCACTTTGCTCAGTAGTGTAGGAATATGAAAATGATATGCCAGTTGAAACTGTGCAAATAAATCTTTGTAATAAGCAATAAAATAGATTGTTCAATGTCCTTTGAAAATTTTTGTCAAAACACTAAAAAACTGTCATTTTTTACAAATGTATACAGAAATGAGGTAAACAATGAAACTCAGTTATTTACCATACTGAAATACACATTAAAAATATTGAAAACCATCAATAAAAGAACATTCAATACTTAAAAAAAACTATTTAGCAAATGCAGACATTTCACTAAATAAATTTCACAGTTGTTTAGCAAGCACATGGAAACATATTTGATATTATTAGTCATTAGAGAAATGCAAACTAAAATTTCAATGGGATCACTAAACAACTATTGGAACAGCTAAAATAAAACACAGTGCTAGCACCAAATGCTGGTGAAGATGCCGAGAATATGGATTACTCATACATTGCTGATGGGAATATAAAATGGTACAGCCACTAGGAAAAACAGCTTGACAGTATTTTATGAAACTAAACATGTATTTACCATGCTAGATAGCAACTGTACTCTTGTACATTTATTGCAAAGAAATAAAAATATTTGTTCACACAAAAACATGTAGACGAGTGTTTTAATAGCTTTATTTGTAATAGCCAAAAAGGAAACAACAATGTCCCTCAATGAGAAAACAGTTAAACAAATAATTGCATACAATGGAATACTATTTAGCAGAATAAAGGAACTATTAATATGCGTAACAACTTCCACGGATCCTAAGGGAATCATCTAGATTGAAAAAAGTGAACCCAAAAGGTACATAGTACATACATTCAGTATACATACATACATCTACACGCATATATATTCCATTTATATAACAATCTTAAATTGCGACATTAGAGAAGTAATGATGAGTGGTTCTGAAGGAACAAGGGGAGGGGGCTGTGTCTACGAAAATGTAGCCCAAGGGATCCTTGGGGTGACAAAAAAAATTCTATTATATATCTTGATCATGGTGGTAGTTACTATGAATCTGCACATGATAAAACTGGAAATAATACACGTGCACATGTGACTGCATATAAAACTGATAAATTCTGAATAAGGTCATATTTTATCAATATCAATTTCCAAGTTGTGATAATGTACTACAGTTAATGTAAAATATAAAATATTTGAGGGAAAATGGATAAAGGTGCACAAAAACTCACTGTATTCTTTCTTATAACTGCATGTGAATTTATAATTATCTCAGAAATAAAAATTGAATTTAAAAATTAAGAGTAATTTGAATAATGCTACCCTTGTTTTCTTGGTTAAATTTACCATAAGGAAGCTAGCATATATTTTATGCCTCAGAAAATTGTCATATTCCTTACTAAGTTGTAATAAGCCTCTAGCATTTAATCCTTTATATGTTTAATGTTGTGAAATATCTCCACAGGTTAATTTGAATATTTTACTAGTGCTGCTTCTTCTGGGACATCTTCCTTTTTGTCACAACCACTTTCCTTCTTTATGTGAATAAGTTCACCTTAACTAGGTTTCTCTGGCCACATACATACAGTCTCTTGAATGGCAGGATAGTCAACATTTCCTTAGTCAGCAAACTCTTCTGTAAGTCCATTTAGGTTGGATTCAAATTTTACCTCCAAAGTTATCGCTTGTGTTTCTTTGTTTCACTTTCATCTTTGTCAACCAATTCCTTTGTAAATTACCCATATTTATACAATTTCATGTAAGCTTACCACTGAGAGACAGAGGCAACACAAGTAAATGGTTGTTGTCTGCACCTGACCCGAACAACAAATGAGCAGTGACCACTCACTAACAGATTGCAGGAAGTTATGCGATTAGTCGCTGATCATGATGTACATCTATTATTTATGTAGTGATTTTTGGGCTGAAGACCTAAGAATAAGGTTAGTCCTTCATGCAATTACTCACAGTTAACATATCATGGTAACTAAAAGTTGGACTGTGTTGTTAGGGGACTGGTATGACTCAATGAAACAGCACAAGTGAAGAACACATGTGTGTCCTTATTTCATATACTTACTAGTATATGATCTCTTGATTTTCTGGGGGATCATATATTAGTACATATCAACATTCACAGGAAAAAGTTCTTCCTCCTACCCTCCCTATTTCCTCCTATGTAAATAACTAGAGAGACTTTGATGAGTGTTTGTGATAGATATATTTGCACTCTCATAACCAGGCATGGTGGCTCATGCCTGCAATCTCAGCACTTTGGGAAGCTGAGGCGGGCAGATCACGAGGTCAGGAGATCGAGACCATCCTGGCTAACTCGGTGAAACCCTGTCTCTACTAAAAATACAAAAAGTTAGCTGGGCGTGTTGGTGGGCGCCTGTAGTCCCAGCTACTCAGGAGGCTGAGGCAGGAGGCTGAGGCAGGAGAACGGCGTGAACCTGGGAGGCAGAGCTTGCAGATAGCCGAGATGGCGCCTCTGCACTCCAGCCTGAGCGACAGAGAGAGACTGTGTCAAAATAAACAAATAAATAAATATAAAAATCAGCCTGAAAAGAACACAATCACACTGGTATTAATAATCATGTTAATACTGAACTCTAGTGAAAAAATACTACACAAAGAAATGCTAGAGTTTAAAATCATTCCATGATTATCTATGGTTAATAACAAAAGAACAGCAAACAAACAAAAAACCCTCCAGAAATAACTTCATTTATACATGGTGTGGTTTGTTTTATGTTTTTTATTTTATTCTTCTTTACTCAGCAATTTCCATGCTAAAATTCTGGCTTTCACTCCTTGAACAGATACCTACAGATATCAGGATAAGCCATCTCAAAATTGTACTGCAGAGTGGCAAAAAATGTTATGGTAAAAGAATGTTATCTCAGAATGTAAAATCTGCAAAAAATGCCCATTTAATTACTATGCTCATTGATTAAATCCAGAAACTGCTTCAGTTTATTAGAAGGGAATTGCATGTGAAATGTAAAAAGACCTATTCTCCTTACTTTGCTTTTAGTGTCCAAATATTTCATATATGGGAAGATCTGTATCATTTTATAACATTTGATACATATACTTAACAAGGGTAACATGCATTCCTTACAGAAAATACAAAAAAAGGAAAAATACCATAAGAAAATTAAAAGCATTCATAATCACATCACCCAGAGATAAAATGTTTATATTTTAACATATTTATTTTTTCTATATATGGAAATACTCTTTTCCCCACAAACAAAATTATATTCCTAAAATACTCATTCTTATAAATTGCATTTCTTTACAAAACACATTCTAAATTTGTTGTATTTTTATTCATGTATCTTTAACCACCTAACATAAGCATCCATATAACTGGCAATAAGAATGGCTAACATGATTAGAAAGAGTAAGGCAAAGTGCTAAGCATTTTATAAGTATTAACTCATCCAATTCTTATGACAATATGAGGGCACTAGTATTATTCCTGTTTTACATGGACTATGAAGACTAGGAATATAAACTAACTTGCTTAAGATTACACAGCTAATACATGATGAAGCTCACATTCAAGCCTAGGCCACTTTCATGTAGACTAACTTTTAATCACACATGCTTTCAGCCTCTAATGGTCAGCCCTTATCTGTTTAAGGTCACACTGAACTAATTACATGCAAATTATAGCATGTTTTTAAAGGACATTATTTCATCAGCAAATATTTTACAGAAATCAGCACTCATCTAGTAAAAAATTTAATGAATGTTAACACTTTACTGGAGAGTTACAATTATATTCGCAGAAACAAAAAGCTGGTTTCCCTTATGGTAACAGCTAACTCTAAAATTCTTAAGGGTATATTGACTTCGTTGTTTTACAGCACTTAAACATTCTTTAAATGTGGTTCACAATCCAAATATTCTGATGTGAAGATGAAAGTTTTCTTACACCTACATGCAGAACAACTGAGTTCAGTAATTATGCAATGTCCAAAAGTGAGAATAAAGGGTGAAGCTGCCTAGCAAACCATTTTATCAAAGATTACCAAAAAATAAATTTCTACCCATGCTATCTAAATTATTTGAAATTTAAAATAGTAGAATAAAAATACTTAAGATTTGACATTAAGTCAGTCCTTTAATTTCCTTTTCCTTCCTTATGCAGAGAAAAAAATGTTTTTTGTGCCTTTAACACACATTCAATACATATTTGTAGAGGGCCTATTGTGTGTAAAATAGCCTCTCTTTACTGAATAATAATAATATGCACACACATGCATGTGGGTATATGTGCATGTATCATAGACACTGTAAAATTCTAGAAACTGGGGAACGAAGAAGAAGATTCAAGTAAATTTTTCAAAAAATATTATTTACCAAAGTTCCCAATTTTTCTACACATAAACATACTTTCTACTAGAATTTCACAATTTAAGAATGCTGCTGAGTGCAGTTTTCCTTTAGTCATACTTCTCTGAAATTGTTAAAAACCAGTGAGACAACTAAAAAGCAAATAGCTTTGGGGAAAGTAAGTAAATGGAAAATCAGTCTATACACAATATATTTAACTTAAGCCAAAAAGAGACACGTCTAGGTCCCAGGTGTTACTTGTCCTGTTTAAGGCTAACCCTTCTGTCTATTTGCAAGGTTTCATTTCCTTTTATCTTCTTCCAGTCCCTCTCCCCACATCAATTATCCCCCTCCTCTCCTGTTTCTTTACTCTACCCCCTTGACTAATCTGGCCCCTGCATAGAATCTCCTCCACCTTAACAACAACAGCAACAACAAAAATTCAAGTCCAGATCTACTCTTTCTCTCTTCTTTAATTAAGTTTATTGAAGGTATAATCAATGGACTTCCTCATTTGCATGGCAAGTTCACATCACTGCAACTTTATTCTTGCCCCTTTCGACAGCTGAAACTAGTTTCGCCAAAGTCACCAGTGAGCCCTTAATTAATGAATCTATCAGACATTTTTCATTTCTCATCCTACTGTATCTTTCCAAAGCAACAAGAACTATTGGCAATTCTTCTGCCTTCTTGAAATCCTCCCCTATGCCCTTCACGAAACAACTATTGTTCTTTTTCCTGCTACTTCTCTGATGATCCTCTTCAACTTCCTTATGAACGTCTCTTCCTTTGTCCATCCTTCAAGTAATGGCTTTCATTTAGGTTTCTTTTCTTTCTCATATCATAAATTGCAATGTTTCATGGACAATTTTTCACACCCCATGCTTCAGCCATCAATTCATTCTGATGATGCATAAATTTACATTTCTACTTCAGATCACTTTCCAAACTAGTATGAAAAACGGGGGTCTGGAACTATTTTATTCATTCTATGTCACTGAGATAACCAGGATCAGAGTTGAAATTGTAAGCCATGCCCCTGAGTCCACATTTAGTCCTATGCTTTTTCTAACATAGCATATAGCTTCTCTAGTTCTACAATTGTAGCAATGCTGTTTCAAAGAAGTAGTAGAAGAAATATAAACTCCAAAACTTTACACAAAGGCAGAACTCCATGGTGGAGCTGGGGCTTGAATACTGGGGAAGCTTAAGAGAGGTAGAAAAGAGAATTTCTAGACACAATTTAAGAATGAGGATGGAGGCTGGAAGTCCATTAAGATGAGACAGAGCACAGGGATCCATCCTTCCTAAACTAAGAAACAGGGAAAATTTTTCTCTTTCACCTTTTCTTTTGCCTGTATTTTCAATTACCTAGTGAAACAATGACATTTAGCTACTATTATGCTTATTTTAAATCTGGGTTTCAAGCCAGCTCACTCAGTAGGTATATCTCGGGAACTGTTTAATCAGCCATGGATCAGAGTTCAGATTTTAATAGTTTCATATGATATCACAATATTAAGCACAGGGAAGAAACAAATACAGAGATCATAGACCTCTGATTACCAACTGCCTGCCTTTTACAAGTTGTATAACATGATGTAGGAAATAGTCACTTTCCTGAGAGGGCAAGAAAGGCAGGAGCAGGAGAGAGACATGGGAAGGAGACCTACATTTTAGGCCTAGGCGGGGACCCCAGATCCCAGACATCTAGCTCCACTGTAAGTCTTAAGGATTTAGCATTTCTGGCCACTGTCACTGTACACGCTGTTCCCAGCCTCAGTCTATTTATATTTATAGACTAGTTAGCTCTTTGTAGCCAGAAGAAATCAACACCACCCAAATAATTATAAATATTCATAGTCAAGAGCAACTGTCTTTGTTTTTCAAAATGATAGAAATATGAAAGCTACAGTGTTTCCATTCCTAGCACTATTACTTTTATCAATGCATCCTTTCTAGAAACTTGACACAGCTTCACCTTTGTAAATAGATAACATGCTGCTGTATTTTAACAGTAAGTGGTAGTGATGCTATATAGACATTATATCATTCAATCACCCCTTTTGCCATCCCTACTCACACAGCAAATTTCCATGAAAAACATTAGCATCTACCCAGGATAGGCCCACTCAACAAAGCTGTATCAATGACAATTTTACTTCAGATCTGTGAGTTTATCCCAAACTTAAATTCAATATATTTTTATAACTTTAATACTAAAATACATCAAAATTGGCTACCTCCTTCACAAGTTAGAGAGGTCAGAACAGCCAAATGAAATTCAAAACAATTATGATAAACCAGAGACCCAATTCCATTTGACTTATAATAACCACAATTTACTATAATGGTCCTTGGCCCTGAAGGAGAGGGCATATTCAGGCCAGGCTGCACAATCCCATTCAGATACCATCAGTGGTGAGGGGTGGCAGTGCTCCTGCACTCCCTTCTGCATACAGACCCTTGCTTTCAGTTCCCCATGGGCCATGGGGTTTGTGGCAGTTGAAGAGTTCAATATCTGCTATCTATTCAGAGTAACCCAACAGTGTGCAGCTGAATGAAAACACTGCTCCAACCACAGTGAAATTTTAATAGATGGGGTCATGCATCCCAAAGTTTCAGACACAGTACAATAAGAGGAAAAACATGAAAAGGAGAACCTTGAGCAGAGCTCTGAGTATTTTCCAAATACTGGGAGGTTTTGTCTACCAAAAATTCTCACTGGACAGTATAGTACAATAACTTAATAATGCATGCCATCTTCAGTAGCAGAATACCTAGAAGAGAGATGTCTTTCTAAGTCTGCCGTTTCAAAGCAAATAATTATCTTGATAAATCATGCAACCCTTGCTCAGCTGAATGACAAAAATATCCAGTGCATTATCTCAGCACACGGATTGGTAGAAAGATAATAGGAAATGAAAGGGTTGTTTCAATTTTTAAGTATCTGCAGGCAGCAGCTGGAAAGCAGCAATATATTTCAGTTAGGAAGAGCAGCTCCTAAAATTATAATAGACTGCTCAGATTTGAAGGCAGAAAGAGAAAAGTGGGGAGAATGATATATATGGTGATAACAGCTTTTACTTATGTAATACTTATTGCTCCCGGTTTCTATCATGACAGCCAGTTAAATAGGATGTATACTGTAGATAATACCTTATTTGCCCTTGCTTTCACTAAGATACAGACTCCTCCAGGATACTGGCACTCAAATGTAGCATAGGATCTCTGAAGGGCAACCATATAACCCAATGGTTGACTGCTGTAAAGGATAACTTCCACCAGGCTCGGTGGCTCACACCTGTAATCCCAGCACTTTGGGGGCTGAAGCGGGTGGATCACCTGAGGTTAGCAGTTCAAGACAAGCCTGGACAACGTGGCAAAACCCGGTCTGGGATTACAGGCGTGAGCCACCGCATCCAGCCAAGGCAGTATTTTCTATCTTTTAGTATAACATAAAGTTATTCTCTGTATAGTGGTATACTTCCATTTTCCCTAAAGTTTGACAACATTTAATAGTAATCTAAAAATGAAAATTATCTTTTTATTTTTGTAGTTCAATAAAAAGGTGCACGGACAGATGAAGTGGCTCACGCCTGTAATCCCAGCACTTTGGGAGGCCAAGGCAGGTGGATCACCTGAGGTCAGGAGTTCAAGACCAGCCTGACCAATATGATGAAACCAATATGATGAAACCCCGTCTCTACTAAAAATACAAAAATTAGCCAGGTGTGGTGGCGGGCGCCTGTAATCCCAGCTGCTTGGGGGGTTGAGACAGGAGAATCGCTTGAACCTGGGAGGCAGAGGTTGCTGTGAGCCGAGATCACGTCATTGCTCTCCAGCCTGGGCAACAAGAGCGAAACTCCATCTCATAGAATAGAATAGAATAGAATAGAATAGAATAGAATAGAATAGAATAGAATAGAATAGAATCGGTAACACATCTGTGAAAGAGCGTTTGCCTACTAACTCAATTAATAAGTGAATAATTAGCCATAAGGTGCATGGCAATAATTCAGTAGCTTGCTCAGGTGGGATTATCCTTTGGTCTAGAGTCAAAGGAATGCTGGTCTTTTTCACAGGCATTTTCCACTGCATTAGTTCAATTCACTGCTTCTTGAGTGGTGCAAGTTAGGAGGCCTTCATCAATTAACATCTATTTCAAAATAAAAACTAGTTCTCTTTATAGGCAATTTTATATTTGTTGTTGCTCAGAGTTGAATTTTATCAAGCTTTTGTAACAGAAAAAAGTACTTACGACATCCCATGATCTTTTGAGAATGACAGTGCTTAAGAGATCATTTCATAAAATCACAACATTCTAACAAAAATGTATCAAAGTTTAAGAAACTTTAACTCCCCCTATTTCCCAGGACCTGTTCACTGTAAGTGAGAAAAACAAGTAACAACTGACCTAATATTTATAAGGCCAGATTACTAAAACCTTGACACATTATCATTTCACTTAATCCTCATTTAATCTCTGTATTTCAGATGAGACGCTAATGTTCTTAAAACCATGGGCCAGTACGGAGCACAGATTTCCAACACTTTTCCCCACTGAACACCATCTCTTTGAAATTTCATCAGCTGGAGCCAAAAAAGTAGTCACAAAACATTGAGATGTGATGACAGCTGCTATTATATAATGTCAAGGTAAATCACTAATTAGCATTTGAGAATCATATAAAGAGTATTAACCTAATAAGTATGGTGAATATGAAGCCAGTAATTCACCTCCAAACCCATTCTTCCATGTCTTCTACTTTCCTTAGCAGAATTCCTAGACTAATTCTGCAAAATGTTTATAATCCAGGACCCAATATGTGACTCCCTTCATGTTGATATGCGCATCAATTAAACTTTTATATGCTTTTAAATAAACATTGATGAAATTAATAGTTAGGAAACTAAAAAGGGCAAGGTGACAATGTTATTCCACACCCTGTACAACCAAAACTAGCCTTAGTTTGTTTTCAACATTGCACTACTAGCATTAAAATTCCTTTTAGTTTCAGTTATGTAAATACTACCAAACAGAGCTCCTGAGTAACATGAAATAACCTGTGTCATAATTCAGAAATAATATAATTTCAATTACATTATATTTCATTGTTTTGAAATACTGAAAATGGAATATAGGTCTCCCACTGCCCCATTATAGCTTTCTTACACTTAAGAATTCACAGCAAATTAAGAATCTACTTGAAATAAATGTCTAAGTATTGACTATCTAAATTTATAAGGACTAGCTTCCCAGCCATTTAGAACATTTCATATTTAGCACAGTTTGTGGGGATTCCAGAAATTACTGCAACCATTCAATTTACAAACTCTATACTTGGGTAGTCCCTGGGCAAAACCATACATATAAAACAACTATCTCAGGAAAGAAAAATATTCACCTATGAGAGAATCTGTTCTCCTCATTTTCAGTTTATGCCTATGAATAGTTACCTGTTTTCTTCAGTGTAACTAAACTTCCCTTTCTATATTTAAAAAACAAACAGTATTCAGTTACTTTTTGTTACTTTGTTTATAATTTTTCATAGCACAGGTGTGACTATGCAAGCACACGGGATGATCCTTTAAATGATAAAATGTATAAATTTCAGTTAACACAAATAAATGCATATATGTCATGAGTTGCTTAATGATGAGGATAGCTTCTAAGAATGTCACTGTAGTTGTGTAGTTGTGTAAATATCATAGGGTGTTAATTACATAAACATCATAGAGTGTTATTCACACAAACCTATACAATAGGCATAGTCTATTACATATGATATAGTCTATTGCTCCTACAATATAAACCTGTACAGCATAGTGCTATACTGAATACTGTAGGCAGCTGCATCACAATGGTATTTTTAGATCTGAATAGATCTAAAAATAGAAAAGGTACTATAAAAATATTGTAGTATAATCTTACAGGATTGTATATATGCAGTCTATCATTGACCAAAACATCATTATGTGGCACATGACTACATTTAAATAATATATTTTAAAAGTTCTTTAGTTCATCTAAATAAAGGCATTTTTGTCAATCAAATGTTGTGCAAATAGCACATTCCACAGTTTCCAGCTTATTCTTACCCAATCATATACTATCTCAACAAGTTAACAGAGTATGATACAAACCAGATTTGCACTGATATAAATTTATCTTTCATATCTTACAGCACAAAAAGGAACACTTTATGTATTAGGCCATTCTTGCATTATAATAAAGAAATACCTGAATCTGGGTAATTTATAAAGAAAAGGGGTTTAACTGGTTCACAGTTCTGCAAGCAATACTGGAAGCATGGTGCTGAGCATGTCTGCTGGGCTTCTGGGGAGGCCTCAGAGAGCTTTTACTTATGGGAGAAAGTAACGGGGGAGCAGGCATTTTACATGGTGAAAGTGGGAGCAAGAGAGGAAGGAGGAAGGTGCTACATATTTTTAAACTCTCTCACAATTGTGAGGACAGCACCAAGGGAATTGTATGAAACCCTTCATGAGAGATCTGTCTCCATGAACAATCACCTCCCACCCAGCCCCCATCACCAAGACTGGGGAATACTATTCAACATGAGGTTTGGCAGGGATATATATTCAAATTATATCAATTTGTGTACTCAATTTATCTTTAAATCTATGACACACAGACATAATAAGATCATTTTAAGTATATACTATTCTGTAGAGGATTTCAAAACAAGGAAAAGTGAATTCTAAATACAACCCTTGGTTCCTCATTTACCAACAAATAGAATTATTGGCTGTCCAGCTTTTTGCTAAAGCACAAAAGAAATTCTAGTTTTTACCTTTAAAAAGACAGATGAGGGACCCCTGAATTTCCAGTTTGCTGAAATGAAATTTGAATGTTAGATTAAAATTTGAAAAGGGTTCATATAAAATAAAATAGCATTGGTGAATGGAGGCATAGATCACCTTTAATAAGTTGCAAAGAGAAAAAAGTACAGAATATAAATATAAATATGTGTAAATTTTCTCAACGAAGAGAGCCTGGTACAAATACGTTCCCTGAAAGAGAGATGTCTATGTGCCAATGACACAGTATAAATTAGAATTTGATGCATTTTTGACTATTATGAAATAGGTCCTCATGAACTGAAGTTCTACCAAAACAAAGAAGCCAAAGTAGGAAGAAAAAGAATCATTGCAAATACAGTAATGTAAGTCATATTGGCTTTAATTATCTTAACTCTATAAACTTAAAATGGTAGAAAGAGGTAGGAAACCCTCTTTTGCAACATTTATTTTGTGTTACACATGATGATGTACTCGTCTGCTGCCCACATTTCTCATCCTGCTTGCAGTTAGATGGTATAATGTCACTTGTGACCATGAGCTGTGACATGTGTTACTTCCTTATATAAGGCTTCGGAACACCCATGAAGGTTCTCCAGTCACTGTCTTTTCTTGCCACTAATATAAAGTTCTGTGTTCCAAATGGTGCAACCACAAAATGTAGAGCCTCAGTCAGCATGAGTTTGTGGGTAACTACACAGTACACATCCCCCAATGACTTGATATGCACATAACATAAATAATAAATTGTCATTGTCCCTGAATGCCGCGGTTAATTAGGAACTACAATATAATTTAACCTAAGTTGACTTGAATACCTTTCAAAATCAAAGAGTTGGTCCTATCAATGGTCTATTCTAAACTACTCGATAAAACAGTACCTGCTTCCATTCACATTGCATGTCTGGAAACCTCCTTCACACTCCTATGTCTTGGCTCATAAATTGCAGTCTCACTGGAAACAGACATAAACATCATTTCTGTTTCATCTGGGAATCAGTTTGCTGATCACTCATTTCTATCTACTAGGTTTACCACTAATGACAAATCAAATCATGGCAAAGTAAAAACATTCTCAAAACAACTCAAACAGTTTTTTAAAACCCATCAAAAAGGAAGGCCCTCTTTTGTAAATCTATTTGGAGAAATTTTCTGTGTGTTTACTTTCAGGCCCAGAATTTAGATTTATAGCACTCTCTTTTTACTTGTTGCTTTTGACAGAAGACGCTCTTCTAAATGGCATTTCTATACGTACATCCACAGTTAGTCACCATATCAGTCAATGCTACATTTCAAAAGTAGAAGGAATAGATATTTTACTGTCTCATTTTTGTATAGCTGAGAGAACCAAAACCATACAGTTAGTAATTAGCACAGCCAAAACCTGAACTTTTGGGTGTTATTATTAAAATTCTGTTACATAGCCATTTATCCAAAAAAAAAAACCATACTCAAATTTTATAATTCAATTTTTATAAAATTATATTACCCAACATGAAAACTTTTTTTTTACCCTGTGATATATAACAAACTTCTAACGAAATTGTGATTCTGAGTCTTAATGAGTTTCTTCAAGGCATAATTTTTCTTATACATTCTCAACTTTAAGTTTCAAATTTTAATATATTTCTTAAAAGCAAATGGCATTCGAACAATTATGTTTTCTATCCTGTCCCATTATGGGGGACATATGATCCCTACCTAAACTTGCCAGTTAGTTACAGAAGTTTGCATTACATTTACTGAATAATTTTTATATATAAAAACATATACTTAGAAACATATAATTGATCTGAAATCTGATTGCAAACACTTCAGTTTATTGTCATGAATATCTCCCAAGTCTTGCTAAGCTATTGGTAACATTCACAAAGGAAAGCAGAGGCCTTAATGAGGCATTAAGTAAGCTTTATTAACAGTAATGATCATTGACTACTTCCAAACAAATTAAATGGACAAACAAATAAATAAATAAATAACCTCCTCCTAAGCAGCAATGCTTGGGTATTTTAAAGTATATGGATAATTATTAATCTCACCTAGGATTTCACATATATAAACACAGCCTAAACTTGTACATTTTTAAGAAAAATATAGTAATGAATAGTCACAACACCCTTTCTCCTGCACACTGGTTTTCCTAGTAGGGTAACTCAAAGGCCTATGAAGTGTTTAATATTGTGAATCAAGTTTTTAAAACTTTCCTTTTCCTGTCATCTTGTCTATCTAAATCTGAGCTTATTAAACAGTGCTGCTATAAACAGTGCTGTAATATAATCAATGACTTCATCTTTTCCCAGTTATGGTATGAGTTTGATAAGCTATATTTCTGTATTATTCATAGTAAATTTAAGAATAGGTTTGTAAAGTAGACTATATCTGCATATATCTGCATTAGATATACTTTGAAAATGGCAAAGAATGTCTAATGAGCACTGTGATTCAAACTCTTCTAATTTCTTGGAAGTGTCCTACAGAATCTAGCACAATATACAACACAAAGTAGATGTGAATAAACACTTGTAAACTTGTAAACATCATAGGCCAAATTCAGGCTCGTTAGGGGTACTGTCTGTATATTCAATTTTTCTAGCAATCATATGTATATCTTTATAGACACAAACCATCAAAGTCATTTGATCAGTTTAAAAGTCATTTCTGAGTTTAAAGTTTAAGTGTCTGAAATGTCATTTGAGATTTGATATCATTTAAATAAGAGATAAGAGAAAGAAAGGCTGAGGTAATATTTAACTGAAAAGAAATGAAGTGGTATAATAAAAATACCTCCAGAGAATAAAAAATTAGATTATAAAAGGCCTTCCAAAGTCTTTTATAATTGATATGAAGTGGAGGTGGGTTTATTTTTTTCTAGTCAAGTGAACATTCATACTAACATGCCATAAGTTCCTCAATCTTATACGCCCACCAGCCATGGTGTGCATAGCTTCAGCTAATGATAGCATTTTCAACTGGATTTATGAGTTTGTCACATAATTTGTTATCAATATCAGCCTTGTCTTTGAACTTTTAGAACACAGAGAACAGGTACCTCTCCTGGCTGAAGAGTTGAATGGTTTCCAAGCCAAAGATCTTATGCAATGTTTAAGTTAAATCAGTAACAAGGAAACCCTGATAAGACTGGTTTAAAACCTAATCAGGTTTGATATCCAAATGCTAAGGTATTCTTGACTATGCTCATTAAATGCTCCCAGAAGTGCTATGGATGTAATACTTGTGACACAGTCTCAAGCAACACAGACTCATGTTTTACTAATCTCTGAATCTTTCTGCAAACATTAGGTGACAACTGAGCCAGATTTCCTCTAAGTTCAGATAAGTCACAGGGAATGAATTATTTTAGTAGAAGACAGAGAAGCCTTTCCATAGAATATTCCTGAGGAACTAGCCCTGACCATTAGGAAAACTTGTCAGTAAAGGGTCACACAAAGAAGCTCAAGGTAAGCACAAACATGAAGCGAGCCTTAGATACTTTTGGAAGTACTATGCCACTCTAACTAGCTCTTTAGGTACTAAATTGTAGGTGTTAGATGATACTTTTGGAAAACAGCAAAATAGAAAACTTGGATAGCTTAAGGAAAAACACTGTAGTTATCCAAGAAAGTTTCAACTAATACAACAGATTTAATTAAAACCTTTAAACCCTAAATGAAAGAATGTACACAAACATGTTTCACATCTCTTCTGTTGTAGTATGTTAAAGCTTTAATAATTTCTCTATTTTTCAATTTTAAGTATTAAATAAAAATTGTGGCTCTTCGTGTACTAACAAAAAACATCTCCATTTACTAACCATCTATTTCTATCAAGTACTGGACTAAAAGGGTTACACATCTCAAACATGCAAAAGACCACTACAAAGTGGATATCACAGTATCCATTTTATGGCTGAGTAAAGAAACACTTAATATTAAGGTAATTTATCCACCTCGGGATAGAGTTGAGAAATGAATCAAGTCTATGATCCCAGAGACTGTAACAACAATGCCTTACGTATTTACAGCATTAATACACAATGAGGATGTAGAGGCATGTCAAGTGTGCATTGAACATATATAAAACCAACTGCGTGGGTTCATGAAACAGAAAAGAGAGTGAATTAGAATCACAGTAACAGTTTGCCTGCTTTTAGATTTAATGAGCATGCAAATCAGATTGCAAACACAGATCTACTATTCCCTTCATCATGTTACTTCCCTCCCACCTCTCACAGTATTCACTTCTTTGGATTCAGAGGATGACTCCGGTGTTAGAAGATAGATGTCTTCATAGAAATCGGCTCCCAACACCAAGCACACTTCTCATTTGATGCTCAGCAGTCCCAGTGCTGCAGGGGAGCAAGCTGGGTTGGACCTACTACATTATATTACCTTGGTCTCTATGTGCCACCTTCTTTAAGGATGTAAACTCCATAAGGGAAGAATATTTTACTACTCTGTTGACTTCTCTAACCCCTATGCCTGGTATATGGTAGGCCCTTAATAAATATCTGTTGATGCATGGTTAATTTAAATGTAGTTCTACTATATTCTGCATGCTAGTTTTCCAACATAGACAATTGGCGATCCTGAATTATCCAGGACTCCATCCCAAACCCTCCCCATTTAATTCTAACTAGTTTGTCAGCACTTACTTAAAGAGATATTTCCAATATCACAGGATTCTAGAATCCAAGGAATATGTAAAACTAGCCATTAGAATACCCACTTGGGCCCAAAGTAGTAGAAGCCTCAAAACCAACTATTGACAAATTCAGTGACTTAACCTAATGTATCCAATATTATCCAACCTGACATAACCTGGAGCACTTTTAAAAACACCAATACCCTGGCCCTCATTTAAATTTAAGTGGTCTCAGGACGGGCCTCGCACAGTTTGCTTTTTTAGCTTCCAAAATGATCTAAACCGTCAAGTTTGATCACCTCTGACCTTTGACTAATCTCCTAGTCAAGTGTTGGCAGAAGGCCAACATTACAATAAAAGACAATATTAAGTATGGCAATAGAGAGCATTTCTCCTTCTAAATTGTTTCATATATAAATCAAACCACTAACTTGGGCCTCATTAATACTAGGTGCCTACATCAAACACAGGTTTCTTAGCACATAATAGCAGTACCGAAATGGAAACCATTAACTATTATAAAAATTACACAGTAATATCCTACTTGAGAGTTTGAGAGAGCCTTCGGGAAAAAAATATTCTCACTTTAATGATTTACAATGTTAGTTCAATTTTATAAAGCAATTAAATGAAGCAAAGCCAGTACTTAATTTTTGAAATTTGACTCTCTAATGGGCATATATACCCTTCCCATGGTCACAATAAAAAATAAGGCAAAATGTACAGATGTCCTCTCATTCCAAAACTGCTGAGTTTATTTTGTAAGTCACTAGATTTAAATCTACAGGTGTCAGAAAATTAACAGGTCCCAATTTCACTGAAATATAGACATGAAAAGCAAAGGTTCATACACAGGGACAACAGAAAGCAGAAACTAAATTTAAAGAATAAATTTAGGGTGACAGAGAGCAGAGAATATAAACTGAAGAAGGAACTGAGATGAAAAGAAAGGGATAGAGCCATGATCAGCATTCACTCTATTTAAACAAACAAAACAAAATCAATTCATGTAACTACTGTTTTAACTACTCTGTTAAAAAAGAAAAAAACGTCAAAGTGCAGACAAATCTGTGACAAGGCCAATGACCAAGATCCTGCTTTTTACCGGTTGCTTCCTCTGACTACTTGGAGCTTCCTTTGAATAATCCTAATTTTCCCCCAATGAAGCTTTATCATTCCTGTCAACTCACTTCCAATTTATTTTTAACACAAAATAAATGCTACTAACTCAAGATTGCAACTAACTGGAATGAGGAGTATCTGAGTCAGAAATTATTTTCCTTTAACTCTTTAGGACCACAAAACCTAGAGTGAGGGGTGAGCCATGACAATTGTCAACTTAACTCCAAGTAGCTATGTGCTGTCCCCCAAGCAAGTACTGCTACCTCTCTGCAACTAAGTTTCCATGTCTGTAAAGTAAGGCATTTGGACTAGGTTTCTACAGTACTCTCTAGTTCCAAAGTACAATACACTTATAGACTACAATAATGGTCCTTAAAATTCAGGCACCAGTAAGTCTTTCCATTATTCAGAGTCTATAGAAGAATAAAACTCTTCACTCTTTAAAAAAAAAACACACACACACACACACACACACACACACACAGCAATAACAACAAAATCACTCAAGAGCTAAACTACATAGTTGACTTAATTCACGCTCTTTTAAAGAGTCTTGGCTTTGCATGCAATGTAAATTCTACCATCACTTCACAAGTCAAGTTTCCTGCCTTTAAAAGATATACTACACATTTTACCAAGGGAAAGAAGTTATCCTGAAAGTACATTTATATACTGATATTTCCCCATTACTGTCCCACCACTCTTTCCTTGAAGTTTTACTGAATCATTTCCCACTTCTATATTCCTGAAGAAAAGGTGGCAGTTTTGAGAAGTGCAGTAATGATTATAGAGAGTGAGCTCTTTTCCAAAGCACAGTTTAACTTTGAAGAGCTTTGAAGAGAAAATGAAAATATTCCATATGTAAATAACATTTAAAGGCAGGGAACCCTAGGTAAAACCTCAGATGTAAGAACAATATAGACAGACATTTTACAAAAACAATATAGACATTTTACAAGACATTAAAAATATATCAGACCCCGGTCTGATAAACAGGAGTTTAATTTAGCCTTTTACCTGGTAAAACAAAATACTGCATGTGAAAACTGACTATTCTTTATTCTTAAATTCCTGACATACAAAAGAATATGTAAAGAAATTTAGCTGTATTCCATGTTCAAAGAATTATATTTAGTAGGTTAAATGTTAATATATTTATAGAAATTACTGTCTTCTGAACTCACATGTATTGAGAAGCTGGATTATGAAAGTTGAACAATTTTTAAAAAGCTTTAGAAATTTATTTAGTTTATATCCTTTCTCTCATATTTTAGTAAATGCTCTCATGGCATATGCCACAAAGATGTGGATGCCATGTTTCTGAAGAATATTCTACAGCTATGCTTGTGAGGAAATCTGTTCCAGAACTGGGCACTTTGTTCTAATGATGGGAGGTAAGAGGACAGTAGCAAACAGAAGCTCCTTTCTTCTAAAGCTGACAGTCTTGTAGGAGGAATCTTCAAACACTGAAACCATTCAGAACTTGAAACCATTCAAAATATGTATGGTCTAAAGAAACATTTGTTAATTTTTTTTATTTTTTATTTTTTATATTTTTTTGAGACGAGTCTCGCTCTGTCGCCCAGGCTGGAGTGCAGTGGCGCGATCTCGGCTCACTGCAAGCTCCGCCTCCCGGGTTCACGCCATTCTCCTGCCTCAGCCTCCCCAGTAGCTGGGACTACAGGCGCCCGCCACCTCCCCCGGCTAGTTTTTGTATTTTTTAGTAGAGACGGGGTTTCACCGTGTTAGCCAGGATGGTCTCGCTCTCCTGACCTCGTGATCCGCCTGCCTCGGCCTCCCAAAGTGCTGGGATTACAAGCGCGAGCCACCGCGCCCGGCCACATTTGTTAATTTTTTACGATGTAGATTAAGAGCAAAGTTTTAATGGACAGGATACAATAATGAGCAAGAAATGAAAGCTGCATTTCAGAGGTTTAGAGTCTACAGAAAGGACATATCATTTGTTCCCTTGCACATAACAGAATCAAAATAAATATTTTTAAAACAAGTATTAAAACAAAAAGCGGTTCGACAATAACAGCTTGTGTTCATACTGTAGTGCTTGCCTTCCACCCACAGAGCTTAATATACTAAATTATTAACATCATCATCCACCAGGGCATCCCTGTTATTGATGTAGCTGGAAAGTATTATTCATTCCTTACCCAAATGAGGAAAAGATTTTGGAAGGTTAAATTACTTGCTCACAGCTACAGAATAAACAGTAAAATAGGGAATAGAACTAGGGTTCCCTAAGCTATAGCCCCTGATATATATTTTTTCATTTCCTAAATAAAATATTTCTCCTTTATAGGCCTTTAGGGTCTCAAGTATTTTTTCATAGTAATATTATTCATGGAGCAGTGCCTTTTTAACATCAAGATAATTCATCATATCATGTTAGCATTTTTAATGGGCATTACTTTTCTCATAAAAAATTTTCTACCAGTAAAACTGTTAGATTTTAAATTCAAGATTATCACACAATAATTCAAATTTTTATATAAAAGTGCTATCAAAAATCATCAATTATAAATTTGTTTTAGACTTTTGTTATTACCATTCTTTAAAGTCAATTCACCTCACAAAAAAGCACGCTTAGCTTATTACTTCGAAGATTAAAAGATTCCCTTCATGATTTATTACCAAAATTCATCATTAAAGTCAAATCTGTTTGCCTTGCAAATAATTTTAAATATTTGGTTCCAAGCAATAGCACCAACACTACTAAAGACAAATCATGTTTTCCCTTTTTGTCCTTTGTTAACATCAGCAATAAGTTTACCGTGTCTTGTGGCTATTGTTTCACTATAATTGAATTCTTAGAAGATGTCATTTGCCTCAAAACATTTCAAGAGAACAATATGAACAACTCAATTACAATCAGACAACTCAGTGAAATGAAACTGAATACACAGAAATACTAGGATTTGTCTAAGAATTATACCATGCCTTCCCACGTTCTTCCACTCTCACCACCCAATCAGCAAAAAAACTCAAAAAACACTTGCTTTGTCTTCGATTCTTTCCCTTTACAATTATTATACTGTCAATTCATTTTATTAGTTACATCTGTTTCTTCCGTGTGGACTCTATCTGTACCATAATGTGAAGTTAGTAGAAAACAAACGGCTACTTCAGTATCAATCAAATGAAACAACACTTTTACTGCCAAGCATTTCTAACTCAAATTGATAGCTTGTTAGCAATATGTTAATTTTACATATTCTCATAAAAGGTTTTAATGCAATCTAGATTTAGTATTTTGACTACAGTTCCAATGTTGTCATTATGGTTTTGAACTATAGTTCTACTCTCAGTTACTATTAAAACCTGGAACACTTCAAAATCCATTACAATCTGCTGCTGTCATTCTCACACTTCATCAGCATATTTCAACTGTAGTTCATACCTTGGTTAAAGAGCCTCATTCCTTCCAACCGTGGTTGTAGAGTCAACTCTAAGATACCGAAAGCACCCTAACTACTAACTCACCCAACCAACCACCATCTTTATCTTTCCTGAAAAACAAATAAATGTATTAATCTCAAGAAAGCAAGGCCAAAGGCAGCCAGGCACCATGAGGCACACCTGTAGTTCCAGCTACTGAGGGCAGGGGAGGCGGGAGGATTGCTTGAACCTGGGAGGTCGAGGCTGCAGTGATCCAAGATTGTGTCACTGCACTCCAGCCCTAGTGGCAGAGTAAGACCCCGTCTCAAAAAAAAGAGAGAGAAACAGAGAGAAAAGCCACTCCAGACTTCATTCTTCATCACCAATTTCTCAACTTTTTAATTACTCTGCTTAAGCTATAAATTCAATGGCATTTTACTACAAGAAAAGCTGCTTAGAGATTTAGGAACTCTGAGGCACACAACAGCATGAAATGAACATTTGCCTAGTTGACCCATATTTGTCCATTATTTTGGTCCTTTCCAGTTAGTCCTTTTTCTCTCATATCAACTTAGTGATTTCCCTAGCTATAAGCCCAAATTCTCGTTCTATTTCCAAGTTCTGACTATAAGACTTTTATTTTAAATTGTCAAATAGTGCTTTTCAGAAATAGGTCTGCTAGCAGTTGCCTAGAGCATAACAAAGGAATGGACCTCAAAAGCATGGCACAAGAATACCAGGAAATGGTGATAAAAATAAATTAGAAGTGAAGAAGTAGAATTGAGGGAGAATCTGTAGAAAGGAAATGGTTTTTAATGTTTTGGGTGTGGTAATTAAAATCATGTTCATCCACAAGAGCACTCAGGAACAAAAGAATCAAGTCAAAAATTAGGATTCAGTTTATTCCAACATTCAATGTATCAGAAAAACCAAAGATAAACTGACAGAGGTACATTAGGCACATTGTATACATTGTTCATTTAATCTTCAAGAGGAATTTCCAAAGAGTTGAAAAGCAGGCCAGAAACCTAAGGGTAAATAAGGTCAATACCTGTAGTTGGTCTTTCCTATTAATACTTGATTTTAGGTTGTTGAGGACAGATAATGATAAGGACAGTTATTTTTTCATTATGTTGTATTTTAAGTGCCCACACCTGATACTCTTACAGGCATGAATAACTGGTATAAATGGCTACTCCATAGTACATGGACAAGAACCCTACCTAGCTCTCAGAAAAGTGTCTATCTTTTTGGCACATCACAAACACATTTCTGGTAAGTCAGTGTCCTGAGTTTTTTCATTCTGCCCTGCCACATTTTGAAGAGAAAAATGGAATGAGGAAATGAACAGAACAGAGTACTCTGGTATATATGAGTATGTGTGTGTATATGTGAATGTACCATACACTGTAATACTGGGAACTAATGAGGGAGGTAATTAAAAAAAGAAAAAAACATGGTGACCTAAGACTGGAAACATTCCAATATATTTTTTTAGTTAGCATTTCCCAGTAAAAGCACAAAGTCTATGTGGCACATGTAAGGTCCTATCAAAGATATTGTGCTAAAACTGCTAACCAACCAATTAGATTTATTCCTAGTGGTCACATACTCTTTTTAGAATTTTTCTATATACTATTTAAATACAATTGCAAAGTTTAGTCCTTGGACTTGATTCTTTGTAAAGCTGTGTTAGTTCACATTTTGATGTGCAGCACACAGATACCAATTAGACACAGATGCATATGCAATAATCTACAAACAAAATCAGGATAACCTATTGCAACACAAAGTGCTACAAATGGTAGACACAAAGCACACACACTGCCTTGGCTTCCATTACGTTGATGTTTATCATTAGTTGTACATTAAAATTAACCAGGGGACTTTAAATACTAGCCCTAACTCAAACCAAACATACAAAAGTTTCTGGGGGTGTGGCATTAGTCCATTAAAAGAATGTCCGGTTTTTCTAAAAAGCAGTCAGCTTCGAGAACAAGTGTTTCATAACTGTCTTACAACATTGCCTCAAAGTTGCTTGAAATTATCTTTTCTTCTAGGCCTAGTATTCTGATTTTTCATTATGCTAATAATAACAGATAACATTGCAAAGTGCTAAAGGTAACTATACGATCAATATGTATCTATGCACAGGGGTCCAGAATGCAGGCTTCTCTATCATTTATTCATCCTTGCGGTAGTGATCACTCCAAATTTCTGTTTATGACACAAATCTTTGCCTGCCTATGAGTACCCTTTAGTCTCAGTACTAGCCGTAGTTATTATCCTGAGCAACAAAATTGTTTCTATTAATATTTTATTATCTTTTATCTTACAATGCAATTAATTATATTCTATTTTTCTTACTACATAAAACAAGAAAGGGGAAAGAGGCCTCAGAAATACAGATGTAGCCCCCATCCTCTGATTTTCCAGTCGCTTTCCAGTATGCATTTTAATATTAATCTCACATCTTGTTTGTTAATTTTCCTTCTTTCACTGATAAAGATAGAAAGGTAGACAGATGTTTAATCATTCTACTCTTAAGTTCACCTGAATCATTCTCAAAATTTATTGATATATTTGCCAATATAGTTCATATTCCTTTTATGGCACAGTCCATTACTGCTTAGTTTCCTTTGTATATTTCTCTAAATCTTTGAACTCTAAACAGTGGAGTAATATGCATGTGTCAGTCCTTGCAACTCTTCTGTTCTCTATTTGTACCTATACCATTGTGATCTCATCCAGTCTCATGATTTCAAACACCATCTATACAATAAAGACTCCCAAGTATGCATCCCAAGCATGGTCCTCTCCCCTAATAATCAGACATGCATATCAATTAAGTATTTCAAACTTAACATCTCTAAAACCTAACTCCTGTTCTTCCCAAACATCTGCCCCTCTCACATTCATCCCCATGTCAGTTCATGACTATTATGTCCTTCCAAGTGCTCAGGCTAAAACAATATTTACTCATCCATGACTCCTGTCTTTCTCTCATATCAGAAATCCAATCCATCAGCAAATTCAATTTACCCTAATACTTAATAACCATCTCTGATTATATCCTGGCCCCAAGTTATAATCTTCTCTGACTTGGATTATCACAACTGCCTAATAGCTGGTTTACCTGATTCCATCCTTGCCCCATCCCAATGTCTACTCTCCACATCCTGCACTCAGTATAACCCTGTCAAGATAAAATCGTGTCACTCCATTTAGAACCTTGTGAAGTCCCGATAATAGCCATATACAATCAGTCCCCTATTACTACTCTGACTTTATCTTCTATGATGACACCTTCCACTCTTTCTTTAAACCAAACTGGTCATCTTATTCTTCCTCAAATGCCAGGCATGCTTCTAGTTCAGGGACTTTCCACTTGCTGATCCCTATGCCTGGAATGCTTTTCCCCTAGATAACTGCATGGATACTCCTCCACATTTTTTAAGTCTTTAATTTTCTCCACGGTACTTAGAAACACTGCATATTTTACTGATAACTGTTTTATTATCTTCTTCCCCATCAAGGTATGAGCTTCTTCAGGGCAAAGAATTTTGTCTATTTTGTTCATGGATTTAGCCCAAATGCCTGGAAGCATACCTGGCACACATATTCTACTAGTTCGTTTTCATGCTGCTGATAAAGACGTACCTGAGGCTGGGTAAATTATGCAGGAAAAGGGGTTCAATGGACACACAGTTCCATGTGGCTAGGGAGGCCTCATAATTATGGCAGAAGGCAAGGAGAAGCAAGTCATGTCTTACATGGATGGCAGCAGGCAAAGAGAGCTTGTGCAGGGAAACAACCTTTTTAAAAAAAAAAAAAAATCAGATCTCATGAGACCCATTCACTATCATGAGAACAGCATGGAAAAGACCTGCCCTCATGATTCAGTCATCTCCCACTGGGTCCCTCCCACAACACGTGGGAATTATGGGAGCGGGAGCTACAAGATGAGATTTGGGTGGGGACAGAGTCAGATCATAACATTCCATTCCCAGCCCCTTCCAAATCTCATAACTTCACATTTCAAAGCCAATCATGCCTTCCAAATAGTCCCCCAAAGTCTCAGCTAATTTCAGCATTAACTCAAAAGTCCAAAAGACTCATCTGAGACAAGGGAAGTCCCTTCCACCTATAAGCCTGTAAAATCAAAAGGAAGTTAGTTACTTCCTAGATACAATGGGAGTACAGGCATTGGGTAAATGCAACCTTTCAAATAGGAGAAATTGGCCAAAACAATGAGACTACAGGACCCATGAAAGTCCAAAATCCAGCAGGGTAGTCAAATCTTAAAATTCCAAAATGAGCTCCTTTGACTCCATGTCTCACATCCAGGTCATGTTGATGGAAGCTATGGGTTCCCATGGTCTTGGGCAGTTCCACCTCTGTGGCTTTACAAGCTACAGCCCCACTCTTGGCTGTTTTCCTGGGCTGGCATTGAGTATCTGTGGCTTTTCAGCCACACAATGCAAGCTGTCAGTGGATCTACCATTATGGGGTCTGAAAGACAGTGGCCCTCTTCTCACAGCTCCACTAGGTGGTGCCCCAGTAGGGACTCATTGTGGGGGCACCAACCTCACATTTCCCTTCCACACTTCCCTAGCAGAGGTTCCCCATGAGGGCCTCGCCCCTTCAGCAAACTTCTTCCTGGGTATCCAGGCATTTCCATACATCCTCTGTGGTCATCTAGCCAGAGGTCCCAAACTTTAATTCTTGACTTTCATGTACCTGCAGGCTCAACACCACATGGAAGCTGCCAAGGTCTGCAGTTTCCACCCTCTAAAGCAACAGCCAGAGCTACACCTTAGCTCCTTTCAGCCATGGCTGGCACGACTGAAACACAGGGTACCAGGTCCCCAAGCTGCACAGAGCAGTGGAACCCTGGGTCTGACTCACAAAACCATCTTTTTCTCCTAGCCCTCTGAGCCTGTGATGGGAGGGGCTGTCATGAAGACATCTAATATACCCTGAGACATTTTCCCCATTGTCTTGGTGATTAACATTCGGCTTCTCATTACCTATGCAAATTTCTGCAGCAGGCTTGAATTTCTCCTCAGAAAATGGGATTTTCTTTTCTATCATATTGTCAGGCTGCAAATTTTCCAAACTTTTATGCTCTGTTTCCCTTTTTAAATGGAATGCCTTTAACAGCACCCATGTCACTCTCGAATGCTTTGCTGCTCAGAAATTTCTTTCACCAAATAACCTAAATCACCTCTCTCAAGTTCAAAGTTCCACAAATATCTAGGGCAGGGGCATAACGCCACCAGTCTTTTGCTAATACATGACAAGAGTCAACTTTGCTCCAATTCCCAACAAGTTCCTCATCTCCATCTGACACCAACTCAGTCTGGATTTCATTGTCAATATCATTATCAGCATTTTGGTCAAAGCCATTCAACATGTCTCTAGGGAGTTCCACACATTCCCACATTTTCCTGTCTTCTTTTGAACCCTCTAAACTATCCCAACCTCTGCTGTTACCCAGTTCCAAAGCGTTTCCAAATCGGGTATCTATTCAGCAGCACGCCACTCCTGGTACCAATTTACTGTATTAGTCCATTGTCACGCTGCTAATAAAGACGTAACGTACCTGAGATTGGGTAATTTATGCAGGAAAAAGGGTTTAATGGACTTACAGTTCCACGTAGCTGGGGAGGCCTCACAATTATGGTGGAAGGCAAGGAAGAGCAAGTCACATCTTACATAGATGGCAGCAATCAAAGAGAGCTTATGCAGGGAAACTCTCCCTTTTTAAAACCATCAGATCTCATAAGACCCATTCACTATCACAAGAATAGCATGGGAAAGACCCAACCCCTTGATTCAATCATCTCCCACCAGGTCCCTCCCACAACACATGAAAATTATGGAAGCTACAAGATGAGATTTGGGTGGGGACACAGAGCCAAACCATATCATGTGCCATTAAACATATATTTGCTAAATGAATATATGACTGACTTGTAAGTAATAGATAACTGAAAATGCCTAAATCTTCTACATCGTAGTACTTTGATTTGTATTTCAAAATCATATTCAGCAACTTGAGAAAAGTTAAAAGGGATATGAAAGTGATCAACTTCATTAAAGCAAGAAGCAACCAAAAAAAAGAAAAAACAGAATCAAAGTTTACTAGATAAAGAAAATGTTCTTAACTACAAAATAAATGAAAAAAACATGTCCTAATTAACATGGAAGGTCAACTAAAATGAGAACTACATGTAATTTTCATTCACTCTACAGACTTTAATCAACTTCAGAACTGTTACAAGCATATAAATTAGGTTGAATTTTAAACACATTAAAATTCTTTCTTTCTTAATGTTGAAAAAGAGCACATGTTTCTTTGCTCTGCTTAACTCCAAATAGTCAAGCATTATATTTCAGAAGTAATCTGTGATCACGGTTTGCTTTGTAGGCTGTGTTTCACATATCTTCACAAAAATAGAATGAATTTAACCACAAATATTAAGGTGAAAGTTATATTTCAATAAATATAAACCATAAGTTACTTTCATCTCTAACGTAATTAAGAAGTTATTACATTTATGAACTAGAAAACAAATATAATCAAGTAAAACATAAGTTAGGCCTGCTATCTGGTCATGATTTCATATATAAATATACACAGACACACACAGAGATGTACATACAAACAACAACGCACACAAACACAGACTTAGAGGTAACAAAAAATGACATCAAAAGATTGATGTTGATTTTCTCTTGGTTATGAGGCATGTATAATTTTCATGTTTTCTAATTCATTTTCACTTCATTCATATACATGTACAAATGTTAAAATAAAAAATAAGCATGAAAAATCTTTCCACTGAAAATACAAATAGTCTTGAGAAAAACACCTTTCAGGAATCTGACTATAAATATTAGATTCTAAAATGATTACTGCTAATGTATATGCATAATCTTTCAAAGAAGTCCAAATAATACTATGTAAAATATGCCATGTAATTGAAAATATATACGTATCTCATTTTTGGATAAATTTTACAGGCAGAATTTTGTCACTTCCTGCTTTCATCTATTTTCTTCTTATAAATGCTCTTTTTACAAGTATGCATAAATATCTTCTACTTTTATCTCCCCTTCAATATAATTGTTACCCTATGCAAAGTTCAAGTAAGATTGAAAATAACAAAATGAGTTACTTGCTATGGTTAAAACGACCTTAGAGATTAAACTTTAAGAAGCTATTTTAATTACTGAATGTCCATCACAGTAAAGTACTATTCAAGACACTACTAAGAAAAGAAAGAAGAAAGAAAGAAAGAAAGAAAGAAAAGAAAGAAAGAAAGGAAAGAAAGGAAAGGAAAGGAAAGGAAAGGAAAGGAAAGGAAAGGAAAGGAAAGGAAGAAAGGAAAGGAAAGGAAAGGAAAGGAAAGGAAAGGAAAGGAAAGGAAAGGAAAGGAAAGGAAAGGAAAGGAAAGGAAAGGAAAGGAAGGAAAGGAAAGGAAAGGAAAGGAAAGGAAAGGAAAGGAAAGGAAAGGAAAGGAAAGGAAAGGAAAGGAAAGGAAAGGAAAGGAAAGGAAAGGAAAGGAAAGGAAAGGAAAGGAAAGGAAAGGAAAGGAAAGGAAAGGAAAGGAAAGGAAAGGAAAGGAAAGGAAAGGAAAGGAAAGGAAAGGAAAGGAAAGGAAAGGAAAGGAAAGGAAAGGAAAGGGGGAAAGGAAAGGAAAGGAAGGAAGGAAGGGAGGGGAGGGGAGGGGAGGGGAGGGGAGGGGAGGGGAGGGGACCTAATTATTTGCCACTTGTCTCATCTTCCTGGTATCTTCCTACTAGTCTGTCTAGTTTCTGATTAAATGTCCTACTCCCTGTTCTTTTTAGAAACTGGTGACCCCAATTTCAGCTACTTTATTTGCTCATACTCCAGTTTACCTGGTTCTTCCTTTCTCCTCTATCTCTATACTCTGCCATTACTACCTATAGTCATGGGATAAAATATTATGAATCGAATAAATGTTATATGATGCACTGCCATGAACCATGTGATTGAGTCTCATTCTTTGAAGTGCTGACTAGTAAAATGACATGGAATAATTAAAGATCCAAGTATCAACCCATTTACATTACCAACACAGTACTCTTCTTACTTCATGGGATTATAAAAACATACTTTAACTGTTTTCAAAGTTTGTTCACAATCATGTATTATTTTAGTCCTTACAACTACTTTCTGGGAAAAGAAGGACAAATAGGAAAGTCTTGATTTTACCTTTAAGAAAGAGAGGGCAATCTGTCCACATCATGTGGTGTAAGTGCTAGAGTCTAGAGCCTGAGTCTTCCAAAATAAGAAGTTCTTTGGTAGAAATGCCTCAGTTGCCTTATTTTACTTCATAAGGTATTGAAGAAAAGGAACAAAATTTTATATTCCCCAAAATATCAAATCCTTTACAAGTTGTACATACTCTCAGACTTATGAAATATTTGGTAAGTCACATGTTCCTTTCTAACACTAGTTGGCTAGACAGAGGGAAAAAGCCTCGATCTTCCAGGGCATTCACTTTAGGAATGGACGGCAAACTCTCTCAGTGTTTATTTTGTTATTTAATAATATTTGCTATCTAATATTTTGTTGTTTAATAATATTTGTGTGCTCATTGGTTTGTTTTTACTTATGGCTTTATTTGTAATAATCAACATTAAGTTGCAGGAAATGAAAGACACAATACTCAAAGTAATTTATCTAAGCATTCCCATGGACAATAGGTAAGTATATGGAAGAAAAAGGATGAAGGGGATTTTCCAAATCCTGTTCAGCCTGGATGTAAACCCTAGCAAATGGGCTTTCATCCCAATAGTATAGCAAGTGGGACATAAAACAGATGTGTTTATCAATAACAGGAAAAACCTACAGATATTAGTCTTAGGAGAGAAAAAAATTCACACTATAATTCTTTGAGAATAAAGAATTTTAAATCCTTTAAACTCTAGATACAGTTAACTCTCCTTGAAAGGATGAAAATAAAACTAAAAGGGTGCAGAGGAGACTTTGTAGAAAAAAAGTATCATCTTTGATTGCATCAGCACAAGATACGAGACTAGGAGATGAGCAAAGTGGGAGTTTTGTTTCCCTTTATAAATGTAACCCCCTACCCCCTCCACAGTGCCTTAGGGACCTGTTCAGTGTTGTACTCTATAGAATTGTGCTACTATTCTGTGTGATTATTCTGATATTGTGTGTCTAATATATGTATGTGTGTGTATTTGTAGATGGTTGTGTATAGGAAGGTATGTGATTTTCCAAGCATATATTATTTCCAAGCATAATATTCCAAGTATACACACACACACACACACACACACACACACACACACAATATTACAATTTTAAAGGGTTTATACACTCTCTAAACACATCTCTGGAGCTGCAGGTTTAAAAGAATCTGCATTTGACATACAAAGTAACTGAAAACACATTAATTATCATACTATGTAAGAGACATACAAAGAGCAGAGAGTACTTATTCTTCTCTCATTCTTCAGAAGAGGTAACCAAGGCTTAGGTAAGACAGCCAACCTAATCAGGTTTCTCATTTTAGAATAAGAATTCACAGCTAACAATCTGGGCACAGCCCAAACATCTGAAAACAGGTTAAAAAATTACTCAAATATGTAGAATCCAAGTAAGTATCTTTACAAGTTCTACTGTAAGACATAAAACCAAAATCTGTTTGTGCAATAGAATATCCAGATTTTTAAAAATACGAGAAACTCTATCAGACAGTTTGAGACCCATTTTTTTTCCCAAATCTAGATATTTGCTGGTGCTTGCTTGTGCTTTTGCAGTGTGAGATACTTCTAACCATTTTTCCAGTGTCTCAGCTTTAAATGTTGTTGCATAACTTCTTCCTCTGCCTTATGACACCATAGACTGCAGCTGCTGTCAACATTAACTAAAATTCTAAGTAAAAGATTGTATTTCATTAGCAAATTTTTTAATTAGAATGATCACAAAGCAATTCAATAACCCACATGGAATAACTACATAAAAACAGTCTTAAGACTTGAGAAATAATAAACCTTTTCCCAAACTATTTCCATACTTCATTGCTATATCTTTGTTGTAAAAATCATTTCTAGATACCATTATGGGTTACAGTGCAAAGCAACTGTACTTAGTGAGCAATCATGTAACAAAGGTAATTTTCAGAATTGGATATAAAATAATTCCTAATGAGCTACTGAAAAATTGTGATGAGAAAATGCAATTTATTCCTCGCTTTAAAAAAAAAGTGAAAGGAATTCAAATCAATTTCTTATAGATTAATGAGATTACTAACCAGCCATGTCACCTTGGGCCAGAGGGAAGGAGGCAAATAGTATTATTCACCATCAGCTACATCCCAGATACTACCAGATGCTGCACACTGTATTTCATTTCACTGGTACCACAACATTTACAGAGAGAGAGAGAGAACTGTCATTATTCATAATTTACTGATGGGAAAATGGAAGCTCAGAAAGGTTATATGTCATGACCAAATCTCGAGCAATAAAACCCAGATTTAAATCCAGGTTACCCAGGTTCCCATGTCCGTTTGCCTATTTCCACACTATTCTTTATTTGTAAAATGAAAGTTTAGTCTAGAGATAATCTCTGGGGTCTCTTTCAGATTTAACAGAAATTAATTTCAGACCAGGCATGGTGGCTCATGCCTGTAATCTCAGAACTTTGGGAGGCTGATGTGGATCACTTGAGCCCAGGAGTTTAAGACGAGCTTCAGCAACATGGCAAAACCCCATCTCCACAAAAAATGCAAGAATTAGCCAGGTGTGGTGGCATGCACCTGTAGTCCCACCTGCTAGGAAGGCTGAGGTAGGAGGATTGCCATGACTATGACACTGCACTCAAGCCTGGGCAACAGAGCAACACCCTATCTCAAAAAAAAAAAAAAAAAAAAAAGAAAAGAAAAGAAAAGAAAAGAAAAGAAAACATCAATTTCAGTAATGTTAAAAGTATTATAATGGTGCTAGTACCAAAATGGTTTATATGATATGCTGAGTTTGGGGATTTTGTGTGTAAAAATACTTGGAAAATTGAGCACAAAGAACTACGACTTCTATTATAGAATACTATCTTTTCAACTATATATAATCATGTCCTTTTAAATCTTTTTAAAAATGGACAGTAAATATTTTTAAAAAGCAGCATAAAGAAAACCTATATGAAAATTATCTTTTTTTTTTTTTTCTTTTTTTTTTTAAACAGAGTCTCGCTCTGTCACCGAGGCTGGAGCGCAGTGGCGTGATCTCAGCTAACTGCAACCTCTGTCTCCCGGGTTCAAGAGATTCTCCTGCCTCAGTCTCCCAAGTAGCTGGGATTACAGGTGCACACCAACATGCCTGGCTAATGTTTTTGTTTGTTTTTTGGGTTTTTTTGTATTTTTAGTGAGATGGGGTTTTACTATGTTGGCCAGTCTGGTCTCAAACTCCTAGCCTCAAGTGATCTTCCCGCCTCAGCCTCCCAAAGTGCTGGGATTACAGGTGTTAGCCACCACACCCAGGCAAATATTATAAATTGTTTTTACTGACCATCCATTTCTCTTTATTTCTTCCACTCTAATGATTTCTTGGGACCTATAGGTGTCCACTTCCTAAACATAGATGTAGAGTATTTGAAATTTCAAAACAACTTTTGTACCACTGCTACTGGTTCAGTAAAAAAGAAAAAAAAAAAAAAAAACTGCTCAGCCTGCAAAAATAAGAAAGTAACATAAATGCCATCCTATTTTTTAAAGGGTTTATATAAATTTTATTACTAGGGAGAAACTTAGACTTTATGATAAGGAATGTGACATACGGTAACAGCTCTTCCCACTGGCTTTTCTTCATTGACTTTAATTTTCAGTCAAAGAGAACAGAAGAAATAGTCACCACTACTAAGCTAAGAAGAGTCTGTTTCTTGGTTCCAATGGCAATGAATATGCCCGAATAATCCAGTTTAAAAAAACCAAAATCAATGCCTATTACATAAAGCAAGATGTTCTTGTCACAATAACATCCTTAATAGCAAAGTTTTTAACTCTAAGACCTAACATGAAAAATATAATCTTCCAATACTGGGGCAAAGATCTAAACTTCCAAATATTTCATGTAACATGCAGGAAAAAAACATAAACATCAACAGTAGAATATTATTATAGTGTTATACAGGGCTGGAATTAAACCCACTCAGTCAATCCTCTTGATCAGATTCATCCCATTCATTCATCTACATTAAAAAGCTTCAAAAGGCCATTTTGCAATAGTATAGTACATTAAGAGCAGTTAAATTCAAATCATTTTCTAAAATATTCCTTTTCCCTTCATGTAAATTTATCATTCCATTTATGTATTCATTCAAAAATAGCTTGAGTTCCAACATAGTTAAGATATGCTTTCAAGAAGAACGTTGAGAAAAGCATGTTTATATTTTTAAGCTTTTGAGCGATTCATAAAACAGTTATTTATCATAGGTCCATGTGCCAAACACAGTGCTAAACTGCACAACACTGAATGGTGGTATTGTTTCACCTTATTCTTAATTTTAAGCATCAATTTCTTAATTCTATTGTCAAGAACAGTGTTGTTTCATGAACAATAGCATACCTTTTAACATTGTTTTAAGTATCATTGTTTGTAGCCACAAAAGTAGTAAGTCAAAATCATTAGTAGATTACATTCAGAAAAAATATTGACAGTTTAAACACATTTTTATTTTCTATAAAATGTTAAGTTAAATTATATCTTAGCCCTATATAAAGTAATATACTAGAAACATGAGAAAAATTAAATACCCAACTGTTTTATACAGCTACTATTGAATTTACCTCTTAAACTTTTCAGAAGGATAATATTTTTGTTGCTTTGGATGCTAATTTAGGAAATAAATTCCTACCCTTTTAGGCTTGCTCATTACCAACAATTAAATCAAAAACACAATTTCACATTAACTTTTCCCTTCCTAATAAATATTCCTTCTCATTCAAGATTCACTTTGACAACTGGTTGAAGGTGGACTTCTAGTTGATATGTTCCATACGCACGATAGCCTAAAAAATGTTGCCCTTGTCCATATTTTCATCAATAAAAACCTTTTCTTGGTTTACAAACCAAATTTAATGGAGATACCTCTCAACATGTAAGTTAATAGAGATACATCTCAATACAAAGATTTTTGGACAATATTTCTATTTTTTTCCTGAGAAATTATTTTTACTTATGACTCAAAAACTCTATATAACATGTAAATCAGGGGTGTCCAACCTTTTGGCTGCCCTAGGCCACACTGGTGTTAGGCCACATTCAAAGCTATCCTGGGCCACATGGGGCTGGTGGGCCATGGGTTGAATAAGCTTGATGTAAATTAAACTACCAGTGGAAAGAGTTTGTTGTGAGTTACATTCAAATACAACAGTTAGTAAAACATCAGAATAGTATAGGTATTTTGAAAAGCGTAGAGTGACTACAAATGGAATGTGTGCAGAACATAATGAATTTAAAGAAATGCATTGAATACAAGGCAATCATGAAACGCATTGTTTGGTAACCAGAAAAATTTTTTTTTTAAATTTTTTTAAAGCTTTCACCGTCAAATATTATATTAATGCCAGACTGGAATTCGGTTTTCTCTCTGTTAAAATAACAAATTGATCTTAGTATTTTCAGTGTCTTCTTAAAAAGAGGTCACAAAAAATGATTCCTAATCTTCTGTTTAATCTGAGGAAAGATTGGGTATCTCTCCAGGATATTATTATACACATTAATTTGATTTTATTACAGTTTTGATGATTAAAAACAAAGACAACTTTATTTCTTGGAAGAGCTGAGTTTCCTTATCATTGTGTTACCTTCTATTTTATTTTTAAATATTAAAATTAATTACTATATTAATATAATTAATATTATCATAAACATTAATAATTTTAAAATACTGGTATTATTCCTTATTTTTAGGCACCTGTCTTAATCAAGTGACCAATCTCCTGTGATAACTCTTCTGATTCTTCCTTGCATGATAAAACAATAAATTCAGAAAAAATAAAAATTTCAAGAATTCTTTTCTTCTAATCTGCCTTTGTGATTTCCTATAGGTCTTTGGACAACCACAGGGATTCATTTGCTTGCCTTATAAGATTAGGAACAATAAAAATAATTAAATTTGTTTGTTACGTTCCATATTTTTTAATTAGCTCAACACCATTATAAGGCTTGCATAAAAAAAGAGCTTCAAATCAGAGAAGTTCAACTTTCTGTGAATTAATTTTTTTCAGGTAATATAAAATCTTTGTCCAAAATAATTCAATTTACAGGAAGAACATGGCAAGCTGTTAATACAGTCACTGTCCATATATTGTTACTTTCGGAGGAGCTGTTAACCAAATACTTATTAAATAGTAAGTTATACCCTGATAGAGAATTTTTCTCTTTTCTAGTGTGATGCGGTTGATTACCATAATAAATTAATCACAATCATTCAGTCATTCAGCAGGTGGTTTCTGCATTTCCTCCCATACTTGCCTGAAGGCTCTGCTATCAACTATAGGCTCCACAAATTAAGTCCTTGAATACTGGCCTCAATAGAAAGTACTAGATCAGGTACTTCTAACTTTGATGTCTTCAAGGACCAGCCTCAAGGGTATAAGCTTCAGAGCTGACATCACCTACACATCAGCCAGAATATACCAGGTTACTTAGCCAGAATTTCTGGGATTGATGACTTCATGAAATAAACTGTAATCCCCAAATTCAAGAAATAAATAATTAGTTAAATATAACTTAATGAACTCATGAGGTGAATCAATTTTGGATTATTTGGGAGATTTTCAGTATATTTTTAATGTTCTGTGTTTTTGATTGGTATGTATAATAATAAAGCTTTTCATTTATCTTGATTTAACTTTAATCCTTGACTTAATAAAAGTTCTTTAATTGATATCCGCTTCTAATTACATCTAAGATATTCAGTAATACATTTTTTCTACTTTTCTTTCAATGGCAGTTAACTGGATAAATAACTAAGAAGAGGCCTTTTTTTAAAACAGAATATAGTTTGACAAATCAACTGTACAAATTGTTTGATTAAGAACTTTTTTACTAAAACACATATGATAAGCTCACCAAAGAGACAAAGGCTGTATATTTCATATGCGGAACCAATCAATACCTATAGAGCCCTCCCAGTAACTGGGTCTGTTACCTAGTCTACCTAGTCTGAGTTTATAGGGTCCCAGCCTGAGAGGACATGGTCAATCCCTGGCAAGCCAGGAAGCTCAGCTGATTTGGGAGACATAAAAGAGGAAGGAATTCACCCACATTTATAAATACTTCAAGGAAAATATTCCTAAAGGAGATGGCTATTTTGAATTGGTTCCTAAGCTTCTGAAAAGAAGAAGAAACCAAGATTTGTTTTTTAAAATACTCTGAAGTAATAAAGGCTACTGAAAACACAATTCTAGATTTCTAATGAAATCTTCAAATAGATGTTAATTTTCCACTCTTACTAATTGTTTAATAATGCATGGCACTGGATATTTCAATCCTACTACAAGGTTTATGTCAATAAACAGTTCTTGCTGCACCTATCTAAAGGAAACAGGCTGGGTGCAGTTGCTCGTGCCTGTAATCCCAGCACGTTGGGAGGCCGAGGCAGCCAGAGCATATGACATCAGGAGTTTGAGACCAGACTGGCCAACATGGTGAAACTCCATCTCTACTAAAAATACAAAAATCAGCTGAGCATGGTGGTGCATGCCTGTAATCCCAGCGACTCAGGTGGCTGAGGCAGGAGAATCATTTGAACCCGGGAGCCGAATGTTGCAGTGAGGCAAGATCGCACCACTGCATTCCAGCCTGGGTGACAGAGCGAGATTCTGTCTCAATAAATATATAAATAAATAAATAAGATAAAAACTAAAGGAGACGACTTTTTTGTTGTTTTTAACAAGAATCATCCTTGGATAATATTTATGATCCTAAGGTGGAAGTTTTAAGAAAAAACGTTCAAAACTTGGGACCCAGCACAAGAATGACTATATATCCTTCACCAAAGGATTAGCTAATATTTAAAAGTAGGTCACTTCATCGGAGTCACTAATTACCACTGATGAAGATATTTTACAACTCTGTGAAAAAAGACTTAACTTGTAGAACATTTATAGCAACACAAATGATACATTATAATAATGCAAACAAATTTTGTCTAGTACAGAGGAAAATGATTTGTCTGTTAGTAAAGATAGCCTCATGGTTTCATTTTGATTGTCTTATTGGACATTTAGTATAAAATTTAGGAATCTTATTCCACCATTTTTTCTTTCACTGATTATGTTTCCCTTATTCCTATAATCTTTTGAACCAGTTGTACTAGCCTGCTGGTTACCCCAATAATAAATTAATCTCTCTTTAGCATATATTCATTCACATACACACTGTATAACACTTGACTCTTTCTTAGTTTTGGAGTTTTTTAAAATAAAGTATGTTCCCATATTTATTCCATGTCATAAAAATCATAAGGAAAACAAGAGAGAATGAAAAATTCTTGTGAGTAACAATGGCAGGTTAGAAAGGTAAGGTAAGCTTACTAGGGGTAGGAAGATTTTCTGCTTTTCATGGTACAGATGCAGTAAATGTGTGAAATTAAGGGAAACCTGATGCTAGGCTGAACAATGCATTAGAGCAGGGCTGTCCTATCCTTTGGCTTCCCTGGGCCACCCTGGAAGGAGAAGAATACACTAACACTAACGACAGCTGATGAGCTTACAAAAAAAAAAAAAAAGGCAAAAAATCTCATAATGTTTGAAGAAAGTTTACAAATTTGTGTTGGGCCATATGCAAAGCCATCCTGGGCAGCATGTGGCCTACGAGTTAGACAAGCTTGCGCATTAGAGAATACAATGTTGTTTTAATAAATGCTTTATTTGTGCGTTCTTCTAAATCCCACAGCTTTGAAATTCTGCCTACAGATCTATATTACCATATCTGTATCAAAGAGTATCCCAGAAACATTTTTTGTGTTTATTTATTGATAGGTATAAGACATAAGGAGGAGACAACTAAGAACCTCTTTTTCTTCAGGATACTGTTGTGTCTGAATTTTGTACCTGGAATAGCTGTAGATTTTAGACCTTTAAAGGGAAATAGCCTGAGGTAAAAAGATGACCTACTGGAATGGAGAAGCAAAGAGAGAAGAAAAAATTTGAATTGTTGATGAAATCACTGAGCCACTGAATAAGCCAACTCTGGACCTTTTGTTATGTGAAAGTAGCCTTCTTTACAGTTGAAACACATTTCTAGTTGTGCTTCCCATTACTTGCACTGGAAAAAGCATAAGAGATACAACTTCTGCCACCCCTTCAAGTCAGCCCTGATTCTTTTTGCTGCAGTCTCTAAAGAAGGATCTCTACATATACTTGTTTTATAAAGTTCAAAGGTTAAATACTTATCCTAGATCTCTACATATCTGGATTCCTAGCCTTGCCTTTCCCAAGACATAAAACCTTTGGCAATTTACTTAAGCTCACCTGACTTCAGTTCCTTCATCTACAGAATGATGTGAATACATATTCCAAAGGCATTTTGGGAGAATTAAGTGAAATGACATATTTTAAATGCTTGGGATTACACAGAAGGAGTCAGAGAAACATTTTTTAAGTATCCAATAAGTCTGACCTAACATGGATAAAAATCACACCCTCAAAACATAACTTTTGAATACTGAAATTTGCCACCCTACTTTCCTATTTAATCTCCAACTCTTAAATAACTGAGGTGGGAGGAACATACAGAAATACATAACCAGCCTGATGAAGTTTGTAAAACTGTCCTATTTAATTTTATTCTCATAAACCTAGAAAAAGCAAGCCAGCATCTTTTCCATCAGCATTGCTAGGTGGAGATTTCATGATGCTGTGAGCATTTCTAACTTGTCGTATGCTCTAAATTTAGAAGATGTGCACTTTTCATTGAAAAATATATCTCAGCCAATAATTTCCTTTTTGGGGAGGGAGTAGAGGTCTTTCAAACATACTATAGTACTCTTGGCAGGAACTAGGTTGGAAAACTAACATTCTTCCAAGATTTTAAAGCATCTTTTATATGTAATGATAATCTAATATATAATCATAACTCCATATTTTCACATTAACTATATTAGATAATTAATATTATATATATATATTTAATAATTCCTAGTTACTTATCTTTTCTTGGTTTTTTGGTTTTTTTTTTTTTTTTTGGTGTATGTATGTGTGTGTGTGTGTGTGTGTGTATGTATTTCCCTGGCATTCTTCTTGTGTTTGAAAGATAATAAGCTTTTAAACTGAGATAGTACCTAGCTATCTTGAGTCAAGTTTATTTTTGGAGAGGAGAAGTATAAGGTCATAACTGTTATTTTCGGTCACACTGCTACCAAGGAAAAGTAATTTTGAGTCTTTGGACTATCTATTGATTTTAAGGTATATGTTAAAGGTGACTATATAGTCTTTGAAATTGCTGTGTATTCTTATCTTAATTCATCTAGGAGGTTGGAAATTCTCTAGCACTGACACCTATATTATTATTTTTTCTTTTTTTTAATTCTAGGCTATTATTTTCTCCTGAAATATATTAGGACGTATCTAACTTAGATGCATTATGTGCCTGAAATATCAAGAAAAAATTCCAGTCTCAGCATGCCATTTCTGTCCACTGTAATTTAGACATTTTTCATGTTGCATTTATGTCTGCTAGGGTAATAGTCCTTACATTAAAAACCAGCCTTCATTAAGTGGCTCACCCTTCAAGTAGTCCATTACAGCCTTTCATTCTCTCACCTTGCACTGCTTCCAACTCCCACTGTTTTTAATAAGCAACTCAAATGTGGCAAACTATCTTCTCTGTGCAGAGGGCAAAAGCATCAATAGCCAGATGATAACATGGTTTGGAAGAGCACATCAAAATAAGCCCATAATTCTCATCCTAAAATACCTCACTGCAAACAAAGACTTAAAATTATTTTCAAACCCTAGACTTTAGTCTGATTCCTTTCGTCCACGATTTTTTCTTTTACCATACATGCTCTAATGAGACAGCAGATAATATGTGTGTTTCTAAAGGTTTGCTTAAACAGACATGCAGCAAGTGTTTATCAAATAACTAAAAATAACATACAGGTAAACCAAAGGAAGGGCAAAGCGTCTCCCCAAGGGATGAGAATATCATAGAGAAAATCCTGAAGTTTGGCAGCAATTCCAAACAACAGCAAGTCTCAGATTCCATTTCCCACAAAGGGTAAGAAACAGTCATTTAAAACTTTCAAATTGTGGAAAGAAATATTTTAAATGAAGTGGTAGAAGATCATTCTGGATTAAATGAAATAAATTATATAGCTCATTATATAGTGGATTTAAATAAATGCCCATGCCCAAGTCAAGGAAATTTGTCAACTCAACTACAATGATGAAGCACGGTGGTACTGGAACAAGCGTAACTTTTATATTAGACAGACAGATCTAAGTTCCAATTCTGTCCCTAGGTGACAACTATTCTATCACTCTCTGCCATGTTTTGTCTCTGTAGATATGCTGTTAAGATACTCACTCCACTACAATTGTATAAGGCTCTTGTGAGGATTAAAAGAGACATGTCAAGTCCCTAGTATAGTAAAACTCAGTAAGGGACTAGTAAGTGGTAGCTAATAGTAGTAAGTACTTTAATCTCAGAGATGCTTATCTAAAAGTGCTTGAGTTTGCAACATCATTGTTTTCAAACTGCCCTTTGGAGCCATATGTCTCTAGGCATTTTTCAGAGAAGCCACCTTGATGGAGCCGGGGTGGTACAGAGAAAGGGGTAGATGGTGAGTATGTAGGGGATTATAAAACAAGTAAGTTCCAGGACCATTCATTCGTTGTGATTGATTTTAAATATTAAAGCGGTAGAAAATATTATTTTCTTAAAAAAAGATTTCTATTACTTAAAAAAAAAAATCTGAAATCATTGAATGATGCATAACCTTCCAGCTTTAAACCTCTGCAGTTTTCAGGCTCCTTAGAATCTAACACCTATATCCAGTACTTTTGGAGGTTTTCCCATCTGTGTTAATGGCCTCATGTTAAGCCCTTCCTCTCCCCACTACCACCAAATCTCTCAGTTCCCCTTAGGACAACTGCACATGTTCACAGACACACTCTCTTTGGTTGTGTTAACAGACAATGCTAAGTAGATGACAAAAAGAAAGTAAACCAACATTTTGGCCTGATTTTCTCAATCTTCTAATACAAAACTAGCCATAATATTGCAAGTCAATATTCGTTGCCAATACTACATGCACAGAACTTTATTCTACCACTCTCTGCCACGTTTTCTCTCTGGCAGATACACTGTCAAATAATTCTGTTAATTCAGCTGTGTGAGATTTTTGGCCATTATAACTTTGTAAAAAACATATGCTTTTTCATTAATCATCTATAATGGAGGATGAAAATATTAGTCACAGTGATCCACTACTTTTGGTAACTGATCACTGTTCCCAGAGAGAAAGAAAGCACAAGTTAACATAAGAACTTCCTTGAAATTTCTTCTCGGATGTATTAAAATGTGTTACATGGCATATATAACATTGTTTTAACAAATTATTACTAAATTAAATTATTACTAAATCTTCTATAAAACTAAGAGACTAATATAATTACTTAGAAAACTTAGCTGAAATAATGTTACCTATACCTTTTATTGTAGGAATCAAATTATGGACACCAATGTCTTATTTAATTTTCATTTACTCACACTATCAGAAGAAAGCCAGGTACAAAATCATGTGACTCATGCATGCTCCCCACTGAATAAAAAAGCGCACTAAATCTCTCCAAATAAATAATTGAAGAATGGTACTGGAATTACCTGTTTTATAATCCCCTACATTCTCACCCCTACCCCTTTCTCTATACCACCCTGGCTCATCAGGGTGGCTTCTCCGAAAAACACTTAGAGACATATGGCCCTAACCTACTGAATCAGAACTCACTCAGTTTCATAAGGGAGGAGGAATGATTCCTTACTTCAATCTTCAGAGTAATTTAATGACAAAGGGCTTTCATTTTTTACTATATATATAGTGTGTGTGCATTTTAAATAAAGAACCCTGTACAATTATTTTCATTATTATCGGTGAAAACACTAGACTGAAGGTAGGATACAATTCAGTCACAATTTTAAATACTATCAAATAAGTTCTCTAGAGACTCTAAACTAAAATTCAATTAGCCATTTTACAAAAACCTGTTAAAAATAAAAAGCAGTTGTAATTACAGTCAAAAATAAATGTATTGAGATGTCAATCACAATCCCTACTCTCAGATCTAGGACAGAACATATAGTAAAATGGTCAAATATGTTTGCTTCACGAGGTCATAAGCATAAAAAATACTGACAAACAAGGTCAAGAATGCACATGTCTTTGAGATCAAAGAACGATTTCTAGTTCCATGCAACAGCTCTTATTCTCTATGGGTTCTGAAAATACATATACAATAGATTTTTGAGGAACAAAAGATCGGGATTTGGCAAGCAAAAGTCAAAAACAAAAAGAGAGAAAGAAATATGAAAAGAGTACACAAAAAGACAAAAAAAAAGTTAATTTTTGGTAGAATTAACAACATTTAAGTGTATCCAAAATAGATAGGTAATATTCATAAAGACAAAGGTCAAAGCTTAATAATTTTATGTGAAGGTCTAATTACATAAAAATCTCAACTCAATATAATGTTTGGTAAATGGGGTATTTTTTAATTCAATTAATTTTCTAACAAGAGGAGCTTGTTTAATTCTTGACAAAAATATTTTAAAACTTACATTACAGAAGTTGACATTTTTGTCTAAGAAAAATTAAATGTTTTTTTTTTTTTGAGAAATAAAAGACAAAAAAAATGGTCTATGTTCATAAGGGTTTGTTTTTTTTTTTTTTTTTTTTAAAGACAGTCTTTCTCTGTCACCCAGGCTTGATCTTGGCTCACGGCAACCTCCACCTCTCAGGTTCAAGCAATTCTCCTGCCTCAGCCTCCTGAGTAGCTGGGATTACAGGCGCTGTCACCACATCTGGCTAATTTTTGTATTTTAAGTAGAGATGGGGTTTCACCATGTTGCTCAAACTTGTCTCAAACTCCTGACCTCATGATCCACCCACCTTGGTATCTCAAAGTGCTGGGATTAGAGGCATGAGCCACCATGCCCGGCCGTTCATAAGGACCTTATAGTCTAATGGACAGAAGGACATGTAAGAAATATACTATAAAAATAGCTACAATTTAAGTAGTACATAGTACAGTGGGCCGCATATTCTGATATGAGGATAGAAGAAATAGACTTTCAAGCCAGTCAGGAAGATCTTCACAAAGCTAGTAGAACGTGAGTAGACACAGTAAGAATGGGTAAGAGATTGATGAATGGATAAGTAGACACAGAAATATTTCAGCAGAGGGAAGAGAACAACACAAGGCCCATACAAAGATATCAACGAACACAATGTTTTTTTAGCAGAGAGGAGAGAATCCAGTATGGTAAGAAAACAAGAAGTTTGGACCCATTTGAGGATTTCTATTTTATATCTTTTGTTCTAATCCATGACATTTTATTTATTATTTTAGTTTCCCAGGCTTGTGTGCAGTGGTTTTATTTATTTTTTCTCAATTTACATTGACATATCAGATAGATACATAAAGAAAAGTATACAACTCATCATTGCACAGCTCAATGACTTTTTACAGATTTCACCACACCTCAAACTGTAAAATGCCATCCAGATGACGAAATAGAATATCACCAGCATCTGGATGACTCCTTCATGCCACCTGACAAGCACTAACTATCATTACCCATTACTTCAAGTAAATAATATGCTGATTTCTAACATCATTGATTAGTTTTGCCTGTTTCTGAAACTTACATAATTTATATAAATGTAAACAATATATACTCTCTTGCATCTGGTTTCTTTCCGTCAAGATTGTGTTTGTGAAATTCATTCATATTATTGTATAAAGCAATGGTTCTTTCATTTCTTTGCAGTACAATATTCCACCTTATGAATATGCCATCATTTATTTATACATTGCACTGCTAACATACATTTAGGTTGTTTTCAGCTTGGAACTATTATGAATGCTGATGCTATCAACATTTTTGCACATGTCTTTTGGGGAACATGTATACTTAGTCCTGCTGGGCTTACACCCAAGAATGGATTTGTTGGTCATAAGGTAGTACAGATTTATGCTCCAACAGTGGTATCAGAGGGTTTTACTTACTCTACATTCTTACCAACAATTGGAATTAAAATTTTCACTTTTCCACTGATTGTACAGTAGTTTCTCACTGTGTTTTAAATATGTATTTCCTTGATGACTGAGTTAAGTAGGTGCCCATAGTTTCATATGATTTGGGGATATTAGAACTGTCTTACGAAGTACCTATTCTTTTGTATGCTATTTTTTATTCTATTTGGCAGACCTTTCAGTCATCATCATTGTAATCTGACCAAACTAGTATGTGGGACTGTGTAGTAAGTAGGAAGTAGGAACTGCTGCAGAACATTTTAAGTAATGATTGATGGTACTGTATCTCTTCATGAATAGAAACAATTTTCTTTTTGTCTATTATTCTCTACTAACCATCTTCAACCTTCTTTCATTCTATTTATTCATCCTGTCTTTTTTCACTCACTCTTGGCTTTTAGTCCAAAAAGGTCAATAAACAGAAGCCAGTTAACAGCACCAAGTATCACACAGTTCAATAACAAGTTAGGTTTGGAGAGCCAGCTTTTATAGAGTTGCCAAACATTTGGGGGTTTTTTGTTTGTTTTGTTTTTGTGTGTGTTTTTAAAGTACATAAAGAAAATAAGCATGCTTGCTAATTTATGTGAAAATAAAAAGATCATAACATTTTAGTATGATAAATCTAAATGTCTCCTTTATGCCAATTTATGAGCAAGGAATGTTCAGTCAGCACTTTAAAGGAATATCAGAAGGAAAATGAAAACAATAGTATCTATTATAAAAAGAGATGACTAAAAGAAGAATATACATGAGTGCTTTCTCTCACCTCTCTGAAGACTAAACACAGTTTCATTCGGCAAAGTGGCCGTGACCTTTTTCCCTCCTCTGCATGATTAATTACTTAATGTACTATTAATTGGAAGATATGGCTGAATTTCAAATGCTTTCATTTTCTGTGCATATCATCCTGTACTGTAACCACCGATTAAGCTGTTCATCAAAGGTGAGCCAACAAGGTCATCTGAGCAGTAATTCTTCAACTATTCATTACCCACCATCAATGGTAATTAGCAATGGTAACATTTCCATAAATCAACATCTTTCTTATTATTCTATGATGATAAACATTCAAAATGTGTGCATCCCAGCCCACCCCCTTTAATTTTATATGAAAAGTTCAGTCTAAATATACCACAGAGAAAATGCAGGTAAAAAATTACAGTAGTTTAATTAAAATGCACCAGGAAAATAAGGTTACATACCTTTGAAAGAAAAAATACAAATCTATGCACAAAATTAAATGAGTCTGCTGACAAAGTAGGGGTCAAATATAAGAAGCAAAGAGTGTCAACCACACAGTTCCAATTTTCCCTCTGCAAAGGAAATTATGGCTCAGTTCAGCCTCAAAAATAACCATTTGCCTACTCAGTCACAGAAGGTGACAATTCAGAGTAAAAAGCAAATTTAATTCTTTCTACTATAAAAGTACACATCATGGGGGAGCCAATAAACATTTTTTCAAGGAAATATTTACCATATTCATTTACAAACCAATAATTACATTTAGAAATGTAACTTTTAGGTTTTATTTGCTTTGCATGATTGTGATAAATTGTTTATTGTTGATGTTTTCACGTTTTGTTTTTTTAAATCATATTAATCAGCAAGTTCAGGGACGCTGCTGATAGAATTTTCACTCTTCAATAACCAGAACTGACATTTTCACTTCTAATGGCTATGTTTAAAATTGTCGCATCTAAAATTCACACTCAAGAAGGACTTACTCATTTTGTAGAAAAATTAATTCTAAACCATTTTTAATCATAATAAAAATACTAAAATACACTCTGAAACCTAAATTACTAGTACTAAGTAATCAGCACATTATATTATATATTATAATAGCATAATGATATATATTATATATATGTGACTATATATAATATATAATTATGTACCATGTACTATTCTTGTTTCTTTCTAAATATTGGAAGGAAAAGAGTTTGATCTCTTTGATGTTGTATTTTTAAATTTCTGTTTATATTTTCAAAGTTACAATTTATGTTATTGCTAAGCATATATGCATAGAACTTGGAATTTGCTCCAGATTAACATGCAGAATTGAAAAGCACAACTATTAGTCTAATATTGTATGAAATGGTATGTAAATATTGACATCCTATGTTAATTGTGTGTTTTTCCTAAGTAAGATGAAACACACTGCACACTGGCTTAAACAATTATAAATTATATTATCTCACAAAACCCAAAATCAAAGGATATAACAAAGTAAGGTAAAAAACGAAAAGATGCTGGGCGCGGTGGCTGACGCTTGTAATCCCAACAGTTTGGGAGGCCGAGGCGGACAGATCACAAGGTCAGGAGTTTGAGACCAGCCTGACCAACATGGTGAAACCCCGTCTCTACTAAAAATACAAAAATTAGCTGGGCGTGGTGGTGCATACCTGCAGTTCCAGCTACTCAGGAAGTTGAGGCAGGGGAATTGCTTGAACCTGGGAGGCAGAGGTTGCAGTGAGCTGCGATCAGGCCACTGCACTCCAGCCTGGGTGACAGAGTGAGACTCCATCTCAAAACACAAACAAACAAACAAAAAGAACAGATTTTTCCCCTATTTCTCTACAATTCCCACATAAAAGATCTCCATTAGACACTTTTGTCTCCATGCTGCCTCCCCTCAGAATCACTGGCATGCTCATGACCACTGGGAGAAAGACACAACCTCTCTCCCTACAATGTAATAAAATTATTTCCCTTTAGTCTGATTGGATCCAACCTGTATAATTTAATTGAATAACGATGAAAAGAGCTGATCCCACATTTAAGATTTTTTTGGAAAGGATTTTTTTTTTGTTTATTCTGCTTTTTTTATTTTTTGATTTTTGGTTTGTAACTTGGGTTTTTATTAAATAGAAAAAAAACACTAATACTTATCTTTTTTTTTTCAAAGACAGAAATAACAAAGGTATAGTGAGGATTCTTGAGGAATACAGAATTACAGAAAGTTATTAAGGGAAAGGCAGAGAATACTTTTAAGGCTCTTAGATGTGATCCAGTAGCATAGCAATTTAGCTTATTATAACCATTAAATTATTGTTGTTACACCTAAAATAAGAAAATCCTAGACACTGCAAAACTGTTCCCCTAACATTGACTAAACAGAGTGACTCTCACCTTGAGGCATCTCGGGTGGTAGATAATGAGGCTCTTGAGCACTAACATGCACCCACTCAAAGTCATCATACAGATCCTGGTGGTAATCACAGGCCCCTGGACCATCATCAAAAGTACAGCCACCTAGGAGAAAAGAGGACTACTGTTACATTCTACACAGATTTTCCAAACATAATGAAAGCTCGGGAGAAGGAAATGTTATATTGATATATACAGTATGTTACTCATAATCTTGATTTTGAATCATTAAAAATAATAGAAGATACATGCATAAGTCAGGCTTTCTTGAAATATACAAAGTGTTATTGGTAGAGGGTCTTCACTGCAATTTGCCCAGGTCCTTGGCATCTTGAACAAAGAATTGGACAAAACCCACAACAAAGCAAGGAAAGAATGAAGTAATGAAAGCAGACATTTACTGAAAATGAAAATACACTCCACAGTGTGGGAGTGCACGAGCAGCGGCTCAAGGGCCCAGATACGGAATCTTCTGGGATCCAAATACCTCCCTAGAGGCTTCCGATTGGCCACTTGGTGTTCACCTCATATAAATGAAGTGGTGGCCCACAATCAACACTGTACAGTACTTTCTGCAACCAATCAGAGGTACTTTCAATTTTCCATCACCACTCAGAAAATGAGGAAGTTTGCAAAGGGAAACTGGAAAGTTGGGGTTTTCCTTTCTATTTAGTTCTAGGACGTCAGGTGAATCAGCCTTAGGTTCCCTGCCTCCAGACCCTATTCTCCTGCCTCACAAACCACCTAGAGCCTAACTCATTTTTAATAACTTTAGCGGTGAGAAGCAGAGGAAGAACAAGAGTGAAAGTTGTCTTCCTCTACAATGCAAATTCAAAAAGGTGAAATAATTTAAGTTTTACCAACATCTTTGCTTTAAAAGAACTATTTGAAATCTCATAATAGCCAATGAAACATAAAGCTTTTTAGGGTCTAAAGTGCTTGAGGTCTGTGATATCTTCCATGCTTTATTTAGATTACTTTCATACACAATTATGATTTAAAAGGTAGGGGGTGACTCAAGCATAAAACCAATCAGATTAGCCTATAATCACTTTCACTGCTCCTACTTTATTTAATAACTTAGTCTTTTTAAATGAGGGTAGCATTTCCCCTTTCCATCAGTCATGGTTTTTCTGGCTTAATTTTCAGGGGTAATTGTATTGCAAAAGTAGAAGGATTATTTTTGCTTCTTAGCTGATGTGTACAGGCACACACGACTCAACATATTTAGTTTATTCAAATCATGAAAATAAGAACTGGCCTATATGTCTCATCTTGAAAGAAAATGCATTAGAACTAATGAAAATCCAGCAGTGGGTTTAATGAGAAAAACCAATAACCTGTCTCCTTTCAAATAGCTTATTTGTTTAGTTTCCATGGGGATCTCTGCGAAGAAACTCAGTGAATTCTCTGACCAAGCAACAGACTAAGGAGTAGTAAACCCCAATGCTGTAAATTCTTCCCTGTAAAAAAAGGAATTTACTTTCCTCATCAAAAGTTTGGTAATCTGAGTATGAGTGAAAGTTACACTCCTCACCAACGACAGAGAGGGGTGAGTGTCACAGGCAAAGCAGGAAACATCAGAGATGTCATGTTGGCACTATAAGCTCTAAAATCTTTTCCAAAAGGAGAATATGTTGAGCGTATTCTTGAATCACTCTTATGAATACAGAAAACCTATAAAACAACCCAACTCGAGAACTCAAAAGCTTAATATTGTCTTTTAAATATGCTTAAAATAGACTTTTTATAAATGCTCTCATTAAAAAAGATGTACTTTTTAATTTAAAATTAATCAATGAAAATAGGTTGCTAGGAAATGTATCTTCACATAGCAAGGGGAATGTTTTTCTCAAAATATAATTTGCTATCAAACTCTGAAATAATTTACTGCTTTCCAACACAGGCCTTCAGGGCCCCCATTACCCTTTATAATAATGTGAGTGCCCTTTGTATATAAATTTAAACTACCAGCGGGACCCATATTGACTCATTTGAAAGACAAATGGCCTTAATTGCTCTCCTTCATAGCCACTGTTAATTTTAGACTACAGGATTCTGATTAGCAATAACAACTAGGAGTAGCTATACAAAATAAGTGGGTCAACCCTTGCTATTTGTTGTACATCCCTTCCCTATCTGAAATTTGTCAAAGGAGTCTTGAAAATTATTACTGGTCTACTTGACTTGAGTAACAAGAAAACTTTCAAAATAATTTTTAATATCTAATTTACAACAAGGTATAATCCAAGCGGTGTAAAATATAGCATACTAATAAATCTTTTGCAAATCTTTTTGTAAATAATTTTGTATTTCAAGGTTAAGGGCAAATACAGTATACTGGAGTAGACTATAGGAAATACAAAAATAATAATACTAGACTGATAAATGAGACAAACTATGGGAGACATATATATTAAAATAAATACAATTTGTTATGTAGGATAATAATATGATGAAAATTCCAAAGAACACAAAAGAATTGGCTACCCACACTAGGATTGCTTAGGGAAGGTTTCATTGAGTTACTCGTAGTGAATATGAGGAAGGATATACCAAACAGAGGCAACTCAGAATGGAAATGGGATTAAAAGTAGAGGAAAAGCAAGAGCAGCAGCATATAAGTCTAAGGGAACATCATATGTTGTGAAATCTCAAATAATTCTGTATAATGAGCATCCAGAATATGTAGGAAACTAGGAAGAAACAAGTAAATACGAAAAATTTTAGATGTCAGCAAAAGGAGTTTAGAGTTTGTTCTACAGCTGTATTAAAATCTTTAAAAGATGTTATCAAAGAGTATGAGGCAATTCAAGCATTTAAAAAAAAAATGGTAATAACCCATGTAGAGTTAAAAGAGGAATGGAGGGAAACAGAGGAAAATAATTTGTTTCAACCTTGTAACAGAGAACAGCACATAACATATCCTGAATTAATTCAAACATATACAGTTCCCATTGACCATTTAGGACTCACTAGAAAGGTCTAAACACCTAAGTCCCCTATTATACATAGTCCTCGATACACATTCTTGAGTTCAAGACATCTTTATATATAGCATTACATAAATCTATTTAAAAGAGAAATGTCATAGGAAGGTCCCAATTCATAAATTAAAACATACCTTATGAATTTAAAGTTTCACTGAGCTGGATGGTAGATGGCAGAACAGAAAGAGGTAATACCAAATTGGTGTTCAAGAAATTTAGTTAGGCAGAGGGAAAGAAAAATGAGCACGGAAATGTTCCATTTTCTGCTGTTGCATTTGCTACTGGTGATAAGGCTACAATGAGTAGCTGCAAATCATGCCAGAGAAATGGTGACCACAGTTCCTTGACCTTTGGAGGAAAATTACTTCTGAAGAGCATGTCACAGATTGCTAATTCCTCTACTCCAATCAATCAACTAAGGGACAGATCTATCACCAAAATGGTCTGCTTCTGTGATAGCAAGCCACTTAAGGGGTTGGCAACCTGTTCATCTGAAAATAAAAATCAAGCTGATTTGAACTTGCCAGAATTTCATTTTATTCCTAAACTGCTCAGTGAAAAATGTGGTGCTAAGTAGTATTAGACACCAAAAAGATTAAACATAAAAAGTAAAGAAAAGTAAGTACCCCGGCCCCAAAACTATATTGCCTAAACATCTGGCATTTAGATTCTTGAGTGCTTATTTAAAGAGAAGGTAAAAGTTCTGTGAGAGAACACGGAACTGGAGACATTTTCTGCAGAATCAGGAAAAAAATGAATACTAAATTTAAGTCCTTTCTGAAGTCAAACTTCTCAATAAAACCTGGGTTCAACTTAATTTAAACGAAGTTGAACTGAAGAAAAATGAAAAGTCAGTAGATCACTGGAAAGCTGTGAAGGACATTCTTTTAAAAGATTGTCTAGGGTCTTCCACATTTTCCCCTTCATGGCACCTCTAGATTCTTAATTTTCTGACTGAGTACAGTAGCAAGAAACAAAGTAGAATTATCTTTCATGGTTCTTTATTGTTTGTAAAGAACAAGCTTTATTTAGCTGAAGATACAGAGCATTTTCTTAAATTTTTGGAATATATGTAGTTTTTTCAAGTAGAAAGAAAGCCCAAAACAAAATATGTTGGAAAATACAATATCCCCTTAGTAAAGTTGCTTGATGATCCCCAAAAATGGACAAATTAACCTTCTCCAATAGTGAATTAAGCTGTGATACATAACTTTGCTCATGTAAGTGATTATCAACTTGGAATGATCTTTCTTCTATTTAGGACACAGAGAAAGATTAATTACATGTCACATTAGGACACATGCAATACTGAGTTAAACTAACTTTGTCATCTATTTACGCTAATCAGAAACCATCATATAAATTTGTCGGTATGATCTCCAAAATTCATTACAAAAAAAGCCAATATATTTCACAAAAATTTTAAAAGAATGAAAATTACTAAATATCTTAAATGCAGTTTTATTGATAATCTGGGTAATATAGTTTATTCCCAGAAAAACACCTTACAGAAGTACAGAAATTAGTGGGTTTTGTTTTTGTTTTTGTTTTTGTTTTTGAGACGGAGTCTCGCTCTGTCACCAGGCTGGAGTGCAGAGGCACGATCTGGACTGGCTGCAACCTCCGCCTTCCAGGTTTAAGCGATTCTCCTGCCTGAGCTTCCCGAGTAGCTGGGACTCATGCCACCATGCCCATTATTTTTGTATTTTTAGTAGAGACAGGGTTTCACCATGTTGGCTAGGATGGTCTCAATCTCTTGACCTCATGATTCGCCCATCTCGGCCTCCCAATATGCTGGGATTACAGGCGTGAGCCACTGCGCCCAGCCAGAAATTAATAGTCTTAAATAAAGTTCATCTTTCCTCTGAAATATATTGGCATATCTGAATAGCTTTTTTTTTTTTTTTTCCTTTTAACTCTACACTTCTGGGAATACTGAAGGTACAAAACAAAAACTGGCATACCAAGATAAATATTTAGGTACTTTATACCTGCTGTAATGACAAGCAACAGTTTTGTTTTCCAATTTAAGTACTGAAATTAAAACAGGAACAATTCCAAGTCGATACAAATAACAAATGGTTTTAAGGGCATATTTATGAGTCACTGGTCATAACACATTGCTCTGGTTCATTACCAAAGAGGATCTACTAGAAGAAAACAGAAAATGTATGAATAGGAGTTCTTTAAATAATAATCACTTGAGATCCTGAAAGTATCCTTTGCCCTGCTTGTAGTTAATGAGGGTGTGAAAATATTATTTAGGTCTAACTCCTTCATTAAGGAAAAAGAACTAGAGACACATTTCAGGAAATCCAGACCCATTATTTATTGATAGGTAGAAATAGCTCTTAATGATGACAGAACTCACTTCAAACACAATTGTTAATTATCTAATTGTTCATCCCTAGAGTTCCATCTCTAGCCAAGAATATATGTTTATATAATCCAAGATTATTTAGCTAGTAAGGCTTCTATTCAAATTGTATATTATTTGAAGCAGATGCTCTACTCCAACTAAATAATCTTCACTGAACTAACCAGAGTGTAATAACAAGTTCAATTCCACCCCCTTCATCTTTACAGAGAAACAACATTAAAATTCCTTATATCTCTATTAATAAGGCTGAAAGAATTTTAAGTATGGGCCATACATCATCCACGCAAGTGATAGAAGAGAGACAATATAGCTAAACGCAGCCTGGAGTAATGGCTAAATACATACATAGCTTTCATATTTTACTTCTTTGAGCTTCAATTTCCTCCCCAGTACAATCAAAATAATAACAGTTATAGCACAGTGGTGTTAGATTAGTCATAATGCATGTCAAACTCTTAACACCCAACACAGTTTTTTTTTGGTTAAAAAAGCATCCTTATTTTTTCATGTTTTATTCTTCCCAGTTTATTCTGTATATGCTATACAGATGCACACAGTTAACAGCTAAGCCCTTAACAAAAAGAGAAATATGGTTTCCATCTAATATACACAGAAAGACTAAAGATAGTTTATATAAAGGCAATATTACCATATTGCTAAAATCAGTTTTACCTGAACACTCATCATATATACTTTCAAACAGTCAGTAAATACCTTCCTTTAGCATAGGAATCAGCAAACTTCATGTACAAAAAGTAAGGTAGTAAATATTTCCAGTTTTGTGGGCCATGCCATTTTTGTCATAACTACAAAACTCTTGTCATCATATCAAGAAGCCACAAAGAATACCTAACAAATGGGCATAGCTATGGCTGTACTTGATTAAAATTCTATTCACAAAACAGGCCACATTCTGAATTTGGCCCAAAGTTCACCAACCGCTGGTTTAGATCACTGTGATCTTAAACCGTAGGCAGAATATAGTCTGCTTAAAAGCTTACAACCAAGAACCTTTAACTTCTGCATCACCTCCATATTTTCTTTCTCACATGTTAAGAGTAGTGGTGAGCCACACACAGCCAAGCAACTGAACCAGAAATGGAAAGTGATAGTGCTACATCTGAAACCAAATCAGTTGTCTGGCTGGCAAGCAGTATGAGTAATAAAGTGAAATTAGAAAAAGTGAGAACTAGAGACACTTTCAAGGGCCTCCAGTCCAAATGCTTCCAGCTTGTAAGACCACAATAGGAAATACCTCATGCCCTAGCATATACATGTATACATGCATGCGAGTTATCTCCTACTATGCTTCACTAGTTCAGTGCTCTTTCTATAAATGAAATAAAATGAAGAATAGTTATGTAAATCAAGGAAGCAGCTATTAAAAGGAAAAAGGTCAGCAGTCCTTTGTTTTAAATACAGGTAACCACATATCCATTGTAGCAGGGGATCCCGAAGTGTGATCAATCCAAATCTTACCTAATTTTTAGGTCTCAGGTACAAGTTGGAATTCAAAAATAAGCCTCTGAGACCTGGGCAGCTTTGCCAGTATGTATGTGACTTCATCCAACCTCATTATGGAGCTAATGGGTAATTAATTACATGCCAAATACCCATAGAAATGATTTCACAGATGAAAAGAGTTTTTGAAAATGTAAAAGGAACATGTTAGTGAAAAGTACCCCAAAGCAGAAAAAATAAAACTTGCCAAGAGTCACAGAGCAAGAAAGTACCAGAGCCAGGGGCTGAACTTAGGCACTATGGGTTCTTTACTCTTAAACACTACATTAAGTGTCTCCTAAAAGTGAGGCAGGATTAGCCATTTTTAGAATTATCCAGTACAGTTGCCTCCAATGGGCACAACCTCAAGAGAAGATATTCCCCATTCCACCCATTTGGTATCATGTTGGTGCTGCATCCTATGAGAATAAAAATGTGGTAAATTTTGAACCATATAATACGTCAACGTCTCTCAGACATCTCTGATATCACAAACAGGAAAGGGTCTTTATTGGAAAAAGCTATAAAAGTCTAGCTAATTAAAATTTTTACAAATAATTGTATTTAAATAGGGTGACTTAAGGCTGAAAATTTATATGATCATTAACACTGTCCTATCACTCTTGCTTGGGAACCTTCACTTTTCACCTCACCTCCCCCTAAAACATGTATAAACCAGTGAATTTTCTATCTTTAAAAACATTAAAAGCAATTTTGTTCTGACTATTTTTGCAGCAGCCCTTGCACAAACTGTAGGATAATAAACCAGGTGTTTTCCCAAAGATCATTAGTGAGTATATTTACCCAAGTTTCTTTTCCTACTTTTTATACTTTTAACTATTCCAGCAAAAGGTCTTTTTCGCTTAGTGTTAGATACACAATAGAGAAACTCATTGAACAAAGTAATAGAGACTAAATGTAGTGAAAAATAAAATTCTCAACTGAAGCCATATTTACATTTTGGTAAAATTGGAAACCACCCAAGCTCACATTTAAACATATCTTTGTTTTGTTTTGTTTCTCCTGGAGAGATTATTGATTACTGGTGGGCTCCACTTCACCCATATGAGACACACACTAGCTTATTTCAGTAGTTGCTCCTGACTTAGCTCAAGCATGATGGGAGATAGATCATTTTTCTTTTATGAAGGGATGTAAAACAGAATTCCATGACCCAATCTCCTAGAGGAAGGGCAAAGGCCTGCTTTGAGGGGTTGAATTTAAAGTTTTACTTCAGACTGGCAAAGGAAATTTAAATATACTCACCTACATTTTAAGGAGGTCAACAATTAAGTTTTGTAGGACTTTGAAGTACACTTCAAGAAAATAGATAACCAATTAATTTATGTAAATAATTAAAAAGCATCTTGAAATTTAAAAAAAAAAGAACACTTTTTTAAAGAGGCTCACTTGAGCCCAGAGTTGGAAACTATCCTGGGCAACATAGGGAGACCCCACCTCTACAAAAAATAAATAAAAAAAAATTAGCCAAGCATGGTGGAGCGTGACTGTAGTCTCAGCTATCGGGAGACTGATTACTTGAGCCTGGGAGGGTGAGGCTGCAGTAAGCCATGATCACACCACTGCACTCCAGGCTGGGTGACAGAGTGAGACCCAATCTCAAAAATAATAATTCCATATATATATATATATATAACTTTATCTTCCCATATTTTTCATTAATATAAAACCCCTTGCGTATCAAAATGTTTCTAGACTAGGTTAACATAGATGGTGTATGGACCAGTGTTTGGGTTTTTCAAACTTCTTAAAACACAATTCTTAAGAATAAAGAATGATGGTTTTTTTCTGCCATTTTCTTCAGTTAGAATAGATAATTGGATATCATCCTCATTACAACCAGTATATTAACTATTGCTACTGGATGCATTAACCAGCTATTCTCATTCTAAGCATAATTTAATGTCAGTTTAGCCTTCTGTCTGGTCCAGAACAAACAAGCCACTCACACAAACATAAGCAAATCATTTTGTTAATGTTGACTGACATCAGAACCCTGGATGTAGAGGACCTTTGCTCCCTTTCTCATAAAGACAGTACTCTGGGCTTTAAAGGGAGTTTTAGTGAAACTTTTAAGATAATCTTTAAAAGTGCCAACTTCTGACCAAATCAATGCTGAAACCTGAATCACAGTAACTCTCCTCAAATTTCCTCCCTCAGGAGAGTGCACATAGTTACCATTTAGTGGAATCACCACATAAAGATTTCTCAAGCAGCAAAAACCACTGCTTTGCACAGACATTTAAGTGACATGTAAGTCAATGGCCATTCTAACCCAACGAAGACAGTGTTAAAGGGGGGAATAGTGAATAAAATTTTACATTGGATCTCACCAAGATTCAGGTTTGTGTGTGTTTTCATTTTTTCATTTCTATACCAACAAAGAAACTATTTGGACTGACCTTCTGATTTCTATTTCCAACTACTACTTAGAAACGTGTGCCAATTAGTTTGAAAATTTCTCCACAATATCCTATGATATTAGAAGCTAAGTGTTATGCACATTTAAGTCATCATTAGTTAGTATCTTAGTTAGGAAAACATCTAGATCAAGCTTGTCCAACTCATAGGCAACAATTTAATGGAGATAAGAAGTTAACCTTCTTTTGCTTCAAACTCTAGTATATCAGAAGTTCGTGGTTCCTAAGAACAATATGTATGAAAAGATCTCCAGACTTGAAATATCCTGATCTCATCAGAGTTAGATGACTGGGGCCAGGCACAGTGGCTCACACCAGTAATCCCAGCACTTTGGGAAGACAGAGGGGTTAGATTGCTTGAGCCTAAGAGTTCAAGACCAGTCTGGGCAACAAAGCAAGACCCCCACGTCTACAACAATTTTTAAAAATTAGCCAGGAGGAGTGGCATACACCTGTAGTCCCAGCTACTTGGGAGGCTGAGGCGGGAAGATCTCTTGAGCCCAGCAATTTGAGACCGCAGTCAGCTATTGCGCCACTGTACTCCAGCCTGATTGACAGAGCAAGACCAAGTCAAAAGAAAAGAAAAGAAAAGAAAAGAAAAGAAGAAGAAGAAGAAGAAAAAATGATTCACTGAAGTATTATAAAACTCTTTCATTCAACTTCTTTTAATTTTCCCTCCAGCCCTTGCTCCAAAACATAATGACCAAGTTTAAATCTATCAAATTGTAAAGTGGCCGGGCGTGGTGGCTCAAGCCTGTAATCCCAGCACTTTGGGAGGCCGAGGCGGGCGGATCACAAGGTCAGGAGATCGAGACCACAGTGAAACCCCGTCTCTACTAAAAATACAAAAAATTAGCCGGGCGTGGTGGCGGGCGCCTGTAGTCCCAGCTACTCAGGAGGCTGAGGCAGGAGAATGGCGGGAACCCGGGAGGCGGAGCTTGCAGTGAGCCGAGATCGCGCCACTGCACTCCAGCCTGGGCAACAGCGTGAGACTCCATCTCAAAAAAAAAAAAAAAAAAAAAAAAAACAAATTGTAAAGTTTATTGAAAAAGGTGAACACGGTCCTTCAGAAGAAAATCTAAAAAGCAAGAAGTTTTTAAATTTCAAGTATGGGGGAGGAAAGCTGGCAAATAAGATTTGCATAATAGATTAAAAGCACTAGCAGTACGAAGATAGCATTTGAAGTCTGGTATCTTCAGTATTATAGCTTTCATGACTCACTTCTCATCTCAAGTCACACCTTATATTTTGAAATATTCAAGTCACTAAAAATAGATAAAATAAATTATTACAATGTGTTTCTGACAAGGACATCCTGGCCAGTAATTATTAAAAATAAAACTGCCCGGCCGGGTGCAGTGGCTCATGCCTATAATCCCAGCATTTTGGGAGACCAAGGCAGGTGGATCACCTGAGGTCAGGAGTTCGAGACCAGCCTGGCCAACATGGTGAAACCCCATCTCTACTAAAAATACAAGAATTAGCTGGGCATGGTGGCAAGTGCCTGTAATCTCAGCTACTCAGGAGGCTGAGGTAGGAGAATAGCTTGAACCCAGGAGGCGGAGGTCGCAGTGAGCCGAGATCATGCCATTGCACTCCAGCCTGGGTGACCGAGTGAGACTGTCTCAAAAAAAAAAAAAAAAAAAAAAAAAACACTACCCCTAATTACGGTTCCAATAAACTTAGGAAAAAAATCTCTCAACTTCACTATTCAAGTAAGGGCAAATTGCAATGAAAATGAAGAGTTTGTCCATATCATTTGCAAAAAAGCAAAGGATTGATAATATGTAGTATTGATCATAGAGGAGAGAACAGAAGGACAATTGGCACTTTCTTTGTTTGAGGGCAACTTGGTTTCATTTAGCAAAGTTGTTAATATGCTTGCCCTATAATCCAGCACTTTCACTTCTACCCTACATAAATGTTGGCATATGTTTAGTCCTGAGTCCTATAGACACAAGCTAAGGCTATCAACACTGAGAGAAACAAAAGCAAAATGTCTATCGGTCTTTTTAATGAACCCAATGGCTAGAGGGAAAAATTGAAAGAACAGACTTAAAGGGCACTAAGAGCAAAATGGCTTGCAAATATACCCTCAAACTTTGGACTAATGAATAACAGAAAGATATCATAATAATTCGTGTGGAGAATCTGAATATTCAACATTATCAATTGATTAAGACAAAGCATATTTTAAGAAATAACATAGGATCTGGCAATTATCTGGCCAAACTGCTGACAGAATAAAAAGATCCAAAGATGTTACAGAGGTAAAGAGATGTTGAATCAGTGACGAAAATGGAAAGAAGAAAGTGCCATGGGAGATCTGTGACATAAAAGTATCCCTTCCTAGCCATGAACTATTTCAGCTAGCAATTTAGTGGATTAAGAAAATAAACACAGGGAAACTACTTATGGGAAGTAACATTTATGATAAGCTATCCAAGATAAGATTGATTACACCAATAGCCTTTTAAGTCAGCCAACAATAAACTTATCTAAAAAATGGCTATAAGTATAAGTTCCTAGTATTCTCCTGACATCTAATTACATAATTTAGCTCCTTTTCACTTATCATTTCAGTAACTGCAGGCCTTCTCTGAAGATAAAATCAGAATGCAAAATAGATTACGTGTAATCGAGGTAGACACATCATAAGTATTTCTGATGCTGCTTTATCTGGAAGGGATGGGTTTATAACTTTGCCAGAAGATGTAAATATATATTTTTTCATTAAGAAATGTTTGAACTATGACTGTGACTACCTAGCTACTATTACTCATAACATTATTTAATTCAATATTTTTACTCCTAGCCTGACATTAGTAAAATAAAATCTGTTCCTAGAAATAGCATTTTCAATTAGTGGCCTACAATACAATCAACTTGTAAAGTCACATGTTGATATGGTTTGGCTGTGTCCCCACTCAAATCTCATCTTGAATTCTCAGGTGTTGTGGGAGGGAACCAATGGCAGGTAATTGAATCATGGGGGCAGGATTTTCCCATGCTGTTGTAGTGATACTGAGTAAGTCTCATGGGATCTGGTCGTTATTAAAAGGGAGCGTTTTCCTCTACAAGTTCTTTTTGCCCCCTGCCATTCCACATAAGATGTGACTTGCTCCTCCTTGCCTTATGCCATGATTATGAGGCCTTCCCCAGCCATGGGGAACTGTAAGTCCATTAAACATCTTTCTTTTGTAAATTGCCCAGTCTCAGGTATGTCTTTATCAGCAGTGTGAAAATACACTAATACACATGTTAAATGTACTAAGAAAAATAAGAAAATACCATCCAGGGTCAAGTCCTTTCCTAACCCCTCCTTTTAGCCCTCACCATTATGATTAATTTTAGTCTACAATTTGGTTGTTACCATAGATTTTACTCAGATCGAGAAGGTACATGGAGGAAGTCACACTGGAGGAAGTAAGACATGAAAATCATGTATAGAGCAAGCAATTAGCTGATATTCCAAGTAATTGTATTTGTCTAAGATTCTTTCATGAAATGCATTTGGGTTATTATTCAACAGCTTGTAACCTCCAACCAGTGAAAGACTGCTGTATCTAGAAGGAAATGTGTGCACCCTCTCCCTGCTGTGATCAGGTCAACAAGTAAATGTACCCCCAAAACGAGCATCATCCATTTATAGGATTCTGCAGTTCACCCTCAGTTCCCTTTAGTAATCTATAAAAGGGATTGACTATGTTTCATATGAAGATTTGTTTTTCATATATTCTGAGCATATTGTAAAAGAGACAAAAACTACTTTTTGCTGGGAAGATATTGGCAATAACATAGTCATGTTTTCAAGAAATATTATTTCTACCAAAACATTAAAAATCGCTAAGAATGATTTGTCATGTGGCCTTGCATCGGGCTGTGGTAACCTCCACAACAGGCAGTCCTAAATTGGAGTATTTGTGATTTCTTTAAAGACCCTAACAGCGCAATGAGTGAAAGTCTACTGAATCTGACTCAACGGCATTAATTGCATCTCCAAGGGTGAAGTGAGAACTGTGTGAGTCGAAGAAAACTTTATAGTACTATAAAATACGGGTGTAGAAGTCACAGGGGAGGGGAACTGCAGGGTAAGTGAGGGTGAGAGCTGACTTCCTGCCCAGTCACTAACTTGGCTGAGGCTGGGCCTTCAGTGGCAAAACTTCCTTATCAGCCTTAAGTTTGCTTGTTTATTTTCTTTTTGAGACAGGGTCTTGCTCTGTAGCCCAGACTGAAGTGCAGTGACACAATCTGGCTCACTGCAGCCTCAACCTCTGGAGCTCAAGTGATCCTCCTGCCTCAGACTCCTGAGTAGCTGGGACTACAGGTGGATGCCACGACACCTGGCTAATTTTTGTATTTTTTGTAGAGATAGGGTGCTGCCATGCTGCCCAGACTAGTCTCGAACTTCTGAGCTCATGCAATCCACCCACCTCAGCCTTTCAAAGTACTGGGATTACAGGCATGAACCACTATGCTCGGCCTACCAGCCTTAAGTTTATAATCATAATCACAACCACACCAAATGAACAGACTCTTCTTCTTAAGCATTTCGGACACAAAGTTAAGCTCTCCAAAAACTCAGGGTGCCAGCCATATTGTATTTTTTCTAAATCTCAATGTTACCTGGAATAAGAGTTAGATGTAAACTAGTCAACATTACTATCTACATTAAATACAGAAAATATCAACACACACAGAAAATAGAAACATCTTTTCCCACAGAGAAAGTAGGTGGGGACTTAACATTTTTCACTCCTAAATTGAGAGCAGTTTTACTTCAGTCCTATGATCAAATCTATTCTCTACATATTGACAGCTTCGAGCAGCTATAAGTAGCAGCAAATTACAATACGTGCCATTTGGAATGCAGTTTTACAATTACAATCATTAGCTGCACTACAATTTACAAAACTCAGAAAGCTTTATGGATCTCAAAGGGGATTAATGAAAATATTTGGTCAAAACACAAATGAAGTGTAAAACCAATAGTTATTTTTAAAATACAAAAAGTATTTAACACAGTTCACAGCACATAGTAAGTACTAAGTAAACAATAGAGCTTTTTTAATTTATTTAAAAGATCACATATATTCCCAAAAACCAGAAGCAGTAAGTGCTAATATTTTGGTTTCTATTTATTTCTAGCCTTTCCCACATTATACTTTCTTATTGTTTATTGATGATATTTGGAAAAGTCACCTCTTTTTGAAAATTTGCAGTCTCTAATCATTTTGCTAATGATCTAAATCTAGTAATTTTACAATTGATGCTACTGGGCCTTCTAAGTATAAATTCATAATGTCTAAATAATACTGTTTGTTTTCCTCTGTATATGTGTAAAATTACTTAAATCCATAAAAATTTCTAAAACAATATTAGTAATGGTGATATGGAGCAGATCTTAATTTATTAGTGCTCTTCCTATGAGACGGAGTGTTAATTTGTTGGTAAATTAATATCTCTTTCCAATCATCTTCAATGCTACTTCCTATACAGGATATTCAGCAGCCATTGATGGCAGAGTGGTGAAATGCCAGGCAATGTTCTAAGCAATCTAAACAATTCATTTAATATCCACACCTTAGTAGGGGGTACATTAATATGAAACGATGTATTTAATCCCCACAACAACCTAAAAAGTTGGGCATTATTATCATTCCCATTTTATTGATGAGGAAACTAAGGTAGAGAGAACTTGAGTAATTTGTTTAAGGTCTCATTGCTAGTAAGGCATCAAGCCATAGTTCAAACCCAAGCAAAGCTGGCATTTCCAAACTTCTTTTCAGATGCATGGAAATACGTACTGCGAGGGGAAGAGAAACATCAAACTTCAGGAGAAAGTCAACAAGTAGGCCAGGTATTACCAAGTCAAAAATGCAAACTAGAATGGTAGGCCAGCAGCCTCATATCATAAGCCAGAGAACACTGGCATTCCTGCAATACAGGAAAGATCTCTGGAGAAAGAAGATACATTTTTGTACAAACTATGGCCAATGATAAGAGTTCTCTAAGGAAAGGCAGATTTCATGCTTTAGACACTCCACATAATAGAGTAATGGCTTCCTGTTGGCCTAGGAATCTCACAGGCTTCTCAACCCAGTGAATTTTAAGTAAGCTGTTGGCACCAATTCTCTTTCACTCCTTTCTCCCTATTTCTTCCCTTCACGAGCGGGAGGGACCCATGGTCTCATTTTAGCAGCTGTGACTCAGCTGTCTACTCTACATGCCCACACTAGGAATTTGGACAACCCTTTAGAGATGCCATTTACAAGTGAGAAACTGTTGGGAGAACAAGGATGCGTGCCTCTTTCAGTTAGCATCTCTTTTGTGTAATAAATATTTTTAACCTAGTTTATTTCAGCATCTACAACCCATATATTTCCTCAGGAAGGGCATTTAGTTTACTAGAACCAGCTATTTGAGAATGGTATCTGTATTTAAGCCCGCCTACATATCCCTAAAGCAGGACAAGGCAATGATATTCTAAACTGTCTCCTGTAGAGTTCAAAGCAATCCCACAAAGGAAGAGAAAGGAAATATCAAGGGTATCTGTCAAGTGTTTGTCTGCATGGAGTACTGCACAGACCACTGCAGAAGAGAACATTCACTGGTCCCCTTCTTTCATGAATTCCATCCTAGTTTTCAAGGAAAACGCGGAGCTCTACTTATTCTAAATGATCATATATTTTAAATGAAAAAAAAAAATGTGAGGAGTTGCGAAAGATTCCCAAGCCCACTTAGTACAATTCTCCACCCAGTATAGGAATGTCCTCTAGAGTCTCAAGACAGATGGCCTCTCTGCATCTGCCTGGATATTTTTCATACTCTTCATCTTAAGAAAGGGCAGGACTTCTCTGATATCAATGGTATTCCTCCGCGGTGTCTTTGAAATCACTGGACTATTCAGATGGAATGGCACAGCACGTTTGAGAAATTAGATCTTTCCAAAGGCTACACCCTATTGAATGTAACATAACCACTAGAAATCAGAACTGAAAATGACTTTAAGAATCACTTAAGCACAGGTCACCACAACCTAGGTCAGTTTAGTAAGAAGTCCACGGGTGTATGTATGTGATGCTTACCTAGAATGATCATTTTATGAGGATTACCTTCCTATACTGATCCAACTTTTCAAAACATGGTTTTATTTCTGTTGCCTTTTTCTTACTCAAACCAATGTCTACTTCTAAATTTTCATTCTTTACTACTTAATTGACCTTAATAACCCTATTTAAAAAAAGACTAACAGTAGTTAATACATCACTAAAAGAAAAGAGAAACTATAGTACTGGGATTCTGATAGCTCATGGGTCACAACTGGGAGAAAAATAAAAGTAGATTCATTCAGTCCTTAAGAAGGACTGAATAGAGTAACAAATTCCATGTGATACTCCCCAAATTCTAAGGCAAGATCCTATTCATTCTAAATATACTTATAATCGTAAACAAATAGATATAGAAAAAGTCCGCATTTCCTCCAACTCCTAGTATTAAAGTTTCAGAACCAGAAGGAATGTCAAGATTTTACCTGAATCAGCTCCCTATCTCCAGGTAGGAAAGGTATCACAGCCTCCTTTCACACCCCAGACTCTCTAAGGTGAACTGACTTTCTCAGACTCATAGTAAATGAGTGTCTCCATCGCGGGACCCCTTCTTCCTAGTGCGGCAGTTCTTTCCCTGTTGCACACCATACCACCCTGCAATGTTTAATTATTCAAATTCCCTCTGTCAACCGATTTGATTTTTTAAACATTTTTTGCTAGTAAGCACAAATGAAATAACCTCAGAGTGAAAAAATTTTAAAGAGAGCCGCTATTGTGTATCATTCACCTAATGTTTTGAAAAAATGAGTCAAATAGGTGAGAAGTTGGATTGCCTTGCCACTACTTATTTGTAAAACCTTATCTTCTGGAGACTTGTTCTTTTATTGTTCTGTCCAGTTGATCTAATGTAACAATGCCATTTCTAAGCTTTACTAAGTGTGATACACAGAATATGTGAAACCAAACGCTTGTTTCATAAAGTAACCTAAACAGTTTTATTAAGTCACATATTATGTGTTCAGACTGTAGGTGGTACTTTCACTTAATATTTACAAATGTTTCATTTAAGTTATATATTATTTAATATTTATGAATATTAATTTCCATTTTTTCACTTGATATAAAACATTAACATTTTATTTAATATAAACATTCAATTTCATTTAATATTTACAAACAAGGTCAATGAAAAAGTTCTCATTTTACACCTCAGAAAACTGCTTTAAAGAACAGTTCAGTGATTTGGCCAAGGTCAGATAGCTATTAATTGGTGAACTGAAACGTGTTATCTGATTCTAAAACTTGTGTACTTTTCAAACAAAAGTAACAGGGGTCTTGATGACATTGCGGAATGAAGAAATGGCAGGGACTCTTCAGAAGCATAAGTCTAGATTAGGGAAGTATTACAAAATCAGGTAATCTTGTGTGGTTTTTTTTTTTTTTTTTGATAAAATTTCTTTAATTCGCACTCACTTGCTCATATGATTCAAGGTTTGGCACAATCTGGCAGAAAACACAGTCAAGAGCTATTGTCTACAGATCACTGTACAAAGCTCCTCCCAACGATCTCAGAATTCTCCAATGGCAAGGCTTCTTGTGAAAATTGAAAGAAAAAAAGGTTTTTCTCTAGGAATCTTAGTTTTTAATCTTGAGAAAAATCTGGATGAGGAAGCATATAAAATATAACTTGTTCTTAATGTCCAAGGCCATGAAACCATTGCCACAATTAAGAATGCTTGTTCTTTTAATGAATAAGTTAGCTATTATTTTTAAAAAACACAAAAGAACCATCTTCCTATTTTCAGTGGTGAAAAACATGCCATTTGAGATATGCAGTGAGAAAAAGAAAACACACACACATTATTCTCACAAATCACTTCCACCAAGCCCTCTGGCAGAGATGACTCTTGAGGATAATGTCCATTTGTTAAGTTCTCCTCTCTTCAGAGAGAACAGGCTGGAGCCACTGAGCAGCACCTGAACCCAAGAGGCAGCAGATGAGCCTTGTTGAAGATAATGGCATGATAAACAAACCCTAATCCAACCAGAGTTATGATTGCAATAATATTAAATCCCTCTATAAAAGATTCTTGATGTTTATTCACTCAATCACAGCAATCTGTTTGAAACCAGCAGGGTCCATGACACATAGGAAGGCTTAAATAAATTACTATTCAAAATAACTGAAAATAAAAACAAAAAATCCATTCCTATATATGAGATAAAAATAGTGGTTGTGCAAAATTTTTGATGGTTGAGATTAAATGTTTGGGGCTGATAATATATTTGTAGGTGACATCAGAGCTCACTAAATCTAGTAAAGAGAAATAATTTAATTCAATAAACATTTAGCAAAGTATCAGTACTACATTCAATTTGGGGAACACAGAGATGAAAAGTGGCTGTCCTAAACAGGACTAGAGAAATAAAAGTAAATAATTACAGTATGAGAAATATATGCCATGTGTACAGGCAGCAATAGGATACATCGTTAATAAGCACTTATACTTAGGTGGATGGTCAACAAAGACTTCACAGAAGATCTGACATATTAACTAATTTTTGCAAGAAGAATGGCGACCACCACACACACACACAAACAAAAGTACAAAAGCAGCATGATTAACGATTAATGCAGCATTAACTTTGTTGATGAGCAGGATCAAGTTGAAGAGTGGAATACTAAGATAAGAACTGGAGAGGTAAACAATACTCAATAATAACTGGCTTTTATAACATGCTAAGTATCCTGGATTGCCTTGTAGTGAGGTACATCAGTGAGATTCTTGTTTTAACACATTAAAAATAGTATACAGGATAGATTGTAGAAGGCCATCCACAGGGACAAAGACAAAATTTAAAGATGTGATAGCAATAGTCTGGGTAAGAGTTGTTAAAGAGCTAAACTAACTCAGGTTTAAAACCAGATCTACTGTTGGTGTTGTGCTATACACATAAAAAATATAATAATTATATATAATAAAATTATATAGATATAATAATTATATAATTATATAGGTAATATCGCTATATTATTATAATTACCTCAGATAATTATCTATATAATTTTATGTGTATATATATACTGTAAAGTAGGACATTTTATCTAAAATCTATATTTTCCCCTTTTTTTGTATACTACTCTTACATGCCATGGAAAGTAATTCCTTTTTTTTTCTTGGGCTAACATTTACATTTTCAAAACAATCTCATTAGTTTTAACAAGTGGTCAAGTATTAAAGATACACAGTATGTGTGAGGAATAAGAGAGCCAAGAAGTTAAAAGACCAGGACAAGATAAGCCACTACGTAAGTCATGCCTAGGAAGACAATAGAGCACTAACTGTAATTTCAGAATTGCCCTATGGATCATAATATTCTCACTGCAACCTTTCCCAAGAATAGACCATTAAATATCAGAACCTCCAAAGAGAAGTTTATACACTGTTTGTACATAGAAAAAATATAATGGTTAATAATGCAAATTCAAAAGCAAACATGTTAGAATGGAAAGCATGGGAGTCATTTAATAATGTCAACAGGTACAGATCACTTTAATACAAGAAAACTAATGTGTTGGCATGTCATTAAAGGTTCTTTCTGGGTCTATCACTATTATAAATCATTCTGACTTCACTAACATGTAATAATTAGGCAATAAAGCTGGGCCTTCCATTTCGATTGGCTTAATAACAAGAAAATGTCTTTGATCATCATGGTATTTTTGTCACTCAGTACCTCTTCCTTAATTTTCTCATTGCTAATAATATTGCCAGGAACTCAGAGTTTGCTTTTCCTCCCTGAGAAACAAGCAGAATTCCACAGGGAATCTTACTTACATGGTATGGGAAGAAAAAGGAACGTGGTCCTTTTCATGTCTAATTCCCAGATACATTCTCGGCAACCACTTTGTGTGTGTTCCTCTCACACTCTTGACATTCTGGGCAATGTATCACATTACTTCCCACCCATATACAGAGAGATGAAAGAGAAAGTAAAAATGCCTAGGTGCAAGTGAATTTATTTGTTTTTAAATCATTTTTAGATGCAAAGATAGATGCTAACATTCTATTAGACACTGTATCTCATCAAAAAGTTGATATGTATTTTTACCAATGCTAGGCTTTATGAATTCCATTTATCATAAAGGTCTAACCATCTAAAATCCATTAGGTTTAATTTGTAACATAATCACAGTTCCTTCAAACCACCCCACCCCCCGCACTCCTCTCCTCAAAATTCCAAATACTCCAAATAAAATGTTACCTTTAGGGAAAATGTGGTTTGAACTAGACGTCCCAGTCCTCATTGCAAACTTGTTCTGCATGTCCTAAAGCAGAGGTCCCCAATCCCCAGGTCACAGAGCAGTACAGGTCTGTGGCCTGTTAGGAACTGGGCTGCACAGCAAGAGATGAGCACTGGCTGAATGAACATTACTGCCTGGACTCTACCTCGTGTGTCAGATCAGCTGAGGCATTAGATTCTGAGAAAAGTGTGAAGCCTACTATGAAGTGCACATGTGAGGGATCTAGGTTGCGAGCTCCTTATGAGAATTTAACTAATGCCTGATGACCTGAGGTGGAACGATGTCCTCCCCAAACCAGCTCCCCAACCACTCACCCTCTTCCGGGGAAAAACTATCTTCCACGAAGCCAGTTCCTGGCTCCAGAAAGGTTGTGGACCACTATCCTAAAGCATCTACCATAAGCATATGTCCACTGTATCCAGATCCTGAGCCTCCTCCTCAGCACCAGAACACTACTAAAAGCAGCAAGGGGGAAACTGAGGAACAAATCACACCTCCACCAAATTTTAAATGTTGCTTAGGTGTCTCTGAACTTATCTCAACCACCTTCTTGTCTACATCATTCTTTTTTTCCATCCCTATTTTTGATGCCTATCCCTGCTCAGAAATACTTCACTGTAATGATCCCCTCTAGCTCTGTAAAGCATTGAAAATGTATAAGATCTACTATGTTGTGAGTTTAGACCACTACCTTTCCAAACTTTTTTCGAGTGTATTCAGCCTACCTTGCACTTTGTTTAAAATGTATTACCTGTTCTCCCCCAAAAAGAAATGGGAACATTGTCTTTGGCTATAAAGTGTGTCGAGAAAAAGAGTCATCCCAAATAACTGAATCAAATTGAAAGAAAAAATATAAATTGTCTCAATGAGGTTAAAATTCTTGGAATGATCCTTTTCTCTACGCATAGATAAATTAATCAATAAAATAAACCCAAAGCTCTAAACTGAATTATTTGCACAATTTTGCCTGAAATTCTTGCAAGCAGAAAACTAAAATATCTATTTTTCCTTCTTTAATCTGTGACTCAACTGTTGGTTTTCAATCAATAAATGTTTAATTACTACCCACTAAATCTCAGACCTTACTTTAGGTATATGGAACATGCTTTGATGAATGAGACTTTACCATTGCCCTCAGAATGCTTAGAGCTCCCTGGAGAAGCCTGGGCATAGAAATAAATAATGACAACCCAAGCAACTCGTGGTAATTACTAACACAACAGAAAGTACAAGCCAAGTGATGTGAGCATTTAGAGAGCAGCAGGAATTTTACATTTGCCATTTACGGTCAGGAAGAACTTATGAAAATGACAGTACTAAGAATAAACATACAAGATTTTGTCAACTAAAGCTGAAGAAGGACATTCTAGTGGTGGGGACAGTATAGACAAAAAGCCACAGAGTGTATCTGGAGAACAGTGTAACATGAAGCTTAGATTTGAACCAAAAAACAGTGGCAGAGATAAAGATAGAAATTAAGCAGTTATTCTCAGTATAATCAATTTCAACTCTGGATAAAATGACGAAATTTAATTTTGGTATTTGGAGGAGACCTTCTGTGCCCCGGTAAAATAGCCTACTTGATATTTATACGTTACGGTTTGCCAGCATGTCTTAAACATCAATATCATCTTTCCTACATTAGCTTCTAGTTGCTTATAAAAAACACAATCTTTCTTTTCCATATTGTTTAAAATCAACATTGATCAAATCTGACAGGTATATTTTTCCTAATGTCATTTATAAACAAGTAAAAATTCACTGAATTTTAGTACATCAATTGGTAAAGAAATGTATTCGAATATTTTATCTTAAAATTATAAAGCAATAAAGTTTTGGGGGAAAAAATCTTACCACATAGAATAAAATTGGAAAATACAATTTGGGAGTTTATGAGTTTGGAAAGATGGGAGCAAAAAGTGATATGAAAATAAAACAGGGCTGGTTGCCAAAAGCAGTCCCATAAATATTTTTAAGAACATTGGTATTTGTGGCAGAAGATATTAGTCAGTCTCTTTTCCTAAAAGTGAGAATAAGAGAATAGGGAGATTTTTTAAGTGTTTATTATTTGTTTATTTTCCTTTTTTTCAATCTAATGGTAATACTCCTCTGACAAAGATTCAAAACTCGTTAAATATAAGAACAAGGTTTTTCACAAATCATTCAAGATGACTCTTCATGAGTATTCACTTTTCCAGAATTAGAATTCATTTCCAGAAGGAAGGACTCAGTAACTCCCCAAGAGAGCACCTCTCCACTTCCCACCTTACACAATACACCCAAAATGTACTGCTCTTCTCTTTTACCCAGAATTGCAAGGATCAGCATACAAATGGCAGAGAGGAGTTAATTATAAATGATGGAATTAGCATGAAATAATATTTCTTCGAGTTCCACAATCAATCTAAAAGAAGCTAAAATTGTGTTCTTAAAATCCTTCTGGTGTAAAAAGCGTTTGAGTTTTGTTAATGTTTTGGTTCGGCTCATAAGAACACGTTACTCTAATAAACTGACAATTCATGATTCATGAGGCTAGGCCCATTCAAGTAAGAAACACACATTGCTAAACAACATACAAAGGCTCATCCACCTAAGAGCCCTGGCCAGCAACCAGGAGCCAACAGAGCTGCTTTGTATTTCTTCAGGGAGATCCCTCTGCCTACAACTGTATTTTTGTGTTGTGTATTTTCAAACTGTGTTGTTGAAAGGTTATGTTTAATTTTTCATGATGCGTTATTTTTCCTCATGCACACATTTTTAGTATGTTATTTCAGGTATGAATTTAATATTTTAGTTTCTGCATGTGTGCACATGCATGGGTATGTGTAAATTGATTTCGCTATCTTTAATCAGTAAAAACTCACTCTCGCCCACCTTCTCCCAACAAATATAACTCTACTGTGAAAAGCTGAATCACTAGGAAACTCAATGGTCATACTACCGCATGGAGAAAAAGAAGAAAACAATGAAGCCAACACACAAAGAGAAATAGGGAAGTGAGATGAAGATATCATTGAGGTCTGTGTCCCATTTCTAGTTGTTCCAGAGGTCAGCCTGCATTCCTGAGCTCTCCATGGCTTCTTGTTTATTATTCACTTCATCTTTGGACTTCATTAGATTCCCATGTACCTTTCCAATATACTCCTTTTTCTCTTCCAAATAGTCTGATCTTTGTTTATAATCAAAAGATTCACATTATTGGTTCCATTTGTTACAGCATGGGAGAATGTTTTTTTCCCAAAGAACTCAAAATAGTTTTCAACATTTCATGGATATATATTAAAAAATGAGCATTTCTGATGCTTAGAAATATTAAAAAATAGAAGAGGTTGAAATGTCTAACGTAATAACCTGGTCAGTCATCGGTACTGAGCTAACACTAAAATTTTCAAAATGACTCTTCTTCGCTCCCTAATCTATGTGGTTCAAACTCAAAATGGGCATACAGTCATCTTAAAATAGGTTCAGCTATCTCTAGCAATTATAAACTCTGTCCACGAATAAACTTTTTCTAAGCACCTCAAATCAAATGAATATATCTGCCTGACAAAAATTTGGGAAGTCCAGCATCCCTGATTTAAAAAAGAAGAAACTATTTATAATTTTAGTCTCTCGTTCTTAGTGCAGGATCTGACCACTGGTTAGTAATGCAACAACTGTGATTAACAATGAAGAAAAACTATTTTGAGTTTTCTCATGACCTAGCCACATTAACAATCTAAAAATAAAAAAGGAAAAGTTCCTAAAAGCTTGACCTTCTATTAAGTGACTAAACTTCATCAAGCCATCACAAGCAGATTTCTAGGACGTTTTTTGAGAAGAAGAAACTAGGATCATTAGTTTAGTGACAGTAACATTTGCGCAGGTATACAAACAATGTATATGTCAGAACAAAAGAATTTTATACTGAATATGCTTTATGGTTTTTTATAGTATTTTGTTGAATCTATATTTGTTTTGGGGAGTTTTGTTTTAGGTTTTATGTGTGTGTATGAGCGTGTGTGTTCTCGATTTTAAAACTATTTCTTGAGTTCTTTAGACCGTAAGAACATAATGTATAATAGTAAACACATATTTCAATTTATCTGAATCTTTTTTAAGAAGTAACATAGATTGGCCAGGTGCAGTGGCTCACGCCTGTAGTACTAGCACTTTGGGAGGCAGAGGCGGACGGATCCTGAGGTCAGGAGCTCGAGACCAACCTGACCAAGACAGTGAAACCCCATCTCTACTAAAAATACAATACTTAGCCAGGAGTGGTGGCACCTGCCTGTAATCCCAGCTACTCGTGAGACTGAGGCAGGAGAATCACTTGAACCCAGGAGGCGGAGGCAGCAGTGAGCCAAGATCACGCCACTGCACTCCAGCCTGGGTGACAGAGCGAAAGTCTGTTTCGAAAAAGAAATGAATAATATAAAATAAATAAAAAATTAAAAAATAACATAGATTAATTGACTCTTAAGAGAACTATAGCAAATAATGTGTGGTGCAAAAAAAAAAAAAAAAGGTTTATTATGGCTGGGCGCGGTGGCTTACACCTATAAACCCAGCACTTTGGGAGACCAAGGCAGGAGGATTGCTTGAGGCCAGGAGTTCAAGACCAGCCTGGTCAACACAAAGAGACACCTAGTCCCTACATAAAGTAAAAAAAGAAAAAAAAAAAAAAGGCAGGCATGCTGGCAGGTGCCTGCAGTCCTAGCTACTTGGGAGGCTGAGGTGGGAGGATCACATGAGCCCTGGAGTTCAAGTCTGCAGTGAGCTATGATCATAACACTACACTCCAGACTGGGTGACAGAGTAAGACACTGTCTCTTAAAACATTAATAAATAAATAAAAATTTTAAAGGTTAATTTTTATAGCTACAGACAAAGATATAGTGCAGAGAAAGAATATTGGTTGTGGAAAAGTCATTTTGAGACAGGAAGTTCAGGCTCGCTTATCTGGTCAAGTTAATATCTGGAAGATGAAGGCTGAAGCCCACAACTCTCAAGAAAGTAGCATTTTGCTTAAAATTACACTATTCACAGCTGTATAAAATCAGGCTAATAAGAAAATAAGTGAGATGTGGAAGTTCAGAAGGATTCCTTCTCTTTTACTGACAGGTCAAAAAGCCTATGAAGAACAGCAAAAGTCATGAGGGAATTCTGGTTCTGATGTTCATTCACCCTTTTTCTCTGATCCAAATCAGCATCTCGTTTGGCCCAAAAGGTGGAGGATACTCTTGTGGTGTCAGTTCTCTTCCAGAAAAGAGAACAGCTGTTAGAAACTGCTAAGCCCCAAGTCACTCTCAGACTATTGTATTGCTTTACCTCAAAAACATCCTTAACAACAGTATTTCAGTAAATCTGACTTTATGCACCATTAAGAATGAAGGACGCTGACAATTAAACAGTGACTAATGCTAAGAAAATTCTTGATTTTAGATATGTTAAAATGTGAAAAAAAATGCATTTAAGAATCTAAAAACCATGTATCAGTCACATACAACTAACATCAAAGAACTGCCAGTTACCCTCCTTTCCTTTTCTTTTTTTTTTTCTTTTTTTCTTTCTTTTTATTTCCATAGGTTTTTGGGGAACAGGTGGTATTTGGTTACATGAATAAATTCTTTAGTGGTGATTTCCGAGATTTTGATGCAGCCATCACCTAAGCAGTGTACACTGTGACCAATGTGTAGTCTTTTTTAAAAAATTATTTATTTATTTATTTATTTATTTATTTATTTATTTGAGACAGAGTCTTGCTCTGTCACCGGGCTGGAGTGTAGTGGCACGATCTCGGCTCATTGCAACCTCCATGTCTTGGGTTCAAGCGATTCTCCTGTCTCAAGTCCCGAGCAGCTGGGACTACAGGCATGCGTCACCACGCACAGCTAATTTTTTGTATTTTTAGTACAGACGTGGTTTCACCATGTTAGCCAGGATGGTCTCGATCTCCTGACCTGGTGATCCGTCTGCCTCAGTCTCCCAAAGTGCTGGGATTACAGGCGTGAACCACAGTGCCTGGCCCTAATGTGTAGTCTTTTATCCCTCGCGACCCCCTACCCTTTTCCGCGAGTCCCCAAAGGCTAATGTATCATTCTTATGCCTTTGCATCCTCATAGCTTAGCTCCCACATAAGAATGAGAACATATGATGTTTGGTTTTCCATTCCTGAGTTACTTCACTTAGAACAATAGTCTCCAATTCCATCTACTCCTTTCCTTTCATAACTTTCTTTCTACTACTACCACAACTATCCCAGGTTAGACCAACATTACCTCAAGCCTAGTCTACTAAAAAAGACTTACGATTGGATGCATCCCTACAAATCTCCTCCAAGTCTCTGATCCATCCCATCTCACACACAGTCTCCAGATTAACCCTCCTTAAAAAGCACACCAGATCATGGCTCATCCACATCTCTGGGAAGCTTTCATGAGAAAGCTTCCATAGATCCACCCACTGACTCTTCACTCTGACGTTCAGGCACTCTACCACCTTGACTCCATCTACCTTTACAGGCTAACATTTCGCAATAAGCATCGGCAATAAATTGTTTCATAGCATTTTTATGTATTTTGCTTAAAAAGAGGGTTTCATAATTAACTAAACTAGCATAAATAACAATCAATACATTTTCTTACTAGAAGACTGTTCAGAATCTTTAATCTGTAATGTTTGAAAACTTTCCAGGAGGCAGATATAGTACCCAATGTTTCCAAAACTAATATCACCATAGAAACCTCTGTGTGCATGTTATCTCTTGGGACTAGTATTCTTGGTGAAATAAACTATGACTTTCTGCTTCCCACAATTATTCTTCTGATTTCTTCCCATAAGTACTCCTCTGATTTCTAGTCTTTGCACATTCAAGTCACTTGTTGAGGATGCCTTTCCCTCATGTGCCTCCAATTCATATCAGTATTTATCAACTTCACTTTTTTTCTAGGCCTAGTTCAAATATCAGTTCATTTTAAAAGCTCCCCTTGAGGTCTGCCACTGGAAGTAACATCTCCCAGAGAACACTGATTCTATTTTTCTTTCATTATCTAACACTTTCTACTGTTCTATTAAAGCTGTTTTTACAGTATTTTATTCAATCCCTATAATCCCTTTGAAAGCATCATCTGGACCTTATCATTTTATTCTTCTCAGCACCCAACAGAAAAATTCAAATATAGCTTAATCCTTATAACATCTTCTAACTCTCTTAGGACCTCTTCACAAACCAAGCTCCTTCAAATGCTCTTTGCTTTGAAAACAATGAATGAAATCTTTAAAATCTTTAAAATCATACAGGAACAAGATGTAACATTTTCAATGAAAAACATTGTATTTCTAACATTTTACTGAACATCTTGCCACTCATCTTGTCATTTGTAATTAAAATGGCTTTTCTCTAACCCATGTTTTGGTGGGAAAAGTGAAACAAAAACATTTGTTTCTGCATAAGGTCGACTTATAAAGGTTTTTTTCTTGATTTGCCTGAAAGTAAATATATAATGTCCCTACTCAAGTAAAAACTATCAAGGAACACTTTTTCAAAAAACTGATAAGACTTAAGATTTCAGGGCCTTGACTTTTCCTGGTACTCCTCAATTTCAGTCTTTCCGTAATGGAATCTTCCACACAGCCAACACTGCAACTGGTGAGGCATAAGTTCTCTTTTCAAAACATAACACACGAATAAGTTGAAAGATTATGATCTTCCTTTAATGTAGTTCCCCATCATGTGTTCCAATGTGCATTAGTACTGAATAGGCACATGTTAAAGGTGTAGAGCTAGCACTGATTTATTAATAGTAACAGTAATAGCTAACACTCGGTGCCACTCTATGCGCCAGAGAGTGCTTATGTGCTTTGTGTGCATTATCTCTTTTAACCCTCACAACAACTCTTTAAAGAAAGCACCATAATTACCTCCACAAATAAGAATACTTTAAGAGGTGTTATGTAATTTAGCCAAGTTCACACAGCCAGTAATGATAGTTCCAAGATTTTAACTGAGGCAGTCTGACTCCAGATCCCAAACTCTAAGCCACACCACTCCCTTGCCTGCCTTCTATTTAGGGACACAGGAAATACAGTGCAGTTACATTCATGGCTGAAGAGTCATTCCTATCAACCCTATCACTAAGCACACTTCTTTGTGCCATTGCTGACAAACAGAAGATATGTCACAACATTAGAAAGCAATAATGTCTGTGCTCCTTCCCAGACAAATGAAGTATGTCCTCCTGGAGAAAGACAATGTAACATATGAACATTATTTTTATTTTTTTATGATTTAATTAATCCATTCATTAAATACATTTAAATACATTTAATGAATGGATTAATTACTTCTGTATTCCTCAAAGTAAAGCTAGATATCGTCTTCAGTTCCTGGATGACTGCCACACCAGAAGTAGTCCCTTCTCCTTAAGCCCTCCCTCCATGTAACCTCCACACAGCCACGACCAGCCACGACCAACCACGACCATCAGCAAGACAATATAAAACAAAACGTTTGGACCGGGCACGGTGGCTCACGCCTGTAATCCCAGCACTATGGGAGGCTGAGACGGGCAGATCACGAGGTCAGGAGATCGAGACCATCCTGGCCAACATGGTGAAACCCCATCTCTACCAAAAAATACAAAAAATTAGCTTGGCGTGGTGGTGTGCGCTTGGTAGTCCCAGTTACTCAGGAGGCTGAGGCAGGAGAATCACTTGAACCTGGAGGGCAGAGATTGCAGTGAGCCAAGATCACGCCACTTCACTCCAGCCTGGTGACAGAGAGAGACTCCGTCTCAAAAAAATAAAATAAAATAACACAAAAAAACAAACAAACAAAAAAACATGTGGCATCATCCTTTCCATGCACAGTGAAATAAGAAATCATATGAGAATCTGTGGACACTGTGAAATGACAAGTCTGCTTCCTAAGAATTCAATGGAGTTATTCACTCAGGGATAAGACCGAGTCCATTCTTCAACTGAAGAATTAGCTGCTCAGAATTATAGCAGGATTCCATGGCTAAGCATTGTACCCCAGCTTAGGAGAAAGCAATTATAGCAATCTAAAGATGCATATCATTAGTAGACTAGTAAGGTGTAAAGCCTATCGTTATCTATTCTTTCAACTTGTTCAATAAATATATAGTAAATGTAGACACTGTTCTAAGTATACTGAGTTCAGCAAAAACAATGAAATGTTCATGGAGTCTATGTTCCACAAGCAATGGCAGTTAGATCTAGGAATGTCATACAGAGTGCTAGAGGGGAGGAGGAACTGGGATGACTGGAAGAAATATGTCAATGTGAAGATCTATGGTAAATAGTCATTCCAGACAAACCAACAGCAAGTACAAGTTACACCAACAAGTTAACTAACCTACAAACAACTGAATACTCAGAATGAATTTCAATTATCTAACCTGACTAGAGTTCAGACGGTCCCCAACCTATGATGGGTTGACTTGCAATTTTTCTACATAACAATGGTGCAAAAGTGATATATATTCAGTATAAACTGTCCTTAGAGTACTCATACAGCCATCATACAGCCATCCTGCTTTTCACTTTCAATACAGTATTCAATACATTGCATGAAATATTCAACACTTTATTATAAAATAGGCTTTGTGTCAGATGACTTTGCCCAACTGTAAGCTAATGTAAATGTTCTCAGCATATTTAAGGTGGATTAAGCTAGATTGTAATTTTCATTATGTTAGGTGTATTAAATGTATTTCAACTTACAATATTTTTCATTTATGATAGGTTTATCGAGATGTAATCCCTTCATAAATCAAGAAGGATCTGCACATTTGTTAAGAAAATTTAAGACCTTAAATCCAACCTATGCTATTAGCAAACTAGGGTAAGTCACTTAGCTTCTGTGCATGTCAATTTCATTATCCTTAAAAGGAGGGACAGGAACATATGACCCTAAGGTACCTTCCGACTGGAAATTCTTAGAATTCTATGGTCATGAAGTCTGAACTTCAAGTTGCTTTTCCAAAGTAGCTAATTAATGTATACTTCCATCCTTATAGCCTTGCCCTACTTCCCTGGTGACAGAGCTGACAGGGGCTATGTCAAAGATGTGCTCAAGAAAGAATTCAAGCTATGGTCCACCAGGTGATAAGCCTATAACCTTCAGGTGACTAATACATTATTCCAAGCAACTGAGCTAATAGCCAATATAAAAACCTTCTTGGTTTTTTGATAAAAATAAAGATTCATACTTCCTGGTCTTGTCCTATTAATTAGACTACAATAAAACAAAGGTAATAGTCCCATTTTCAAAGTTATAGCAAAGTAAAATCTGACAACTAAAAACTTCACCATCATCTATCTTTTTACAATGCATTCCATTGCATTCCAGTGGCAAGACATGGGAGCAGAGAAATGTTGTAAAGGGGCATTTATGTTTAAAAAAGAAAATTCTAGAGGCTCTTCTAGAAGTTTGCCTTAGTGACTCAGAATGTAAACTTACTCTATTCAGTGAGGCGTGCATTATTAATTAGATAATTTCTACCTTGAGAGACTTACAATAAAGATCAAATAGACTGAGAACATCAACCGTAATGAGATATATTTGTATAATCATCAATGTAATATAAAGTTAATTTTAAACTATAGGCATTTTATCATTTTTGAATTCGCTTATTCGGCACGAAATTTTATTTATAAAAGATCAGAATGAAAATTTCAGCAGTTTGTAAGAGATTTTAGGTGGAATTGTGATGATGAAATGGTTCCTTGTGGGAATAATAGAATCACCTTGATGGATGAATATTGAATGAGTATGCTTATATAATATGAAGAATTTAAGGGAAGAAACTTAGTTTTGAAAATTGTATACTCCACCAATTCACTTACCAATGAGTTAAGAAAGAAATGGCTCTAAAACCATAGAAATTCAAAATCTCAGGGAGCAGCTTAATACAGCTTTGACAGGAGACAGATGCGGAGAAAGCCTAATTCTGTACTTTTTAGCTCCTTAAGTTTCCTCGACCATAAATAGAAATAGTGTCTCCTTTCTCCAAAGATTATTTAAAAGATTAGGTGGGCATTGAATTATAAAGTAACTAATTAAGATACTAACATATTTTATGAAATCAATAGATGCTAGTTGTCCTCCCAAGTCATCTTTTGAAGTCTTTGATTTTACTTGATTGAACAAGCATTTATCAAGTGTTCATTCTATATCAGAGAATATATTAAGTACCAATGATACAATGAGACTAAAATATAATACCTACCTTTAATAATAGCAGAAAAGACAGAGAGGACATGATAACTAATGAAGCAGCTTATGCGCTAGCATGAGAGTGTATAAAACACACATACAGAAATTTAATTCTGCTTTAAAAAAATAACAAGAAAAGTCACAAAAGGGTGACTTTAAGATTTGACGTTGAAATATAAGCAGGAATTTGTCCTAGCAAAAAACAAGCCACATAATGAAAAATGAGACATTAATTCAGGAAAATTTGGATTAGGAAGCCTACTGTGTGCTAGATTCTGAACTGGCACCACGCACCCCCAGGCAGAAACCTGGAGACGTGAACATACCTGGTGTCTTCCAAAAAGAAAAAGCACATCCCACACACAAACATTTAGAGAAATCTTTATTAGTCAACGTGTGATTTTTAAAATTTTATTTCTTTTTTTTTTTTTTTGAGATGGAGTCTTGCTGTGTCACCCAGGCTGGAGTGCAATGGTGTGATCTCAGCTCACTGCAACCTCCGTCTCTCAGGTTCAAGCAATTGTCCTGCCTCAGCCTCCTGAGTACTAGGATTACGGGCACCCACCATCATGCATGGCTAATTTTTGTATTTTTAGTAGAGACAGGGTTTCACCATGTTGGCCAATCTAGTCTCTAACTCCTGACCTCAAGTGATTCACTCGCCTCGGCCTCCTAAAGATATGGAATTACAAGCATGAGCCACCATGCTCGGCCAAATATTCTTAATTATTTGCAAATGTGCGGACTTTGTATTGTGTTGGGAATGTTTTCCAGGGTTCTTTATAAATTTTAAATAAATATGCAGCCTTAAAAATACACGCATCCATGATAAATAAAATATATTTTGAAAAAGAATACAAAATATCTTTGTAAGCTAAGCAGTCTGAAAATGTCTTTTTTAATAAATAAAACACTAGATTCCAATCTCTCCAGCTCAACTGGTGGTCATAGCTGATGATGTAAGAATGAAATCAACTTAATATATACATATATATAAAAACTATATATGTCTATACTATATATATGTACATATATATGTAAACTATATATATATATAGAGAGAGAGAGAGAGAGAGTTTACAATTTAGCAGATGTCACCAATAATGTCAAGAGCATATCAAGAGAAATGAAATGCCATTTTAGTTAGGGCTAGCCTCATCATGAACTGAAAATGCCCAAGACACGGTCATGTTAAACTATCAAAAATCCTACCATTTGCTGGATCTAATTGTTTGTTTTTCTTTCTTCCTTTCTTAATGAAGCAATGGTCTTTTACAAAACCTCCTTTAAGTGCATCCAACACAATAAAAGCTCAACATAAGATCTCCTTTTCAAACATAAGTACCTAACACTGAAACTGTTTCCAAATGTAAAGCCAAGAGAGAATCCAAATGAATAACAGTTTGGCTACTAGGCAGAGCTTTGTGGCAGGCTGACATTTTCATGGAAAATGTACTGTTCTCTACCTCCAACTCTTTTATACATAGTGGAAAGATGTAATATTATTTATGTTTTTACTCCAATGCAAAAAGGAAGAAAGGAAGGAAAGAAGAGGAGGGAAAAAAGGGAGGGAAGATAGGAGGAGAAAAAGCACAGTTGAAAACACAGCTCCTTAGAGTTTTCTAATACAATTTGTTAAAATTGTCATAAACCATTGTGATCACCAACTACTATTTTCAAAGGATTTTGTTTTAAATGCTCAAAACAGAAAATCAAAAACCCCAGTGAAACATAGACACTGCTCCTCATTTACAAAATAGGTAGACTGTGATAACTTCTTATTGTACGAATACTCGGATATATTTTGAATAGATTCCATTTTCAAGTTTAAAAACCTGATATAAATTAAATCTTTTAGGAATTACTACCACAATATATAAATTAAACTGCACCTTTGGTGTCTTTGCAAATGCAATAATGTAATAATAGAGAGAAGTTCCTAGGAGACAATGGCTAAACAAATGTACATTTTTCTTATTATAAAACTCTGTCCATTTATAGTTATGTAGTAATGAGCCTTGACAATTTAACATGCTTTATATAAAATTGTAGAATCATTTAAGCCCATTACAAACCATTAAGATTATCAGCTCTGATGTGAATCATACAAAAATATGCCTATGTCCCTGTTTCAGTCCCAAGATAAAACTATTTTAAGTGAGTCATCAATTCCAGATTTTCAAAGCCAAAATGTCCTCACAAAGGGTTCAGCTGAGTCTTTTAAACACAGGTATGAAGTACAAAATGAATCTAAACCAATGTTACCCCTACCATACAGGTATGTTGTGTTCACAAATACATACACGCACACACACACCCCCCTCTAACTCAATGTAGTTTATTCAATTTTATTTTTACATTTTTATTAATTTTTATTCAGTAGTTTTATTATATTAAATTTTATTTCCTTAATCCAGGCATATTCATTTAAGTGTCTTATGATTTTGCCACTATAGTTTATTTTACCCTGATTTTAATATTATTTTAAATATTTCATCCTTTATTCTTTATTATTCAATTTCCATTGTATTTCCTTGAACTATTTGTATTAATACATAATGTTGGTACATATTTATGTGGTACATGTGATATTTAGATACATGTATACAACATGTATTGATCAAATCAAAGTATTTAAGATATTTATCTACTCAAATATTTACCATTATTTGTGCTAGGAACATTTCAAATCTTCTAGCTATTTTGAAATATATAATACATTGTTGTTAACTATAGTCACCCTACTGTGCTATCAAACACGAGAACGTGTTCCTTCTATCTAACTGTATGTTTGTACCGATCAACCAACCTCTCTTCATCCCCTCTCCCCGCCCCCCAACCCACACACACCCTTCCCAGCCTCTGGTAATTAACATTCTACTCTCCACTTCCATGAGATCAACTTTGGAAACTCCCACATGTGATATTGTTTTTCTGTGCCTGGCATATTTCACTTACCACAGTGAACTCCACGTCTATCCATTCTGTTGCAAATGACAGGATTTCATTCTTTTTATTCCAGGGCATTTCTAAGAGGTTTTTTGTGTTTTGTTTGTTTGTTTGTTTGTGAGGCAGGGTTTTGCTCTGTCACCCAGGCTAGACTGCAGTGGCTCAATCTCAGATTTCAGCACCTTGCAACCTCTGCCTCCCAGGCTCAAGTGATCCTCCCACCTCAGCCTCCCGAGTAGCTGGGATCACAGGTGCACACCACCATACCCGGTTAATTTTTTTTATTTTTGATAGAGACAGGGTTTCGTCATGTTGCCCAGGCTGGTCTTGAACCCATGAGCTCAGACAATCCTCCTGCCTCAGCCTTCCAAAGTGCTGGGATTACAGGGGGGAGCTACCATGCCCAGCCTCTAAGAGTTTTTTTTTAACAGACATTTATAAGTAACTTTTACTTGTAGATACTAAGAAGATACTTGAGCACAGGAGAGAAAGTCATAGGTACGCAATCCAAAAGCCATAAAGAAAAGATGGAAAGAAATCTTTGAATGATTTTGTATTAAATCACCCCAAATCCCAAGTCAGAGATCTCTTAGGCTAATATGGGATAAGATACTTTATCCTAAAACCATCATTAGGCAACAGTGGCTGACAAACCCATCTTGTTTCCATTTAGACAACAGTCTAGGAACTACATGGATAAAATTACTCCTGCAGGAGGATAACAAACTAGCCTCCAAAACAGCCCAGGTGAATGGAAACAAAAAGATTATCTTGTCTCTGGGACAATTCACAACGTCTCTGATGAGACAGGTAGATATACAAACAATATGATCTCTGAGTACAATTGTATAATTGTGGACTTTTCTCCTGAGCAAACCAGCCATAGACAGACAAGAAGGCATATGGGACTTTCCTAAATGATCTTTCTACTCCGTTTCAAAATGACTCATAATACAAATAACTGAATACTTCTGAACCTCCCTTTCAACGTTTTTGGAAAGATACACAACACCCAGGGCAACTGAATATAGCTGTGAATAATAGCAGAGCAGATCCCAACACTAAATAGCCATATGACTTGGAACAAACTGCTTACCCTTCTGAAATCTCAGTTTATTTACTCACTATATGACTCAGTCATAGAATTCGCCTCATATATTATTGTTGAAGTATTAAATGAGACCACAAATGTGGAGTGTGTCCGGCACTCAAAGAACTCAATAAATATAATTAATTTTTTAAAAAATCTTAAGCGTCAAAATTAAAGTACTGGAATCTTTTTTATGCTGGTCCATTCCAGAATAAACTCGAATAAATAGAATTATTTCACTTCAGGAAAGGAATTTAGCTGGGTACAGTGGCTCATGCCAGCACTTTGAAAGGCCAAGGTCGGACGATCACTTGAGGCTAGGAGTTCAACACCAGCCTTGGCAAAATAGCAAGGCTATTTTGTCAGCCACTGTTCCCTGTCTCTACAAAAAAATAAGAAAAAAAAAAAATAGTTGAGCATGGTGGTACATGCCTGTAGTCCCCACTACTCAGGAGGCTGAGGTGGGAGGAACACTTGAACCTAGGAGGTCAAGGTTGTAAGCAGACAAGCAGACAGAGGAAGAAAGGAAGGAAGGAAGGAAGGAAGGAAGGAAGGAAGGAAGGAAGGAAGGAAGGAAGGAAGGAAGGAAGGAAGGAAGGAAGGAAGGAAGGAAGGAAGGAAGGAAGGAAGGAAGGGAGGGAGGAAGGAAGGAAGGGAGGGAGGGAGGCTGGCTTAAATGTTCCTCATATGTGAGCCTCCCCAGTCTGCTCTCTTTATAACAAAAATCAAGAAAATGCTATGTTGGATATGCTCCCAAATAGGTTCTACAATTTTTTAAAACAATTTCAAACTTCATGATTTTCAAAATCTTAGTTTGCAATGGACATCCTGACATGGTCTAAAACTGTAAGTCAAACGAATGTGTAATTAAACAGCTCCCCCTAAACTAGTTGATCTTTTGGGGATGAAAAAAATAATGTGGAATTACTTTTTTAATTTAAAAAAGAAACTTTTTTCTTGATATGGAATTCATCTCAACATAACTAGCCAGTGGTTTAAATCTGAATTTACTACAGCACCCAGGAAGAGGCTGGGCATACACCAAGAGTTGCACAGAACAATGTGGGTCAGCTGATGAAAGGAGAAGAAAATGATAGTTTTCTATCTTTCTGGTGTATGGTTTTAAAGCAGTTCCTTATCTGTTACTTGAAAGAAAAATGCTAACCCAAAGAAATGTTAGAGACTTCTCTTAAGGGACCAGTCACAAAGAGATGATGAATAAAGGGCGGGAGAACAAGGCATGACTATAACAGCTTGGCCCCTGGGTGAAGCTGGACAAAACTTTTCAGAAAAGCCCCAACTCAGAAATTATAATGAAAGTAAGTTGTTGTGTGCTTTCTAGCCATCAAAGGTGTCCTAATAAAAACATGAGTTCTCAAATAAACCACACTAGAAATAAACATTTTGGCATTATAACAGGCATAGTTTAATTAAATAATTCAACTAATTGACCAAATTATTCAGTCAACTGGCCAAAATGAGAACGAGGAAAAAAAAAATATATATATATGTATTATATATATATCTTTACATATATATGTATTTATATATATATTTACATATATATGTATTATATATATCTTTACATATATATGTATTATATATATATCTTTACATATATATATATATATATAGCACAACAATTTTACCTCTTAAAAGTTTGTGAGCATCCCAGGTAAAGCAACAAAAGATATGAAAAAAATCAATCCCTTTTTTCAATCAAAAAAGATAATTTGTTGCTGTTTGGGTCTCAACCAACATTTTCCCAAAGCACTGTTTTAAAATCTCAAGGCAGCCCCCAAAAGACTGGTAAGTAGTTTAAATTTCATTTTAAATTGCAGTTTTAAATTTTTGTATTAAGATTGAAAAATAATAAATTAACTATACTAGCAATTAAAACTATACTAACAAGTAAAATAATCCAACTGAAGGAATCTTTTACAATACATTTCACCTACTGGAGCTTAAAGAAAATCAGATTTGAAAGTTTTGTGGAGGAGGAATATTCAGAGACACATATAGTTTCTAAAGACTTTTGACATTGTCGCTTACTTTAGAAATTGGTGTAAAGCTACTTTCTCTAAAACAACTTTTCTTTTCCATGCTTTGAGTATATACTGACACTAATTTCATCAATTTAGATTATTTATGGGACTTAAATTAAAAGGTGCAGTGGCAGCTAAATAATAAGAGCTAACAATCACTGTTGAGTGATTTTTTTTTTCTAAACTGATATGCTGAGAACTTCACATGCATTATTTTATTTTAGCCTCCCATTTTATAGGAAACAAAGGCACAGAGTACCAGGTAACTTGCCAAGATCACCAGATAGGAAAGGGATTAAAACCCAGGCAGTATTTGTCCTTCTGTGACTGATATGATTTTGCTTTGAATTATCTAAATAGTCAAACTCATAGGAACAGAAAATGGAATGGTGGCTGCCAGTGTCTGCAGAGAGGGGAAACAAGAGCTGCTGTTCAATGGGTATAAAGCCTCAGTTACGCAGGATGAATAAGGCCCACAGATCTGCTGTACAACGTTGTGCCTATTGTTAACGATACTGTATTGTACACTTAGAAATTGTTTAAGAGGGAAATCTTGAGTTTTTAATTTATGATGGTTAAGTGTTCCTACTATCAGAGGCATCCTAACTAGAGTGACTCCATCTTGAATAAAGATGGGAAAAAGTCAAATCTGCTGGGTTACATTCCCTGGGGTTCAGCACTCTTGGTCACAAGATATTCATGGTTGAGGGACTGAGTTAATAGTGTTAACTAACTGTATAAGACCCAGAACTTATGGAAATGCCCTAGTACTTTAAGAACAAAAACCATTCTTAGTTTGAGAATAGGTTTTGCTTTAAAGATAAGAGTAACATAAGAAAGTAACAATACTAATAGTCTGCCACAAGCTAATCACAAACCATCATAAAAGAGTACATAAAAACCTATCTACATAAGCAAACACTGTATTTGAAATGGGGGTGTGCCTCCTCTTGCATTCTGAGGACACCCTACTCTGCAATTAAGTAGTCTCTAATAAACTATGTTACCTTCACTATACTATACTGTGCCACTCGCCGTGAATTCTTGAGAGATCCAAGAACCCACTTTTGGGGTCTGGGATATGAACACTTTTCCAGTGACATTACCACAATAAATAAAAATAAATTACATAATTAAATATATTTTAAAACAAACAGGTGGACTTCAAAGCCTTAGTCATTATTTAGGCCATAATTAAGCTGACCCAAAGCAAGGGGAGAGTATAGAATAAAGATATTCTTGCTAGAAAGAATAGAATGAGACAAAACTAAATGAGTAGCAGGCAGAGAAATAATGAAGGCACACCCAAAATAAAAGCATGGGCAGGGCTGATGAAGGGTGTACTGAGGTATAGCATAGCAAATGGACCATGAGGAGCGTGAATACATGGAACTTGAAACAGCTCCCACCTTTGGCCAGAAGCTGTCACAATTCCCAGGTCAGGGTTCAAGAGGACAACAGTCATGCCTCGCATACTCAGGAGAGATCAGTTCCAGGATCCCAGCTTATACTCAAATCCGCACATACTAAAGTCCCACAGTCAGCCCTGAAGAACCTGAACATCCGAAAAGTTGCTTCTCCCCATATACGGGTTTTCCATCCCAGGAGACTGCAATTTCAATCACCATTTGCATGAAAAAATATCTGCATATAAATGGCCCTATGCAGTTCAAGCCCGTGTTGTTCAAGGGTCGACTGTGCATACATTGGGGCTGACTCAGTCAAACCCACCTAACATCACAGAGGTTTCTGAAAGAGAGTCTTGTTGGTAGGTGACCTCCACTGATATCTCTACCTCTGCCAAGGAGTAAAGGAATAAATGAAGATTCTGCATGCCACTTTTGAATGGATGCCAACCCTTGGCTCTTCATTCTACCTACTCTTATACACACAGTAACACTCTAAACCATAATAATTCTACTGTAAGTTTCTTCTTTGAAATGGCAATCGCCAGTAGGGAATTCTGTAAGAAGAATCTACTTTATCACTGCCAGAGCACACAGAATTTTGAATTAAGGAAACAGCTGGCTGCTTGCCACAGGCAGGAAATGGAGAAGAGAGAGCCAGTCAGCATTCATCTCTCTTCTTCTGTCCAACTAACTACTTCTAGCTCTCTTCATCTGCCTTCATCTTACCTCTTTTGATTTGGGGATCCAATCAAAGAGCTGTTATGCACCTCAGATGCAATGGAGTATCAACTTACAAAAAGATACAAACAGTGAACTAGAGCTGCCCCAGGTGCCAAGTTAGGCTGAGAAAAGCCTAAAGACAAAGGAGTTCAGGCTGCAAGACTGAAACCTGAACACACTGCCGAATACAGTACCACTAAAGCTCTTACTGATCAGCTGCTTCTGAATTAATCACCAAATAATGGTCAGCATTTACAGAGAGCTCCTAGTATTCCTGGTACAAAAAAGATACTTCCAATATCTGCATGAACTCTGGGAACTAGTTTTGCTTTCCCATTGAAACAGAAGTTTAGAGAAAAAAAAAAATGACCACATAATTATTCAGTGATGGATCAGTATTCCAATCAGAACTCCAAACTTAGGTTCTTTCCATTACACAGTGGAATAATACCAAGGAAACACTGAGATTTGCTTAGAAAGTACTTTGGAGTGATCAAAGAATTGCTTTTAAAAAATGGAAAAATTCCTTAGAAGATCAGGATTCCACTAAATGTTCATAAGTTCTTTATTAGATGGGAATCAAACATTTAGGAGCAAAATTGATTGAACAGTTATACATTTCCCCTTCCCCTTCCTGCTTCACATATTTTACAACGAAATTACTAAAGGGGTTGGGGGGATATGAATGAGCACGGTAGATAACACCTGTATCCAAAAAGACGACAAATAATACAATGAGTGCAGAAACTTTGATTCACCATTGAATCCCCAGTCAAGAACAGAGTCTGGCCAATATATTTTTTATATAAAATAATTCATTAAGAAAAATGGAAAACTATTTCCACTAGTGTAATTTGAAACAATAATCCTTAGTACATAGAATTAATTCAAGCATGAAAAAATTACAGTAGGTTTCAGATAATAGAATCTCCTTCAAAATGCTTTATTCATGATTTCTGCTATGGTTTTAGATTTCAAAATCTGTGCTTTGGGGAAAAAGTATCACGAAAACAGGCCAAACACCAAGGAGTAAAGCCTACCAATGACTATGAATGACAATCCGTGACCTTGAGGATAATTATACGCTGTCCCTAATTAGTCTTCCAAAAGTTTGAGAAGTGAAAATGCAGTTGCAAATAGATAGATGGACTTCTAAACATCTGAACGGTTCCCAGAGTAGATAATTAAATATATTTGGTCTTTAATGGACCTCAACCATGTGCTATTTCCAAGCTATTATTTTACATTCACATTCTGATTGTGATTTACATTCTGACTCATACTAGAAGCAGAAGAATAGATAAGAAAGAAGAATATCCCATCCTATCTTTTCCTTTTCTTTGAGTTAGCTGCCTGTAGAAAATATTCAAAGTACCACTGAGCCTTGAACAACAGAGCTGGAATTGCACAGGTCCAAATATGTAGATTTTTTTTTTCAACCAAACCAGAGAGAAAATACAGTATTTGTGAGACTGAAAACCTGCATATCCAGAGGGCCAACTGTTCATATATGTGGATATCATGGGACCAGCTGTAGAACTTGAGTATACATGGATTTTGGTATAGGCAAAGGGGTTCTGGAACAAATCCTCATATTTACCCGGAGACAACTGTAGTGTAAATTAGCCTTTGGCATCCTTTCACCTCCATTGTCTTGCGAAGCTCCTGCTACTTAATTTCTTGTCTCTCAAGGGTTCCAAACTGTCTTCATGGTAGGTTATGGACGAGAGCTTGCCTCACCTAAGGATTCAATGCTCTGCAATTGGTTAGATCCTCTTTCTTTCTCAATCAAAAGTCTTTCTGCCTGATTTCAGATGAGTGTTAGAAAGGAAACACTGTAATTAACTCATGCTAAAGTATGATTTTTAAATCTAATTTTTAAAATATATTTGTCTGTTTCAAAAAATTGTTTTAACATACTAAATGCAATATAGTGAAATTTTCCCATTCTGCAAGGAACTGCTGCCGTTAGTATCCTGTGAATCCATCCTAAATTTCTATGTATATCTGTAAGCATGTATGTATGTACACAAGCAAGTAGAAATATATGTCATTTCTCTCCTTCTTAATAGAAGGTAGTACATTATATGTGCTGTCAGACATCTTTATTTTTTATCTTTAATAAAATGCCTTGACCTTTCATGTCAGTATATAAAGAAAGAACTGCCTCATTATTTTAAATTTTTTAACAGCTGGAGAGTATTCCACTGTATAAATGGACTACAATTGATTTAAGTAGTTCCATGCTGATGGACATTTAGTGGCTTTTCAATCTTTTACTATTAAAAAAAAAAAAACACTGCAATGAACATCTTGTACGTAGACATTTTGAATAAATTCCCAGGGAAGGTGTTGTTAGATACACCCATCTGTATTTGATGGATGGTGCTAAATTACCCCCTACATTGTGTGTTCCAAATTACACACCAAACAATAGCATATAAGAATTACTGTTTCCAAAACCTATACTAATAAAGACCTACATCAAATTTCTGGATATTTGCCAATCTTAGAGGTGAAAAAACGATATTTCTTATTATTCTAATTTGCATTTCTTTGTTATAAGGATTATTAAGCCTCATTTTAAAAATCTGCTTAAAGGTTTATATTTCCTTTTCTGTAAATGGTTCATATCTTACCAACAGTATGAATTTTGGGTAGCCACTTAAACTTCTGCAAAGCATTCCATGTTTTCTAAGGAGACTTAATCACCCAAATTAGTCTGTAAATAGCGCTATTTGAAAAAACATGATGTGAAATGAAAACTTTGGGCAGTTGTGGAGAGAACATTCTACTAGGCAAGAGTAACCAATAAAGAGATAGTTTAGCCTGGTCTAAATGTCTTTGAAATGCTCTTTTATTAATCAAAAAAAAAAAAAATCCCCAAAGATTAGAAAATTAAAACAATTGGCAAACAGCATTGGTTTTCATGTCAAGGACCAGGGCCCGCCCTCAAGGCCCCTCTCCCCTAGGCCTGACATGAAGGCCCTTCATTCTTTCCCAGCTAGTCTCTCCTCTAAATAGTGCAGACAAAGGCTAATAAACATAAGCTTGGGAGTCAGATCTATCTTCCATGAAACTAGCAAAAGTATAACACAGTCCGCAAACAAGGATTCACAAGATTCACTTCTAAGAGTCAACCACAAGATTAGCAATTTAAGAGGATACATAAAGAATGGTTTACACATGAAAGAGAGCTAGACAGCTGGTTTTGGTCACCACTGCAGTAATAACAAAAGATTAGGAAAGCACAAATGGTCTGCACTCTCATTCTAAAGAGAAGCCATCAGAAAAGAAAGCCTAGAAAAACGGTTCAGAAGAGACCACAGCGGACACCAACACTCAGTAGCTACAAGCCCAACATGTAAATAACAAGCAAAACTAAATCTCCAGAGACCTCTGACTTCCAAACTCAGACCGACCTAGGAGTCATCAAAAGTCAGATCTCAGGCATTAACTCCATATTTGAATAAATATCAGAAAAGACAAGTAAAGACGAATACTGGTAGACATGTCTTCAAAACACTTCATAATGTTCTTTACAAAATTCTGAATAGAGCTGTACATTTGTTTAAAGTTTAAATATGCAAAAGAGTTCTGGAATGAAGTAAAGCTGGTAGACTTTCCTCCCTGAATTCCCTCCACTCTGTCAGGTTAAATCCTTCTAGCTTTGGGACCAGTCATCTCATTTTTCAATACATTGCCTACCTCCTTTTGTAGCTCCCTCTTTCATCATTTTATCTCTGTCCTTCTTCTTTTCCTTCAATGGTGGTGGGATCAGCATTGATTAGAGATCTATGGTCCAACTTCTAACCTCCCCCTAGACCCCATACTCACCTCAGGTAAACTACATTTCAAATAGGTAAACATTTGCATGTAATCAAATGCAGCTTCAAAACAAGTCCATGGCCCTCCCACCTACAACTATATGGCCACCCATAAGCCCTCCTATGTAGGAAACTGGCCACCAGTGCCCATAAAATATACCTAATTATTTCTGGCCCTGTATACTTGTACTCTGCCAAACATCTATCTCGTTTCTCCCACACAGTGGTGAGCTTCCAAAGAATAAAAGTGTGACCTCATACATAACGAAAAGTAGCTTCAAACTAAACTTGTACAAAAATGGTAGTACAATCTGTACTATGCAGCCTCTACTATGTCCTGAGCAGAACAACTGAGGACAGTCAGAGGCATATAAAGGGTTAAGGAAAAAAGTCTAATTCATTCACCGATGGACCCTTGCATCTTCATGGCTGTAATTAACATAGCCAGTACATTAATACAGTATCAGCTAAAGAATAATCAGGAAACTTAATGACTAATTGAGAAGAAAAACTAAGATTTATTGTAAAAGGAATTTGATTTTGTATAGCATTGGTGAAGCACAAACATATGTGCACTTTTACCAGAACTGTAAAGTTCAGAACGTTAGTAATTGGTTATCATCTTAAAATAAAGCTGACAAATCACGTTAAAATAACATGATAACACAGTACACTTCACAAAGATAAAAAAAAATAAGATTAATTATTTAAAATGGTAGCAGACAGGAACATTGAGGTCATTCTGAAAAACATAATTTTCTTGGAATTTCACATGGTTATCAGTACACCGTCTATAAATATGCTCAGTCTAAATCAGTAATAAGCAACACAGTTTACTGAAATACACAAGTCTTTATGATTCTATCTGCAAGGTACCTGGAGGAGGGAGAGGTAAGAAGGAGACGAGGGAAGAGGGGTGAGGAAGTGAATGGAGAAAAGAAAAGGAGGAGGAAATAATGGATGCAGAGACTAGAAAAATAGAGGAGGAAAGAAGAGAGGAAAGGGGAAAGAGGAAGAGGAACGAAGTGGGAAAAGAAAAGTAAAATTATCATAATTATAATCCAAAGATACAAGTTGTCTGGAGCCTGGATTTGAGGGAACACTAAATTAGGGAGCAAGTATAGTCATCTAAGTGGCATAGACTAAAACGGAGAGGTTGGGGTGAAATGCAATAAAGTAGAAAGATCTGTTATTAAACTAAATAGAGCTTAATACTTGAAGGTGAGGCAGAGACAGAGAAGGAATTATGACTCCCAGGTTTCTAATATCAATCACTAACTGAGTCAAAGCTGGCAGGGAAGGCTGGAGGAAGAAAATACAGATTTGTACAGGAATGTAATGATTTCAATTTGCTATGCCTGGGAAATAAGCAAATGGAGATATGGAATGAGTGAAAGGTTCTGGGGCTTGACAGAGACATTCTCCTAGACCAGATTTTTTTTTTTTTTTTTTTTTTTTGAGACAGAGTCTCACTCTGTTGCCCAAGCTGGAGTGCAATGGCACGGTCTTGGCTCACTGCAACCTCCGCCTCCCAGGTTCAAGCAATTCTCCTGCCTCAGACTCACGAGTAGCTGGGACTACAGGCGTGTGCCACCACACCTGGCTAATTTTTGTATTTTTAGTAGATATGGGGTTTCACCATTGGCCAGGCTGTTCTTGAACTCCGGACCTTGTGATCCACTCACCTCTGCCTCCCAAAGTGCTGGGATTACAGGAGTGAGCCACCGCTCCCGGCCTTCCTAGACCAGAATTTATTCAGGCTCTTCTAAGCCCGTTTCTCAACTAGAACCCAAGTATGCCAGACTTGAATAGCCCAATGTTAGCAAAATCCTGCCTATCAGTTTAGTGAGAGTCCTCCAACCTATTATATATCTAATCAAATTCCTCATTCCCCCCCACTCCCAACCCCAGGTGATTTCTCATCACCCTGGCTTGCCTTTAGCAAGAATCCTGTTAGGTCTGTCGAACCAAAATCCCCTTTTTCCTCTGAGATTTCCTCTTAGTAATTTTCCATTCACTAACCCCGACCCTGATTCTGTGGCTATAAATCCCCACTTGTCCATGCTGTATTCAGAAGTAAGCCCACTTATATGCTGAGCTCTCTTTCCCTCTATTGCAATAGTTCCTGAATAAAATCTGTTTTTTATTGCTTTAACTACTGTCCAGCTCTGGTTTTCTTTAACAGGCTCAAAGAGAGCTCAGGACTGGAGTAATAAATTTAGAGTAACAAATGAGTTTCTAGATGGTAAGTAAGAGATAATGACTTCCCAGGTTGAGCCAAGCAGAGTGTCCAGAAAGGTAGAAGAAAAAACAGAAATGAAATTATAAAGAAAAGGGAAGTAGCTTCCTAAGGAGCTTGTTGCCAAAAGAGTATTTATTGTCCGTTCAAAGAACAATAGATCTTCCTCCAAAGCCAGGATTTTCACGCACCACTTACATGAGCAGGTGAAATTATTAAGGGAAAAGGTAAGAATTTGAATCTCAACTCTTCATGTATAAAATACTTCATTGGACTGCTAGAAAAATTAATGTACATATATTCCACATTTATATACAATATCATAAATATACTTACATATAAAGTATGTGTGTATAGTATACATATAATTTCTGGCACACACTGATGCTCAAAAAAATGAGAGCTCCTTGCTATGACAGAATAAAAGGGCCAGGTGTGGTAGCTCAGGCACGTAATCCCAGCATTTTGGTTGGAGGAAAGCTTGAGCCCAGGAGTTAGAGACCAGCTGGGCAAAATAGCAAGAACCCATCTCTTCTATTTGATATATATGTGTGTGTGTGTGTGCATATATAAAATATATATATTTATATATAAAATAGAGGGGAATTTATACATATAAAATAGTAGAGATGGGTTCTTGCTGTTTTATATATATATAAATAGTATAAATACTATATATAATAGTATATCATATAAATACTATATAATAGTATTTATTCTCATCCTTTCTTACATATATATGAAAGTGTATATATAATACACTTACATATGAAGTATATGTGTATAATATGCTTATATAGCTGCTTCGTGACTTTTCAGCTTTAGGCATCATCTATTGTATTAGTCCCTTTTGACACTGCTCTAAAGAGCTTCCCTGAGACTTGGTAATTTATATAAAGTATATATATACTTACACATAAAGTATATATGCATATATATATACTTACATATATATATAAAAGGATGAGAATAAAAATGCATTAAATGCATGTAGTTCTAATTATAGTATACATTTTTCTTCCTAACATTTAACCAACTTTTAGAAGCAAAGCAATGGTAATTATATATTTGAATTTTTTTTTAATGTTTTGAGTTTTCTTGTTTTGCCTTAGGAATGAATACTGATATTTACATTATCATTATAGCTGTATGACCAGATAAACCATATTAACAATAAGACTGCATACTGTCATTGATGGAGTGCACCAACTAATGACTATTGGATGGGTAATAAACTGCTCACGACGTTGAATTCTTTTGCCTGTTTTCTTATGTTTTTGAAACTGAGCAACAGTTAACCTCGATAGAGTTGCTAGAAAATTCCATGTGTATAAAGGCCTAACATGTTCCATCTTGTACAGGTTAAGACTGGGCCAGTTTTCTTCACTTAGAATCCTACACTGGCCTCCCACCAAAAGGCATGTTAATTGCAGAATTAGATCCAAGAGAAAAAAAAAAAATCTACCATTCTCTAAGTAATGGTGATGAACTCACCTATGACTTTGCAACCTGCACATCTCACTAATGTTCTGAGATGTCTGACTGGATAAGCGATTTCCAGATAAACAAGAGAAAGGGTAAAACCTCTTTCAGAAAACTCCCTCAATTAGCAATCACCTTCATTTAGCAGCAGCACCTCTACCATGCCAGCTGCAGGGGGAATTAATTAAATTTAATAGAAGCCACGGGGGAAGTAATTAAATTTAATAGAAGTCATGGATTCCAAATGAAGATAAACTGTATTTGTAATCAGACCTACTGTGTCACTTACTCCCAGGTCTGTAAAAGCATGAGCCAAGCACTGTACAAACCACTTTCCACAAAAACACCAAGTTTCTGGATCACTTTCTCATTCTCACTTCAAAATGTAGAATAATTGATATGGCATGCTATGGAAAGCATTCCTAATTTTTAAAAAATTCTTTTTGCAAAATAAAACATATGTGACACTGTTACATGTCAATTATGTGTAAACGAGCAGATCTGAATAGCACAGAAGCCATAGCACAGACAAGAAGTAATGAGAGGTTGGCATGTTTGCTTTGGGAAGGAAAACTAGCAGCCCATTCATCTAAATGCAGTTATGTTTCAATTTAACTAAATTACAAGGTTTGAAATTAGCAATGCTTCAAGCGCTCTGGGCTACCGCTCCCACCAGAACACTTCATCTTTAATACCTGCTCCAGCTTGCAAATAAAACTAAGGAAAACAGTAGGGGAAAAATGCTCAAAACAGCTTTTTAACAAAGGTCTTTTCTAACAACTGCAATCTTGTGCTTTTTCACCCCTCAGAATATCTAAAGCTTAAATAAGACAAAGCTAAGGAACACTTTTTTTTTTTCCAAAACTATACAGTATATTCTGCACAGTTACTTAAATATTTACCTTATTCATCATACTAAAGTGTAAGCTTCTTAAGGACAAGGATGATTCCAGTTTCAAGTTTCTTATTTCTAAAATACTTAGCACAGTGCTTTGCACATGGTGAGGGGGTTAGAAAATGTTTATTATCCCACTCTAATGAAAAAAAGATAGCCTCACTCTCTATGAAATCATTACCAACACTAAAAGCAGCTCCTCTTTTGAATAAGCAAGCTGTTATCTTGGTTGGTAGTGAAGAGCCCTGCAAGAATGCCAAGATTTCTACCTGACCTGTGAAATAAGAAAAATCATATTTTGGAGTTATTTTGAGGATTAAATGATATGCAGTTTATTAAAGTACTTCAAGGGAAAATAATAATAGCTAACATATAACAAGTCTCTACCATATGTCAGGCACCATGCTAAGCACTTTACATAGATCATCTCATTAAATGCTCACAAAACCACTAGGAGTTGGCTACTTTTTTTATCTCTAATTTACAGTAGAAGAAAGTAAGATTTAGAGATGTTACATAACTGATCTAGAGACCCACTAAATAATTAGTGGTCGGACCCAATAGCTAATGAGCGGTGAGATCTGACCCATGCTTAATCTATTATGAGTGATTGAAGTAGGGGGAAAGCTGTGGCCATTTTTCAGCGTGCAGATTCAAAATCATACCTTTGTTTTGTTTGTTTTTTTAGATGGAATCTCACTCTGTCACCCAGGCTGGAGTGCAATGGTGTGATCTTGGCTCACTACAACCTCCGCCTCCCAGGTTCAAGCAATTCTCCTGCCTCAGCCTCCTGAGTAGGTGGGACTACAGGCATGCGTCACCAAGCCCAGTTAATTTTTGTATTTTTAGTAGAGATGGGGTTTCACCATATTGGTCAGGCTGGTCTCAAACATCTGACCTTGTGATCCACCTGCCTTGGCCTCCCAAAGTGCTGGGATTACAGGCATGAGCCACCGCACCCGGCCCATGCCTCCTAAAGATAAGAAACGCCTGTAGCACAAAAGCAAAGGCCTCTTTTTATTTGGAAATATTGGGGCCAAATAAACATAATAAAATACTTCATGACTCAGAAATATCCTTCTTTATGTTGTGGCAAACGCAAATGTCTTGTTCACATGGCCAGTCACCAGCCATGTTAGATGCCCCTTTATGCATTTCACCTCTAACGCATGTACACGCTATACGGACTCTCCCAGTACATGATGGCCCACTATTCATGCCAGCGTCCCTAGGGCCTGCCACGTTACAGATGCTATAGATACTTCACAAATGCTTCTGAACTAAATAAAGAACTATTCATTTTTTATAACCTTGGTTCTGGAGTTCTGGAGAGATAATAAATGATGGCTACTTATAATTATTAACTCATCTGAGTTTATAATTCCAACTGTTTAGCTGTTCTGCCAAGAATGTTTGGTCTTTTCATTTCACACCCTCTCTCAAGCTGAACTGTAACCAAGTTCCCCTATACATATTCCTATTATAGAACTCATAACATTTTTCTGCCCACTCACATCCTCCTCTGCTAAACTATAAAGATCTTACCTTATTCCTCTTTTATCCTCAGCACTCAGCACAAAGCATGCCACATATTAGGCACTAAATAATTACTGGAAATAATTTATGCACAAGGCTTTGTATTAATAAGATGCTGGCTCCTTGCCAACAGGAATCAAAGATTTTCTAATCTGGGATGAGATAGAGACAAGAAATTATGAATACCATTTACAACTTAAACTCTAATCACAGACCAAGCACAAAAAGTACTAGCCAAGCAGAGCATTTAAGAGCGGTTACCTAACAAAATATTTTGTCTTCTCTAAGTGGCAAAGATGAAATCAGCTTCTTATGTGTTACTGTCCAATGCCAGGCCAGGTTTTTTGTTTGTTTGTTTGTCTGGTTTTTTTTTGTTTTTGTTTTTTTGAGATGGAGTCTTGCTTTGTCACCCAGGCTAGAGCACAATGGCGCGATCTCAGCTCCCTGCAACTTCCACCTCCTGGGTTCAAGCAATTCTCCTGCCTCAGCCTCCTGAGTAGCTGGGATTACAAGCACCCACCACCACACCTGGCTAATTTTTTTTTCAGTAGAGACGGGGTTTCACCATGTTGGTCAGACTGGTCTCGAACTCCTGACCTCATGATCCGCCCACCTCGGCCTCCGAAACTGCTGGGATGACAGGCGTGAGCCACCGTGCCCGGTCCACCAGTTTTATAAAATGTGTTTAAATGTTTGCACTAAAGTGATTTTTTAAACACAAGCAAACACACATGCATCTGGAAAGGGCTTCACAAATCTCATACTGTATACCACTGAAAAACAGTCTTATTTAAAACTCTTTTAACATTTTCTTCCTTCATCTATATCACTTGATATTATTTAAAATAGCTCAATACCTATACTCATGTATGATTTTATGAGAATTTACTATTTTGCTCACTCATGGTGTCTGATATCAATCTCTATAACCATTCTTAACATACCTAGAAGGGCACTTTTTTTTCAGGGCTCTACCTCATTCTTAAATGTTGCTTTTTTCTCCAAATGGAAACCTGGATAAAAAAACGAAGAGGAAAATACAACAGTAGAAAGTCCCAGCAGAAATTCTAAGAAAATAATCTCATCTCTGCTCTCTAGGTAAAAACAATGATGTTTTTTTCCTAAGGTGCAATTTTTTTAATTGACTATTAACCAAGGGTAGGAATAAATATTTAATACTTGCATGTGAATTAGGTGCTATGTTAACTCAACTGAAAAGTCTAACACATTCACACTTAGGCTACTTTTGCCCAAATGCTTACTTTGTGAGATAAAACTATAGTAGCACAAAAATCAGACAGAGAACTCTGTAAGTTGGCTTGGTGCGGTGGCTCATGCCTGTAATTCCAGCACTTTGGGAGGCCGAGGCAGAAGAATTACTTGAGGCCAGGAGTTTGAGACCAGCCTGGCCAACATGGTAAAGGCCCATCTTTACCAAAAATGAAAAAAAAAAAAAGTCGTCGGGCATAGTGGCACACTATGAATAGCTGTCATTTCAGTTATTCAGGACGCTGAGGCACCAGAATCACTTGAACCCCGGCTTGGGGCGGAGGCAGAGGTTGCAGTGAGCTAAGATCACGCCATTTCACTCCAGCCTGGGTAACAAAGCAAGACTCTGTCTCAACAACAACAACAACAACAATAAATAAATAACTGTATAAGCAGAGAAATGATATTAATACTTTGACAGTGGAGAGAAATATGCCACCTGCTTAAACCGTATTTGTGTCTAAGGATGTGCACACAGTTATGACGATAAACAAGATCACTATTAAGAAATTCACTGTGAGGCATTATTGTACTTAATTTACTTGAAAATTAAAAACAAATTATCCTCTTCTCTGTAATAGCAATTTAATTTTTCAAAGCTGTTAATGAATCAATTCAACAAAACCACTTGTTCTAATGCATGGAAGAAATTCTACTCTTAGAAATATATACCAAAAGAGTTTTTTTTACATACAAGTATAATTGCTTTATCGTACACAATAACCTCCCCTGCCCTAAACCAAGGATACTCAAAGTGAGGGTTTCTCAGGGCCCTTCTAGGGGTCTGTGAGGTCAAAACTATTTCCATGTCATATTAAAACACTATTTACCTTTTCCACTGATGGTGCAATGAAACTCTTGGTGGGTAAAACTGTTGATTCCTTTAGCAAGAATCAAGACAAGGGCAACAAATTTTACTGGCAGTCATTTTACTCTTCACTGACATGCAATCATAGTAAATAGAATGCAGTTTCACTTGACAACATCTTTGATAAACCAGTAAAATCAATTTTTAAAATCACAATCATTGTGTATGTCATTTTAATACTCTGTATGATGAAAAAAATATACATAAAGCATTTCTGTTGCATATCAAAATAAGATGGGTTGGTTATCTCAAGGAAAGCACTTAAGAGACTGAGATATGAGCTGAACTAGCCACTCTTTTCATGACACACCATTTTTACTTGACTGATTCACTGAAGACAAACTCTTCCCAAGTGGTCATGACCAACATTTATGAGAAAAGGAGTAAGCCTGTCACCACAAGAAAAATAACTGACAATGTCTGTTGCCAATGATAAAATTTGAGCTTTTAAGCCAAAAACGATATACTAAAAAATTTAATCCACCATCCTGAGCTTGACAGCTTTCCAACTCTCAAACTGCTTTGATATTAAAAATCTGATTGTTTGATACATAACGAAATATGCCAATGTGGGGAACATCTAAATAACTTAGTGACTTGATATTTTCCAATTGACCAATACATGATGTTACCAAATCATGCATAGGCAAAAGATCCATCCAAACTACAAAAAACACCAATGTATTTTAACAAAACAGTACAAATTGCTCACTGACAAAGTTTTAGAGTCTGATTCAAACTCTTAAGAAATTATAATCTGTGGAGTTTTGGTATAGCATCAAAGAAGGATATACACAATTATTTGAAAAGTCTATAAAACACACCTCCTTTATCCAACCACATATCTGTGTAGGGTGAGCTTTTTTTTAATACATTCAAACAAAACAAAATATTACGAGGTTGAATGCAGCGGAGATACAAAAATTTAGTCTTCTAATAAGGTAGAAATTGAAGACTTGCAAAATATGTTTTAAAAAAAGCCTTCTCAGCAAATTTTTTTGTTTGTTGCTTATTTTGGAAATGTAGGGGTTTTATTTCCTGTAAAAATTCATTCTATGCTAATATGTAATGGACATTTAATTATTGGTTTTCTAATCTCTCAGTTTTAATTTCTTATATGGTAAATATTGATAGACATAATCCACATAAACAGAAGTTATTTTAGACTGTCAGTAATAATTTTAGGAGCATAAATGGGTACTTGGACCAAAAAGTTTGGAAACCACCAAACTAAGTCTAACTGTCTACATTACAGCATGGTTTTCAATAGAATTTTTACCACGATCCTCTAATAAGATGAAAATATGCTTTTCATATATACACATAAAGAGAACCTACCAAATGCCAAGCACCATGTTTATTCTTCATGAAGCAAGATATATATACTTTATTTTTGCCCTCAAGTTGCTTATAGTCTTGTAAAAATATATGCTAGTCATTCTAGAACTATTTGAGGACAGGTCACGTGGCAGCTTGAGCCCTCTCCTAAAGTCTCCAGCACTGTTCTACCTGTTCAAATGCTTCTTACAGTTCCAGTGCCACCATTCATCTCTGCTCATCTTAGTTCATGTGTTTTCATTTTGGTCCCCTTTCACTTTCTCTGTATTTCCCAATTCGCATATAAAAGGTCACCCTCCCCTGTAACTAAACATGGCCATCCATCTGAGTCCTCTCTTCTTTTCACTTAAAATATATACAAGTCCATTTGGTACTTTTTCCCCAGTTAATAAATTGCTGGTTATTGACTGTGTCTTCACTTCCAAAGAGGTTTTTAGGGATGCATTACATTCTCTTTATAAGCTTTTAATTATCAAATATTTTGATATGGTAAAATTATATACCTATACAACCTAAGCTTCAATCGCTGGGGAAAATAATCTAAGCTTACTTTTCTTAAATTCACATTCTACAAGTATAATGAGGCAAAATCATGCAAGACACAGCAAGGAATTTTATTGAGTGTTCATTTCCAAATAATGAGCAACACCTATTGAAAAATCACAGCAAAATTCTGAACTGATCATGATTAGTTAACACCTTACTCCTTCACTGTCCAACACCAGGGAGGAACTGAAAAATGAAAACAAGCACACTATAGAGATATGACCACGTTTTCATATCGAGGTAATTAATTGGGTCGTATTGTATAAAATTTGTGTTGTTATTGCTATATAGGTCTCCTGTTTTGGATGGAAAACAACCTTAAACTGGCTTCTGGAGATGGCTACTCTCCAAACACTCTTAATTCCTATGAACTCTTCCTCTGCCTAGTCAGCATAATGTGATTAAGAATAAAGATCTACATAATCAGAGGAACTTTGGTTCCAAGTTCACTGTGTCACATTGAGCACTCAATTTGCTTAAGCCTATTTCCTCAAGCCTATTTCCTCAGAGTTAATAACAGCTAACCTGCAGATTTAGTGATTAAATGCTATCATGAAGGTACGTAAATAGCATTGTGTCCATCACCTTATAACCATTTTGAAAATGCTAGCTATATTGGTCTAATCAAAATACCACTACTGTAGGCAACCGTATATACTTACATTTTCCTACGGCAGAATCTGAATATTATAAACAGTCATTTCATTTCTTTATCTCAGAATGGAAATAGACAAATCTACAGAGGGTATGGGATTAGACATGTGAAATATCCCACTCTGAGAAGAGCAGAGAATTGGGACTCACTGCATAGGCTCTGGATCTCCCAACCCCTGCACCCCTTAGCCCCAACCCCTGCACCCCTTAGCTCCAGCCCAACCCTTTGCTGGACCCATAACTTTAGACGAGTAGATAAATTTTAGCTTCTGTAGCATGAGGAATTAAATTACCTATCTCATGAGGTGTTATGAGGGTAAATAAGCTAACGATTGTAAAGGGCCAAGCTCAAAGCCTGGCACAAAATAAATCCTGAACAAATGTTAACATTATTTTTTGGTTGCCTTTGGAGTGTTTCTTCTACAATTCATTTACCTTAGTTTGTAGATGAACAAATATTAGGAAGCACCTCCCAAAACACTCCTACAGAAATGCTTCGAAAGAAATCCATATACTCTAATAAAGTTTGGCAAGAGGATATATAATGTGGCAAAAAAACAAAATAGCCACACTGTAAATGTGCTTTTATAAGAAGTAATAAAACTTTGGAATTTGGGATGTATCCAAGCTCTATATTGGTGCTATTCTACCCAAGCTGCATGTAAGAATCACATGGAGAAACTGAAAACTATGATGCATGCAGGGCACCAACTTAGTATGCTGAAAACTGACACATAAGGAAGAAAATTGTTCCACCTTGCCAGTATAAACTGTGGTTCCAGGTAACCAAATAGCCCTGGCAGGTAAAGCAAAGTTCTTATACAGAAAATAATTCCAGATACTCTATGGATAAGGAAGAATAAGACAAAGACACAAAACACAGTAATATATGGATATATAATAAGAAAATCCCCATTTTGCAACCCTTCATGGAATAAAGCAACAGCAACGGTCTTCAATGAAGGGCAAAATCTTTAGTTTAAAGAGACCCCAGAGAGCTCCCTTGCCCGTTCAGCCATGTGAGGACATAGCCAGAAGGCAGCTTCTATGAACCACAAAAAGGGCCCTCACCAGACATCAAATCTACTGGCACCTTGACCTTGGATCTCCCAGCCTCCAGAACTGTGAGAAATACATTTCTGTTGTTGATCAGTTACCCAGCCTATGGTATTCTGTTATAGCAGCCTGAGCAGACTAAGACAGTTCAGATGCTGCTAAGCAAACTTTGATGAAAATTTAAAAAGAGTTATCTAAATAGCAAAGATTTGTGATGTAATAATGAAACATCCCAAATGCACAGGCTTTAGGCCAGGCTAATGCTAACCAGCCATCTTTTTGCTTTATCAATACTTTATTTAAAAACATTTGTTATTTATTTGTATTGTGATACGATTTACATACCATAAAATTCATCATTTTCAAGTGTACAATGCAGTGGATTTTAGTGGATTTATAAGGTTATACAATCATCATTACTGTCTAACTCCAGAACATTTTCATCACCCCAAAAAGAAACCCCATACCTGTAAGGAGTCACTAATTATCCTTTAAAGAGATATACCTAATAAAAAATGTTGTATTTACTAATATAGGTATCTCAGCACTGTTCTTTTTTGTAGATCCGTATTTCCACCTGGTATCATTTACCTTCTGCCTGAAGGAAACCCTTGAATATTTCTTGAAATGTGGGTCTGTTCATGCCAAGTTTACTCAGCTATGTTGCTTTACTTTTTGAAAGCTATATTAACTTGATATAGAATTATATAACCAGCCGTCTGGTCCTGAAGAAATTACTTCACTGTTCTCGTTTTACTCCAAATTGACTAATCTGAAAAATAAGGTTTCCTGTGGGGACTAAATGTAGGGCTGTACATAAAAGCCTTTTGCAAAGAGTCAATCTCTAAGTAGAAAATATTAAATATTTTAAAAGGTAATTAACAGCATATAAAACAAACTATTCTAAGTAACCCAGAAGTTTAGTTTTTCTAGATCCTAAATGATGTTAATTATGTATCACAAAAATAATAAAACTTATTTTATATAAAATTATTATGTGATTCAGACTGTCAGTTAATTCAAACAGGTGTTGCCCATAAGTCATCTAAATTAGCAAGTTTTTACTGCAATGCTATTAAGTTGCACAGAAAAAAAAAAATTAAACAGATCCAAAATGGGCACATTTGCTAATCTGAAATCTCATTAAAAATTCTTATCATTAAATACACTCATTTTCTTCTTAGTCTCATGTTAATTCTCTGCTTTCCTGACCTTGAAAGCAGGTATATTGCAGGTAGAAAACTACCATTCCCACTTACGGGCTACAGTTAGATATGCTCTGAATTTTGAAAGACGCTCCCCTTTTAATACTAAAAGCAGTTAAAATTAAAGCATAAGCAGCATATCCTACTTCAAAAATGATCTATCAATCTATATACGAGCCCAGTAGCAAGTGACCTGACTCCAGAATCAGATTCAAATCCCAGCTCCTCCACTTATTTCAGAGAGTGATTTGAAGCAAGTTAGTGCACATTTCTCTACCTCTCCTTCCCTCTTGTTTTAATAGGGAGACCAACAGTCATAAATAAATTTATAATATTCACACTCTAATGTCTTAAGTAATAATTAATGGGAGGGTAAAGATATACAAGTCATTTTAGAAGAGGAAAGGACATAATTTTTGGTGGTATTTGTCCAGCACAGTTAAGAGTTAGAAAACACTTTCCTCCCAGAGATGGCTATCAGGTACCTGGATAGAAAAAATGTCCAGAGACAATTTGTACAGCAACCACAACACTTTTGAACATGTAATTTAGGAACACCTAATTCCAGGACTGGTTCATCTAAGAGCCATATAATCTACAATGTGATCCCCCAGAGTGAAATCAGTCATCAAAAGAAGTTAATAGACAGAATCAGGGAATTATCACCAATATAATTCATGATAAGTCAGTCTCTTTTCAGTTTGTTTTATCATGAATCAGGCTCCTCAAAACAGATAAATCAAAATGTTAACCCTGCAAAATTCAAGATCCAGCAGTGGAATGGGGTGACATCATCGATACTCTAAAAATCTGCCCTGACAAACTCTTGTTATGAGATCATAACTATTTTTCAACAAACAAAGTACCCACTATGTGCCAGGCACTATAAGTATAACAAAGACACACTTTCTGTCTTCATATTCTAACCAGGGAGGCACAAGCCCAAATGCACTTGAATATGAGACCAGCCATATGACAAGTTACACACCAAGGGTTACAGAACAAAAAAGTATCAGAAATATTTGTAGATTCAACAAAGTTTGTTAGTAGGAATCAAATTTAATTGTTTACCCTGAGTAATAAAAAACGAGTAAAACCATATCAGGAGTAACTAATAAAATACTAGATACTCTTCAATGCAGCAAAAATGACATAAAAAAAGGAAGGCAAAGTACCAAAACACTCTGAAGTTATGCAGTCCCTCAAGTATGGAAGATAAGATAATTATAATTATCATATTCTAAACAAAAGACACAGAGATTACATAATTTAAGGTTGAGGTACCATATACTTTTATTCATATACATTACTTAACTAAAAGTATGATAGTTCTGAACTTGGACTATGGACAACTGCCTGGGTCTTTCCGGTTTTTAAGCAAACATTAGATCAGATTCAAAGTTTTACTTGCAACTGTCACAGAGAAAGCAAATGTCCTTCATTGTCTTTCTACATATAGAAAGAGAGAAGATCATTCATTTATTCACTTCATGTGTGGTTTTATAATTTCCTCTTTAAAGGTAAGTCTAAATTTGAAAAATACATTTCCCAAAATGTTTCTGTTTCCCTTTCTTAAAGACTTGTGTTTCAATAACAACTCCCAACCCACCCCTGTAATCCAAATCCTATTTGGTCCTGCAGTGAAGTCAAATGTAGGATCCTGACATCAATTTGTTGCCATGGAAATAATTGAGATGTCAATGTTTCTGCATTACGACGGTACCATAGGAGCAGATGGGCTGACAAGGGGGAAAATCTGCAAATATCTCTCTAATAATTAGCCAAAATATGAGGTAATATTCAAAATTTACATTACTATAAAAATCTGAGTCATATCTATCTAAATAGCACAGAATACAACCAATTTCAACTTCCAAATTTACTATGGAAAACAGTTTCAAAGTATACAAACAGGAAGGTTTACCATATTCTTTTATTCACTTGATTATGTTTTCTTGCTTGTTGCATCACTTTTTGTGCTGCATAAAAATCTATAACCAAGTTCAGAATAAATCAGATTTGACAAAAGCAAACCTCATTCCACATAGAGAAGTAGGTAATAATACTGAATAAGTTGAAGAGACAGACACACTTAGTCCATCAACTCCTTTCTCTGTCTTACTAAAAATATTTCCCTTATGAAGAATACTGGAGTTGGCTAAGTAATTATATAGCTAATCACTTGCAATACATTTTTGCCAGGTCCTATATTCGCCACTGTGCTTATGAATTTGTCCCAGAAAACTGACTACTTGAATACAAAGACCAAATTCTTTTCTGCATCCTCCACAATACTTAGCCACGTCTCCCAGACTAAGCTGAATTAATAGTCATTTATGCATTCACATACAGATAATTTTTTTCCTAAAAATGACAAGAGTTTACTTAGATAAAAGTAGGTCTGGAGATTATATATATGTTCACGTATACACAGATATGTGATTAAATCATGAAAACTGTCACTCGCCAGATCTTCATAAGGTACTGTCATTTGGAACCTCTTATTCTACCCCCTACAGTGTGCCCTTTTTATCCAAACACGAAAACATTGTTCTTCCCCATTGCAGGCTAATTACGCCATCTGTTTAGACACAGGACTATTAATGTTAACTCCTTAACATTTCCACATGTACTGCCCTCAAACACCTTATACTGTCAAATGTACAAATAGTAGAGAAGGCAAGAAAATCAGTCTCCCAATTTGTATTCTCAACTTTCTCTACTGAGTTAACACTATGGTCTCCATAGGGACTTGAACATTCAGAAAATTTCTCTCCATCTCTTACTTTAGTGGTACAGACCGTCAAGATGGATAGCAAGAACAAAATCGATCTCCCCAACCACCTCCATCCAAACTAAAAATCAGGAAATACAAAAATGTTTGGGGCAAAAAAAGGAAACAGGGCCAGTACACACAGAGCAGATGAAGAGTCAATCATCTGACAGGGATTGCTTATTCTTAAGATTAAGCCAGCTGGTTTATTCACTTTATCATAATATAAGTTAATAAAAAGATGAAACTCTCCTTACAAATATGAGTATGCAGCCATAAATCCAGAATGTATGGAAGATAACTCTACACTAAAAGATTTAAAATACAATCTCAGAAGAGTATAAACTATACATTTGTATAATACGACTGGAAATAAATGTCTACCACATTTAATTGCTAATAATAAGAAACGATGCCATTTGAAGCAGATTTTAAGTGTCCTTTTTATTGCACACGCGTGCACACACACAAAATGGCAACTGTGTGGTGAACCGTATATTAATTTGATTGTGGAAATCACTACACAATGTATACATGCATTAAATCATGATGTTGTACACCTTGACTATATAAAATTTGTATTGGTCAATTAAAATTCAATAAAGCTAGAGGAATAAAAAAGAAACCGTACCATTTGAGAGAACAACAGAGCATTTTTCAGTGTATTTGTTTGCTTACGTACGTGAAAGAAATCCATCATGCTCTTCTCCTTATTCTTCTCCTTATACTCATCTCTGTCACCAGTGAAAAGTTAATTGTTAAAATGTTAATTAACAATTAACATTTCTCATGGCCATTCAAATATTCTTTCTATTATTAAAGCTCACAGAATTTTGGAAATACATGCATTGACACTAAAATTATATACACACTTTAAAAGTCATCCTCATGGCTTGAAAATTGGAACACTTAAATATGAGTACTATAGGTTGAAAGTATCTGGAATCTATTGCAAAGGAAGAAAAAGATTAATGGTAAGTGTGTTGGGAATCTTTGGCAGATTCCTCATTTGGAAAATGAGTAGGATAAATTTCATTATCTCTATGTTCCTTCAAGTTTTAATATCCAATAAATCAAAAACATCTTCTTATAGTTATATGATCACACTAAATTAATATACCGGGCTTCTATAATGGTCAGGGCATGGTACCAAAACTTGGCAAAGTTCATTATAGCCCATAGCTTTTATGCCCACTGCTTACAATGGGACAAAAGAAAAAAGGAAGACAAGCAAGAAACCCACAACCACCAGGGCCCCTTTTTCCACCTCACCAAGTTTCACCTTGAAAGCCATTCTCCCACCACCTGGATCTCTGTGGATCACCTGTGAATTCTGAAGTGATGGCTTTGACAGCTTTGTACCCCAAGTTGCTACTAAAACACAGACACCCACAGCAACCACAAATGTAGTCATTTGAACCAGTGAAACAGCACAGGCCAGAAGTCTGGCCCTGTCCTCTGTAGACTGCAAGAAGATGCTCACAGTCTGTTGCTATCATTCTTTACATTCCTTCAAGTAATAAACCTTCATGGGATGCCATTTCTAATAAACAAGGCAATCATGGTACTTATCTATCAGGATAATAACATTACAATGAAGATAACAGTTGTCTATAATTAACGGGAAAAAATTCAAAGAGGTTGTATTAGTCTGTTCTTGCATTACTATAAAGAAATACCTGAAACTGGGTAATTTATAAAGAAAAGAGGTTTAACTGGCTCAGGATTCCACAAGCTTAGTAGAAAGGAAACATAGTAGCATCTGCTTCTGGGGAGGGCTCAGGGAGTTTTCAATCATGCAGAAGACAAAGAGGGAACTCAGCATCTCACATGGCAGGAGCAGGAGCAAGAGGAAGAGTGGGGGAGGTAGCACACAATTTTAACAATCAGATCTCATGAGAACTCTACCAGGCGAACAGCATTAGGGGGATGGTGCTAAACCATTCATGAGAAAACTCCCCCATGATCCAATCACTGCCCACCAGGCCCCACCTCCAGCACTGGGGATTACATTTGAACAAGAGATTTGGGTGGGGACATCAATCCAAATCATATCAATAGTGGAGAGTCATAATACATTATTGATTATAGATTCATTGCATGTCCCAGGTGTGGTCTGAAAATCATCAAGAAGGCCCTTTTCCAGCCAGGCATGGGGACTCACACCTGCAATCCTAGCATTTGGAAGGTCAAGGTGGGAGGATTGCTTGAGCTCAGGAAGTGGAGACCAGCCTAGCAACACAGTGAGATCTCATCTCTACTAAAAATAAAAATAAAAAATTAGCAGGGCATGGTGGTGCATGCCTGAAGTCCCAGCTATTCAAGAGGCTGAGGTGGGAGGATCACTTCAGCCCAGGAGGTTGAGGCTGCAGTGAGTGAGCAGCTGTGATGATACCACTGCACTCCAGCCTAGGTGACAAAGTGAGACCTGTCTTTTAAAAAAAAAAAAAAAAGGAAAGAATGTCCTTTTCTTTCCAAAAGAAGTAATCATTAAAGACGAATAGAGTTGCCAATTTGGGGGTGTTCCTTCCCTATTAAGTCACTAACATAAGTCAAGTGTCTACAAAATTCTTTACTTTGGAGAATCAAAGCACACCTAATTTAATGGAGACACAACTGCTGTCCCAGTGTAGCTGATGGAGCAGGTGAAAGCAAAAGGCTTCTCCCCATTTTAAGACATTAAACTTCTGTAAGAAACTTTCACTTCTCCACTATTTGCTTAGTTAAGGTCAAGCTGATCGAAGTTTATATTAGTTTTACATTGGTTTATTTATATATTTATTTTGAAGGTTAAAATTAGCCATCTCAAAATGAAGGACAGATATAAAATAATGAACACTTAGAAGTGTAAATATAAAAGCAATATTAACTTAAGATACTCCAGTTTACAGCCATCTTTAAGGAAGAATAGTAGAAGAAAAAAATGAAGCTGAAAAGAAATTATTTTTTAAAATACTCCTTTACATTCACCTCTTTTCATTTCTTAAAATGGATCAATTGAATCAAAGTGTTTCTCTTCAGCACACCAACCCCTGTATTGTCAAGATTTGTTAGGAAAAAAATACATATTTATATACTTGTAGTATAGATATGTATAATCACCTTGTGAAAAATGTTTTATCTTTTGTAATTTGCGTGTGCGTGTGTCTATGTGAAATCCAGATGTCCTAATGAAAAGCCATGATTCATCAGATGTTGGAACATCACTGAGGAATAAAGGAATAAACTAAAGCTATAAAATGCATTAAAAGGACACTTAAATACATTTGCCTAACAAGCACCCTTGGGGGAAAAATTGCATTGAAATAAATTTTGCACACACACCAATTTTAAAAAGGAATTAACTGCTTACAAAAGTTTCAGCACACATTGACCTATTTTTTTCATTTTTTAAGATGAAAGCACCTGGCCATTATTGACATTAGCAAAATCATACACTTAAATTCTAGGAAAGTTAAATTGATTTTAATAAAGGATAAGGCAAATTTGTTTTAACTGCTATTAAGATATAATTCACATACCACAAAATTCATCCTTTTAAAACGTACAATTCAGAGGCTTTTAACATATTCAGAGTTGTACAACAATTACCACTCTCTGATTTTACATTTCTCTCTCCTAAAAGAAACCTAGTGCCTACTAGCAGTCATTTCTCACTTCCTCTTCCCTGCTCTCCTAGGCAACCACTTCCCAGCTCTACAGATTTACCTGTTCTAGACATTTCATATGTAACTGGAATTACATAGAATAAGGTCTATTTTGACTTGTTTATTTTGGCATGTTTGTGATTGCATTTATCAGTGCATCATTGATGAATAATATCACATCTAACATTTTCATATTACATCTATCATTTTTGAAGACAATTTTCAGAAAATTTGTTGGTATTTTTTTCTTTTCTTTGTTTTTTAAGAGACAGGGTCTTGCAATGTTGCCCAGGCTATACTCCAGCTCTTGCGCTCAAGCAATGCTCCTGCCTCAGCCTCCCAAGTAGCCAAGGCTACAGGTGTGAGCCACTGTGCTTGACTAGATTTGTCAGTCTTCTAATTTCAGGCCCCCATGAAAATATTTTTTGAGCAGAAGAGAATAGGCAAAAAGGTGTCCTAAGAGAGTTAGTAGAAAAAAAATCAATAAAGACTCTAGCATTCTCCAATAAAAATATAATTAAATCTACATAATTTTAAATTTGCTAGTAAGTTGTATTTTAGAAAGGAAAAATCATGTGTAATTAATGTTAATACTTATGTAATCTAATATAGCCAAAATATTATCTTCAATATGTAAGTAATATAAAAAGTAATGAGATAGTAACACTCCTTTGTTCTTATACCTATGATGTAACTTAACATTTATTACAGATCTCAATTCGGACTACCCATATTTTAATGGCTCTAAATAGATCTACATCAGAGAAAGATGAGAAAGGTTAGAAAGGATGAGGAACATGAAGTGAAAACAGAGTAGAATATGGAAGACTATTAGGGAAAAAAAAATAGGTAAATTAATTAATTAATTTATTTATTATTTATTTATTTAAGATGGAGTTTTGCTCTTGTTGCCCAGGCTGGAGTGTAATAGCGTGATCTCGGCTCACTATAATCTCTACCTCCTGGGTTCAAGTGATTCTCCTGCCTCAGCCTCCCAAGTAGCTGAGATTACAGGCACCTACCACCACACTCAGCTAATTTTTGTATTTTTAGTAGAGACAAGGTTTCACCATGTCGGCCAGGCTGGTCTTGAACTCCTGACCTTAGGTGATCTGCCCACCTTGGCCTCCTAAAGTGCTGGGATTACAGACATGGGAGCCACTGTGTCCAGTCAAAAATAGGTAAATTTTAATTTCTACATTAAATATGTTTTAGTCCCACATCTAGCTGCACCGAAATCACCTCTCACACCGGGCATGACACTTGGAAAATTAATTAATTGGGTTACTAAGAGGACTATAAAAAAGGAACAATATATGCCTGTCCTCAATAAACATATCATCACAAAAGATAAAACATTTAAAAAACTATACATTAGAAGGTGATGCCCCCTATATGACAAATGCAGATAAAGTGTGGAAGAAAAGTTTCAGAATTTATTCACAACTAGAAAAGTCAAGCACTGCCCTTCCAAGTTTGTCCTATATTCTCTCTGCTTGTTTATACTATCCATCATCTCTCTTACAACAGTTAAAATTAAGTCTGTCTGATGCTAGTGTTTGGATCACATGGCAGCCTCCAATGTGCTATTCCCGGGGTCAATAACCAGTTTAGAACTGGGGGTCTCTGCTTACACATGTTGAATGCCTGTGATGTACATTCACTTCTTCAAACCACAAAGGCTTCAATTTACCTGTGAAATGCACCTTGATGCCACATCTATCCAATGTTTACCAACCATTCAAGGCCCCCTATCAGCATTTAGCTCTATAACATTGGTATTTTATATTAAGTAGTTTTATATAAAACAAATTCATACTTTAAAGATATGCACCTTTCTAGGTAACATAAAATTAATATAGCTATTAGAAAGTGAGAAATTGAAGTATTTTATTCAAATTTTATTTAGTTTCTGCAAAATAACTCAGCCTTCTCCATAAAAGTCAATCTTTACTTTTTTTTTTTTTTTTTGAGATAGAGTTTCACTCTTGTCACCCAGGCTGGAGGGCAGTGGCGCAATCTTGGCTCTCTGAAACCTCCACCTCCAGGGTTCAAGCAATTCTACTGCCTCAGCCTCCCGAGTAGCTGTGATTACAGGCGCCTGCCACCACACCTGGCTAATTTTTGTATTTTTTTTAGGAGAGACAGGTTTCAGCATGTTGACCAGGCTGGTCTTGAACTCCTGACCTCAGGCAATCCGCCTGCCTCAGCGTCCCAAAATGCCAGGATTACAGGCGTGAGTCACCACACCTGGCCAACTTTACTTTTAAATAAATGATTCCTCCATGAATTACATGACAAACTTTTAGATAAACTAAATTATGCCTGGAATGCAAAGCACCTACTCACCATTGCATAATACTTTAGGCAATGAGCCAAATTATAAAAAATACACAAAAAAAATCTCTTTATATAGCTAAACAGTTGCTTCAACTGTGAAGTCAAGTAAAAAGTCATAAATTCAACTATTAAGTCAAACAGGCAGCCTAGTCTCTAGATGGAAAGAAAATATGAAGTCATAAACTAGATGAAAGCTGGCACAGAAGGCAAAGTAAATTACTTAAGGTCCCTAGGACTTTTGGGTAAGAAAAGAGTGCATTAACAACCCAAAATATCCATTTGTATGATCTGCCTTAGGAGATATAAAAGGAAGGAAAAAGTCAATTTGGAAAAAATCAACAAAGTAGATCTCTGAAATCTGCTGTGCTAATAGAACACTACATCAAAAGTCATAAATTAAGAATTTTAACATGTTATTATGTATTTCACCGGGAGCCCTCTAAAGGCTTTATTTTAGTTTAAAAAAAAATACAACAGATGGTCACACAACAGCTCCAGCACATTCCCCAGTGAGTACCTGCAACACCAGCATAACCAACTCTTCCAACTTGTGACAAAGGAGAAAATTCGAGCCGGAACACCAATGTTATTTTTTTTTAATTTAGAAGAAAATAAGATCACTGAGTTTAAAAAAAAAAAAAAAAAGACAATAACAACACAACAAAAACACTGCAGGTCTACAGGAGTGGGAATAACAGAGGTCACAAAGGCTATGGATGGAAAGATTAAAGACAATTTGTTCTCTCTCTCTTGGATTTGTTTTTTGCTCTGAAAAAAGGTTTGGGATTTTGCCAAGGACAACCCTACACTACTCTGATGTATTCAAAGTCCTCATGCAATGCAAATATGTCCTACAATAAAGCAGTCAAATAAAATGTATAATTTCCAACAAGAGCAGTTTGGTAAGTTAAACCAATTGAGGGTAAAGGCAAGGCTGAAATGAACGTGGGACCCAGGGAAAGGCAGTGAAGATACAGAAAAGCTTTATGTAAAAAAAGTCTTCACATACTAAGTCATGAAATAAAATGAAAATTTTAAAAGATCACGAAGAATTTTAATTAAACAAGTTGCGTTTTTTCAACAATTTCAGGGTAAAAATAATTGTAAAACTTTGATATTAATTTTGCAATTCCGTATTTTAAATTCAAATTCCTTTTGTTACCACTATAAGGATATAAATAGCTCAATTTCAAACAATGTAATCTCTGGAAAGACAATTCTTATTATAAAATATTTGGGAATTCCTTAGGGTTCTAAGTACAACCAAATCTATTCATATACCATGTTTAAAAAAATGTAAAAATTATGGAAACCAATCAATAAGTTCCGAAGGTGTAGTTTGTTTCCAGGCACTAGTTCACTATTAACAATTGTCAGGGCCCACTTTGTCACTTGTCCAGAACAAAATGAAAATGCAAGCCTTTTATTCAAACACCAGGAAAAATAATTCCTTTATCTTTCTTCCCAGGTGTCTCTCTCAACTTGTCACATTATTTTTTATTTGTTATTGAATGACAAGCTCTCTTGGGCATGGGACTGACTATCCATGAGGTGATTATAGACCCTCACAGGTACCTGGGGCCCTGTATCATAATTCAGTAAACACTTACCAAACTCAACCATCCCCACACCTGTGCCCAAGCTTCCACTAGGAGCAGAGGGTAGATAGTCCCTGGGAAGGGTGGGGGCAGCAGAATAGGTAGCCAAGAACCCACCCCAGGAATGCAAGGGGCATGGGAGACAGACCATATGTGAGCAGAGGGTCCAAGCCTCAAGCTCTTGGCCCATTGTCTCATGGGGCTTCATTTATAAAACCAAAATCAAAGATAAAATTAATAAAAATTTCAAGACAGCAATAACAGGATATTAAACCCCAAGTGTGGACCCTCTTCTGAATTTGGGATCCTGTGTCACTGCACTGGTTGCCTGCCTATGAAGCAAGTCCTGACAGTTGTTACTCAGACTAAGGGAAAAAATTACTAAATTTTTTTTCCTGAATGTTTTCTTGTAGCAACTACTGTCAGTTTACTTGGCTGAATCTGTCTTCATAGTGTCTACTGCCAAGTCTTTGTCAATGCCACAATTACAGATAAAGAAATCTAACAAGGAAAAAACACACTGGATATACAATATTTTACCTGTTAATTCATGTGTCAGACAATCCATACTAAGTGCAAAGCAAATTAGTTCTGAAGCTTAAAGAAGACAATAGCATAGCCAAGAATGTCAAAGATGAATATTCTAACAAATAGATTTTCTTAATCTAGAAAATAAAGCAATTACAGTTGAAGCACTTTCTATGCATAATGTACAAGAGCCTCCTACAGGCACAGGGTAACAATTGTGAGTAGATGCATTTCAGGTCTTTGAAATGGCAGAGTCTAGAAACACAAGACAATTAGGTTCCTAATAAAATAGAAAGGGGGATAGTAGGCATGGCCAGATATTTAGACATTTAAAAATAAATTAGTTTAATCTGGGATGAGAAAAACTGACTTTGTGAGTATTCATTTTACAATATACAATATTGCATACAATATACAATATGGCTCATTTTAATTGAATATACAATGAAAATGAATCAACAGAAAAGGCAGAGTATGCTTCAAAGCAATGCACAGAATATTTTTCATCTAAGGTATTTAATATACCCAAATTTTAAATGAAATGTAAGAGAATAATAACACACAAATGAATAAACCCTTAAAAAATATCAGACTGAAGTTGAGAATCAACTAAAACTGAATGATACTAAAAATAACAAAAGAAGCTTTTGCTATTATATTTTGGACATGAGGATTAAAGAAAATTATGCTTATATCAGGGAAGACAGTAAACTGCATTTTGTTGGTTTGTTTGAGGCACAGCCTCACTCTGTCTTCCAGGCTCTGCAGTGGTACAGTCACAGCTCACTGCAGAGCCTTGACATCCCAGGGTGATCCTTCCACCTCAGTCTCCCAAGTAGCTGTGACTACAGGTGAGCACCACCGCGCCTGGCTAATTTTTTTGTGTTTTTTGTATAGACAGGATTCTGCCGCGTTGCCCAGGCTGATCTCAAACTTCTTGCCTCAGCCTCCCAAAGTGCTAAAATTATAAGCAGGAGCCACTGAACTGGCCCAGTACAGTGTTAACAGTGGCAAATCCTATTTTGCTAATGTCACTCAGTTTGATATTGAGAGGGTAAGATAAATACCACATACAAAAAGAAGAAAGTAAACCCTGCATATAGATGAGAATTCTACAAAACAGCAAATGTTCACTTCCAGTAAGTTTAGATATCAACTCCCAGAAGAATTACATCCCATCCGTAAGAAAACTTACAGATCTGTGTCACTGGAGCCAATTTGTCTAAGGTCACTGATGACTTTCATATCACCAACGCGATGCATGTTTTCAGTCCTCACTCTTCTTGATATTTCAGCAAAATTCAATACCGGTGATCACTTACTTCTCCTCACATTCTTGGCTTCCATTATGTAAACCCACTAGTTTCTTCCAACCTTTCTGGCCACTCACAGGTTTCCTTTGCAAATTCATAGTCCTCTCATTGGCCATTAAATGTTGAAATTTTTCCTTAGTATCAATAGCTTCAATTACAAGCAAATGTAACTGTCCCATTAAAATTCTTAGAAGTCCATAATCTAGACATAATCCTTTGCCCTCTATACCTATATATCCAACTACCTAATTGATTTCTTGACTTGTGTGTCACTATAAACTCCATGAGGTTAAGGACCACATTTGCTTATATTCAGTATCCTACATCTAACATCTAGCATAATGCATGGCAATTAGTGGACACACAAATTCTTATCAAATAAATAAATAAAGACTATTCTGATTAGAGAAATCTTAGTTGACGATGGAGAGGGCAACACTTCAACTGCTGATTGAGCCATCAATACAAACTAATTTGAGGCTCACATTTTGTAGGAATATTAACAGGCTGATATGCATATGTTACTAAACATGTACGCATATACACACACAATCTTAGACAAAATTTCAGTCTGGCAGCATCACACAAATCTTGAATTTCAAGTATTTAGTTAACTAAACTCTTCAATGGAAGTTTATTAGGGCCTTCATTTAAGAGTCTGAAAATACAATACAATAACATTTCTTACCAGTAATGTTTATTTTCAAGCAACTTGCCTCTGTTTAGACTGATTTTTTTTTCTGTTCTCAAGTTTATACTACTGTTAAATATTATCTTTGATATAAATTTTCATGAGTAGAAAACTTTTTCTAAAATAGATTAGCAAAAAAGAATTTCCCACCAAAACCTCCAGCAATTCCATGACTTCTGTGGACAGCACCCAAAGTTTGCCTCCTTGTTGGTAATTCATTTTTATACATGTCCACCCACCCAAGAAGCAAAATTCTATTGGTTCTGTTTTATTTTCTCCTAAATTAAGTCTAACCTAACTAGTATTTGGCACTTTGCTTTAGTCAGAGATTTCTCTAACCCTTTGACAAATTCCAATGTTTCTATTTCAACCAGAAATAATTTCCTGAAATCTCTGTACCAAATGAAAACACTGCCCCAAGCCAGGGAAATTCAATATGCACATTAAACACCTTTTCAGAAAAAAAAAAAACTTAGTGTATTCTGTTTCACCAACATAGGGTAAGTTTCTTTTCCACAGAAGTTCCCACCGATAAAGAAATCTCACAACTTTTTGAAACAAAGTATTTAGTTGATAGCAATGATAAATGTACTCTTCACATTTGTAGGAAAAAAAAAGATCACTATATCCATGGCCAGATGAGCAAAAACAAACCAGTATCTAACCTTGAAGAAACAGAAATGACTACTATAAGGAAGTGCTTTCCTCCATTTATTTTATCTAGCTAGAAAGCATATATTAAGCCATCTATCAAGAAACAAAAGGTTATCTTGTGTACTTAGCTGTAGATGTATGCCAAGGGAAGCTGCTGTTACAAATTAATAAAGAATGCACACAAAGAGAGCGTGCTTGATGCACTCAGCTTCCAATAACCTAAAAATACCTCCAAAATAATATATATTCCAACACAGAGATCCATTTCAAATCCAATGAAACAAAATGCTGGCCATTTCCTATATTATTGTTATTTACTAACACCCTGGAGTAGCTTTAAAGAGATATTCTAGCAAGAGTGTTGAGGATAGGAGAAGAAACAGAAGAGCAAAACGATCAAGTTAACTTGATACCTATGCCTCCAAACAAATAAGACTTTGGCTGCTTCAAGTCATATTTTTATTTTAATGTGAATATTTAGATTAGACTTGTGGTAGGCTGAATAATGCCCCCCACACACAAGTATCTATATCCTAATCACTGGGACTTTGAATGAGTTAGGTTATATGGCAAAGGGGAATTAAGGTTGACAATCAGCTAACGTTGAGATGGGGAGAGTGTCCTGGATTACCAAGGTGGACACAATACAATCACAAGTGTTTTTAAATGTGGAAGAGGGGGGCAGAAAAGAAAAGAGATGACGGTGTGGGCTTTAAAGAGAGAGAAAAAGGGTCATGAGCCAAGAAAGACAGGTGACTTCTAGAAACCAGAAAAGGCAAGGAAATGAATCTTCCCCTAGAGACTCCAGAAGGAACCTAGCCCTGCAGACCTTCTGATGGGCTCAGTGAGACTCACCTGACTTCTGAGCTCCAGAAATGTAACAGAATAAATTTGTGTTGCTTTAAGCTACTAACTTTGTTGCAATTTGTTGCAGCAGCCATAGAAAACTAGTATAATACATACTTCAACAACTAACAAAACAACAAACTGACAACAATGAAAACATTATACATCCTGTTATTCCTAAGCAGAATAACAAACTAACCATCTTATATAACTTGTAGTTGGGGAAGGGGAACTCATAGTTTATTTCAGACCCCATTAAAACAATTAGCTATTCATCCTTGGGTCTCAGTTTTCATAAATATATATACACATATGAATACATATATTCATAAATATATATATAGATATATATATGAGTTTATTGGAATGTTCTAAGGTTTTCTAGAATTCTCAAGTGTTTTTGCATCCTGAATGCTAATTATGAAGTGTTGTTTGAGCTTTGACTTTTTCTATGAAATTGTTTTCTTAACCTCTAATGAGCTTTTTTTTTTTTTTAAAAAAAAAAAAAAGTAGTCATGTTAAAATCCATCCAATGTAAGTTCACAAAACTATTCATAATAACCTAGTGCCTTTCACTTTAGGTCTCTAACAAAGTCTCTGCTTTACTACAGTACTTCTGTCGTGTTTCAAAAACACTTAAGTTCAAGTAAGAGAACTTGGTGTTGAAAGTTAGAGAATGTTTCAGTTCATACCTGCCTGCAGCTTTTTTCTATTTCAGAAGAGGGAAGACAAAAAAAGAAATCAATATTGTGCAGAATTTTTCTTTTAAGTAAGTCTTAACATACAGATTTTACAGGTTCAATGAGGCATTATCTAGATGAAGAAACAATATATCTCTTTTTTTTTATGGCTAAGAAGCCTTTCCTGTAAACTATTACAAGTCTGTGATATACAGCTTAACATCTACAGTTAAAAAGAAAGAAAGAAAAAGAAACTATAGTACACATTTTCACCGCATTTAACCATGAAGTGAATTTTTCTTTCTTTCTTTCTTTCTTTCTTTCTTTCTTTTCTTTTCTTTCTTTCTTTTTTTTTTTTAAAGGAGAGAGTGAGTCACCAAACCGAAAATAAACCAGACAAGGAACGTTAAAATCACATTACATTAAGAGCTAGGTTGCCTTCTATAAGTTAGAGAATCAAAATATTCTTAGAATATATGATAATGCCTTCAATAAATATCACTGAAAGATATAATTTAAAAGTAAATTTTATGCAACAACGTTCTCTGGGCTTTAAAAGAATTTAATATTCCTGGGAGTAAATGACAGTCATGGCCAATAGTTGAAAACAGTCAGAAAATATATATATTCAACATTTTCCCAACCACTGTTATAAATATGCCACATGTCAAGGTATTTTACAGGGCATCCAGTTTTCTGATATAAGTACTGTGAGATTCTTTTTGCATTTAGTCGACAAAATAAAATTTTACTTTTCAAGACATTTGGAAGTAGAAACTGAGGCAGGAAATGAATGGGGGGAAAGTGAATAGGCAGAAGATTCTAGCTATTAGGGAAGATGAGAATAAAAGGCTAAACAATCCTGTTCCAGAAAAAAATCTAATAAGGATAGAAACTTTCCAGGAAGAGTTTGGGGCAATAGAGATGGACAGGGATATTACCGAGGAGAAAACAGAAGTCTTAAAGGAAAGCAATTATAAAGTAATGAAAAATTTAAATCAGAAATGCATTCACTAGATACAAAACAACCTTTAAAAAAAAACCCGCAACAAAAGCAGGTCAATCAATAAAGAGAATGTGTCCTGGCTGTGAAATGGACCAGGCAAATGGACTCACTGATAAAATACATTCCTTTTTATTTTTAATCACAAACTAGTGGCCCAACAGGTATATGTGGAGTGTGTATGAGGTTAACACTGGGTATTTTCATACTGTATTTCCGGCTGGGTTTCAAATGAGTTGAATATCGTCATGCCGATTATGGTTTCTCTTCAATTATTTTAACTGAGCTAATGTATAACAAGAACATAGCAGAAGCAAATAAGTCTGTGTGCCAGCTTATGAGCAGGTGATAAAACATAGCCAAAGAAATAAGAAGACTGAAAAAAGGCAGTTGCAGAAACAAAAGAGAGAGAGAGAGGATAAGAGAGGGGGAGGAGGAGAGGCTGGAGAATGGGGAGATGAAGGAGACAGTTCAATAGGGCAAAGTAGAAGTTGACAGCAACACAGCCACACCTTGCCGTCTCTCCAAGGCTGCTTCTTCCCTCCAGAGAGGATAAAGCCAAGTGAAATCAGGTGATTCTGCTGAACTTTTGCTTCTAATCTGTTCTTTGTTTCTCTGAGGTTTTCTCCTCATGAACTCTGTGTTTTATTTGAACAGTGCCGCAGAAGCCTGGTTGTGCTGCTTCTGTTTATTCACATGGTTCGTGATGTCACAGGTGGGTGCACCCGAGCTAAATGCGGCACGTGGGTGTGTGCACTTGTGTGTTGCTTGTTTGTTTTGTTTTTTGACACCCCCCCCCCCAATGTAGTTTAAGGAACTCCCTGAATTTTTGACACCCCCCTCATTTAGTTTAGGGAACTCCCTGAATTTGTTATCTTTTTATTTTGCAATAATTTCAAACTTACAGAAAAGTTGCAAGAATAACACAAAGAATTCCTGAATATCCCTTACCCAAGTTCACCAATTTTCAACATCTTCTATTATGTATTTCCCATCTTTACATCTATTTACCATTTATTACATATAATTCTACATATTTTCAAAACAACTTGAGAGTGGTTGCATACAACTTGCTCTTTAACTCCCAATAATTCAAAAATATGTATTTCCAAACTGTAACAATATTCTCTTACATAATCACAATATTGATATCAAATTAAGAAAAGTTAACATTCATACACTACAATTATACAATCCAGAGTTTGGTAAACCTGTGAAGCAAATCTAGTCTGCCACCTGATTTTATCTATTCAGTTTTACTGGGACAAAATCATGCCCCTTCTTTACTGCATTATTTGTGGCAACAGTGTGAACAACAGCAGAACTCAGTAGTTGTTGCATGAGACAACAGTATTTCCTGCAAATTCTAAAATATTTATTTGTTATTTTATTTTAAAATTTTTCAGACACCTGATATAATTCACAGTCCATATTCAACAGCCAATTTTCTCAATAATGTCCTTCTTAAGTATAATTTCCAGTCTAGGATTCAACCCAGGATCCTGAATGGCATTTAGTTGCAACTCACATCTCTAAATCTCCTTTAATGCAAAATAGTTCTTCAGCCTTTGTTGTGTTTCATGATACTGCCATCTTCAAGAATATAGGCCAGGCATTTTTTTAGACAATTTCTCTATTTGGATTTGTCTGATATTTCCTCATGATGAGATTCAGGTAATGCATTTTGTCAGAATGCTACAAAAGTGGTTTTGTGTTCTTACAGCATCCTACCTGAAGGCACATGATATCTGTCTGCCTCCCCTCAGTGATATTAATTTTGACACTCAGTTTTTCCACTATATGGTTACCATTTCTTTTGGCTTGCAATTAATAAAATGTCTGTAGGGAGGTGCTTTAAGACCATGCAAATATCCTGTTCTCTGTCAAATTTCTACTACCTCCAATTTAATATCCAATGATGACTCTTCCAAATCAATGTTTACTATAATGGATGCTAAGTGGTAATTTTCCTAATTCATTTTTATGATCAGAAATCAGATGTTCAGAAATATTAAATGACTCACCTCCCAGTTATTTTTCAAGGATCCTTTAGAGAACTCGAGAACTTTCAAAACTCTTAATTTCCATGATCTTAGCCTCTCAGAGTACAAAATGCCTGAACAAATGTTCTCAAGACTCAGATAACCAGAATCTCCTGCTCATCAGCATACAAAACCTATCTTGTAAAGCTACTACTGTGTTAAAAAGCTACATTTTTGAAACTCCATTGTTTTCATTCTAGAATGAGCATCAATTTCTATAATACAAAGTAGAAAACAAACATTAAAGACAAAGTAAAACAAAAACAAAACCTGACATATTTTGTACAATCTGAATTTTTAGTCTGATCATGAATCACTCCTTTCCATTTAACCTAAGAGGGCCACAGATCATCATGCAATAACCACTGTCTTAGGCTCAAGAAATAATAAAACAAGGTGTAGGGACTGATAACTAAATTATTTGCAAGATCACTGCCAGTGTTTTGCTAGGTAGCACTAAACCATATTCAATTATACCCTTGAGTCTCCTAATTCAAAGGGAGAGCAGGATGGTGGGGGAAAAAAAAAAAAAAAAAAAAAAAACCTGAAAGTCATGTTGTAAGAGAAACATGAATGGTTATTTAAAGCAGAGGTGACATCATGGGACATGATAGCTGTCATCAAATAGAAGAAGGGTTCTCATATGAAAGAAACATTAGAAACTGACTTAAGACATTCACAAGAGTTTGAACTGTGTCCTAGAAAACACTACATTCTTCAATGGAAAAAAAAAAATGATCTTCCTAACTCACCTGATCCTAGGAGAAAAAACAATGACCTCAGAAAATAAAATAAATGCTTAGAACAATCTGTGGACTGAATAAATGGCAAGGAGTTGGCAAAATAAGGCTATATAAGTATCTGTATACTCCTTTTCTCAAATCAAACTTAACTTCAAGAAATAAAGTTTTCAATGGCTCTGTTCATCAAAATATAGGTTTTTTGAACTTCTGCAACTGAAAACTCACAACTGCCTCAGGCAGAAGCAAGAAGGGAAATAACTTCATACTAATGCTCCCTGTCATTATCTTTTTCTCTGCAGCAAAACGTATGCCCCAAACTGTCAACAACACAAGGGCAGGAAAAGATGCTGCTAAAAGGAAAAGATCACGTATGAGTGTTGCGAATACATCTAAAAACACCCAATGTCTCAACTGAAACTGAAGCCATACAATGTAATAAATAGCTTAAGAACCATTAGTACTTGTACCAACTCAGGAGATAAGAACTACTGCCTTTCAGCATTAAGTTTATACCATAAAATGTGAAACAATCTCCTTTACACAATGTGGCAAGGTAGGCCACATTCATTGGTATAGGATGATATAAAATGGGCCCATCCTCTCTTGGTCCACTTTTGAATTTCAAACCCTGCCTTTATGGGAAGCTAAGAAATTAGAAGCATCATTACACAGTGTTTACACACAGGGCATCTACCATCAGACTGCTTGGGCCAAATCCTGGCCCTGTTATTATCAGCTATGTGACCTTGGGCCAGGTACTTATTTTCTCTGTATTTGTTTCCTCATGTGTAAAATGGTGATAATAAAGGTAAGTACCTTATTTAGTTGCTGTGAAGATTATACAATATAATATTTTTAAAGAGTGCCTTGCACATAGAAAATATTTAAGAGGTAAAGCTACTTTCTATTGGCAATAGGGAGGCAGTGAACATTTAAGACAAGACTCCCATGATTAGATTTTTATTTCAGATAGATCACTTTGAGAGAACAGTGAAAGATAGATTGGTTAGAGGAGGTTATTTGTGCAACCAAAGCGGAAGACAGGAGACTACTGCCACCGTCTAGGAATGACACTCTGAAGATCTTAACTACAGCAGTACTGGAAAATGCAGGAGGCACAGGTATGAGAGATTTTAAAGAGACAGTGCAAGATTTGATGTAAGGAAGGTAGGAAGAACCAAGGTCAACCAGCAAGTTTCAGGCTTAGGTAACTAAAACTCTGCAATTTTCATAAGAAATAATCTTGGGCACAAATAATACAACTGCTTTTAAGTATGCTGAGATTGAGGTACTCCTGGGCATCACTGTGGGTTATGGTCTTAAATAAATCTGAAGCACAGGCTGGGCTGAAGCACAAAGGACTGGGCTGGGATGTTTATTTGAGAGCCATCATTTCACTAATGAGAAAAATATGTTAAGTTTATTTTGGAGAAAAAAACAGACGACACTTCCTTTAAAAAGACAATATATGGCCATATCCATTATACATGATGTTCAGTGTCAAGTATTTGTGCAGTATTTAATACTGACACTAAAATCCTTCTATCGATAACATTCTACTAAGTCTTCAAACTCAGCACTTAGAATTTTTTTTCTTAAAAAACATTTAGAAAGGATATCTTACCAAAACAAGTTTCCCATTATAGGTAAGTCATCATGTCATTCTGTAATTCCCCAAAGAGGACATTCACAGTACAGATTTACTTCTGCTGCCCAAGAACTACACCCTCACCCCTTGAGGTAGTCTTTGTGTTTACAGCACTTTTCCCCTCATATCAAGAGCCTATCTCCATCATTTTCACTGGAGTCATATAATCAGACCCTCAACAATATCTTGGGACACACACAAATGGTAACTCTGGATGAAGACAGATATGTTAATTGATTTGACTGTGGTAATCATTAGACATGTATATGTATATCAAATCATCATATTAGTACCTTGAATATATATTCTTTTTATTTGTTGGTTAAATATTTAAGAAAACAAAGAAAACATCTTGGGTAGCATCTTGCTCATGATATGTTCAGAATGTCTTGTGTGCTAGAAACCATCCTTGTTGTCTGAGGTCAACCAATCCAAAAATATGTAAGCAGTATGAATTATCAACTAAGCATGAATCTTTAGAAAGAATATGTATAAACAATACACTGGAGAATCATAAAGTCATTTTAATAAAGCAGGCTTAGTTCAGTAAGTGTATACCATATATATATTTAGTTTTATTTCAACACTCTTTTTACAGTGGCTGAGTAGTGTTTTAAAATTATTTAGTCTCATTCATAGTCAAGAAAACAATTTCACTTTGGTTTGATTCAGCAAACACATTCATAGTTTTCAGGTTCAGCACATATTTAAGTCCTGGAAATCTGCAAATAATTAGTGGGGAACTTAGGATATGTGATATTAAGATCTAGATGATGACTAATTTCAGCAAGTATGGGTACTTTCTAAATTGCTTTTCTAAAAGAAAAAATCAATCTTGAGAGTGAAAAAGAATAAAATCTTACTACGATGTTACCACAGTTTGTAAAATAAAAGGGCTTCCATGTGTTTTCCAAGCACTTAATAAAGAGGCAATAAAAAGTTAAAACGTGATTTCCAAATTTTATGAAGAAGTCAGAGCAATCATGAAAGCCAAGAAGGATAAAAATGTTTACCCAGTTTGATGTGAAATTACCCTGAACTAAATTTTAGAAAAAGTAACAAATTTATGGTAAATAAAGCAAGCTAATTTTTCCATTTCGGGAAGCCAACAAAGTCTATTAAAGAAAATATACACAGTTACACTTAGTAACTAGCAGATGTATTATAGCTAGGCAAGAGATCTTGAAGAAAGGTAACATTGTTTTCATGGTTGCATTCAACATTTACCACAAAGCTGCAATTTCTTTTCTGTACCCTATAAATTAAGTTCAAAAGCTAAACTTCAAGAAGAATAACCTCCATGTTTCAACTAATAGTATTTAAAAGCACCAAAGAAAAGACGACTACTTAGTTCATTCAAAAAGACTAAGAAATGAAAAACTGTGTAACATGTAGCTGATATTTGTGATTTTAAAAAATGTAGAGAGAAAATGTTCAAATATACAATTTAAACACTGACAATTTTTTTCATTAGTAAAAAACCAACCTAATTTTAAAAAGATCATAATAAAAAGCCATCATTTTTCATAGGACAGAAAGAAGAAACAGTGTTCAATTCTGAGGCATTTGGGGATAATTTAACAACTCCTCCTCCAGCCATCATTCTCCATATGCCATTGCTACTGCCACCAAAATGAAGAGGCTTAGGATAGGAACTGCACAATAAGTGTAAAGATACAATTTAAGTATCACCTTACTTAGGGCAAATGTGTGGAACGTCATTTAAACTCATTGAAAGAGAGGGTGTGGTATTCTTGCCTACTTGGGAATTAATTAATTTAGGCAATCTTTGGAGACAGCGTTCTGATATCTACCATTCAGTGGGGGAAAAAAGTAGAACAAAGATCAAAGAGTTAAAAATTGATGTGATTTTGCTTACGGCTCATGGACTCCTTCATGCCTTACTTACATGCTCCTTCCTAACTCTTGTTTTCTGATAGAACACCAGCAAATACATGAGATCTTCCTTTTTTGCTTTCTCACTGGATTCGTTCTGGACCCATCACCGTGCCTAAGTATTGGTGGCTGCAAAGGGTTGCAGCTGACCACACCTCAAGTACTGCTTGGCACTTTTAATTGATGTGCTAGTTCTGGAACTGCTCTAACATTCTTTGGTCTTCTCTCCACACTGGAGAGTGCAATACAGATATTCAGGTAACCCTAACATGACCATCATGCTGACAAATGCAAACAAAACAATGTTACAAAACAAGACCACGGACAGAGGCCATTTTGGATTTGTATGATACTCTGCCACTCTCAGAAAGAGATGATTTCAAATACATGTGAGTTTTGGGGGTTTTCTGTTTGTTTTTTAGCAAAAGTATAGATGACCATGCCTTGGGTGTTTGCTAATCAGCAGAACATTTTCAGTTACTTTCCTTTTCACTTGCCCATATCAGAGAAAAGCAGTATTATGGATACAAAAATAAAATTGGTAAGACAACATTAAAGTTTTGCTAATTTACAGGCAAATAAAGAAGCGTCTCCAGATGTAGGTTAAGATATATTGCTAGACAACTTCAACATGGCCGAAGCAAGTAGCGCCAATCTAGGCGGCGGCTGTGAGGAAAAAAGGCATGAGGGGTCGTCTCCACAGTCTGTGCCACCTGGCACTACCATTTCAAGGGTGAAGCTCCTCGACACCATGGTGGACACTTTTCTTCAGAAGCTGGTCGCCACCGGCAGCTACCAGAGATTCACTGACTGCTATAAGCGCTTCTACCAGTTGCAGCCTGACATCACACAGCGAATCTATGACAAGTTTATAGCTCAGTTGCAGACTTCTATCCGGGAGGAAATCTCTGACATCAAAGAGGAGGGGAACCTGGAAGCTGTCTTGAATGCCTTGGATAAAATTGTAGAAGAAGGCAAAGACCGCAAAGAGCCGGCCTGGCGCCCCAGCGGGATCCCAGAGAAGGATCTGCACAGCGTCATGGCACCCTACTTCCTGCAGCAACGGGACACCCTGCGGCGCCACGTGCAGAAACAGGAGGCTGAGAACCAGCAGCTGGCAGATGCCGTCCTGGCAGGGCGGAGGCAGGTGGAGGAGCTGCAGCTACAGGTCCAGGCCTGGCAGCAGGCCTGGCAGGCTCTACACAGAGAACAGAGAGAGCTGGTTGCTGTGCTGAGGGAGCCTGAGTGAGGAGACCGCCAGGCCCAGAAGCAGAGGGCAGTCAAGGTCAAGAGCCTGTGGCCAGCATGCCTGGCCTGGGCGGCCTGCCTCTGAGAACGGCTGAAATGGTGCCCAGTCCCTCAGCAGTGATGGAATTTGCTGGAGGACTAGGCCAGAGAAAGCTTCATTGCCACTGTGCCTTTTGGGTACCCTTGGGGTTGGACATACACCCCCTTTAGATTCCTCTGTTTCTTCTACCTGGATAATTCTTGGCCATGTTCTCTCTTCTCTAGGTTCAGGTCAGCTTTGCCCCTCCGCCCCACTCCTGCTGGTTCCTGAGCCCTTTTCCCTGGGCCTGGCTTGGAGAATCTGTTTTCAATCTCCACTGATTGCCCCCTTGCTGCCCAGCCCAGGGGCCTTTACCATGTTCTCCCCACATCCGTAAATAAACTTCCTCCACTACACTGTAAAAAAAAAAAAAAAAAGATATATTGCTAGAAAATAAAATTCCTAAGATACAAAGTTCCTTATAGTACTTCCTCTTCCTGGACTCACAGGTGAGTTGAGCAATCAGCTCCATACCAACTTCACCTTAGCCATCCAGTTGGCTGAGTCTTCCTCACCCAGTGCACCCAGGCTCCCACTCCTCCCTAGAGAGCTACAAAGTAAGCCAAATGTTCTCAGCAGGCAGGGCAATAGATTTGAAGCTGGAATAAAGCCTCAGCAAACACTGACTCTACTAGACTGTAGCTGGTATTGTTTTAGTTGAAAAAAGGGTGCTTAATGACTAGCCCAGAAAACTTCTTGTCCTGCCACAGTGTTTATAGTGTGTTCAATGGCCCAGTTCACTAGGGCTTTACTTCCCCAGCATCAATAAAACTGTATGATTCTGGTACAAAGTTATTGCAACTAATTCAATGTCTCAGAAGGAAAAAAAAAAAACTGCATTTGATTTCTGAAATGACTGTGACACTAAAAATTAGGGGGAGGGGAACCCAGTAATTTTGGCCATCCTCATGCAGATCACTGTGAGTCTTGCTATAAGCCTGTATGAACTAAACGTAGTTATAAAATTCCATGTTGACTCAATCCCAGTCAATGTCCAAATTCCACTGTAACAAAATCCATCTTAATTCACACATAGTGTTTTCAGACGGTGGTGATGACACCAAGCTGGCACAGGGCCTCTTTGCAGTAAACAGGTTGGGAAGGGGTACATTTTTTATCGCAATAGGAGTATTAAGGAGGAGGTTTCACACATAGGTTTTCTCTCTCTGCCTTCCTAAGAGAGATGCTCCACTTGGATAGATGGTAAAGCAGTATAGGTAGGATGTGAAAGAGAAATAATTAGAGGGGATAGTTAATTGCTCGTTGAAAGCAGAATTAAAAGGGGAGAAAAACTTTTCTTTTCTCACAGCAAACAAATTAAGTTTCTTGAATTTTACTTAACACTATTTTCCTACTTGCTAGAATGTCTAACTTCTGGTTTTTGGTTAAAATAAGGACTCCATTCTTATAATCTTCATTTCCTCCACAAAATTATTTATTTCACTTCAATATTCAAGAAATAGCTCAAACCTCAAGGCAGTTGCCCAGAATCCACTTACTATATCTCATAACCAAACTCAGTGGCTTTCTCAACCTCTCAGATACCCTTTGCCTTTCCCATTTCTCTGTTTGCCCTTGACTTCCAACTTCACACATGTTGGCTCTGAATTACACGAAAGCGTTGCCCCCACTACCACTCCAATACCACACCTTATGCCAATATTCTTTTTTCTGATTCCTTCCTCAGTGAGCTCATTGATCTCATTCGCTTTCTGTTCTAATGACAGCCTGACTGTGGCTGAAACCCAGGAGTCATCACCAGGCCTGACCTCTCTCATTCCCCTTTCACACTTGTTCTTCCAGATGCCTGCAGGACATCTCACTCACATGTCAACTAAACTTGGACATGTGAAAACCTGAGCTCTTCTTCCCCCAACAATAAGCAAGTGTTCTTAAACTCCCTAGTGTTACTTTTGTCCTCCCACACCCCTAGGCTCATAAATTTAAAATTATTTGTGACTCTCTCTTCTTTATCAACATTCACCCTAACAAACTACCATTTCCACCTCCACAATATCTCCCTGCTCTATCCATTCCTCCTCAATTTTAGATGTGGTTCCAGCTCATGTCCTTATTCCCTCACATATGAATTAGTTAGTCCCTAGCTCACCCACACACCTTCAGTTTCTTCTCAGTACTGAATTAACAGAATAACCTCACACAACAGGTAAAGCATCTTACAGAGCAGTTTAACACCCTCATTTTCCTGATGAAAAGCTAAGGCTCAAAAAGGTGAATTAACTTCCACAAGTTCACATACATAGTTGGATGTGAAGCCAGGGCTACAAAACCCAGGGTTCCTGACTTCCAGTCCAGTGTTCTGTCCATTTTATCAGAATGCTTCCAATACCACATCAGTCACCCATGGCCAAGGCCCACTCTGAGTCTTCATACATCACAGGGAACAAAACCTAAAATCTTCCACTGTACTATTCAAGCCACTAAAAATACTTTCACTGCTTCTCCAGATTCATTTCTCATTACTCAGTGCTATAACCCCTCTTCCCTAAGTCATTCTCTGTCACGCTCTTACCAACATAACTTAACCCCACTACTAGAGTGATACACACACCATACCCTGGACAGTCCTCTACTTTTATACATATTACAGCCCAGAGAACAAGCTGTAAGACCCATAAAGAGCCAAACAGGTTTACATTTTCAATTCTCATTTCAGAGAGAAAAAAAAATAAAAGCTCAAATTACCCCTTATCTTTTGAAGGAATTTTGAAAATGTATTTTCTTCATTCATACAAAGTCTTTAATTTTATTCAGCTGTTAACATGAAACACATAGCCAATTATTTAGGTTCAACTGTTAACTGGCCACTTACCCTACCTCATTGCCAAGATTTAGAATATGAAATTTTATATCTTTTTTCATATTTGCAATGTTGCATACCAAATCCTCTGCATTTTCATTGCTTTACATTGATGGATGTTTACAATCTGCAAAACTCCCCAAGAGACTAACCAATGCAGATTTTGAGATGATGAACTAAGATGAGATAAATGAATGGAAACTCACTCTTTAAGTGACCAACTAATTGATTATTTTCCTATTATAATGATGGCTGTTTCCCCATGCAATACTGTAACACTGTATTGCAGAGATTATGGTATCAATACCTCCTAATTCATTAAGAATCCCTTCCACATCTTTTTCTCCTCCAGTTATAAATCTACCTCCCTCTTTCTTGACCTGATTCAGTATCATTCCTCAGTTGCCTTGGAGATATTCTGATTTAAAATATTATAATTATAATATTGTTAACTTGTTGATAGGTAGTCTTCATCCTCTACCAAGAATTTTCATGAATATACATTTTAAGAGTATCCAACAAGACTTACATACTTCAAAGAACTGGGTCTTAGAGTTATTTTATCTTTTCCAGGACTATATAGATAGCATTTTGCAGAAAACAAGCACACTATAAAGGCTTGCTAACTAAATGAAGGGGGGTTCTAAAATGAACTGTTTGGCCACTGTACATTTTCTTCTCAGAACTGAATTTTGTTCTAACCAAATATGCTAACCCAAAAACAAATAAATAAGAACTAATGAATGAATCCTGCTTGCATGGATTTCAGGCAGTAACACAAATTAGCAATTTACACTGTTTCTTTTTTGTCGTTTGTTTTTAGGACTTGCCCCTAGCAGTTCAAACAAGAACACTGACTCTGCTGGCCCTAATGAGACCTAGAACTGTGCTGAATGATGTTGGAAAACATTCCCCAGATCTTTTAAGACGTGAAGTACAAGTGAAATAGACAGGGCTGTAATATCCCCCCAAGCCTACAGTGAATTTGGAAATATATCTCAGAGTTGTCTCTGTTTACATTTTCTCATAGTTCATATGGCACTGTAATATATTTGTTCTTAGTCACAATGTATTGCTTAAGCTACTCTGAAATGGGAGCGGCCTTAAAGAAAACCCTGCCTGTGAATGAGATGTGGTCATGAGACATGGGAGGAAAAGGAGGTGGAGAAAGAAAAGCAGGACAAGAAACTGAGACCTGTTTAAAATAAAATGAGGTGAATAGAAACACACTTTAAGAAACAGACTCAATGGAAAGGCTAAAAGTAAAGTAGCAATGTGGACATCTTAGATAGTGAGCAGTTAACTCAAAGTAGTAACAGCCAAATCACAGAAAAGTGCCTCAAAAACCACCCGTGTGCCACTTCAGTTCGTTGGTCAGTGAACAGTTTCTGCTACTGATGAACACACACCAACCAAAAAAGCAAGGTGCTAGGAAATACAGAGAATTCCCTCTTCTACTGTTTGCAATCAACAAGACACTAATTGTTCTTGGTTGAATGGCTTATTCTGAGAATTCTTCTGACAGGAGGGATCAGATAGCATCTGTCTCTTACGAGCAAAGGCATTAAGCCAATGAAGAGTTCTCATTATTCCAGACAACAACAAATGAAGTCAGAGCACGGAACCAGGTGGTATCCTGCTCATAAAACCACTTGATGCATCAACATTGTCCTTTTTTCTTAGCTGGGCCAACTAAGGGCTACCTTCCTTAGCTGCATGATTCTTAATGAAATAAAATTATACCAATCTGAATGTCTCTTAAATATTTAGACATAAGTGCTCAACAGTGTAGTAATGCCACCAACACCAGGCCCAGCAATTTATCTATTTATTTTCAAAAGTTTGAGCAAAGTAGTACCTTATTACATTATCAAGGCCAACAAAAGTCATATTTTTTCTACAACATTTTTTATCCAACAAATTCATTTATATCTTGTTTCCACCACTCCAAATGTTTAAAAGCAAAAAGGCAGCATGACTTTTATTAAAATAATTTAATTCAATAACATAATTCTGATTTTACTTCCTATGAGAGGTATTTTTTTTCTAGCCACTTGCTTTATCCTATTAATTCATTTACATCTGCTACTTTGTGTTTAAAAGCAAAAAGCAGCACGTTTCTTATAAAAATAATTTAACTGAAAAATAATATTAATTTTGATTTTTCATTTCCTTTTCATCTTCTTCTCCCTCTGATATTATAAATTTGCATAGGTTAAGTGTAGTAATATTGAACCTGACTTATGTATTCAGAAGGTGAACAAGGGAAGGTACAAAACATAGTAATGGAACTCTAATGTGACTAAAGGAACTCACACATTTCCCTAATCTCAGATCACAGACATTACACAATGCATTCAATGTCATTTTGCACCCAATCATGGCTATCCCTTGATATGAAGAACCAACATGTCCTAAATAAAATCTCTGCACTCCCTCATCAGTCAGTGCCTGCAACTAGTTTAGAATTATACTATAATTAAACTGAAACTCTAATTAAAAGTACTGGGCTAACGTGATATGAAATGTTCACAGCCCAATTATGTCTACTTGCCATTGTCCTCTGGTGTGTATAGATGATATCTTTTTATAAAAATAATGGAACACAGATTTAGTAATGACATCCTGGGCAGGATGTCCTAATAATTTCCAGGGTCAGTCATTTCCTTTCCAAAGTATTTTCCCCTCTTCGTGGTTCTGTTATGCATCCCTGGTTTCCCTTAATTCCTCAGAAACATATCCTAGCTACTGACCAAAGTGCCCTTCAAATATAATTAACTGATAAATCCTAGATAGACACCATACTATGGTTACCATGTTTATCCAATAAAACAAACAAAAATCCCCCTTTTTTCTCATTTGGTATTAATGGACTTATTCGTCACCGTTGGTCCTAAATTATGCTGAAGACAGACTAAAGTACCGTGATCTTTTCGCAAACCTATGTTTTCTCAAAAATAGTAGGTTTCAGTACCACTAACCCTTCTTTTTACTTCCTTCTCTAGAAGCCTTAATGACAAATGCTTAGCAAGACTTTAAACTCCTAACAGTAAAATTACAACTATTTTGAAAACGTAATGCTTGCTACAGGTTAATTTCAATCCTGTTTGTAATCTTAATTTTTAAAGTAAATTATTAACCTTCAATAAATTTCTACCTACAGGCTTTATAGTAGTTACAACAAATTTGAATAAGTCTGAGTTTGTGATGCTAATTTCATTGTTGTTGAGCCAGTTATCAAGTGATAATACTTACATATATTTGTTCCCATGGTTACAAGTAAACTAGGGAAGAAACTATTTCCTAACTAATCTTTTATAAAGTAAACTTTTAAAACACAAATAAGTCACTTGAAATTTTGTTAATGCTTTATTTTAAAATATTGAATTATACTCCTGAAATACAAAATGAGGCAATGGAAAATTGCACCAATTTATATTTTTTCTGCTAATAGTGTCCTCAAAAATAAATTTAATTAGCATAGTTTGTTCAAATCAAATCACATTTTTAAACTCAATAGTTTCCTTTCCTTTCAGAAAATGCAAATCAAATCCACAACTCTAACTACTATAATTTTAATTTGCTTCAAAACACATACAAACATAATAAAAATTAAATTTTCATTTTAACAAGCAGACAGTCTTAACAGGAGGCACATGAGATCAAATGCATTAGACTGAGTTCTCTGAACCCACAATGAAAAGGAAGAATGAGGTCCATATATGAAACGTAAATTATATGAAGTTTTAATGCTACCCGCAAATAAATACAAGCTATATAATTACAATTCAACTGTATGATTAGGAAAATTATCAGAAAAACCTAGTTGTCTCTAAAAATGTTAACCTATGACTTTGTGGCAATCAACCCATAATCACTTTTAAAATCACTTAAGTAATGACATTCTAAATTTAGAACAATTGGTTATATTAGTACACATCACAAATTTATCATCAGGTTCTAAGCAAGTAACCAGCTATTGTGCTATTTAGTCTTCATGTAGTTCTGCTGCCATCAGATTTCCAACCATTTCTTTCACTGGGAAGAAAACAGAGTGAATGGAAAAATTTCCTGGCATCGCATACCCATGTAACCTTATATAGATCTATATCATTAAAATGTTTTACCTAGTAAATCATTCATTGAAAATGCATGCGCGCACACACACACACACACACACACACACAGATCATGCCTAATACCTAACAATCACTGTCACTACAAAGGCAAGTTCCCAGTCATGAAGAGACACAGAGATAAGTTGCTGTCCCCATGAGGAATGCTAGTGAATGAAGGAAGAGCCCGTGGAAGAGCGATGGAGTAGCTCTTCTAAAGACCAAGATTGAAGGTAATCACCACCAAAGAAAGGATTTCAAAGCAGAAGAGGGATGTTGACAAGGTCCAAGAATAAACAGAATGGTGCTTCTGCTGGAAATATGTTCTTAAGTAATAAATCAATAATAATCAGACAAGCAATGTCTGGTTCTATGAAAAATACTTGTAGAAACAAAGAATAATCAGCAGTCTTTCTTGATAAATACACTTTTCAAAATCTACATACCATCTTTTCATTTTTATGACGAAGTCTGAAGACAAGCTATCCTCATTTTGACCAAGAAGCAAACAATTGTTTAATTAATGCCACTTAAGTAGTGACTGGCAGAGTTTACATTTGTGTTCAATTTTATTTGAATTCTAAAATGTATGTTCATTAAATAGTTTCATCTTTTCTCAATAATCCAGCTGTTAGAAATTAACCCACAGAATACTACTAAAAATGCACAAAATTCTGTTATTGTTTAAAAAATAATAATAATAAAAAGGCGGTGACAGCTTTTTAGTTAAATTAGTTCAAAAAACTAATAAAAAGGGGGTGCTTGTCTGATTATTATTAATTTATTACCTAATAACATAGTTTCAGCAGAAGCACCATTCTGTTTATTCTTGGACCTTGTCAACATCCCTCTTCTGCTTGGAAATCCCAAGTATTTATTAGTAACATGGGTGGAGTGGGAAACTATGACACTATTAATATATTATACAGACTTTTTATGACAAACATGAAGAAAAAGTTTAGGGGAAAAAATCACGTTACTTCAAAAAGGCAGAAAACAAAATTATATCTATACTCTGTTTATAATTATTGAAATAATTTATTAATATGGCCAGGCAAGGTGGTTCATGCCTGTAATCCCAGCACTTTGAGAGGCCAAGACTGAAGGATTGCTTGAGCTCACGAGTTCAAGACCAGCCTGGGCAACATGGTGAAACCCTGTCTACAAAAAAATACAAAAATTAGCCAGGCGTGCAGGCATGTGCCTGTAGCATCCAGCTACTGGGGAGTCTGAGGTGGAGATGGCAGTGAACTGAGATCGTGCCACTGCACTCCAGCCTGAGTGACAGAGCCAGATCCTGTCGAAAGAGAGAGAGAGAGAGAGAGAGAGAGAGAGAGAGAGAGAGAAAGAAAAGAAAGAAAGGAAGGAAGGAAGGAAGGAAGGAAGGAAGGAAGGAAGGAAGGAAGGAAGGAAGGAAGGAAGGAAGGAAGGAAAGAAAGAAAGAAAGAAAGAAAGAAAGAAAGAAAGAAAGAAAGAAAGAAAGAAAGAAAGAAAGAAAGAAAGAAAGAAAGAAAGAAAGAAAGAAGAAAGAAAGAGAGAGACAGAGGGAGGGAAGGAAGGAAGGAAGGAAGGAAGGAAGGAAGGAAGGAAGGAAGGAAGGAAGGAAGGAAGGAAGGAAGGAAGGAAGGAAGGAAGGAAGGAAAAAAAGAGGAAGGAAGGGAGGGAGGGAGGGAGGATTTGTGAATGTGAACACAGAAAAAATCTTTAATTGACATAGAGATCACTTTGGTTGTGACAGAAATTCAACTCAAACTAGCTCAGAAAAAAGAAAAAATGTATTTTGTGGAATCAAAGGAACTGTTGAATAATTAAACTGCAGGATACACAAGAAAGAAGCTAGCTCTCAACAACTGAACCAGAGAATTTTAACATGACAGAGCACTCCAGTTCCTCTCTCTAATTCGCTTATACTGCTTGCTTCACATGGCAGGAAAGCTGCATGCCCACTCACATTTTAAATTTTGCAATGTTCACTACCTGTGAGAGGATGGCTTTCTGAAGTAGGACTCATATTTTCCTGATGTAGCTCAGGAACCCACCTCCTGGATAAAGGAAGGCAGGACAACTTGACTCAAAGTCCCTCCAAGACTGTGTTGGGCTTCAGAAAATCACACAGAAGTATGGCACTGTAGTACACTGGGAAACTGGGAAGGCCTCAAAAACAGCCTCAGAAACAAAGCCTTGTTCTGACTTTCTGCTACCCTTCTGTCTCTTATCCCTCTATCTCCCCTGAAGCAAGTCATAGAAAACAAAATTTGTTTTCCCCAAGGCAACTCCTTTCCTCCAAAACAGTCCATAAAACCCAGAAAGGTCACCCTCTCCCTTCTCCATCCTTCCCTAAAGAGCCTCATTCCAGCGGGGTAGTCCTGCAGCATACCCAAGAGGAAGCAATACCACAGAAAGGCCAAGAAGAATGAACAGACAGGTGTTCACAAAAGGGAATGATCTAATAGTAACAGAGTGATGGGGGAGTGTCCATTCTTCATCAATTCTAAGCATAAAAATAGAGTTTTCCCTGGGTCTTTGGGTCTTCGTTTCATAAGACTCCCAGGTCACATAAAACTTGATTAAATAAATTTGTTATGCTTTTCTCTTGTTAACCTGCCTTTTGTAACAGGAGCGGTCGGATGAGACCCTTATCACCAGTAAGAAAAGGTATCAAACCTTTCTGCCCCCAAAACTGCATTCAATGAGGTGTAGATTCCTGTATTACTCAGGGTTCTCTAGATGGACGGAACTAATAGGATAGTTGTATACTTGAAGGGGAGTTTACTAAGGACATTCATTCACACAGTCACAAGATGAAGTTCCACAACAGGCCATCTACAAGCTGAGAGGCAAGGAAGCTAGTCCAAGTCCCAAAACCTCAAGAGTAAGGAAGCTGAGAGTGCAGCCTGTAGTCTGTGGCCACAGGTCTGAGAGCCCCTGGCAAATCACTGGTGTAGGTCCAAGAGTCCAAAAGCTGAAGAACTTGGAGTCTGATGTTCAAGGGCAGGAAGCATCCAGCACAGGAGAAAGATGAAGCCAGAAAATTCAGCAAGTCTGCTAATTCCATTCTAGCTGCGCTGGCAGCTGGTTAGATGGTGTCCACCCAGATATAGGGTCTGCTTCTCCCAATCCACTGACTCAAATGTTAATATGCTTTGGCAACACCCTCAAAGACACATATTGAAGGATACTTTGTATCCTTCAATCCAATCAAGTTGCCACTAGATATTAACCATCACAATTCCCAAAGCAAAATCTGGATGCTGTTATCAGAATGGAGAGTAGATACCGGGCATTCACAAGCCAGATGCCTACTTTCTAGGAGCCAATAGAATGCGCTGTTTCTAACATAAACAACAGCAGATAATTTTCTTTGAAATAAGGGTTCCACCTCACCTTTCTTGTTGAATATGCTGGATAATGACACACTAAAACTGCTTACTGGAGCGCTCACAGCAAAACCTCCATATTTATGGTTAGTTTTGCCAATAAGCCCGTATTTAGCATTTCTGGCAGTAAGTAGTAAAGGTATATGGTTCAAGAAGAAAAGCGTCATACATAAGTTGGCATAATGGTACTGAAGTTTTGCAATAAATAAATTTAAATGTCATTTAATTCTTTGAAACCTAAAGGGAATTCTTAAAAGTAAATTTCAACTATGAAGAAAATGCAATAAATATTTTTTCAGCTTGTACCAATAAATAGAGTCTTTTAAAAGTAGGAAGTTTACTAAAAAAAAAAAAAAAAAAAAAAAAAAAACTACAAAGCCACTGATCTCTAATGGGAAAGAAAAAATCTCTACTGTATATTAAAATAATCTCTTTTCCTCATAATTTACATTTCTTTATTTTTACCATTAATAGGAGAAAAAAACATACTTAAAAAATAATTAATTAATAATTCATGTCATTCTCTAGTACACTTTCCACAAATCATAAACTTCTGAAAACATTGCCACAGCAACCAATATTAGTGCCATAAGTTGAGGAGTGCCTTCAGGTATTGAATAAAGTAATATATAAAGAGAAATATTTTATTTTGAATATGGAACACATTTTTACTGATATGCAGAAATAGATAACAAATTGGTTTCATGATGGAGAAAAACTGCATAAATTGTTCCAAAGGCAGTTTATGTTTATTTTCACAGTTAAGAGTAAAGCTCAGTGCATTCTCCTGTTTCTTCTTATCCTGGTAAGAGTCATGCAAGCAGAGCAGATAATGGGTTGATCCATGAGCTGGAACAAACTTCACTTGGAAATGATGCATATGCTCAGGCCTGAATCATAATAACTAAAGTGATGGTAACGTGGTTTCAGAAATTAAACAATACTTGTCATATAACTCTCTCAGTCATATAAAATTAAGGAAAATATAAAATCAATAGAGTCTAATTTTATTCCTTTCATGTGTGCCCATGTATCTGCATTAAATTACACTATATGAAAGGCACATGGCCACATACACATTGTCTGTTCTTCACTTAATTACCTCATTAAAAGGAGGATCAGGAAAAGAGTCCATGTATTCATTGTAAGTTTTGTTTTCCTATACAACTGACACAATTGTAAATTTGTAGGAAATGTTTCATGAGCTCAGAAATAAACTTTTTATAATTTCCCATGTCAACCCCAATGTAGATATGTATACAGTATAATCCATTCTGCATCTGCATTTTCAGGAAGGCTTCCCACACTTACTCACCCTCAATGGTCATTGTATTACATTTTTACATCTGTATCATTTCTTCGGGTATGCTGAAGCTTAACTGTTTACCAAAAAAACACTACTACATTTTAAAGACTATTTTAAAACATGTAACATACTAAACATATTTAAGTAATTAAAAAGTGCTCAATTCATCAGACCAATCATAGGTGTTAACATGGTCACTTTAACTCAAACAACTGCTCTTCTCTCCTCTTTCCTTCTCCCTGTTCTTTCACCAAAAAAAAAAAAAAAAAAAAAAAAATCTTTTCCGAAAGATGACAGTCAAGAACAGACTACAAAAGCATTCTTCAACTGAATCGATGTGACTAAAGTTGGGGAAAAAAATGAAGCTGAGTTTTGCTGTTATTTGAAAAGTTAATTCATGACAAGAAAAATGTTAACAGTGTTTGCTGACCCTACTCATTCTGAGCCATGAAATTGCTCAAGCCAGAGCAAACTGCCAACCATGACAAGAGTAAAGGATTCTGCAGATGCATCATTCCTACACAGTATAGCCCAAGGTGAACAGTCCATGAGTATTATACACTAGAACGCAGAGAGCTGGGTACAGAAAATAAGGGGAGGAAAAATGCCAGAGGCAGTATATGGTCATACCACCCAGGCCCCAATACTGGGAAGTTCTATCTTCATGAGAAGCAGCACAGCATGGTGATTAACAGCATTGATTCCATAATCACACTCCCCACGTGTGAATCCTAATCTGTCATTTTCTAGCCGTGTGACCTTGGGCCAGTCGCTCAACCTCTCTGGGCCTTCATTTTCCCACATAGTAAAATGTGTATGTATTAGTATACGAGGACCAACATAGCAAAATACCACAGACTTGAAGGCTTAAATAATTAATTAATTTTCCCATAGTTTCAGAGGCTGGAAGTCCAAGATCAAGATACCAACAAGGCTGGTTTCTTCTGAGGACTCCCCTTGATTTCTGGATAGCCACCTTCTGCTCTTCTGTCTTTATTTCTATGAACACACATTCTTGGAGTCTCTTCCTCTTTCTATAAGGACATCGGTCATAGTAGATTAGGGCCCACTTTTATGTCATCATTTAACCTTAATGATCTCTTTAAAGGCCCTCTCTCCAAATACAATCACACTGGGGGTTACGGCTTCAACATATGAATTTTGGGGAATACAATTCAATATATAACAAACAGTATAAAACAATAATAGCTACGTCATATGATTGTGGTGATGATTGGATGTATTAATAGACATCAAGTGCCTGGAACATGGGAAGTTCTATATAAATGCTTACTATTAGGCTATGCTCCATTAAATTTACATGTCTAACAAGTATCCACAAATCACAGCATCAGGTGGATGAAAACAGACATTTGCAGTCTGTCTTTAAGATTTCTTGTATTGGAACAGTGATATCTTTAGGGAAAATGAAGGACACATCTTGCTGATAACATCTATCTCGATTCAAAACCTGGGTGGTTAATATAGAAGTGTTAGTGGTTCCTAACCAGGAGCAAAACCAATAGATAGCTTTGATTTTCTCACATTCCCAGTGGGACACAAAGGCTTTTTGTGTCTCAGGATTATGTGCTGATAAAGAATGCGGAAAGAATGTTTATGAGGAAGCAGACAAAAGCAGCCTGGCTCCCGCGTATCCACACTTGGCAGCTGTAATGCAGTTTCGGCTACACCAATAATTTCCAATTATTTTTACCTGCGGCCAATTCTCGAGCTAGAAGACCGTGATGAGAACATAAGATTAATTTAGACAGGCTCAGGTACTCATGTGAACACCAAAATCTGCCACTAAAAGAAACATCAGGCTTACATTAATCTATCATTTTTTTTTCTCTTGTTACCTTTTCAATCGCCCTTCATGATCCTGGTGAGGGTTCTGTGTGCGTGATAGATGGAGAATGGAATGGCGGACGGCAGCATAACAACAGCAGCAAAAGTTACCGACCACAAGCACAGACACTAAAAACGAAAGCTGCTTGGTAACTAACAGACTAATCTTCAAGGCAGGAAGAATACTTGGCAATGAAAGCTCCCCTGGGAACTGATTCACTACTGTTCACATTTGCTTAAATGAATTTAACATAATCTTCTAATTGTGGAAGTCTGATCCTACCACTCCCCTGCCTATCTGCCTAAAACCCTTCCACATCATCAGGTTGCCTCCAAGATAAAGTCATCATTCCCTTGCATCACACCCAGGGGTTTCGTGATCTAGCCCCAACAAATTGCCACATTCATCTCTATTACAGAATCTTCAAAGACACCAGTAGCAGTTCCTAGTGCTTTACTTCTGGGCCCTTCACATGCTGCCCTCTCTACCAAGAAAACCCTCCTCATTGGCTCTGATAACTGCTGTATGTCTTTGGTCTCAATGCTCATATACCTTCCTAGGCAAATCCCATCCATCCACCCCCAAATGAGTAGTTTACCTCTTCAGCATGTTCCCAGAATACCCCAAATCTAACACTATTATGGGATTTATCATACTGTTACACTGTACATATTTAAGCGATTGCCTACTCAAAATTTTCAATAGAACCTTGTAGCCTAACCATCCAAAAATGAAAATTCCAATATATTATGGTGGTTGAGATCAAGTATTTCTGTATCAGACAGACCTGAGTTTGAACTCACGTGGGGCCTAAAGAAGCTGGAACATGGAGACAATAATATTTATTTTACGGCATTTTTGAAAGATTTAATAAGTAAATACACTTGCCACAGCAGCTGGCATGAGGACAAGTTCATAGCCGTTATTTTCATGCTCAGTATCTAATTCATCCCCTACTACTCTATTGAATATAACCCACTCTTCAAGTTGGACTGTTTGGCCTAAAAATAGTCTTAAGTTTTCTCTTCAGCTGAAGTGCCCCATCTCCCAATCTTTGCATATGGAAACCCTTGCCTTCCAAAAACCCCCTGCTAGTGTCACACTTTCCACCTAGCCTTTCTGAGCCTAGACCTGCTTTCTCCCTTCTCTTGGGCAGCCCCCTCGTACTTTTTGGAAAGGGCAGGAGAGACTGATGTTTGCTAATTTTTGTGGCAACCCATACCCCGTATTTTCCCCCAATCCAGAGTGTAATGTCCCACATGCCACCCAAATGTAAGTATTTTAGAAGCTGGAATATGTATTTTTATTGCTCTCTAACAATATCTAGCACGTGGTAGGCACTCAACAATAGATGTTAAATGAATGAATGAGTTGGCTGTTTCTATTACAAAAGAAAGTCAGCATTCACCTCCTTTACTTTTTCCCAAGAGCAAATTCTATTGACCAAAATTCACTGAAAACTGGAAATTAAAACCGCAATTTTTAAAAATTTATCACATACGAATGTCTCAAGCCTAGTTAGAAGTACCCCCTGCCCCCTACACACATACGCGCACACACACACATACACACACACACACACACACACACATACACACACACACATACACATGCACACACATACACATACACACAAACACATACAGAGAAACAACTATACTTACACTGTGGCCAATTCATTGAACACCGTGGTCAATTCATAGATGTCAAAAAAAATCTACCAGCAAGAGAGTTTAGAAATCACCAAATGCAAATGATTTATTTTAACCACGTGGTAACCAAGCACAATGGGTAACTTGGTGTCATCAAGGCACTTTTCCTCCATCTCTTCATCTGGAAACTCCAAAGGTAACTGTCCCCTCATCTATGATGCTTTATCCAACTTCTCCAGATACAGTCAGTAACTCTGTCATCTGTGTTCTCTAAGCACTTCATTCCTATGTGAGTTATAACATTTATCAACATGTCCATTTCTCCAAACAGACTGAAGCTCCTAGAGAGCAAAACCTAAGCAAAGTGTAACATAGTGCCTGGTACACACTAGTGGTTTACCACATTGGTTAGCGTTAAATAGATAAAGAGTAGTTACTAGAACAGGTGTCTGTGGAAGTCTGAGGCAGGAGGATCACTTAAGCCCAGGAGTTTGAGGCTGCAGTGAGCCATGACCTCAACTGTGAATAGCCACTGCACTCTAGCCTGGGCAATGTAGCAAGACCATTTATCTCAAAAAAAAAAAAAAAAAAAAAGTGTAGTTACTTGAACTTGCTAATTGATAAATTTGCTTTAGTTTCTATAAGATTACGTGTTATGCTGACATTCACCATAACCATTTTTTAAGGATATAATGTTTTAGCTAAATTAGGTTTTAAATTTAAAAGATAAAAGAAGCTACATTCTAGTAAATTTTGATAATAATTTTCCTACAAAATATATCCCTGAAATTAGTATACTATACTTCAAATAAGATGTAGGAAGCTTTGTGATTGGCCAGACTTGCAGTGTGTAAATAGGGAACAACTTTGAAACTGCTGCCCAACAGCTGGAGAACTCAGCAGGAGCACTGAAGTAAAAAAACACTTCTATTTCCCCAGGGGCAAAAGGCTACAGCCAAACACAATAGTACAACCAAAACAACAAAAGGAGAAAAAGTGTTTACAGGATTTATCTTGACTCTTTGGGAAGGAAAATAAAATATTACAAGACTTCAATGGAAGTGGCACCACGCCGTCATGCAATCCAAAAGCACTTTAAAATCTGCCCATGATGTTTTCTCTAGTAAACATTTCCAAAAGAGACTGAAACTTGATTTATGTGCGTGAAAGAGAATTAAAGTATACCTCCCTACCTTTTACAACTCACATTAAAACTGTCATAACGCCCTGAAAGTATAGGGGAGAAAGTAAGAGCTGAATTGCTATTTTTCTGACATTAGTAAGCAGTCACACTGTAAAGCCTTTGGATTCTCACAAAAAAAAAAAAAAAAAAAAAAAAAAATCTCAGTTCTCAACTCTCAGGTATGTGTTCATTTTCTAAGACAAACCATTAAAGAAAACATAACAATTTTTAAAATATTTCTTCCTTATATATCAACGCTGTGCAATTCAAAACAAACTATCTGTGTGGGTGAGTGTGTGTATCTATCCATTCATACACAGTCTAAAGAAAAGAAAGTGAATAGGCAAAGAACTTCAAAAACAGCAAAGCTTATCACTCAAGGAAGTTAAAGGAGAATCAATATAGAAAGGTGCCTGGGGTAAGGACCCAGTTGTTTAGAACTGAATTTTAAATGACTACATTTTAAACAAATGCATATGTACATAGACACATACCGTAAATGGTAATATAAAGAGAAGTAATTTTGGGGAAAAGATAAAAGAATGTATAGCCATGTTGCCTAAAAAAGGAATTACGTAAACTGTAAGGAAAAGGTAATACACAAATTTGTTTTTAAATCCTCGTGGAGGCAAAGGCCTAAAATAAAATGTTCCTTAAATGTTACATTTCAAACCAAATACTCAGGCAGCATCTCTCATCCTTCCCTCTCACTAAGTCCCCACAAATCTACCAGCAAGCTCCATCACTCCCACCTTCAAAATACCTTTACCTGGACACTTCTCTCACCCTACAATCACTTAGACTGCAACAATGTCCTCCTAACTGGTTTCACCAAAATCCACGTGACCCCTCCAAACCCTTTATATCACACTATGCTAAGGGCAATACTTACAAAATGAAAATTTGATCATGTCTTTTCCTTAAAGTCGTCACCATTATTTATAAGGTCCTGCATGTTCTGGCTTTTACCTGAAGCCTTGGCCACTCCCACCAGACTCTCCTTCACAGCCTCTTCCCCAGCCATGGTGGGTGGGCTTCTCTCAGTTGCTGCAATGCACTGCATTCTCTCCAGTCTCCACACAGGTGGGACTCTTTGCTTGTATCTCCTGCCAAGCTTTCCTAATGTAAAAATTCCTATGCACTCCTTGGGTAAGACACATTCTTCTAAAACCCCTGTTTTTTTTTTCTGGACTTTCCAAACTTAGGATTACATATTGACAAGTATATGTTTCACATCCATCTACCCTAGACTGTAAAAGTCCAGGAAGAAAAGTCCACAATGAAAAGGACTATGACCTCAATCCCTAAGGCATGCCACAGTGAAGTTGCTCAATATCCAGCTGAAGACTGACAGTGTCCTTCAAAATCTCAAGGAAAAAAAGTAAACTTGATGAGGAAGTCCATCTTAGATTTCAGCAACGTGATTATCAGAAAAAACATTTTCCTAAATCTTGAGGTAGAAAAGTAGAGCGGAATGGGGGCTAGTCCTAAAACCCAGTCCAGTACTAAAGTAGAGAATAGAGAATATTAATTATAAAATGCCTCCTCTGATTATTATATACTATATCTAAGGAATTTGTCATATACTTTGTAACCCTATGGTTCCTCACAGAATGTTGTAAATATGGTTAGCATTTAATGAATATTTGATGAACAACCATTTTTAAGATAAAATATTAAACCAAAGTGAAGTGACAACTTTAAGACCTTGAAATGTGAGATCAGGTCCAGATGTTGTCCTTACATGGTCCTGTCCTGAACGATCAGAAAGACAGTCATGTTTGAAATCATATAATTTCTTTCAGCTTGATCATTAGTAACAACATATGCAGCTTTTAAAATTATTAGCATCCTGTAAGATTTATTATCTTCTAAACAAATATTGTATAAGCCAACTCTAACTGCTTCTTGGTTTATGAAAAGCAAAAGTGTTACAAAGCTATAATAAACTAATGATGTTATAAATAAACTAATGATGTATATAATAAACTAATGTGACATTTTCAGGTGTGGCTTTTAGAATTAGTCTCATAATATAATTATTTATAAACCAAGAAGAATATAATTTTTCTCACAAAATCTTACTCAAAATATAATTGTGCTTGGCATTGCATAAACCAAAGAAGGCCAAGTGGTTCTGGAATCAGTAAAACATTACAGGTAAGAAACATAAAGTTACTTATAAAATAAATAACATCCAAAAAGTACACCATAATAACTCTAAGCCAAAACCCTCCCACATGCACAATAGTATGTGATTAATCACTTATAAAATTGCCTTATGTCAGCTGTCAGAATTGAAGATGGCTATATGCTATACTACCAGCAAGTATTCACATTAGAGGGAAAAAGTAAACATGTATGATCCAGTCAGTAGCAGAACACTAATTTCAACATTAATCATTTTATGATCCCAGGAAGAGGAGGAAATAAGTAACATTAAGCTCACTTTTAAACTATTTTTAATTTAATTATGCCTGGCTATATATACTTTAAAAATAACCATTTTACGCTGAGCTTGGTGGTTCACACTTAATATACCAGCTACTCTGGAGGCTGAGTCAGGACGATCCCTTGAGCCCAGGAGTTTGAGATCAGCCTGGGCAACATAGGGAGACTCTGTCTTTAATAATAATAATAATAATAATAATAATAATAATTTGAACACAAACTAGACTGAAAATAGGTTGCTCTAAATACTTGAGATTTTTATCTTGGTTTGAAATGAGTAAATAGAAAATGTCAAATTTCAATCAGATAAACATTAAAATGAGAGGGTCACCCATTGAAACACCTTGGCTTCCTTGTTTTGATTGAATTCGTCCTATTTCCCCTCTTTTAAAATTTCTTACTCCGTCATTCTTATACCTTCTCTCCCATTATTACACATCCCAGTATTAATACATCCCTATTTTGATGAGCTCTGTCCTCTTAATTTGGATCCAAATTTTAAGTAATTATCACCTACCAAAAAGGTTTTTTTTTTTTTTCCTTTCTATTAGATGTAGCTAACAAATAAACAGTAAAATCTCAGTAACTGGAGGTGGAGTGAGAAGACTAAAAATCACTTTAAAATCTGAATTGCAGAACATTTTAAAATAATATGTTGTGTATATTATGAAGTATTTTTAACAATAAGTAGTTTTAACAACATGTTGACTAAAATACGTCCTAAAGGATTTTTCTCGAGTAGATTTAGATACTTTGCTATTAGCATACTGTTTATGTCTGAATTGTAAAAAAAAATAATAATAATTTTCTTAGGAGCTGTAAATAAATCCCCTGAAACTGTAGTCATCCCGCTTCCTTAACACTCTTTTTCTGTCAACAATGTTAAAAAGACAAATCATAGCCTAGCTTCCATTACAAGCACTCTCCCATCCAAACTATGGACAGTTTGCACTTTCAAAACAGAGCCCTTCCCATCCTGGGCTCCTGGATACTGAGGGGACTTTTCAGGCCTGCCTCTCATTGATACAGCCCAGAGAATCTACATTTGAAATATTTATTTAAGAAACCTCATCACTCGGAAGAATACTGGCTTTTCTTGCCCACTTAAACGAACCAGCTCCCTCCAACCCATGGGGAAGACATTTACTCAGTTCAATAAACAGCACTTGGCAAAGAGCCCTTCCTCTACTTTATTTGCATCCCAATGTCCGCCTCTGCTTTTAGCAAGATGAGGCTAAGGGAATGCTGGAGAACAGTGGCATCAATGCTCCTCTGTCCAGATAACTGTCTGATCCTCTAAAGGTTGAGAAATATATCTAAGTATGACAATGTGCATAACTCAAAGTTTTCAGGATATATACTGAATTACAAGGTTATGCCACACTGATACATAAAATGCAAAATATATATTTTTATAATTATATTCTGGAATTAGGCCACAGAATAAATATGGAATAAAATCATATTATCTTGACAAAAAACTCAGCTGGATGCCCACACATAGATAGATAAATAGAATGAATGGCAGAGAGAGAGAAGACAGGTAGCAGACAGCTACTCTGCTAGCTATTTTCCATTACTGAAATAGCTCTACTCACAAGTTTTACAGTTGATTGGAGGTTTTGTATATCTTTTTGGTTCCTTTGTTGTTGTTGTTTTTAAGTCTTGGATATATTTTTATTCGTCAAAATTATTTCGATGTTCCATTGAGTATCACCATGGGTATTTCAACATAAATTTTAAATCAAGTTTTATTTACGTGGTATTATTTTGTTTTAAAATCAATATGCAGCTTTATTTGAAGACAAATGTGAATAACGAGTTCATACAGGTATGTCCAAAGTACATTTGCCTTCCATTGTTTTTGTCAAGAGTAACACCAAAATAGGAAAAGTAAATATAAAAAATAAAAAATAAAAAAACCTTAGCTTTATTCACAACATCTTGTCATAAAGAAGAAACAAAAGACTATGTAAAAAGTACTCAACAGGACTGATCTCTACACGTGAAACACTGAATTGTAAATCTTCAGGTTCAAAAAATATTTTAAAAGACAATCCATTCTTCTCAAGTCAAACCTGGTAGTCAATTAGTATTTGAAGAGCCAAAGAGCAAGGCATTACAATCATAGTAACTTACATATGTGTAGCTCAATTTGGAAAAGAATATCCAACATAAATTACCCAGTTGGATTCTCACAACCCTGTGAACATCTACAAATTATACATGAATTGAGGATAAGGAAACAGGCAATACACGTTAAATTACTCATTTACCAAATTAGGCAAACTCTGTGCTCTTTGCACTGTACCAGGAAATGCCACGACATAATAGTTAAGAGAATAAACTTGGTGCTTATAAAGTTGTGTGAATAGGATTTATAGTGAACACTGTATGAAACAAGTATAGTAGCTTTCCCACATTTTTGGGTGGACCCACAATTAGAAATTCTCTTTGCGTTGTGACTCAGTACACAGACACATAAAGATATATAAATCTATTCCATTAAAACCAAAGTTTCATGAAACAATACTTTTCTCTTCCTCTAGGAAATGTATGATTATCTTTTTTATTGTTTTTGTTATATTATATTCTATTTCATGGTTGGTCTGTTTTTTTCCTTAAGCTGGTTGCTACTTACTGAATTGAATTCAGTACTCACCAAATGGGTGGTTACATACAATTTGAAAATAATGAGCTGATACTTAGCTCAATGCTAGGACCAGTAAACACTAAAATGTTAGTTATTGAAAATAATTTTTAAAGTTATGTCCCTATAGGTTGGTGGACTCAAAACATTCAAAAGGGATACAATGTTTACCTCTGAAATACTCAGGCAAGACATGTAAACAGCCTAGAGAAACATATACCAATGGCTTCAGTGTCTGATGCAGAGGCAGGTAAAATCCTGATGCTCATGTATTGTTGTCATTATGTCATCAGGCTGCAGTGAAGGAGTGGCTAAATATAGTGAGAAATGAACTAAAAATCTTTATCAGGCCCTGCTGAATAAACAGAATGTTGAAATACAGAGTAAAACAAATTAGAAGTTGTCTGTCAAAAACAGATGCTCTAAAATGGGTCATCCTCGTTAATATAATCATGTGATTAACTGAAAATTTGGGGGGGATGTTGAGGGGGGAGTCTCATTTCAATCACTGTGGCCACTACTGGTAAGCTTTCCAGCCTTATGAATTACAATTTACCTAGCATAATTACATCTTTGATTATGCTTAGCTAATTCAGCCATCACTCTGAATATCAATTAATTGTTAAACTATTATAGGCATAAAGGTAAGAGATTGAGTTTAACATCTACTGACCCCAGGTCATACAGTAGAGACTGGTTTTTAAAAATAAGTCCCTGAGAGTTTATATGAACACATGTCTTTTTCCTATTATATAACCATTTAAGTGCAGAAAACAAAGCTTCCAAACAACTTAGTACTACACCTTTATTAATTCTGAATATGATTTGTCTCTATGTCTTCTCCCACTCAGTTTCCTCAAGGAGAAGGACTATACTAACTGAGAAGAGTTAAAAATCTACATATTGTTTTGCACAGTCTAGGAAATATTTGTTGTGAAATCTATACCCTGTTGCCTGGGATAAGTGCAGTGGCATAATCTTGACTCACTGCAACCTCCGCCTCTTGGGCTCAAGCGATCCTCCTGCCTCAGCCTCCCACGTAGGCTGGGACTACAGGTGCGTGCCACCACACCCAGCTAATTTTTTATTTTTCGTAGAGACAGGGTTTCACCACATTGGCCAGGCTGGTCTCAAACTCCTGACCTCAAATGATCCACCTGCCTCAGCCTTCCAAAGTGCTGGGATTACAGGCGTGAGCCACCAGGCCCAGTCTGAAATCTATGTTTAAACTGTAAAGTTTGGAATGCTTCCAAATTCTTGAAATTGTTCATATATAAGGCAAAGTAAATTTTTTTCCAACTACAAGATAAAAGATTTTATATAAGATATACAAAGAGGAATCATACGGAGAAAATCCATTTTCCCAAAATAAGTAATAAGTCACTTGGGGACTGTCAGCACTTTGTCATATATTACTAAACTCAAATCACACACTCACAAACACACACACACACACCCTTCCCATTAAAAGGGAAAAAAATACATATACAACATATTCACAACCTGCCAATTTCAAGAATTTTTTTACAATATACCTTAACATGTGAGTATCTTAGTTTTAGACACTAGGTTTTTTGTGGGCAGAGCCTAACAAAGCATGTGGAGCACAGGAATTTCCATTTAGCGCTACATTAATCTTACATGACATTTTTTGGAACATGAAATATTTTTGTCCTACATAAACAAATATTATAAGAGCGTATATTAAAACAACATTCCATTTTTCTAACACTGATAGAGATTAAATAATGAAAGAATTTTAAAATTTAAGGGAAATAATCAAAAGTAACTTTAGCTAATAAATAGTAATAACTGCTTACAAGTAACTGATAATTCAGTAGAAAATAATGATAAAAGACGATTAAATCAAAAGCTCAAATGCAGTATTAAGATTAAAAACATGCTTTATATTTAATAATGTATATTTTGTAGATGTTAACAATTTCACATACATACACCCAGAATAAAATTCCATCAAAGTGGCAATGTATATCAGAATTGGATGAAAATCTACCTACTTTTACTGACATGTTGATTCTTCCAATATTTCTGAATAACTTAAATATTGGGTGCTCTTGTGAGCCACAAGAGGTTTGTTAGTACAAAGATTATGTAGTAACTTACAAGCAACATTTGCTGAAAACGCACTACCTACTGTGTAGTATTTGGGAAATATGGTGTTTAGCATGAAAAATGTCCATAATTCAAAGACATTGAAAAGTTTATCTTTTACATAGTCCTAGCAGTACTTAAGTTAACAGGCCTTAAAGAGAGCTTGAATAGTCATATCAATACCTGAGACCAAGGAAAGTCAATTCTGTACAGTGGGGAAATTTGAGTTAAACAGAAAAACAGTCTTCTTCTTGGGGACTTATTCCTGAGATTAAGCTCCACAGTGGATGCACCAAAGCCTTCTGACATCAACATTTTGTATCAATGAACCTAAAGTTTCTTGATAACCAAACCCCCACCAGGAATTTCAAAATGGACCAGGTTTTCTTACACTAAACTGTTCAATTAGGAAAGTGTTACAGAAAGATCCCATAATTAAAGAGGATTATCTCACTGGATTCCTCACACCCATATCCCAAATTATAAGGCATGGAGTAGTGGGCTGAAACCAGCCTATACCAGCTCCTGAAAGTCAGTTGCTAAAATGTTCAGGAATTTTGTGGGTCAGTTATTAGTCACAACTGTTACTTAAAATTAAATTGTATAAACTTACATTTAAATGAATTATATTAAAAACAGAGGTAATAAATCAAAACTTATTTCTTTCTAATTATATTACTATTAATTATATTTGCAGGATATTTACTTCTCTTGTATCCGTATGGTGGAGATACTAAATAAGAGTGTGTTACTATGCATCTCTTCCTAATTTCGGGCTCAGTGATGTCACATTGGTCCTTTGAATTCAGCCATGGTGGCAGTATTTATACCATGGAAACTGACAAGTGCTAAAACCTGAACTTTGGCCAGGCATGGTGGTTCACGCCTGTAATCCCAGCACTTTGGGAGGCTGAGGCAGGCAGATCATGAGGTCAGGAGTTTGAGACTAGCCTGGCCAACATGGTGAAACCCCATCTCTACTAAAAATACAAAAATTAGCTGGGCATAATGGCACATGCCTGTAATCCCAACTACTCAGGAGGCTGAGGCAGGAGAATCACTTGAAGCCAGGAGGCAGAGGTTGCGATGAACTGAGATCGCGCCACTGCACTCCAGCCTGGGTGACAGAGCAAGACTCCATCTCAAAACAAACAAACAAAAACCTGAACTTTTTGGCTTCAGAGCGGATTATTAAACATTACCACCATGACTATTACTTCCTCATTTTCCCAAGTACGTTTTGTGCCCATTCATAAGGATTTTGCCAATTGATGGCCTGATGGTACTTTTTGTACCTCCCACTCTTAATTATATCTTACTTATTTCTAGATCTTCTAAATAGTCTGTAAGGTCATTAAGTGCAGGGACTTAGTCAAGTACATCATTTTGCCCTCTGTGCTATACACACTGCCTGGCACAATGAGCATGCATTTACTATTTGATTAACTTAACCAAACTAACATGAAAGAAATCAGATAAACTGTCATACATATTTTGTTGAATGAAGAGACCACTAGCTCACCAGCCTAACTTTATGTATTTTTTTTTTTTTTTACAGACAAGGTCTTTCTCCGTTGCGCAAGCTAGAGTGCAGTACCCAATCATCACTCACTGCAGCCTTTAACTACTGAGCTCAAGCAATCCTCCAGCCTCAGCATCCAAAATAGCTGGGACTACAAGCATGCACCACTATGCCTGGTTATTATTATTTTTTTGTGCGTGTAGAGACAAGGGCTTGCTATTTTTGCCTACCAGACTAACTTTATTAGGGATAGTAATCAATCCTATAAATGCACAAATCAATGGTTCCTGCCCCAATAAGGTGTTGCCAAAAAGACCATATTAACAACTCAGACTGATATCGCTTGTTTTAACAAGCTTTGAAGGATATTATATTTGACATTCTGTCATAAATGCCAAAGTGTACAGAATAGATATATCCTTTTTGTCATTGCTCACATAAAAGACAACATGTGATGCAACTGTAATGCCAATAAATCAGGTGACAAGAACAATAAGAGTCTTGACCTAAAAGGACACCTCTTATTCTTTCAAAGCATTAGCCTCTGGAAAGGTAAATGCTGATACGACATCCTGCCCCTTCTCTGTTCCCTACCCTTTACTTGACTACATTTGAAAGCAACAGGAAAAACTCTTAACAAAATTATATGCTTTTCTAAAATGTGTTGGCAACTGGAAGCAGCCTGTAGTATAACTGTCAATGAGCAAGGAGCAAGGATTGAGTACTTTCAGCCAATGGTGTGCCAAACTGTGAACAAACTGTGGAGTCCAGGAAAGATCTCAAGTGGATACTTCAGTGAACAGTAAGTAACTGAGAAATTCAAAGGATTACCCTACAGACTCCTGAACCTAAATTAAAGGTAAAAATAACAGCCCTCAAAGCAATTAGCAGGCTTCACCTGGGATCTGTATTCCTGGTAAGAATTAGCTGGGAAAGGGCACAATGTACTGTGCAAAATCTGAAATGTTGCCTAAGGAGTAAGCCATCAGAGCACCTGGGTTCTTCTGGCGATCTCGGCGCTCACCTTTCCTGGTTGTGGGTTTGTCCAATACCCTAGTGCAAATAGATTGAAAGTCAGAGCCTGAATCACACTGGTTAAAATTTATGGCTTCTCATGTACATTATCATATTTAAGCATACCACTATCTAGTGTTTTCATTATATAGATCTCCCATTCTCACTCATTTTCTGATTCAGTATCCTTTAGGTATTATTGTGATGAACATATGCAGCAGCCTGCTTTCCAAATAATAAGTGAGCCATGATTCTGGGGTCCAGGACAAGCATGTATATATCCCTATTTTTAGAACTGTTTCATATTTAAATTTAGATGTGCCATAGAATTTGTGAAGTTTTGTTAATGCTCCTTTTATTAAGACTGAATCTGGTCAACCAGTACACCAAAATGGTAACAACTTAAGAAGTTTACTTTTTTTTTATTTTTTTTGCGATGGAGTCTCACTCTGTCACCAGGCTGGAATGCAGTGGCGCAATGTCGGCTTACTGCAACTTCTGCCTCCCAGGTTCAAGCGATTCTCCTGCCTCAGCCTCCTGAGTAGCTGGGACTACAGGTGTGCGCCACCACGCCCAACTAAATTTTGTACTTTTAGTAGAGATGGGGTTTCACCATGTCGGCCAGATGGTCTAGATTTCCTGGCCTCATGATCCACCCACCTCAGCCTCCCAAAGTTCTGGGATTACAGGCGTGAGCCACCACTCCCGGCCTAAGAAATTTAATTTTTAAATGAAGATGAGTAGCCGGGCGGTGGTTCACGCCTATAATCCCAACACTTTGGGAGGCCGAGGCAGGCCGATCACTTAAGGTCGGGAGCTCAAGACCTGCCTGACCAACAGGAAGAAACCCCATCTCTACTAAAAATACAAAATTAGCCATGCGTGGTGGCACACGCTTGCAATCCCAGAACTTTGGGAGGCTACTCGGGAGGCTGAGGCAGGAGAATCACTTGAACCTGGGAGGCAGAGATTGCAGTAAACCGAGATCATGCCATTGCACTCCTGCCAGGGCAACAACAGCAAAACTTTATCTCAAAAAAGATAAACGAATACACAAAATAAAAAATAACTGAAGATGAGTTTATGAAGACAGTTGCTGCCACCACAATCACAAAGAAGACCTAGGTTAGTAGGAGCATCCAGTCAGAACACAAAGTTGCAAATACTGTAAGGACATTGGAAGGACATTATCTCAGTGAGATTCCAGCCTGCAGTGCAAAGAGCTTCTCTGGTAAGAAAGTTAACAGGGGTTTCTAATATCTGGACTGCACAAGTGTTACACAAGGAAAAGAGAAGTTTGTGTCAATTAAAGCTAGAAAAGATAGTGTTAAAAAGTTGGAAAAATAAAAGAAATCTAAAGCTCGAGTCAAACATAAAATCCTTCTCAAAGTTTGGAAAGGCTTTCCTCTGTGTTGACAGGCCGAGGAGCAATTCTGCAAATGAGCTAATAATTGTCAAAACTTTAGCCAGACCTTTCCACCACATGTGCCAGGACTAAGTGGCTTTACTCAGAGGATAGCAGCTTGAAAAAGTCTTGGGGTTCAAATAGATTTGAAACTACCTCATTGCTTTGTGAACTAAGGAAAATTAAGCAGCTAGACAACCTTCAAAAAGAAAAATGTTATATAGAATTCATAAACACATGTTCTAAAGGCCAGTGCATTTGTTTAGCATATGTGTCAAATGCAAACAGAAGCAATGCTGATATTCCTTCCTCATTCTATAACCATTGGGGAAACAACATACCAACATTCTTAGGCATTAAAGAGATCCCTCTTATCTTGTTGATTAATTCTAATTATCTCATTCTAAATCTGAGTGCCACTCCCAGATAGGACATAATACTTACTGGGATGGGCACTGCTTGGAGTGGCAGAGATTTCATTCCTCCACTTCCTGGTCAATTCTTATTTTAACCTTATTTCCAATTTAGAATTTTCATATTTTATCATCTGAGATTAAATTGTTCTAGAAGGTAAGAAATTGTTTGTAGGTCAAAAACTTCCCACCCCCCTCAACCTACCTAGAGAATTTTAAATGCATTTTCCAAAGATGTTGGGTAGGTTTTTATACATGGCGAGAATCTGATCTCTACAAAAAATTTTTAAAAAATTAGCCAGGTATGGTGGCGCACGCCTGTGGTCCCAGCTACTCTGAAGGCTGAGGCAAGAGGACTGCTTGAGCCCAGGAGGTTGAGGCTGCAGAGAGCTATGTTAACACCACTGCATCCCAGCCTGGATGACAGAGTAAAAGAATAAATTTGCCTCTTGTTTTCACAAACACTGGATTATATTCTATAAAGTGATGCTTGTGGTCTTTGCTATCAGCATATTGAGCTGATTTACTTCAGGCTTCCTATTATCTATTCTCTGGTAGTTTTATTTTAAAGTAAAAGATAATGTAGTTAGATATTTTAAAAGATAACAGCATGAGATTAGATATTCTGCAAACATTGGCAATTTCATTAACAATAATAACTAAAATGGACAAATTTTATTAGTGTGTCAGGCACTCATTTAAGCACTGTAACTCAATATTTCTCAAAACTTCTATCTGGAATGGGTACTTTCCCATTTTGAAGATGTGGAAACTGAAGGAAAGTGGTCAGATCATGTAGTAATAACATGTTGGAACGTATATTCTCACTCAAGTGGTCAAGTTCCAATGTCCGCATTCTTAAACACTATGCTCTATACTATGTGTGGAGATCAGTATTTGATAAGTATTCTTTTACTTAAACATAAAATGGGCATAAAATATCAGTGACTTAACTAACACAAAATCGTTTTTTAAATTTCTATATTTGAACCTTGGGTATATGTAATTTGGTAATTTTAATTTGGCTTAGAAAAAATTTACACTTCTCCAAAATTGCTTTTTTCTCCTTAATTCACACACTAGAGACCATGTGGGCCTCCTTTAAGACTGAAGTTCAAAATCCCCATTTCCTGGTAAGACCATGAGTGTATTTAAATAACTACTGTTGTCCCCTTCATAATGGATGACCAAAAAGTGCCTTATGGGATGCAGATGCCAGGGCAATTAGGTGATGGTCATAGCCCACCCTCATTCCTGGCTTGATAGGACTCTGCCAGCCACTGGCCTCCCTCTCTTGTCGCTGCCTACTACACAGGGCAATGGGCTACAGAAGCAATAGCAGAGAGAGGGCTAATCAAAGTCCAGGCAACAGAGGCAGTTCATAAGCAGCTGCAGGTCAGAGCAAATAGGATTCTGCAGCCAAACAACCAAGGATTCTGCACGTGAATGTTCAGGTTGTAAATGCACACTGACATACGCTGTAGTCTAAGAGGCCGTCCACCAATCTTCCCGATCCTGCTTCCAGAGGGAGAGTTAGTGACAGCAAACCTCCAGAAAACAAATGTGCTCTCTCCTCTGCTTGACTTTGTTTACATTTCGGATTACTCAACTTTCGGGAAATTCCACTTGGTGGAATTTTACTATCATTGTGGCAATGTTTTTGTAATTCTTTTTCGGTAGGCTTTTACTTGTTTGAGTAGTTTCAAGACCATGGAAAGACTACAGATGGACTGGAATTATCCTAGGCAAGTTCTGAAGTGAATCAGCAAACTGAGACAGACAGAGCTTTGATACTTGCCACATCTCAGGAGTATGGTCAGTTACAAAATATATGGTCAGTTACCAAAAAAGCCCCACACTTCATTTGTGAATCACTAGAAGTGGGGAGCGATGCAAATATTACCATGCCTTAAAAGTCATTAACATTACAAATGCTTCACAGGCACTGGGACAAGTTACTGCTGGCTTACTTGCCAGCACACTCAAAACCTGGCACAGCATGGGCACGTAGTAAGGTGTTCAAAGATACATGAAGTGAAAGAATAAATCAAAGAATATAAACCTCATCAGAATCATGTGCAGAACAGCTCTGATGACAAGAGCATGTTCTAGCTCATCATGAAAAATTTTAAAAGGAAAAAAGTATGCACACAGCTTTCTATATATGATATATATAAGTACTTAAAACACATTTACATTCTTTAACAACTTATTTTATAATCACATAATCTATATTGAATATCTGGAGGAAATACAAATACAGTAGACCCCCTTACCCAAAGTTTCACTTTCTGTGGTTTCAGCTGCCCTTGGTCAACTGTGGTCCAAAAATATTAAATGAAAAATTTCAGGCAGGGCTCTGTGGTTCACACCTGTAATCCCAGCACTTTGGGAGGCTGAGGTGGGCAGGTCACCTTAGGTCAGGAGTTCAAGATCAGCCTGGCCAACATGGCAAAACCCCATCTCTACTAAAAACACAAAAATTAGCCAGGAATGGTGGAGGTGGGTGCCTGTAATCCCAGCTACTTGGGAGGCTGAGGCAGGAGAATCACTTGAACCCAGGAGGCAAAGGTTGCAGTGAGCCAATATCATGCCACTGCACTCCAGCCTGAGCAATAAAAGCGAAACTCCGTCTAAAGAAAACAAAAAAATTTCAGACATAAATAACTTTTAAATTACACACCATTCTGAGTAGCGTGATGAAATCACATGCTGTCTCGTTCCATCCTACCCGGGATGTGAATCATCCCTTTGTCTAATGTGTCCATATTGTACAGGCCACTTACCTGTTAGTCACTCAGTAGCCATTTCCACTGTCAATTGAAACAACATAGTATAGTATATATAAGGGTGGGTTCTATATGAGTTTCAGACATCTACTGGTCACCTTGGAATGTATCCCCCAGAGATATGAGAGGGCTACTGAACTACTTGGTAGCATTAAAGTTTATTTATACATACATAGGAAGTACATATATGTGAAAAAAGTTGGGGGGGGAGACTGCACTTTTTGATACATGATTGCAAAATCACCCATTATTCACAAGAACCATGCTCACTCTTCTTTATTATACCACTTTCCCGAACATTGAGAGGCTATGTATCACTTAAACATGCAAATATATGAAGCATTTATTGTTTTCATTTCCATTCTTCAGCATATACACTTTTTGTGCCTTCGGCAATACTTTATCGTCAAAGTTTCTATTCCTAACAAAATTTACATTTTATGGTAGTTTACAAATATAAAACTACTTTCACATATATTATTCATTTTCACCTTAAAAGTGTCTGGTTCAGTAGACCAGACAAGACATTAAAGTCATTCTTCATTGTAATATTCTCATTTTGGTGATAAAGAAATGAGGGATCAAGCAGAAAGGATTGCTCTCAAATCTCAGAAAGTGACAGAGCTCAAGACTGGAACACAAGTCATCCTGTAGCAAGGCCAACGTTCTGGGCATTCAACAGCCTCCTGCATAGATCTCCAAAGGCTCTGGCTCTGAAGTAGGTTGCTGCCAGCTCCTTCACCTCATTCATATATTTCCTGAGCATTTAAGTGTTGGTTTAGATAAAGGGGCATAATGAGTCAACACTAGATAGCAATCTGCTCCAACCGACCAGGTGGTTAGGGCAAATTATTACAAACTTCATCATTTAGGACTGACAGTCATCACATAAGGACATAAATAAGACAGAAAAAGAGTCATAAGTTATTATAATAAGTTATTTATGATAATAGACAAAAGTGTATGAAAACAAGCCTCCAGTGACAGAGGGAAGCACGATGAAGTCAGTAAACCTTCCTTCTCAACCACTGCCTTCACCCCTATGTGCTAGGCCAGCTGCCCTGGCCACTGAAGGGCCATTATGGACCTTTAAAGTGCCTGGGGACTATCCCCTGACCTCAACTGGCACAGCCATGGTCCTCAGTCAAATCCACTAGCACTAACATGTGATTAAAACAGCCTGGGTAAATCTCTCATTAGGAGAGGAGGTAGCTAGGCAAACAGCTGCTACTTCTCTATATTTTATTCATTACTTAGTACCCCAAGATATTTCTTAGAGCAACTCTTCCTAATAATCCCATGTTGCTCAAATATACATAATAAAGTTAGGCAGCAGAGGTTAGAAGATCAAAATTAAAAATAAAATCACCATCATCTCTTGAGCTTTTCAAAAATAGTAGAGTTAGTAGGTTTTGTCTGTGTCAATATCATTTACCATAGCTTACTTTACCCTTTGCTTTCTATTAAAAATAAATAAATGCATACAAGCAAACACCTATACATGCATACATGTATAAATTCTGTCATGACATCTGAAAACCAAGCAGTTATCCAAGATGGTCTCCGCATTCACAGACATATTATCACCTTATATTCAGATTACTATTCAAATCCAATCATTAAGTCAGGTTTATATTTGGAATATTGTTTCAGAAATTTGGAATACAAACCAAAATTTTTTAATCTTAAATGAGAATTATCTATATAGATTACTCTTAAGGAAAATTATATGTGTATATATATATATAGAGAGAGAGAGAGAGAAAGAATACATTGGTATATGATGTATATATATAGTAAGAACACTAACCTATATATTAAAATCTTTAATTTGAGCTCAAGTTCTTCCTACCTGTGTGACTTTGGTCAAGTTATGTCAAATGAAAGGGTCATTAATTTCTAAGGTCTTTTTTAACACCAAATTCTACGAATTTTTAACGTTAGACTAATTCAATACTGAGGCAAGAAAAATAAAATAACAGAAATAATATAAATTCATGCTTTAAAGTAGTCCTTAAAAGGAAAGCCAACAAATACTCTCGGATTAAAAACAGGTGATCTGTAAATGTATACAAGCCTGCCAGACACAAATTGCCTCTTTCCTCTCTTTCTCTTCCACTCTTTTCCACTTAGAGATCAACTAGTAGTCCACAACAGGGAACCATCTGATCCCACTGTCTCTTCCCCATCATCTCCCACCTTCTTTCTTCCCCATCAGAAAGTTTATAAACCCTGGGCTAAGCCAATCAACCACTAACTTCCCCTCAGTCAGAGCCTTAGATTAAATGGTTGGATACATGATCTACTGGATTCAATCACTGTAAACCTTAGAGTCTTATCAGTTGCAACCAGCAGATAATTCACATTTCCTTAAGGGACTTGAACCTGGGATCTTGTTGGGTGGGAGCTGCCACAGTCATCATTCCTCTATATGTAGCCTAAAAAGCTCCTGGAATACCCTAGAACTAAACTGAACAGGCAGAGAAACATCAACTTCTAAATCAAGCTCCACCTGAATTGTAGTTAGGAGAGACAAATTCACCTTTTTTTGCAACCAGTCTGGGTTACATTTTCTGCCAAGATGCAACCAAAGAACTGTCTAATCTTTTAACATTTGTGTACATTCATTAACGAATCTTGACTCTACCAGTGACTCATATAGCCACTTGGGACAAGTTATTACTTAACCCCTCTAGGCCTTAGTTTGTAAAATGGAGATGATCCTCATCTTAAAGGATATTGTGAGGATTTAAAATTATGTAAAACACTGATCACAGGCCCTAGCAGGTCATGGGATCTCAGTAAATGGCAGCTCATATTGTTATTTTTGCAATTGCTTTGGGAAAAGCTCTCTTCTCCAACATGTAAGAAAATAAATGAACCTAATTATTGCTCACAAGAATAAAAGCAGGATTAGTAAAAAAGACAAGTTCTAGAATTTGGAGTAAAATTAGAAAAAGTAACTGTAAAACTCTTGAAGATATATGAAAGTGCCCTCTCAGAGTTTCTCCATCACTACTTCTCCTCTAACAGTGATCAGTCTCCTATTAAACCTCTTTCTTTAAACATCAGTGTCTAAATTAAGTACATATGGAAATCATACTGATTTACAGTTAATTAATTCAATAAATTATATATTTTAAATTTAAGACAATATAGGTTAGGCAGACTTTTATTTACAGTATCAAAAATGTAGAGAATGTTGCTATTATCCCAAACTCCAGCTTCTGATCTCATGATACAGCCAACCATAATGGGTGAATATTAATTTTTACTTCGTGTTTTTTATTAGTCTCTGCCATAACCATGTCATTATGCCAGTATTTTCTGAACCAGTAGTGAACGGAAAAAAAATCTAGCAGTTGTGATTTAATCAGAGACATCACTGTTGAAACAGTTAGCACAAGTAGACACATTTAGAATAGTAAATGGATAACAAAAAACACTTACAGGCTCATTAATAAGAAGGCAATTAGGTCTTCTGGGAAAATTCATTTTCTAAAAGAATGCTAAAGCAAGCTATAAAATGCAAGTAAAATTGTGTTTTGACATGAATAGTGTACACTGTCTATTACATCATAATTTTTCTCTTGAGAAAACTGACAAGAATTTGTTCTTAAATATGAGCACAAAAGATAATAAAAAGAACACCAGTTATATTTAATGCATTCTACCTACTAACTCCCATTCATTAAATTTGACTGTCCTATAAATGAGCTCCTTATTACAAAGATCTTAAATTATACTTAGATGAAAAAGAGAATTATAAAGCAAGAGACTGTTACTAGTAATATCAGAGGGAATAGTATTTCCTGTATCAACATAACATTATGCTAAAAATGATTTGCATATAGCATGTTTGGTTCCTTAAAGAGTATGTTTATCTCTAAATATTCTTATACAAAATATTCATAACCAAAACTAGTCTTATTTTTAGTGTCTTATGAAAATTTTTTTTTTCAAAATCGTCTGAGCATTCTTTAAAAAAACTTCTATAGTACTGTTGTTTTGATGTGTCTGGAATGTTAAATAATACTCAAGCAAATACTGATCAGAAATATAACTCCGGGGGCCGGGCATAGTGGTTCACACCTGTAATCCCAGCACTTTGGAAGGCTGAAATAGGAATATCACTTCAGCTCAGGAGTTCATGACCAGTCTGAGCAACATGGTAAAACCCCATCTCTACTAAAACTACAAAAATTAGCTGGGCATGGTGGCGCACCTGTAATCCCAACTACTTGGAAGACTGTGGCAGGAGAATCTCTTGAACCCAGAAGGCAGAAGTTGCAGTGAGCCGAGATCGTTCCACTGCACTCCAGCTTGGGTGACAGGATGACACTCCATCTCCATAAAAACAAAAGAAAAGAAAGAGACAAAGAAAGGAAAAAGAAATATAAAATCCAAGGAAATGTATTACAGGTTATAATTAATCCTTTTGCAATCCTCTTGAAATTCTACAGTAAAGTGCATGTGACAATCTTTATAAGCTGAGTTTTCTTTGTCCTAGAGCAGTGTTTCTCAGAATTAAATTTTCCATCAAATCACCTGGGGATTTAATTAAAATGCAGATTCTGATTCAGTAAATCTGGTGTGGCTCTGATAGATGATCACAGATCATCACAAGTTTCCAGATGATGCTAATTATATTGGTCCATGAATCACAAAATCCCAGGACACCTTGCAGCGAAGAATACAATGCCCATGAAGCAATCAGGCATCAATCCCTGGGTGGGTAGTGAGGACCCTAGAAAGCCTTCCTCTCTACTCTTGAATTTACTGAATGACCTAAGAAAAATCACATCAAGGAACTGTTGCCAGTCTGCCACTTAAGCAGCTGCTAGGTCACCTCCACTGTCCAACAAGGATTAGGGGAATTTCTGTGGCTGGTCAGCTGCAGCCTTGAACAACATTTGGAGAATCGGCCTATGAGCAGCTGGTTAAGGAACAGGCTGCACTGGGAAGGGTTTATATATATAGACACCAATCTGGAGAAAGATTTATTATTTTATCCTTAAAATATAACAGTATAGTATAGTATACAGTATAGATTATATACAGCTTATTTTCCTCTTGTTTCTACATTTATGAAATAAAGTAATGATCTATTGTCACTACTCTTTCCAAAAACGTAAGTATGAAGTTTTGATACCATCTCTAGATGCCCTTACCTTCCTTCTAACCTAAATGTTTCTACAACTAAATCCTAGCATTGTTAAGAGGTGTGTGTGTGTGTGTGTGTGTGTGTGTGTGTGTGTGTGTATTCACACACGGGACTACATACTTACATCTTTCACATTTCCCAACAAAATAAATATGAACAATAACTCCACTACACACTATTTTATTTGGCCTTGTTTCTGAATTCCCCTTATTAAAACAATTCCTAGAATGACACCTGTTGGAGGATTCAGCCAGCATTGCCCTGTTCATCATTTTCATTATCAGAGCTCAATAATCATATTAAGTGGAAACACGGATTATTCCATTTAGGACAACTTAATTTGATCCTAAAACAACTGTTAAGTGACAAAATAAGCCACTTGTAATTTTTATGGATTATCAACACACAAAGGAGAATGCCAAAAAATTCAACCAGAGTTAAGTGGGGAAATGGCAATGTTCCACGAGAGGATCAATGTGATCTTTAGATCCCGGGCCCAATGTTTTCCAGAATCTCAACAATCTAAAAAAAAACCTCACAAAACTAAGTTTTAAAATTACATACACTTAGTTTTCATTATTAAAATATTAAATACAGATCAAAAGAATTCCCACAAGAATACAAAAGGAAAATAAACATACTTCCCGCAACAGAATCTTCATGAAATTTTAAAAACCTTTTATGTGAAACTACATTTCTTTAGGAGTATTTTCACAAAACACATTTGCACTAATGTGGAGTGTGAAGTTTATAGACTATTCAGAGTTCACAATGACGTCAAACATCATAACATTTTTTAAGTTTTCCAAAGCATAGTTGTATGTAACTCATCTCACTTATCTCAAAATATCAAGCAATATGGTTCTGAAATTGTCTATCCCCATTTATAAAAGGGAACTCAAAGACTTTCAGAGACAGCAACAAATGAACGTTCTGTGACATTAAAAGATTAGTTTATGGATACGCACATTTGCTTTTTGCTTCAATTGAAATAAAAATTAGCCTGATTAATGTATTATTCACTTACTTTGTTATCAAATACTATTTTAAGACCTATCATGAATTTGTGTCTTGTGCTTTTTTTTTAGTACTATGACAAACAGCATGAGTTTTGATTAAAAAAACAAGTCATGTTCAAAAGCAATTACATCTTTTTAGGCAAAAAGAAACACCATTTGATAAAGGAACACAGACCAGATACATATGATCAAAGCATAAAGACTGAGAGGAATACACAGAGGGAAATTTTGACATTGACAGAACTAGAAATAAATGTGTTTGGGCAAAGGCAAAGGCTGATTTCAATAAACAAGCCAAAAATAGGACTATTTTTCCTCTTCTGAAAATTAAGTAAAAGATCAAAGACACATACACACACATACTCACACACACACACACACACGTGCACACACACAGAATCCCTGTGTTCTTTGTTTTGTCCTTAAGAAACTCTCTTGATGCTTCCTGCTCTCAATCTTCCAGCATCTCTCTTCCTGCCCTCCATGAAAAGCAAGTAGGGGAAATGGGAGCAGCATAGATCCCTATTTAGCATGATTTACACTGTTTTTAATACCAGTTTGAGTAGACCTGGTACACTGCACTTTAAAAATATTAGTAGCCAACACACTTTTTCTATATGGAATCATATCACATGAATTAAATATTCCTTTAAAGGCCAGAAAAACCTGTAACAAACCATCATTGCTAGAAATATGAGAGTTGGTGGGAATGCTGGCATTAGCTTTGGATAGTGGATGAGTCATATTTCCAGTTCTTAAGGACATGTACAGCACTAAAATATATTTGGCAAAATCAAAAAGGCTGTGATCTTGTGTATATGTATGTGGGGCTCTGTTTTTGCTAGAGAAGAGTAGGAGGGAGTGTGGGAGGGGGCAGAGTGGCAGAGCGGTTGATTTATTTTTCAAATTCACATTTATGAACACAAAGAGAGAGCTGTCAGCAGTACACATGCCAATGTCCAAACAGCAGCCAGACTCGCCTCTTTCCATCTGGGTAGGCCAGACACAAAACTACATCTCGCGATCTAGGAAAATGAAGAGTCAGATACAAGGGGACTAGAGAGAGAAAAAACAGTTCTGGAAATGTCCAGCTACATATGATTGCTAGTGATTAGAATGTGGAGTTTTAATGAATTGAAGGACTGAGGGATATTTAGCCAATCCAAACCGAAAAAACTAACAGGCAAACCTTAAAGCAAGCTGGCTCCAATATATCTTCTGAGCAGGTAAAAAGTGTAAGAGAAATTAATTTCACATAAAGAGACAACAAGGAGTCAGCTATTGCTCAGGTGCTGCTTAGATGAGTTACAGGGTCCTAAGCATCAGGTGAGTGCACATCAACAGGGTGACATGTCAGGAACTATAGACAAAGCAGGATCTCGAGCTGTATTTCCAGGCTCCTATCATACAAGAGAGACAATGGTCCCTCTCTAGGTCATTGATAAGACTGCATCTAAAAAGCTACATATTATTCTCAACACAGAGTTGAAAAGCTGAACCAACAGCTAAAGAAACTGACTAAAAATATTTTTTTTCTGTAGTTAGAAACACTAGGAATGTTAATAGTGACTCTTCCACGGGTCTAACTCAAGTAAGGATTTATACAAGGTAAGTTAAAAAAAAAAATTAAGGATAATCGATCATTGTGCTGACAAAATTATGGTCTGGCCAATCTAGTATGTTTACGTTTAACAATAATTATGTTTAACAACAATTAAAATGAACGACTGGCTGAGTGAAAACACACAGACACGTGCGCGCGCACACACACACAAATCCTGAACAGCCTGCACTTACTGGAGAGAGAATTTGGAAGCAGTAAAAAGCCGAAATTAAAGCACTTAATGATGATTACACCCCAGATAGCTGCACAATGCTTTGTGATTTACAGTGCTAGTTCCCATAAATTACTTCATTTAAACATAAAAACCATGTGGAAAGGTCAGGTCGGGTATTATTATCCCCATTTTACAGATGAGAAAGCTGAGTTTCCAAATCACCTTACCTGCATCTGGTTTCATCAGTCATCTAAGTCCTATAGAAAACTTTCTTACATTATGATATCAAGATATCATAGCTATACAACCCAGTGAATAAACTTTAATACTTCTTTATTCTTCTATGCCTCGGTTTCCTCAGATATGACATGGGGGTCATTTTAAGTGAGAGATGAAACTGAAAGAATATATGAGTTGAGATTTACAGAAAGTTCTGGTTTTAAAGAGGCTCACAGTGCAGCAGTTTTACACTTTAACTGCAAAAGCTAAGAAAAAAGTCACAATAATGAAAACACTCTTGCATTTTTGGTTTAAACAAAGAAAACTGAGTAAGTATATGACACATGTCATATACTTTCAATGCTCAGCCTTTCAAAATTTGCTTTTGAAGCTTACTACATTAGGGACCACATGATATCAGAAAGTAAACTGATCTCAATGAATATGATTTGAAAGACATATTTAAGATATTTTTAAATTCTCAACATGAATTTGTCTTGAACTTTTAAAGTGTATTTATTTAAATTTCTCAAAAGGAATAGAAGTTCACTATTTAAAGTAACATATAAGAAAAAACAGAAAAATAGAATACACCTCCAATCTCCAATACATCTCTAATCTATGTCTGCAACAAATCTGACTGCCACAGAATTTTATGACAAAAAAAAATCAAATGATTTATGATAGCCAGAAAAAAGGAAGTATTAACAAAACAAACTTATAATTTGTGAAGAAAGGCAAATCCGCAATCTGACTTTAAACTCTGGGAATAAAAGACATTCATTTCTGGGCATCCATTCCTAACGGGCAAAATCTTGAGATGCAATCGTGTGATTACTATACTTTTCAGGAATGCACATTATATTAATTAAATATACAACATAATGTCAAATGTTATGCTTGTCACTAAAGAAAAGCCAGGCATATTTAGTTAAAGTACTTAGAACTAGATATCTAAGAACACAATTGTTTATTGTACATTCTAAACTCCAGGTATCAGAAAAGCTCATTTGCACATTCAGCTGGAGGAAACGTAATATTTACTTGTTAATTAAAGTGCAAATAACATTTAAAAAGAGAAAAAGAAAAGTTTCTTTACTGCTGAAAATATATCCATCAGCTGTGGCGACATTAATAGTTGCAACTCTTGAATACATGTAAGTTTAATCATGCAACTGGTAGAGTTCAAACTTTCAATTAACAAACTACAAGCCTTTTCAAGCGTAGGCTCTCGGTGCAGTGACAAATACTGTTCAGAAATCAATACTCACTCCAACTTGCCTGCATATAATGAGTTACATCAAGCACGGTTTCAATACTAACGGGCATTATATGTCAGAAATGCATGCAGTAATGCTTACTCCAGAAAGAATTCAATTAAATCATCGGATCATTCTTTGCACAGAGCTGTTACCCTCTGCGTACATCACCTATATACAGGGCTTTTCCTCTGCATGCTGCCATTTCATAATCTCTGCCTGAATGTACGACACATGCTGCCACCTGAATCTGTTGTTTAACTCCCTTTACAGAGTTCTAAAGGGGGCGGGGATAAGAGGGAAATGGAAGAGAAATAAACGATTACTCCAGAAAACAACAATTTGAGTTTATTTCCAGGAAACAGGGCAGCCACAACAACGTGAGAAACTGTCAGGTACAAAGTAAGTTCTTTGCGTCCTGCGGCTTCAGCCAGGAGCGCGGCTGTCGCTTTTCCCGTCTTCTCCATCACCCTCTGGCCACCTCTGCGTCTCCATCTGCACCGCGAACCCCAGCAGCGGATGCGCTCGCCAGCCGAGCTAAGCTGGGTAGGTTGGCCAGAAAAGTTGTCAGGACAGGCGGGAGGTAGGCAAGTGCTCGGGAGCCCGCTCCCCAGCGTCCACCTGGTGAAACTTCAGAGCCCCCAGAGGAGAGAACGAAAGAAGCAACCAACCTACATGAAGGATAACAAAACTGGAGGGGAACAGAGGGCGGGACCGGGAGAGCCGGGGTTCACGTACTTCTTTGAGCGGCTTGACTGAGAACGCCCACGGCTACTGCGAGACGCTCCACATGTCTCCTTTTGGGTTCCCCCGGCGGAAGGCAGTCATTTACAGTCCGCTTCCAGCCCCAGGCCGGATCCGGGGGGCGCGGGGCCAGCCTGCCGGTGGTTTTGCCCGAGGAGCGGGCTCCCAAGCGCGAGTCAGGCTCCCTCCGCCGGGCGCCCAGACCTCGATCCCCATGAACGCTCGGAGTGGGTCCTTAGAACCGCATTTCAACACATCTTACAGGGCTCCGCGAACACACACACAGAACATGCTCCAGGCAGTGCCCAAGCGCACAGGGCAAGCCCAGGAGCAACCCAGCGCTGGGGGAGGAGAAATGGGACTCGGGGAGGGACGGGGAAGTAGTTAGACAATAGTCAGGGGAGGTTATTCCCGGGACAAAAAGCACCTGGCAAAGCGCGCCGAGGTCAGTCCCTTCGAATCTCCACATTTCTGACAATGGCTTCCCGGGGAATTTGTTTAAACACCCAAGTGGCAGACAGCAACAAGCCCGCAGCACAAGCAACAGAGCGCCGTCACCGGAGTCGTAACTACTTTTTCTTTCTCTCTTCCCCACTAGCCCGGCGCAGGCCACGCGAGATGCCGAAGCCAGCAGGTCCCCACAGTCTCCGGCTCGACCGTGCCAGCGTGCGCCCCGAGCGAGCTTCGGCGAGGAACAATGGGTGCCCCACGTCCCACCTGGCACGAACTCTGGGGACAGCCCTCCTTGTACCCTGTATGCCCCACCCCCGACGGACCGCGAGAGCTCCCCACGATCCTTGCCCCCGTCCTGGCGGGGACCTGGCTCACCCCTCGTGAGCCCAGGACTCCGGGCGTTAGTCGGGGACGCCCCCCGGCCACTCACCTGCAGAGAACTGGCCGTGGGCCGACCCCAGAAGAGGCCAAGGGGAGAGGAACAAGAGCGCCACAAAAGCAGGCAGCGCCGCCGCCGCCGTATCCATGCCGAGTTTGGGAGAAGTTTCAAGCAGCTTTGCAAAGAGCTGCCGGGGGGATCGCCGCGAAATCCACGACGGAGGCGCGGGCCGGGCCTCGCGGGCTGAGGACCGGGAGAGGACAGCCGCCCGCCCGCACTTTTTCCTTCTTCGCGGTCGCCAAACTACCTCTGGGGCGAAAGCGTCGCCAGCGTCGCCGGCCGGCCGCGGCGGCAGCTCTCCATGCTCGGCGGAGGCTGCTCCTGTTAGTCAAGAGTTACTTTGCTCGGGGAGGGACGGGGGCGGAGCCGGGGGTGACGTCGCCCCGCGGGCTCCGGGCGCTTCTGAGGAATGCGGGCTCGGGCGCGGCGCCGCCGCCGCCTCCTGCCGGAGAGACGCGCGCCAGCGCCGGCCGCGCGCCCCGCGCCCCGCGCCGCCTTTGTTCGCTGCCTGGGCCCGGCCGCCAGCCGCCGCTCGCGGGGTGGTGGGGGGGAAGCGGGCGGGAAAGGGGACCCGGCGCAGCTCGCTGCCCTGTTCCAGAAATCAGAGTTTGAGAGGCGAGAGTTCGGTAAGCCGTGCGGCCAGACGACCGACGACGCGCGCAGAGAAACCCCTGCCGTCCGAGGAGAGGCGTCCTGGGGTTCCGTCCCCAAGGTGGAGGTCCCCCCCGAGCGGTTGCCGATAGAAAGGGGAGTGTGGAAGTGCCCTGAGGAAACACCCGCCCGCCTTGGAAACTCCCCTTTCCTTATTCTTGTAATAAGGAATAAGACACCCCACCCCCATCGAAAACTTGTCCCTTATTCATAGAATAAATAATACTTGAACCAGAATAAACAATCGGTAACTTTCCAGCGTGAACGGCTGGCGTGTCTCCTTTCTGGTTTATTTGTCATTTGCCAAGTATTTGGATTTACTCTGCTTCACTGACTTTGCTTGTTGTTCCGAAACCTTCCGGCCCCTTTCCACTTCTCACCTAAGAACTGCATCAGGGCTTATTATCCCTTCCCTGCACCTAGGTCTGGTGGGGTAGGAAAGGATGTGTGTGTGTGTGTGTGTTTGTGTGTGGTTTTATTATTATTATTATTTATATCTAGTAGCTAGTTAAGGCATAAGTATTTAACAAAAGGACTTTTACACTGACCATGAAAACAGCTTCTTTGAAATGATTCATCTGGCAGAAAATAATGCTATGTTATGACAGTAAAATATTTCACAGTTAACTACTTCAGCAGCTTGAAGTGGTTTCGCCATATGCCACCCTGCCTTACTTTCTGTGGTAAGACTGTATGGTACATACTTTATTCATTTTGGTGAAATATCACAAAAAAATAGGTATGGTCACAATTGAATAACATAATAACTTTGATTCAGAATTCTTATGTGTTATGTACAATTACTAAAACAAGTCTGTTGATTGACATCTGTCAGTTTCTCACATATCTTGGCCTTTGTAAATCAAGACAATGTGAAATTCATTTTAATATAACATTCACATAATTTACCAAGCCCCATATTCTTTTAATCAAATATATGCTATTAATGAGCAGACTTATGACAGAGCCTGTGGAAATAAAAACGTAATAAATATACACACAAATATATACATGTATACATACATATTATACACACATACATATCAGGCAGAAGAAACTTTTAAAAATTCTGTGAGAGTAGTAGCCTGCTCATTAGCACACTGACTAGCCCAACACTTGTCAATTGAGTTCAACACAGTTAAGTTCATCCTTCCTTAGGGTACAATGTAGATATTTTTTTAAACTCATTAACCTATACCTTTCAGCACACCATCACCATTCTATTTATTTAATTAGAGAACATTCCTAGATCCCAGGTAACAAAAAACTGAGGGACATGTTTTTCTTTTTGAGGACAGTAGAACTTCCTAAAATTTAGCAGCAATTTGCCCCAGTAAAAAAAACAAAATCCTACCGTCTATATACTAATTCATCTGTTCTACTCTTGTGAGAAATGTAAAAGAAGTTCATGACGTGGTAATTTGTTTGTTTAAACACACAAACAAAAAACTTCTTTAAAGATTTTCACACAGTGCCAGGACAAAGTACACACAATTCTTACCTTGCCCATTTTGGGGGACAGCTGATAGAAGATTCATTTCTTGAAACTTTATTACTTTCTCTATCATGGAAGTAATAATAATAGCAGGTAATGTTTAGAAAGTTCTTCAAATGTTCTAGGCTCTAGTCTTAGGATATACAATGTCACATTGAGACATCAAGATTTTCAGTGTTTCACTGAGTTCAGACAACAATTCTGAAAACTTTGGTACAATTAGTATTCCCATTCGACAAATAAGGAAACAAGGTTATAGATTAAGTAAACTTACCCAAAGACATATACTTAAGTGAGAAGTGGGGGAGGCAATGCAAAGAGAAGAAAGGAAATTCTCAAAAGAAATCAGCAAACCAACACAGACGCTTTCTCACTAAAAATCAAAAGAATGCAATAAAACTTTTAGGTGAGTACATTATTCCTTTTGTGCCTAACTAATGCTGCCAGTATGGATTGAAATCGCTTGAGTAGAAACCTTGTGGGTCTTCTACATAGCTAAGTGCTTGGCAAATATTAGGAATCAGTAGATTTTTGCTTATTTGAAAGAATAAATGAATACATGAATCAATAGAAGTATAAATTTGGTTAAACTTTTAGAAAAAAAAGTCAGCCTGCATTAAAAATCACTAAAATCTTCATATTCTTTAATCTAGAAGCTATTGCAAGTAAATAATCCAAAATATGAAAAATGTTATTTACAGTAAGATTTTTATCATTTACAAAAAAGTGGAGAATATAAATATTCTACAATAGACAGATTCATAAGCATTATATAGTAGAATATCTCATAGCCACTAGAAATGAAAGTTATGACAAAAGAGTAAATTGCAAGATGGAAAAATGATTATGATCAAATGTTGGGTAAAATAATCAGAAGACATTACAGTTTCAGTTTAGAAAGATAAAAAAGTTCTGGAGAGGGCTGGTGGTAATGGTTGCCTAACAACGTGAATGGACTCAATGCCACCAAACTATATACTCAAAAATTGGTAAAATGATAAAGTTTATACCATGTATATTTTATGACAATAAACAAAAGCAGAAGACAAAAGTCTGTGTACTATGACCAAGAAAAAAAGAACGCTGAAAAAATCTCAAAACTTAGCATTAATATAATTAGCAATAGATGTAGTATACTAAAATTTTATGGCAGCTCTTCTCTATTTTCTTATTGTTTTGGCATATGGTTACAGTATTCCTTTTGGAAGAGGACAGCTTTGTGTTCTGATTGCAGATCTACCACACACTAACTCCAATCATAACCTTAGATCTGCATTTGGCGAGTGTTTTCTGAAGAATCCCAGTTCTATCAGATTTAAATAAGTATAATTCAAAAATACAGCCTCAAGATTAAATTAGCTTGGAGAACTCTGGACTGAGCAAAGTTTAACAGATTTCTTCAATATAGCAAGCTTCTTTATTGTAGGATCTTTCCCATGGTTTCCAATATGGTATTGTGCATTATAAGTCTATTGGGGAAGGAAAAAAAATGCATTATTTCTCAGTTTTGGACCACAGAACCCTTGAATAGAGGAGTAGGTCTCAGGACCAGGGTTTCAGGGAACAGAATTTTGGAACATTGCCTTAAACAACATTTAGTACCACTGTATCTTAATTTCCTTCATGTGAAAATGAAGTAATAATATTTTTAGAGGATTAAATGAGATATATATATATATATATATTTGTACAGCTGCAGATTTGCTTGTAAGTATAGACATCAGGCCAGGCACGGTGGCTCACAACTGTAATCCCAGCACTTTGGGAGGCTGAGGTGTGCGGATCACGAGGTCAGAGGATCAAAACCATCCTGGCCAACATGGTGAAACCCCGTCTCTACTAAAAATACAAAAATTAACTGGGCGTGGTGGCACACACCTGTAGTCCCAGCTACTCAGGAGGCTGAGGCAGGAGAATCACTTGAACCCAGGAGATGGAGGTTGCAGTGAGCTGAGATCGTGCCACTGCACTCCAGCCTGGCAACAGAGTGAGACTCCATTTCAAAAAAAAAAAAAAGAGTATAGACATGAAAGGGCCTGGTTGATAACAGCTGCTAAATGTTATTTTCCTTGTTCACTGAAGGACTACGCACAAACTTGCATTGAGCGGAAGCAAGGTTTTTATATTTACCCAGTGGCAGATCATGAGTGTACACACAGCATGTATTTATAAGCAATTAGATAATATTCTCAGCTTATTAATAATAACTAATTGCTTATATTATGCTTTTTAGTTTGTAAAGCATATTCACCCACATGAATATGATAGATCATAATCTATCCTCACTCCAACTCTGTGAAGGAGGCAAGACAGGTATGATTAATTTCACTTAACTGAGGAGGAAAACCAAAGCTTAAAGCGATTAAAATACTTGCCCAGGGTTATGCTGCTGGCTAATAGCAGGACTATAACTCTGACCTGGGTCTTCAGATTCTAAATCTCATTTTCTTCCCATTCCTATGTACCTAATTCTTATCTCTAAAAATTTTTACTTGAGTCAGGTGTCAAAATCCTCAAGCCAATTCTTCTTGCAGAGCCTCTTGACCTGGTAGGTAGAAATAAGCTTCTATTTTCTCTTTGAAAGAAGAAAAACACACCTATAAGCACTTTCTTACAGGAAACTTCTTGCATGGGTGCGTGTGTTGTCAAAAGAATCCCCAGGGACAAGAGGGACAGGGAATTTCTGACAATAAAGCCCATGAATGGAGCAGGGACTTCCAGAGTGGAAAAATGTGCTTGTCATACCCTTAAAAGCTATCACCTTGGATGGGCATTGTAACCTTGGACTGTAGAACAAAGCCTGACTCCTCCCTGGAGTTGCACTGTGACCTGTCCAGTTAGCTAGGCTCTTAGACCTTGACAACAGAGTATGCAGGAAAAAGAGGAATAGTGATGCTACTTGCCTGCATTTCTCAGGAAATTCTCCTCTCTATATGGTCTTAGGTAATTTCTGATCAGATGGAAAGACATACACTGTATTCACAACCAGAGTTATTTTGCAAGTCCCTTGAACCCTTAAAATATCCATAACTGAGGATTAGTTCAGAAACACTAGTCAAGAAAATGCATGCTCCAAAGGTTTTATCAAGGGAAGCAGAAAATGTGAGCAGCTTGAGAGCTCAGTATTGCCAATTTGGAAGAGCAATTTGCCTACAGCTGGATATAATTAACAAGCATGGGTCAAAAAGGAAGCCAATCATAAAAGTGTGAATTGGATTGAGGTGGAGGGAAGGGACGGTGACAGTCACTTCCAGAGCTGGTAGGTTCCCACTGGTGAGCCTCTCCCCGTTTTCAAAAAACCTAGTCTAATGATGTTAATAGAAGAATAAACTCTGAGGGAAAAAAATGCCTAGTCTTCACAGTAACCCAGGATGTGTTTGACAAATTATTTTTTCTGGGACAATAAATAGTGCCTTATTCTCCCTTTATACTAGTTAGTATTTTCTATGCCCACCAAAATGTATTATGTTTTTCATGGCTCACTATAGGTAAAGAGGTATAAAGGTACTGGCTATACAGCCTCCCATTGAATCCTGTTCGAATTCTTTTGCTCTAAATGCATAAATTATCATGGGGAATTTTTGTTGTTGTTATTTTGGTAAAAACCAGGAAAGAGGATAACTTAAAACTAATTAAATACATCATGCATTCAATAATAAATACATCTTGTGGGGTTAAGAGCTCATATGCAAAGTTGCAGCCTGATGAGAATTAACACAGCCGAATAATAAATTCTCTAATGATTATGCTCCTTTCCTCCTCCCACCTACTTCTGAGTGGGGCTGGGGGGCTGGCTTCACATATGGAACCCTGTGGATCTTGCCATCTTTCTTCTCTGCTTATTGTGGTCTTGAGACAGAAAGAAATAGAAGTCTGAACACAAGATGCGGTGCTTCCAAAGCTTTGGAGATTTTTCTAATCCTCCAAATGTTCTCCAATAAAATCCTCCCTTTATACTGCTGATGCTGCCACAGCATTCATAACCAGGGGAAGTCTGACAAGAAAATGAACCATTAAAACCTACACACAAACATAGGGGCTCATTTCCATGCTGAAGTCATCTCTAACCAAAGCCAAAAATTCATTTCGTCATTTGCAAGCGTTTATTAAGTGCACAACACAGTGCTAGTTACTCTGTGGGGGATACAGGAGAATTAGTAGTTTACATCTGAGTTTAACAGGCAAAAATAAAAAAATAAAAATAAGGGACAACAAACCACTTGAGGGAAGAGGAAGATGAATAAATAAATAAATATGTATATATGTATGTATATGTATGTATGCATATGTGTGTGTGCATATATATGTACCCTAAATGTGAAGGAGTAGAAAACAAAGCATTAAGTCGTGGTGAAGAGCAACTGAAGGAAGAAACTTTGGGATATGGCTAGTTTTGAGCTAGATTTGAAAGAAAGTGATAGTTGTTGCAGGCAGGAAAAAAAAAAAAAAAAAAGGCCTGAGGGTTAAACCGCTTTGTGAAGCTTGAACTTCTTCCTTAAACAGGCTTTCTGGGAAGTAGCTGGCTGTTAGTATCTGACCAAGGTGTGCCTCTCATTGACTGAACACTTGTCCATCCTAGTGATGAATTCTCAATTTTATTGATAATTTTTTTTAATCACCTAAGAAGCCTTGTTGGAAGATGCATAAAGTACACAACAGATTTCTCATAACATCAGTTTATAAGCATTTAAAGCTTCGCAACTGTCTAAATAAGCCCAGAGAAGAGTTCATTAAGAAATAGCTGCACGAGCACAGTGGAGTATTAAAATCACATGCAATTTCTTTGGGGCCATAATGAAACAGTCAATTAACTTTTTTACTTGTTGACAACTACAGCTGATATAAACTAATGGTCCACTGATCTGAGCAGAAAGTCAAAGAACAACAAGTTAAAGCAGTCTGGGAAAAGAATCAGAGGCTGAATTGGTCAAAACATAGTTTTATTTCAGTTTCCACCTGATGTATAATAGCCACTTAACTATTTCGTATACACCTTAGAGAAGCTTGGTGAACAATGTGAATATACATAATAAATAATATTAGCTAATATTTAAAAATACTTTCCAGGGGGTGGTAGGCAGAATTATAACATTCCCCACCTCCACTACCAAAAAGATATCGGTGATGTAATCCCTGGAAGCTGTGAATATGTCACATCACAGGCCAAAGAAACTTTGCAGATGTTATCAAGTTAAGGATCTCACAATTGCAATATTTTCCTGTACTATTTGCATGAGTTCAGTGTAATCCACAAGAGTCCTTACAAGAGGGAGGCAACAGAGTTGGAGTTAGAGAGAGAAGATATAAGGATAGAAGAGAGGAAATGCTACACTGCTTATTTGGAAAATGGAGAAGGGGGCCATAAGCCAGGGAATACAAGTGTTTTTCACAAGGTGGATAAGTCAAGAGAATGGATTCTCCCCTAGAGCCTCCGGATGGAACACAGCCCTGCTGACTCCTTGACTGTAGTCTAGCGAAATCCATTTCTGACTTCTGACCTCCAGAACTGAAAGACAATAAATTTGCGTAAGCTACTAAATTGGTAGTAATTTGTTACAATAGCAATCCAAAGCTAATACGTATTATGGATCACCTCATTTGATCCTTAAAATGTTATAACCACTTTACAGATGTGAAAACTGTTGCTCAAATAGGTTAAGCAGTTTGCTTAAGTAAATGATGGAGCTAAACTATAAATCCAGGTACTCTGACTCCAGAGTCTGTACCCTTAAAAAATACACTGTTTCCAAAAACACTAATTTAGAATGGTTAGAATATATTGTATTACTCCACAAAGGTAAACTGTGATAGCAAATTTATAAAAACCATACTGAATATATTTTCAGTCCTCTCTGTATTCACAGTGAAAACAATTCTTAACATTCTATTACAGTTCCTTTGCTATGAATGCTAGCAATCATATATTAGTTTGACATTATATTACTTCATCAGAAGAAGACATAAACTAGGAGATAACCTTTGTCAGTAGGTACCTTGATGATTAATCATCATTTACATTTGGCATTTTTCCTGTCATAACTCTCATTATGATGTCTTCTACAGATTATAAGCTGTTAGAAAGCTGAGACTGTATTTCCTCTATGTTCTACAAGGACCACAACCCATGTCATCCCATGTGCATGTTTGCATGTGTAGGTCATAATGAGTCTGTTGGTCATTAATGCGAGGATCATTGCCTCTTTAAGAATCAAACTTTTGTTTCATTGGTTCCTGGACTGTCATTCTAATGTCATGGAAGTTAAGGATTCTGTATTGTTTATCATTATATCCCTGCCTATAAAACAGTGGTCATATAGTTGTTCAATTAAATGTAGTTGAGAAATGAATGCATGAGCAGACTTTCTAAAGTAGCTTTGGAGAAGTCTGGCAGGAGAAGATGTTGAATTTTAAGAAAATGAAGGAAGAAATCCCTTGAAAGAAGGCTTAAGAATGATTGAACAGAGAAAGAAAAATCTTAATTTCTATGGCCATTTGAATAGTTTAAAAGTATCGTTCTGATTCAAGATGCTGAAGTCCATCTTTTCCTTTATTCTATTTCTAATATTTTTCTTGTTTATGGCTCTAATACTGATCAAGAATGCAGACTTACTGGTTTCCTTCTTTTTGTATTCTTCCTTCTGTCTGAATAGGAAATATTATCATTTATGCATAACAAACAGCCGTTAACATCATTCATTCATAAATGAATGATGATATTCATTCATTTCATTCATGAATATCTCATGAAGAGATATTCAATATCTCTTCAATAGAGATATTGAAGACTTATTTTCATAAATCATTGTGTGATACTCAGAACTCAGTACCTGCTGGGGGATTGAGAGCTTTGTGTCTAAATCCACGACATCAGGGGCTGGGCGCGGTGGCTTATGCCTGTAATCCCAGCACTTTGAGAGGCCAAGCTGGGCAGATTGCTGGAGCCCAGGAGTTTGGGACCAGCCTGGGAAACATGGCAAAACCCTATCTCTATCAAAATAAATAAATAAATAGAAATATGACAATTAGCCAGGCATGGCTATAGTTCCATCTACTTGGGAGGCCGAGGTGGGAAGATTACTTGAGCCAGGGAGGTAGAGACTACAGTGAGCCAAGATCGCACCACGGCACTACAGCCTGGGTGGCACAGTGAGAGAGATCCTGTCTCCATAATAAATAAATAAATACATGACAAATAAATAAATCCAAGGCATCCAGGATAAAGTGAGATTGCATACTAAAACAGTTTAGGGTGGTGTAAGTCATCTTAGATCTCAGAGTATTTGAGGTTTCCCCTTTCCTAGACAGCTTCAAGAAGGGAAAGCTAAGTTCACATCTCTTATTCACTATGCTGTCTTTCAACGTAAAATACCTTAGTAAACAAATCAGGATCAGATTGATGGCCCTAGGATTCAGTTACTGGTTATACACTCTTATTTCAGGGTGGTTTGACTAAGATATGGCTCCTGCCAGCCTGCCCCACACAACCTTATTTCTTCATTTATTTGGTAAATATTCACTATGTGCCTCATAGGTGCCAGGTACTATTCTAGATACTGCTTATATAACCGGGCGCCACGTAGACAAAAATCTTTGCCCACAGTTACATTCTAGTGGAGGGAGACAGACAATAAACAAACAAGTAAAGCCTATAAATGGTCTAGAAAGAATAATTGCTATTGTTATAATTAATATTGCAATATCTGAAAAATATCAGCAAAAAGAGGGATTTTTATTGTATTTGCTCCCAAACCAAGATTAGATTCAATGTAACAATATTATCAAAAGTAACATTTTAACTCAGTATAAGAAAAGAATGTGTTATTCATACATTAAGAAAAGTTTTTTCGGCTGGGCGCCGCGGCTCACGCCTGTAATCCCAGCACTTTGGGAGGCCGAGGGAGGTGGATCACTGGGCAGGAGATGGAGACCATCCTGGCTAACACGGTGAAACCCCGTCTCTACTAAAAATACAAAACAAATAAGCCGGGCGTGGTGGCGGGCGCCTGTAGTCCCAGCTACTCGGGAGGCTGAGGCAGGAGAACGGTGTGAACCTGGGAGGCAGAGCTTGCAATGAGCGGAGACTGTGTCACTGCACTCCAGCCTAGGCAACAGAGCTAGACTCCATCTCAAAAAAAAATCTGTCTCTCTGTCTCTCTGTCTCTCTGTCTCTCTGTCTCTCTCTCTCTCTCTTTCTCTCTCTCTCTCTCTCTTCAAAATCCTGGGTGTTTATATTTTATAAATTATAGTGTAGCTATCTGGGTTTCCTTTTTCACTTTGGCTGTTAGGAAACGGAGATCTAAATTTGTAGTCACAGTAATTGTGCACGACTTACTGGTCTGCATTGCTATATACTGAACTTCCAATGGTATTATCTTACTATTCTACCCTCGTTTTTCTTTCGCTTTAATTTCTCTAGTTATTTGTATCGTAATGTATTGATTTCATTTTTGTTAACCAAGAACTAAGTCTACAGACCAATAATGAAAACTATCCCAAGTAAACAGGTACTTCGGGTTTTTGTTTTGAAACGGAGTCTGGCTCTGTCACCCAGGCTGGAGTGCAGTGGCGCGATGGCTCGCTGCAACCTCTGCCTCACGAATTCAAGCAATTCTCCTAGTCAGCCTCCGGAGTAGTTGGGATTACAGGTGCCCACCACCACGCCCAGCTAATTTTTTGTATTTTTAGTGGAGACGGGGTTTCACCATGTTGGCCAGGCTGTTCTTGAACTCCTGACATTGTGATTCACCCGCCTCGGCTTCCCAAAGTGCTGGGATTACGGGCTTAACTCACCAAGCCCGGCTGGTACTTCAATTTTATACATTCACAGAATGAATCAAGAGATTCTGCCTTCCTACTTCTTAAATCTTTTTGGCTGAAAAATGCCAGGTCACAGGAGGGTAGGGTGTCTTATCCAAGATTTCAGAGGGAATCCTTAAGCATGGCTTATTAACTACCTGTTAAACAAGTGTCGAATTAACAACTTAGGGTGAAATGGGAGCAAGAGTGTTTTCTGCATTTTGAAGGCTATTGGTTAAAATGTAATCAAAGGTTATTCATCTCTAAATCATAAAATGAAACTAGCTTTTAAGTTTCTCTCAGTTCTATGTGACATTCTGCCATTTATCTTTGAGTTTTGATGAGAGAAAGAGTTTAGAATGACCAACTGGGTTCTCCAAATTTTTACCAAAACTGTGAATAAGAATAAATGTAGGCACAGAATCTACAAATCATAGCACATGGACATGCTTGAGGAGACTAGGTATGCCATCAGAAATGTCTTTAAATTATTGTAGCATACTCCTGCATTTAAAAGATATTAATTATGTGATTTAAATCCAAAGGTATGATTTTTCAAAGAAAAATGATATCTGAGTTGGTGGTAAGTGACAAGACCCATCACAGAGATATTTTGTCCAGTAGCAACCCAGCTGCTGATCAGTTTACTAAAGAGCCCAAGGGGCAGATTAATTATTTAGCAGTGGAATAAATTGAAAAGTTGGCCCTAACGACTTCAATACAAATTGAAACACCAGATTCTGCAAAACTCTCAGCAATAATCACAGAAAATGTGAGTGAATTTGAAACCAGGTTTTGCAAATGGTCTGACATCATCTCCTTTTCTTTTCTCTTAACCCTCAACCTCCCATACTCCAGCTCATCCAATTACCCACTTTCCCCCTACCCCCACTTCCACTAACATTGTGCTAACCCATACCTTTCTAGCATGGCAATTCCTCTCTGCATCTGCCATCCCTTCCATCCTATTTATAATGCTCTATATTGGGCAATGCCTGTACCCCCCATACCAAGATAGCATGCAGGATATCATCCTCCAAAAGCATAAGTTACCATCTAATGGTGAGTACAGCAAACAGGGAGAATGCTATGTAAAAAAATAAATAAATAAAAAAGATAAGAATAAATGCAAAAATGATAGGCACAATGGAGGTACAAACAACCTGCTGTGAAAACACAGATGAAGAGGCAATTAATTCCTGTCATTTTCTAGCAAGAGTGGGTGACAAATATCTTCACTCTGCTTATTCCCCTCCCATCTGTTTCTCTCACTTCTAATGGGGACAATTTGGGATCTGGGTTGTCAGTTTCTGCTACTGAAATGTGAAACTGGAGGATGAAATTTATTCTGATGTCAACCACAGAAGCTGCTGTATTTAACTTAATATAGTGAAGGAGCAGTTTAGTGACCAATTCTCTATAAGACACAACCATCCTACATCCCTGTTGTCAGTTACTGCTTTAGGACTCCAATACGAATTGTTTTCAGCCAGGTTTTCTGATTTCTCCCTCTCTCCTCCAACTTCCCAATCCCTTCCCAGGATTGCCCAGTGTTTTCCTTCTGCTAACTCACTAGTTTCTTGTACCAGGCTATTCTAGCTGCCTTATACTTTGAGGATAGACCTGTCTGTGTACCAAGATGGCCTGTTTGCCTATGTATTATGAGTTTAGAGGCACTCTCCAGAGTTGCTTTGCCTAAAATGCCAACATTTTATGTGTCTTAGACATCCAAATGACCCCGTGAGGACAAAGCAGAAGGTCCATCAGTCATTTACATCTCAGTTAAAATTATTTCATCATATCATTTTGCTTTAAATAACTAGCAGAGATGAGCTACCCTGGGGAGGCTAATTCACTCTTCAGCCACTATCTACTTAGCATCCTGTTATATGTTAACTTGTTTCTAAAATGAATAAGACTTATCTGACTCATATGCCGGTTGGGGGAAGAAATACAATTGTAATTTTAATAAGTGATAATTGCATGGAGGAACCGCCAACACTGCCCTGGGCATTGGGTAAAGGCTTAAAAGAGGACCAAAGATTTTAGGTAAATCTTGAAGTGTAATTTGGAGTTGGCCAGAGCAAGGGAAGCAGGGAAAAATAACTAGAATTATGAACACGCTGAAATGGAAAGAGTTTGAGTGAGAGCTGAGGTGAGATTTCAAGCAACCAAGAATAGTATAAGACATTATGGATAGCAGAGAAGAGGTAGATTTAGTATTTGGAAGAAAATTTTAAAGAGAGAATGGGATATGGGAGAATTGTAAGACGGACTATAACATTTCAAATTTTTGCCGTTAAGAACTTGTTTTAAGAGGCAAAGTAACAAGGCAGTTAGGATCAGATTAGTAGGATAAATCTGATGGAATTAGAGTATGAATAATGAAACTGACAATGCATGAATTGTCAACATTCCTTTTAATCAATTCCTTCTCCCAGTCCCTCAGGTCTGTATTTGTTACACATAAACATATTGAAAAGCACAGGAGTCCTGGTTCTATCATTAACTAACGGCTCACAGGTATCCTAAACACCCAGCAATCCAATTTGCATATTTCACAGGAAAGCGCCAGAAAAGATGATCCTTAAGATCTCTTTTAGTTCTAAAGACTATTATTATTTTTGTATCTTGGAAGCAGTGCAGTGTGTATTGTACTTTCTAAGTAGACACTATCTCCTCCTACTAGAAGCCTAAGCAGTACCAGAGCATTGACATTAAAAACTCAGGATTTTATTATTGGAAATTTTTAAAATAACTCTTTTTCTTATTATAAAAATAATACATGTTCATTAGAAAAATTAGAAAATAAAATTGTAAAACATCACAACTCCTACCCACTCAGACACAACTGCGGTTAATACTTGGTATATAACCTTACTAAGAAGACTATTATTTCATATAAGATTGTATTAAATAATGGCAAATTACTCTCTACTAGAAAAAGGTTGTTTGTTTGCTTATTATAGAGCCAAGTAATTTTCACACAAATAGCTATTGAAGATTTCATGGGGTTCAACGAATCTAGGCAGATTTCTTTCTCCCTACAAAGTCAATCAACACACATTAAGTAAAAATGAATAGAATTACAACTCAGTATAAATGTCTTCCCTGTGGCTTCAGATTTATGCCTCCTAAGGCCCTTTCAAATAACACACTCAAACATTAATAGGAGGGGAATTATGGAGTATGTACAAGGCACTGTACAAGGTACTTTCTATGTGTTGACTTGAACCTCATAATAATACTCTAGAGCAGGTTTTTTGATCCCAGTTTTACAGATAAGATTCAGTGGCTTAGAGAGGTTAATTGACTTTATTACAACTACTTTACTAGTAAAGATCTCAACCAAGATTTGACCACAAAACTGCCTGGTGCCAAATCTCATGTGTTTACCACTATACCAGCATTCACTGAACTGGTTTCCAAATAATACTAGTATCGAGTGATACATTGTTCCATGAAAAAAAGAGTCCATTGTCAACTATGTTTGGGAAACATAACACTGCAGGAAAGAAATATGTTTTCTCAGTTTAACATTTATTTCTTATTTGACAGTGAAAATTCCTTTTTTTCCTAGAAGCATGAAGTTGGTTATGAAGGACTTGAAAATCTTCCCCACTTCGCACCAGCAATACAGAGATAATGAAAAAATACAGCATCACTTGAGTAAGATCTTTTACAGATTCGACTCCATGGCTTGGAGTTATTGTGGCCTGAAAGGAAGGATCTGGAGACCAAAATAAAGTTACTGTTTACCTTTAATTCAAGGGTGATTACAGGTTGCTGAGCCAGATGTAAATCTGTAAAAATGTCTCACAGGGCAATATTTTTCCTAACTGAATGAGCTTCAGACTCCTTGTCTGTAAAATAGGGTGAATGATGTTAATACATAATTAATATTAATTATGGGAGAAAGGTACCAGATTGCAGGAGGATCTTAACTGCTTTAAATTCCAAGACAAGAAGTGTTGACTTGGCTGTTACACAACAGGAAGTCATCAAACTTGTCTCAAAGTAGGTTAGTTTTAAGAAAATTAGTGTGATGGCAGTGTGTAGAAGAGATCAGAGGAGGTTACTATATTCTGTACCTGCAATTTGGGGAGTCTGACATTACACCAACTGCCTTCCTCCACTTCAGTGCGGGCTGTAGCCACTGACCAGTAGATCACCACTTTTTATTTCAGGATACTCAATTACTGTTTGTCACAAGAATTTAATTCATTGGCTCAAAGCTTACCTCCTCAAGTTTCACTTTACTGTGCCAGAGAACTTAAAATTTGATAATGTTATGACTACAATTTTCAGTTGTTTCCTAAAGGGGAAGATAAAATTATCTAGACCAGGAAACTTGAAGTGAGTATCTTTAGAGGCAGCAGTATCTTTAGAAGCAGCAAGACCTGTCAATATGAAAGAGCTGGAGGAGAAAGAAAGTTGGTCTTGGCTTTTGGACCCTTTTCCAAAACTCTGGCGAAGCCCTAACAATGTATTTGTATGATCATATACTTTTGGTAAAATTTGCAAATAAAGATATAGTACCTGCAAAAAGACTTTGTCTTTTTCCTCATTAACTTCTCCTGTGCCATATTTAGGTATAAGAATAGTGGTGGGCATTTTTGGTATTTAATTAATAAGATGAGGTGGGACTGTAGTGAGATTTGTATAAACAGTAGTTCTCAACTGAGGGTGATTTTGCCCCCTGGGAGACATTTAGCAATGTCTGGAGAAATTTTGGGGTATCACAACCAGGGCAGTGGTCAGGAGAGCTACTCGCTTCTATTGGGTAGAGGACAGGGAGGCTGCAAAACATCCTGGAATTCACAGAATGACTCCTCCTTCAACAAAGAATTCTCTGGCCTCAAAGGTCAGTAGTTTCAGGTTGAGAAACCTCAGTTTAATGGAAAGAATTTTAATGGTTTGCAATTTTAGGTACACTTAAGTTTCTGGTTGTCTGGATACAGAAGTGTTTACCAGAAATACTCTGTGCTGAGTTACCCAATGTCATGATCTGAAGATAGAAGACTAGAGATTGTATCATTATATGCACATGCTCTACAGTAATTAGCACTAGAGGTCTAAAGGTGATGGAGAAAGGTTTGAAATGAGCCAGGACCTAGTCAGTGTTTTTCCAAACATTAAACATGTGAAATTAAAGGGAAGATGACTACTCTTCCCTTTATAGAAGTCCTCTTCTGTCAGGAAAATGCAGCAGGTACAATTATAAATGAACCACATTTTTTTTCTCTTTTTTGAGATGGGAACTATGCAAAACAGAATGTATAGAACTCTTGCGATGATAGGGTACAAATCTATAGCAGTACATTGAACACCATACATGTCTGTTTTTAAAGTTACATATTTTATGCATGCCAACAATATAGAGGAATCTTGATGTGATATTACTGAAAATGGATTGTGAAGCTGCAAGAAAGTTTTCTAAACTATCATTTGTTTAAAACATATTTTGATCTATCAGGCTAGAAGACAGACTGAATTATCTTTCTTTTGCTGCTATAGAAAATACAGGATTGTCATATAATAAAGTGACCAACGGTATGCAACCAAAAACGCCATCGAAAAAGTATTAAAGAAGTATATTAGGCAATGAATTAATTAAAAAATTATATTATTCTTGGCCGGGCGCGGTGGCTCAAGCCTGTAATCCCAGCACTTTGGGAGGCCGAGACGGGCAGATCACGAGGTCAGGAGTTCGAGACCATCCTGGCTAACACGGTGAAACCCCGTCTCTACTAAAAAATACAAAAAACTAGCCGGGCGAGGTGGCGGGCGCCTGTAGTCCCAGCTACTCGGGAGGCTGAGGCAGGAGAATGGCGTAAAAACCCGGGAGGCAGAGCTTGCAGTGAGCTGAGATCCGGCCACTGCACTCCAGCCTGGGAGACACAGCGAGACTCCGTCTCAAAAAAAAAAAAAAAAAAAAAAAAAAAATTATATTATTCTTGATTTTTTGTAATGTTCATTTTGTCAGCTTTAAAAAATGTTTAATTTATTGTCATTTCTTTTATGAATTTAAATACTATTAATCTCATTTTGAACTTGTTACTTTAACTTCTTTTTCTTAAAAAGGATCCACAAATTTGTATAAATTTCAGACCTCACAGAACCTGGATATTCTCCTATATATACATTTTATTTTGAAATGAAATATTGAATTGAGATTCTCTTTATTTCTTTAAAGACAATGTTTGTTTCCTGCTCATGGCTCACTTCAAAAAGCAGCCCCACTGAGAAATCCATTTTTTCTCTCTTCTGCCCTGTCTTTCTAGGACTAAAATATTCTCTTCCATTTCCCTTACTTATTGGAAAATGAAGAGGCAAGAAAAAAAATCCCATTACCTCTGTGAAGCCTGCTGCCCTAAAGTCACAAACATAATTTATGGATTCTAGCCATGCTTGCATTCCTTGCCATGCCAATAAAGTTTATTGAAATGGGAATTAGAATTTAAAAGCTTAAACCGAAAGAACCAGTCCAGGAATTGGAAAAATATATGTATGTAGCTTATACCGAAATCAGAATATTGTTCCACCTCCAGCCAGACTGTAATGCAAGTTAGCAAAAAGTAGTCTGTTTGATTTTTAAGCCAATCTAATCATGTTAACATTGAAGAAAATTTTCATTTTGATTTAATATTTTATGGTCTAAGACTTGTCATTCCATATTAGAATTAGGGTCCAAGAAGAAGAGCACTTTCTGCCTTACGGTTCAGAGTTCTGGGACTTTAAGATTTAGAGAGAACATGACAAAAAGTATCTACGGTGAGGCTAAAATTACTAGTCAGGGTGAACATTATAAAAATGTAAGTTAAAATGAATTTAAAAGTGATATGAGTACATTGAATGGGTTGAAACGTAAAATCCCACAGAGAAGTATTTGAGGATTGCTGCAGGAAATCTACATTAAAGTCCATTATTTCATGCAGAGAGAATCTTACTGAAATTATAAAGCACTCCTATGGCAGAAAGGAAAGAACAACCCATAGCTTTACAGCAGCAGTCAGAGTAACAGCAGACATCTCAAAATAAATCCCTCACACTTTCTGAGGAATAACTCCTGCTAATCAAATGTCCCAAAACATCTGGGCACTACTTGCAGTTGCCTGAACATTCTGGTCAAAGAGACAGAAATATAGGTTGCAGTAGGGCATAATAATATTTCAGAGACTCTGCTTCCTAAGCATTTCCAACTTCATTCAGTCTCAGAAAGCCCAAGACTAACAGGGAGACAGAAAGATGATGGCCATCAAGAACCCCAGATTGCAGATTAGGTTATATTTAAAGCTAAAATCCACTTAGAAGACTGGCTGTGTGTAGATAATCACACAGATGAAGTGTTTGAGCTCCTCATTCAACTTCCTATACTCTACTTCATACAGCTCTGGAATAATCAGATAGGCTTGTCTGAAACTTTTAGGGAGTATCTGTATACTTTGAGCTTTTAGCGGAAAATTTAGTTGAGAATTCTACCAACGCCTAAGAAAAAATATCTAGATGACTCTACACCCTTAATATTTTACAGAATAAAGAAAAAAGAAAGCAGTTTGATACAAAGAAAAAGCTACCAATCCAGAGACACAGAAACAGTGCATGACTGTAACTTGGCTACATTTCTTAAACTTATCTGCAAAATATTTAAGAGGACGTATCTGAGGAATGGTGATGAAGATTAAATAATAGTATGTGAAACAACTTCACATGGGGCCTGGAACAGAGTGGTTTTATTGTTGCTGTGGTTTTAATAGTAATCTTTCCTTTTTAAATTTTTTTTTCCTTGAGACAGGGTTTCGCTCTTGTTGCCCAGGCTGGAGTGCAATGGCACGATCTCAGCTCACCACAACCTCCGCCTCCCGAGTTCAAGCAACTCTCCCTGCCTCACCCTCCCAAGTAGCTGGGACCACAGGCATGCGCCACCACACCCAGCTAATTTCGTATTTTTGGTAGAGATGGGGTTTCTCCATGTTGGTCAGGCTGGTCTCGAACTCCTGACCTCAGGTGATCCGCCAGCCTAGGCCTCCAAAAGTGCTGGGCCTACAGGTGTGAGCCACTGAGCCCGGCTCCTCTCTTCCTTTCTCCACCCCAACTATTAATACTTAGGTAATGATGCTTGAGAGAAAGCTGTTTGTCTACTACATTTTGAAGTTAATCATAATTATTTTGTTTCTTCATATGGGTAAATATTTTGAAGTTTGAGGGAAAGAATGTTAACAAAATGAAGAGAAAGATCTGCTCATTAGATGATTCACAGGATATGAGTTCTTATTTGCTGAGAAGTAGGAATAGGAACGCAACATTCTAAAAATACCTTACTTTTACAAATACCCCATCTCTGGCTCACTGCAACCTCTGCCTCCCGGGTTCACGCGATTCTTATGCCTCAGCCACCCGAATAGCTGGGATTACAGGCCTGTGCCACCATGCCCAGCTAATTTTTGTATTTTTAGTAGAGACTGGGTTTTACCATGTTGGCCAGGCTGGTCTCAAACTCCTGGCCTCAAGTGATCCACCCTCTTCGACCTCTCAAAGTGCTGGGATTACAGGTGTAAGGCACCATGCCTGGACACTCAAACTACTTTGTGTACCGAGTATTTCTTTTTTATCAATTTTTTTTAGTTACGTATGAAAACCATGCTAAAATTAAGTCAAACTATTGAAAAAATAGGTGCATATTTTAATTTAAGGGAAACTTGGGCTAACAGTTTCTACCATCACACATAGAAATGTCTAGTACATTGGCCGGGTGTGGAGGCTCACACCTGTAATCCCAGCATTTTGGGAGGCTGAGGCGGGCGGATCACCAGGTCAGGAGATGGGGCCATCCTGGCTAACATGGTGAAATCCCGTCTCTACTAAAAATACAAAAAATTAGCTGGGCGTGGTGGCAGGCACGTGTAGTCCCAGCTACTCGGGAGGCTGAGGCAGGAGAATGGCGTGAACCCGGGAAGCGGAGCTTGCAGTGAGTGAAGATTGCACCACTGCACTCCAGCCTGGCCGACAGCGTGAGATTACGTCTCAAAAAGAAAAAAAAAAAAAAGAAAACCAATCCAAATGTCCATCAATGACAGACTGGATTAAGAAAATGTGGCACATATATACCACAGAATACTATGCAGCCATGAAAAAGGATGAGTTCATGTCCTTTGTAGAGACATGAATGCATCTGGAAACCATCATTCTCAGCAAACTATGGCAAAAACAGAAAACCAAACACCACATGTTCTCACTCATAGGTGGGAACTGAACAATGAGAACACTTGGACATAGCAACGGGAACATCATACACCTGGTCCTGTTGTGGGGTCAGGGGAGCGGGGAGGGATAGCATTAGGAGATATACATAATGTAAATGACAAGTTAATGAGTGCAGCACACCAACATGGCACACGTATACATATGTAACAAACCTGCACGTGGTGCACATGTACCCTAGAACTTAAAGTATAAGAAAAAAAAAGGAAAAGAAAAAAAAGAAATGTCTAGTACATTATTCATCAGAATGAAAAACACTTGTATTTCTTTCTTATTTATTTTATTAACAAGTTTCTGACGGAACAGCAGGCAGTTGGGCCTCGATACAATGTACTAAGTTTTAGACCTAAAAGATTTCAGTATTATAGTCTTATCTGTAAGGTTGTCCTACACAGACCCTAATCACAGCATCAAAAAGAGGTTCCAATGTAAAAGAAACATAGTAAGGTATCTTAAATATAGTGTAGCAAGTACACATAAAAGTATTCTTAAATATACTATCTGAAATGTTATATTACATTTCTTGCAATTCTGCCTAACACACCACCATTTATAATTCTTGAAAGGTTTTCTGTAAAAATAGCAGCACTGGTAGACAGACACTAATTCATCTATATTCTTTGTTGTCTGGTTCCCCTTCAAACCACTAACTAGGCCAGCTGTTATTTGATTATAATTGTTAGTTTAAAATGCACAAAGTAACCAGGAATGGTAGCATATGCCCGTAGTCCCAACTACTTGTGAGACTGAAACAGGGGGATTATTTGAGCCCAGGAGTTTGATGCCAGCCTGAGCAACATAGTCAGACCATGTGTCTAAAAAATAAATAATAAATAATAATAAAATATACAAAATATGCACATTGGTTTCATAAATCCATGGCTACACTTTTCAGAAACTACAGGGCCATTCTGGAAAAACCCTGGAAAAACAAAATTGAAACATGATAGTGAAACTCCTAGCTGTAATTCTATATTATTAGAACTTTTAAAGTTAAAGGAATCTGTGAAAATGCATGCATTTTCAAAAAAGGTTTAAACTTCTCCAGCTTTATGTTATGACTTTCTTCTCTTCTTAAGGTGTTAAAATTATAGGTTCACAAAGCCTTATCTGCAAATCTGAAATCCAGAATGATGAGAATCCTAGAAGTTTTTCTGAAACTCATTTGATGGCAAACCTGCCATGGCTAAACAGTAGATTATTTCTAATCTCTTATTTTGCACAGTTATGGGTAATCCTACACTTCCATGCAAAAATTAACATGTCTTTCATCATGGTGGATATATATAATCTATAGTATGTGTACTGCAACACTGTTTTAATATTCTAAAAGTTCTTAACTTTGATACACATCTAGACCCATGGAGTTCAGGAGAGATTGTAGACTTGGATTTCCTTTAGAATTGCTCTTGTTTCAACTCAACTTTTTTTCTTTATTTCTATTTTTAAAGATTCAGTAATTTGAATTTCATTAAAGGTCAGCTGTGCTTAGAAATTGATCAGGAGTTAATAATTCAGGACATCTTGTGAATTATTACAAGTAGAATTGAAGTTATTTCTGTTAGAGAGGAGGGGCAAACACCAGAGAGCAAACAGGAGTATCCATTTGAAAAGATACGATTCCTTATTACTGAAGGAAACAGAATGCTAGATGTGTGAGTTTTATTTTATCAACACATCTCAAACAGCAGATGCCTGTCACTGTATAAGAACTGCTAAAAGTCCTGTGATTTTCTACCATAATCCAGCTGTTTTTAAAGTTTTTGATAGATGGCCCTTACTGCTCTGCCACCCTGCTCTGTGAATCATGTAATTGTTTACTGTCCTGGTCCATTTAACTCCTATTTAGGACCATACCTCATACATATCTAGAGCATTTATATTTCCTTTCTTTGATCATAAAATAAAACATTTTATATTTTCTACGTATAGGATTTCAGAAGTCAGGTTATTACTGCAATAAAGTACGTTTTTTGATCTATATTAGACCTTTCCTTCCTCCCTCCCTCCCTCCCTCCCTTCTCCCTCCCTCCCTCCCTCTCTCCCTCCCTCCTTTCCTTCGTTTCTTCTTTCCTCTCACCTTCTTTCCCTTCCTCCTTCCCTTTCATTCTCCTTTCCTTCCTTCAAATGAATATTATCTTTAAGGAACTTAGATGCATATGGAGCCCTTCTCTTGAAATACAATGCCTTTTTCCCACATGGTAGTTAAACGTACATAAATATTGCCCTATTTAAAACAGTTGTAATGAACTTTTATCTTTATTATGCAAATGCAATAAGAATAGCTGTGTATCAAGTGATAATATGATTATATCAATTAAGCAAATGGAGATCATGTGTTAATGACATTTGGTATGGATGGGAAAAATACAAATTTGAAAGAGAACTTTTCTATCTTGGTATAATCTCCAAATTAACTCAGAGAAAAGATAAAATATTGTTCAATAAACTGCACAAATTTAAAGTTAGCAATTTCAGAAATGTTGACATATGTATACACCTGTGAAAACATCAACACAATCAAGATCATGAACATACTTATCACCCCCAAAAGTTTCTTCAAAATTCTGTCAGCCCTTTCTCTCATCCCTCCTGGTGGTTTTCCACATCTTGTCCCCAGGCAGCTACTGATCTACTTTCTGTCACTATAGAATATTTGCTTTTTCTAGAATTTTAAATAAATGGAATCATACACTGTATACTTCTGTTTTTTTACTGACTTCATTTGGTATAATCATTTTGAGATCCATCCATGCATTGAGTGCACTGGAAATTTATTTCTTTGTGATGCTGGGCGGTATTACATCATATGGATATGACACAATTTCTTTATCCATGTACTTATTCATGAATCAGTTAGGGTTTATTCCAGTTTTTGATATTACAAATAAAACTACTGTGAACATTTCTATATAAGGACATACGTTTGAGTAAATATCTTGGAGTAGAATAGATGTATCATATGGTAGGTGTATATTTAACTTTCCAAGAACTTGCCACACTGCTTTTCAAAGCAGTTAGACCATTTTACATTCCCATGAGTAGTCTATGAAATTTCCAGTTAGTCTACATCTTCAGCAACACTTGGTATGGTCAGCCTTTTAGTTGGGGACATTCAAATAAGTATATAGTAGTATCTAATTATAGTTTTTATTTATGTTTTTCTAATGACTAATGATGTGTGGATCTTTTTATTGATGGTTTTTCATCTATATATCTTTTTGGAGATATGACTATTCAAATTTTATACCCATTCCTTAAAAACACATTTTATTTTTTAGAATAGTTTTAGACTTACAGAAAAACTGAAAATATAGTACAAAGAGTTTTCATATATCCTGTACCTAGCTTCCTTTAACATCTTACATTACTATGGTACCTTTGTTCTAATTAATGAATCAATATTGATATTTTATCATTAGTTAAAATCTATACTCTATTCATATTTATTTAGTTTTTACCTGATTTTCTATATTGTTTTCAGGATCCCATCTAGGATACCATATTATACCTAGTTGTTTCTCTGTAGGCTCCCCTTGTCTGTAACAACTTCTCAGACTCTGTTTTTGATGTTGATGGCCCTAGCAAGTTTTGAGAAGTACAGATCAGATGGTTTGTAGAATGCTTCTCTAATTGAGTTTGTTTGGTATTTTTCCAATAGTTATACTGGGATTACAGTTGTTTGGGAGGAAGAGCACAATGACAAAGTTCCATTTGCATCATATCATATTAAGAATTTATACTATCTATTTGACTTATCACTGTCCATACGAACCTTGATCACTCAATTAAGGTAGTATTTGTCAAGTTTGTCCACTGTAAAGTTACCCTTCTCTTTTTTTATTTCCATAATGTTCTTCTTGAAAATAAGTCACTGTGTGCATCCCACACCTAATGAATGGGAAGTTATGCTCACCCTCCCTGAGGGTGAAGTAATTACATACATTATTTGCAATTCTTCTGCCCAAGAGAGTTATCATCTCTTTCCCTCTATTATTTATTTGATCATTTATTCATATCAATAGAAACTGATAGACAAAATTTTATTTTACACTCTGGATTATATTTCTGTAAGTAATCTAACTTGTTGTTGTTGTTAATGCTCAAATTGATCCAGCTTTGACTAGTGGGAGCTCTTTCAGCTGGTTCCTGTATTTCTTTGACACAATTCCATCAATAAAGGATTGTGTTCTGTTTTTGAGCACCTCCTTGCTTTCTTTCATAAAAGATGTTCCAGCCTTATTTTGCTTATATCTATTTTTAATATGGTTGTTTTTTCCTTATTTATGAGATTTGATGACTCTTTATAAATTGTGTATAGAAGCCCTTTATTAAATATATAATATGCATATATTTTCTTGAAGTCTTTGGTTTTTCTTTTCATTCTCTTAACAGTGCCATTTGAAGAGCAGAAGTTTTTAATTTGATAAACTCCCATTTTTAATTTTTTTGTTTTGCTTTATGGATGGTACTTTCAGTGTTGAATCTGAGAAATCTTTGTCTAACCCATTGTCACAAATTTTCTACCATGTCTTGTTAGAATTTTTATAATTTTAGGTTTTATATTTAGGCCCGTGATTTTCTTTTCATATATGGAATGAGGTGTGGATTGAGGTTAACTTATAATATTACATGGTTATCCAATTGTTTCAACACCATTTGATGAAGAGAGTACAGTAATACCCCCTTATCCACACTTTTGTTTTCTGAGGTTTAAGTTACCCACGGTAAACCAAGTTCCAAAAAGAGGTGAGTATGGTATAATAGGATATTTTGAGAGAGAGAGATAGAGACCACATTCACATAAATTTCATTACAGTATATTGTTATAATTGTTCGATGTTATTATTCATTATTGTTGTTAATTTCTTACTCTGCCTAATTTATAAATTAAAACTTCATTGTAGGTATATATATATATGTGTGTGTGTGTGTGTGTGTGTGTGTGTGTGTATGAAAAAACAGTATACATTTGGTTTGGCACTATCCATGGATTTAGGCATCCACTTGGAGTCTTGAAATGTATCTCCTGTGGAAAAAGGGGGACTAGTGTATGCTTTCTCCAGTAAATTCCTTCTGCATGTTTGCCAAAACACAATTGGTTATATCTATGTGTATTTATTTGCAGACTCTGTATTTTCTTCCTTTGATCTATTTTTCTATCTTTATCTCACTGTCTTGATTATCATATCTTTATATTATCTGGAAATCAGGTGATATAATTCACCCAACTTTGATCTTCTTTCTCAAAATTGTTTTGACTATTCCAGGTTCTGTGAATTTCCAGATAAATTTTAGAATCAATTTGTCTATTTCTACAAAGTGAAGATTGTTGTACCTTTTATTAGAATTGCAATGAATCTATATCTAGATGTGGTGAGTATTGACATCTTAATAATGTTAAGCTTCTGATCCATGAATATAGTATATCTTTTCATTTGTTTAGGTCTCTAATTTCACTCAGCAATATTTTGAAGTTTTCAGTGTACAGCTCTTGCATGACTTTTGTCAAATTTATTCCTTTTTCTTTTTTATATTTCATCCTATTGTACATGGTATTTTACAACTTCAACTTTTGATTGTTCATTATCAGCATGTAGAAAAACAATTGTTTATGTACATTGAGCTTGTGTACTAAATACTTGTTAATCTAATTTATTAGTTCTAGTAATTTTTAGAATAAATTTCAAAATATTTCTTCTATATGACCACATCACCTGAGTATACAGATAATTGTACTTTTTCCTTTCCACTCTGGATGCCTTTAATTTTTTGTGCATTACCGTGCTAACTAAAACTTTCGGTATAATGTCGAAGAGTAGCAATGAGAAGAAACATCATAGCCTTGTTTCTGATCTTAGGGAGAAAGAATTCTGTCTTTCTCCATTTAGTGTAGTGTTATCATTTTGTATTTTAATCTGAAAGCATTGAATGTTTTACTTTAAGTAGCTGTAGGTTAATTGTACATTGTGGCCCTCATTAGATGATTTTTCTCTTTTTGGGGGTGAGGAACAGAGTCTCCTTATGTTGCCCAGGCTAGTCTCAAACTCCTGGGCTCAAGTGATCCTCCTGCCTTAACCTCTCAAGTAGCTGGGACCACAGGCCTGTATTACTGCCCCCAGTAAAACTTTTCCTGCTATTTCAAGTTAATTGAGAGGTTTTGTCAGGAATGGATGTTGGATTTTGGCAAATGCTGTTTTTGTATTTATTGAGATGTTCACAGAGTTTTTCATTTTTAGTCTGTTAATATAGTGAATTACGTTAATTTATTTACATGTTACTGATTTCAATTTCACTAACATTTATTAAGAATTGTTTTATCTATGTCTTTCATAAATATTTATTGGGCTTTGTTATTTACATAGTATTGTTAAAATAGAATGACTTGGAAAGTATTCCTTCTTCTTCAATTTTCTAGGAGATTCTGTGGACAATTGATTTTGTTTCTTCATTTTTGTGAAGAAGGTTCAAAGGTACATGTACAGAATATATGTATAAAGGTAAGGATACATGTACAAAGGTAAGGTCAAAGGTACATGTACAGGATATACGGGTTTGTTACATAGGTAAATGTGTGCTATGGTGGTTTGCTGCATAGATTATCCCATCACTTAGGTATTAAGTCCACCATCTATTAGCTATTCTTCTGACAATTAATATTATGTCTTCATTAAAGGTTTGACGGAATTCACCAGTGAAGCCATCAAGGACTTGTGCTTTCTTTGTCAGAAAGTTTTTGACTATACATTTAATTTTTAAAGTAGACCTGGATGACTCAAGAGCATGAGTCAAATCTGATCAGGACAAACTCAAAGAAATTCAGACAAAGCCACATCAGTGTCAAATATAGGAGAGCTAAAGAAAAAGAAAAATTTTTGAAGGCTTAACCGTAGGGAAAAAAATTCAAACAAGAGTAGATTTATCTTCAGAAACCATGAAAACCACAGGAAGTAGCACAACATTTTTCAAGTGTTAAAGAAGAGAATTGTCGACCAGAAATTCTGTACTCAGCAAAAATATCCTTCAAGGATAAAGTGGAAACAAAGTCATGCTCAGGTAAAGAAAAACTAAGAATTTTTTTCCAGGAGACTTATGCCCAAATAATGGCTAACGGAACTTTCCTAACAGGAAGGAAATGAGAAATGACAAATCTCAAAATATCAGCAAGGAAGAAAGAACAACATACAGGGAATGTTTAATTGTAATAATTTTTCTTCTCTTGAGTTTTTAAATTGTGTTTGACAGGTGAAGCAATAATTATTATACTGCCTGATGTGGTTCTAAATTTATGTAGAGAAAATATTTAAGACAGTATATTATAAATGGGTGAAGGGTTGTTAAGAGAGGTAAAGTTTCTACCCTTCACTCAATCAAATAAAATATCAACACTAGTAAGCAGTGATAAGTTATGGATATATAATGTGATACCTAGCATGGTCACTAAGGAAAATGTATAAAGAAATACACTGAAAAATATCATACATAAATCAAAATAGATGTTTTAAAAATGTTCAAGTTATCTACAGAAATAGGAAAAGAAAACAGAAATGAAAAAGAGAGACAACAAACAGAAAACAAAAACTAAAATGGCAGGGTTAAACTCTATTATATTGATAATTACATGAAATTTAAGTTATATACACACACAGTTAGAGGACAGATATTGACAGAATACATAAAAAGATATGGCCTAACTATACTGTCTACAAGAAACTCATTTCAAATATAATGATATAGGTGGGTTGAAAAAAAAAGATAGAAAAAAGATACCATATAAATCAATTTGTTAAAAAGCAAGAGTAGCTGTATTAACATCAGATAGACTTCAGAGCAAAGAAAGTTACTAGAGATGGAGGAGGACATTATGTAATGATAAAATGGTCAATCCACCAAAAGACACAGGAATCTTAATGCTACTGGAGAGTGAGCTGCAAAATATGTGAAGCAAATACTCATAGAACTGAAATGATATACATAACCATAATCAAATTTGGAGTTTTTGACCCCCTCTATCAATACCTTATAGAAAAACTAGATGAGATTTGGAAAAACTCAACAACACACCCAATCAGTAAGATCAAATTGAGATTTATAGGTCATTCTACCCAACAACAGCAGAATATACACTTTTTACAAATGCCACAAAACATATACCAAAATATACCATATCCTGGGTCATAAAACAAATCTCAACAAATTAAAAATAATTGAAATCATATACAGTATGTTGTCTGACAAAAATCAACTCAAACTAGAAACTGATTACAAAAGAGATTATAAGAAAACATTCAAAAACTTGAAACTAAACAACACACATTCTAAATAATTCATGAGTTAAAGAAGTCTCATGGGAAATAAAAAATACATTGAACTGAATGAAAATGAAAAACAGCATTTGAAAATGTGTGGGGCACAGGTAAATCAGTAGTAAGAGGGAAATTTATAGCAATAAATGCTTATGCGAGTACAGCCTGCCCTTCATATTAATGGGTTCCAAATCTATGGATTCAACCAACCTTGGATCCAAACTATTTGTGGCAGAAGAAAAGGATGGTTGTATCTGTACAGAACATGTACAGACCATTTTTTTCTTGTCATTATTTCCTAAACAATACAGTATAACATTAACATAGCATTTGCATTATATTTTGTATTGTCAGTAATCTATAAATGATTTAAAGGATTTGGGAGAATGTGCATGTTAATGCAAATACTATACCATTTTATAAAAGGGACTGGAGTATCTGTGGATTTGGGTATCTGCAGGGGGTCCTGGAAACAATCCCCCATGGATACTTAGTGATGATGATATTAGAAAAAAGAGGCCGGGTGTGGTGGCTCACACCTGTAATCCCAGCACTTTGGGAGGCCAAAGTGGGCAGATCATGAGGTCAGGAGATTGAGACCATCCTGGCTAACATGGCGAAACCCCGACTCTACTAAAAATACAAAAAATTAGCCAGGCGTGGTAGTCCCACTACTTGAGAGGCTGTAGCAGGAGAATGGTGTGAACCCAGGAGGCAGAGGTTGCAGTGAGCCAAGATCGTGCCACTGCACTCCAGCCTGGGCAACAGAGCAAGACTCTGTCTCAAAAAAAAAAAAAAAAAGAAAGAAAGAAAGAAAAGAAAAAACCTCAAATTAACAATCTAAACTTCTACCTCAAGAACCTAGAAAAACAAGAAAAAATATGCTCAAAGCAAGCAAAAGGAAGGAAATAAGAAAAAATAAAAAATAATAATGAGAAGAACATAAGCCAACGAAATCAAAAACACAAAAATAAAAAAAAAATAAGTGCAGAAAAATCTAGTTCTTTGAAGAGAGCAATCCATTTGACAATATTTACAGGCTAAAGAAGAAATACCATGCAATTTTATCAACTGATACAGTAAATATTTAACAACATTCAACACCTATTCATTATGAAAAGTGTCTGGAAAGTTAGCGTACAAGGGAACATCTTCAAATTGAAAACCTATAACAAACATCATATTTAATGGGTAAAAAACTGAATGCTTTTCTCCCAAAATTAGCAACAAGGCAATTATGTCTGCTCTCACCATTGCTATTGAATATGGTGCTGGAAGTTCTAGCCAGGTCAATATATTAAGAAAAGGAAATTTAAGGGCCTGGCGCGGTGGCTCACTCCTGTAATCCCAGCACTTTGGGAGGCCGAGGCAAGTGGATCTCGAGGTCAGGAGATCCAGACCATCCTGGCTAACAAGGGGAAACCCTGTCTCTACTAAAAATACAAAAAAATTAGCCAGACGTGGTGAAGGGCGCATGTGGTCCCAGCTACTCAGAAGGCTGAGGCAGGAGAATGGCGTGAACCCGGGAGGCAGAGTTCGCAGTGAGCCGAGATCCCGTCACTGCACTCTAGCCTGGGCGACAGAGCGAGACTCAGTCTCAAAAAAAAAAAAAAAAAAAAAAAAAAAAAAAAAAAGGAAATTTAAAACATACAAATAAAAGATAAATAAATAAATGTTTTAATATTAGCAATGCTATGATGTTCTACATAAAATGATGACTATATGGACACCGAAATTAGAAATCCATTATTTACAATCACTAAAAATATTAGGTATAAACATAACAAAACATGTACAGGACTTGTATGCCAAAAACTACAAAATGAAGAGAAGAAATTTTAAAAGTTCTAAATAAATGGAGAGATATAATGTGTTCATGGATTGAGAGTCTTAACACAGAATAGACATTAATTCTGCCAAACCAATGTTCTAATACAACACAATTCTTGTCAAAATCCTATCTTATCAAGATTTGCTTTTAAAGACAAGATTATTCTAAATTCATATCGAAAGGCAAAGAAGCTAAAACAATTTTTTTAAAAAAGAATGAAAAGGGGGAAATCTCTTTTCCCAATTTCAAGATATATATAACTAAATTAATCGAGACTGTATAGTGTTAGTGGAGGGAGAGACATATGCATCAATAGCATAGAATTGAGAGTCCATGGATAGCCCAACAAGTATGGCCAAATGATTTTTTATAAAAACGCAAAAACAATTAAATGAAGGAAGGATAGTCTTTTTCACAAATGTTACTAGAGCATCGTCAAAAAAAAGTTTGTCAGCTTCTTGAAAAACTATATACACTTATCATATATCCTGGTAATTGCACTCCTGGGCATTTATGCCAAAGAAATGAAAGTTATGTGCACATAGAACCTGTACATGATTGTTTATAGCAGCTTTATTTGTAATAACTGCAAACTGGAAACAGCCACAATGTCTCACAATAGTTGAATGGTTAAACACACTGTGGTATGTCCATTCCACAGAATATTCCTCAGAAATAAAAACGAATGAACCATAGATGCATATGACACCCCAGATGAGTCCCAGAAGTATTATGCTGAGTTTAAAGAACCAAACTCAAAGGTCACATAGCATATGGTCCCATTTAACTAACTTTCTCAAAATGAAGAATTACAGAGGTAAACAGTAAATTAATGGTTACGAAGGCCTACAGATGGTGAGTGAATGTGACTATTAAGAGATAGCAGGATGGAAGTCTTTAAAGTGAAGAAGTAGTTCTGTATCTTGATTAAATGGTAATTACATGAATCTACATATACAATAAAATGGCATAGACATGTACACACACTTTACACCAATGTCAAGTTCCTAGTTGATATTGTACTACCGTTGTGTTAGAAGTAACCACTGAGGAAATTGTGTGAACCTGCACGGGATCTGTCTGTACTCTCTTTGCAACTTCCTGTGAATCCATAATTATTTCAAAATTTTAAAAAGTTTTTAAAAGATAGAGACAGTAAGTTTAATTCTACTATTTGTCATGTTCACAGGAGTATAGGCTTGTTGAATTTTCTTCTTACAAGGTTTGTAGGTTTTAACCTCCTGAGTTTGAAAATTATTTTCACTGAGACCAAAAGTGAAAATATAAGTAAACATTTACATAGAACATAGGAAAAAAATACATTTTAAGCCCAATGAGGAAGTGCTAAATTATCTAATAAATGATATTGAAAATGGGCTATATTAAAAAGTAAAATATATATAAAGAGTAAATTTAAAAAGCCTCAAATTATAACATTATTGGGAGGAATATAAGAAAATATTTGATATAGTGTTGGTGTGGAAAATTGCTATTTTTTTTTTCCATTAAGCAGTACCCACAAGGAAAACAACTTCAGCCATTTGATGGACAAATTTGAATACCAAAAAATTAGTTGTCCAAACAGCAATAAACCAGTTAGTTTGCCAATATCGAAGTTCAGAAAATAAACAACAGATTGGAGAATAAGATGAATAACTCATATTTCAGAGACTACAAGGTACTAAAAACAGAGGCTGGAGTCAAACCAACTGGGTTCAGATCCCACCTGTGCCACTTTATTGCTTATTAGGCTTTGGATGATTGATATAAAGACTCTGCCTCAATTCTTGTTCTAAAAAACTGATAGTAAGAATACTTTGTAGGACAATGTAGGAGTTAGTTTTTGATACTAGGATTTTTATTATGAAGGATATACCAAGTATACCCATTATAGAATTCTCAAATCTATTGGAAATCTATTGGAAAGATGACTAAGCCACTTGTAAAAAGGGACAAAGAGCATTTAAAAAGCAAATCGGGGGTAAGAAATACAACTAATAAAAACAAAAAATGCCTCATGTCATTAATAATCTACAAAATTAATATTTGCAAAATAAAATATTTTTCAACTCTTGAAAGACAAACGTTTTAAATAATTACAAATATCCAAAATTGAAGAGGGCACGGGAAAAAACAGGCATTACCATATGCTCCTGGTGAGAGGGTAAATGATCAAACGTTGTGTTTTGTTCTCTGTGTTAAATGTTGGAGGTTTTTCCTCAGATGTGTTGAGATTTAATGCTGGTATTCTTGGACACTGGCAGTGGAACAATTGGTGGTTAGTGAGGTGGGAGTTAGAACTATTCAACGTTTAGCCTTTCACTTAATTGATTTCATTTTTCAACCAATGCCTTCATTTCAATGACCAAACCTAAGGTTTTCTGCTGCCATGGAGGCAGTAATCTGAGTGCCAGCGGGTTCCATGGCATACCGTGGACTGCACCAGTACTGCAGACCTCAATGTTCCTAGTCTTTCTGGGATTTGGAAGGGTGAATCAGGTAGCTCCTTTTTAGTATTCTCCTTTGTAGGTCTTAGATTTCATCTTGCTCCGACAATTTGATTACCACTCTTCCATCTACTTTTCACATCTCTTGCCAGATAACTACCAGTAGTTCTAAGAAAATGTTAAAATTTGTTCAAATCTCTTGTTCACTGTTATCTTCTCTCTAATTCTCTTGTCCTTGCACTTTTATTCTTTATTAACATTATTTTCTATTACTTCCATTTCTAGGGGGAGTGGAAGTAAATGGAAGAGTTCAATCTACCATGCTTGAGTGAAACCTGTTTCCTAAAATTACCGTAAGGAATATGATTTAATTTAAAACTTTAAAAAGTTATTTTAATATGAATGCTGACTTTGACAGATAAGACAAGCTCTCTCTATGTATTTTTATGATCCTATAATTAGTCCTGAATAAAACACAGAGTAAATTGATTGCTTTGTAATGCCCACATCCCATATATTCAACAGAGCTCTACCAAGTGTGATATTTTTACAGTTCTCTTTCTGGTTATAGGTTTGATTCTTAATGTGCTGAACTGTTGCTTATATTTGGTGCACGCAGGATGTCTGTAGAGTACTTGCACATCGAGGAACTGTCAGCACCGTGGGAAAGAAATCTTCAGGGCTAGATTCAGGGGATGTTTGTTTAGTTTGTATTTTTTAAAGTCCAAATTATGGAGGTATGTATGAAATAAATAACTTATTAACCAAATTAGAAATGTAAAAGCCAGGAGCAGTGGCTCATGCCTATAATCCCAGTTGCTTGGAAGGCCAAGGTAGGAGAATCACTTGAGCCAAGACTGCCAGGCTGCTGTGAGCTGTGATAACGCCACTGCAGTTCAGCCTGCGTGAGAGTGAGACCTTGTTTCAAAAGGAAAGAAAAAGAAAAAAAGAGAAAGAGAGAGAGAAGATGAAAGAAAAGAAAGAAAGAAAGAAAGAAAGAAAGAAAGAAAGAAAGAAAGAAAAAGAAAACAGAAAAGAAATGTAAAAAAGCAGGTAACTACTAGTAGTTCTAAGAAAATGTTAATTGTAATAATAATTGTTTTGAAAAGTCCTGGATCTATGTATGATGTTGCTGATTTGTTAGCTTGGGTCAGCTTTCACAGAGCCTGAGTTGCATTACTTTGTTTCCTACAAAATTTAAAAAGAGAAATTAAGTGGAACTACTGTCATCTGAGGTGTAAATGCCTACCTTGTATATGTATTTGTCCGTTTTTATCTCTTCATGGACTATAATACAGGAATTTCAATGAAAACCTTGATCTTTTCTGCTCTATAATTGATTTCATTTCTATTAAAAGAGAAAGGCACAGATAATAGAATGAAAGCATGCAATCTATGTTATGTCAGTAAATCCTTGATTTCTATTAAAACCCCACCTAAACTTGCAATTCCTTTGGCAGAGCACGTAGGAAGGCCTTTCTCCAGCTGCTGTTTTTGCTGATGAGATGCCAAGTGTCTTTACAGATATGTCTTCAAAGAGAGAGAGAGAAGGACAAGAGATAGAGAGAAAGAAAGAGAGCGAGAGAAAAGAGAAAGATATGGGAATGCAATTACAGAAACTCTGCTTTTAAAAGAAGTGGTTCAGGAAAAGTGAGTGATTTTATACTTACTAGATCACCATATAAGGATGATTTTAAGTGATGTTCATTAGCAATGAAGGATAATTTTATCTGATTTTAAAAGATTAGTTTATGTCTAATAAATAATGGGTGAAATATCCATCATCTGCCTATGTAGTACATTATCCTGTCATAATTTTTTCATTAAAAAAACTTTGCAATTTTAAAGTTTGTACATTCTTTACATTTACCAGGAATTCAATTTATTTTTACACATCAACACTCTTGAGCTATACTCTGCAGACATGTTGAATATAGAGGCACTTAATGTGCACATATTATTTATTATCAGGTATGTTTCATTTTTATATGTAATAAAGTAACAAGGGAGTAAAGTAGTGTTATAAATTTAAATTCTATAGTTTGAAACATAAATTTCAAAAATTTCCCATTTTCAATTATAAAAATCCAAATAAGTTTCATTACTCCTGCTTCTCATACTACCCACCTTTCAAAGAACTTTCTCCTTATATACAAGGAGTACTGGTTTGCACCAACATTCATATTCATGCACATATTATTAGCATTAATAGTCCTTGATGAGGATTAGACATAAAAACTTCTAACTTCAAACTTGGGATTTTGGAAGTATTTATTGTTTGTTTATTCCTATATTCTCTAGGAGTTTACAATCAGAGTTATAACTTAGTATAGTTACGGCACAATAAATAAAAATCTTAACAAATAGTAAAACGAAATAACAATGTTCCCCATTACTGGTTTTCTCTCTTCTCTTCCTTTTCTGTCTTTCTCTCCCTCTTCTCTTCCTCCCATCTTCCTTCTCCTTCTCTTCTTTTTCTTTCTGTAATAGTAAACACAGCAAATGGAGTTCACAGCTATTTGAGATTGGACGATCTTTCTTATTCATCACTTTCTAAGTTAGATTATACATCTGTTCTTCAAAGCATCAAATTGTTACAAAACTGTGTATAAAAAATAAAACTGCCTCTGAGGCTGGGTGATACATTTTTAGTGTTCTTGAATAAAGGTGTAAATTGAAATGGAATAAAACAAGCAAGAACAAACAGGGTAAGAATTAAAAACACTTTATCTTTGTTCTTTCATTTCCTTTACTACGGAGCACAATCAATACTTTACAACAGGGTTAATACACTGCCTTCAAACATGTTATTATTCTTACACAAGAGCACAATAACTTTATTAGTTATGCTGTCTGCAATCTTCCAAAGTGACAGAACTGAGTGGGTGTGCTGATCACAAGCAATTCTTGGTGCCCTCTGTTGGAGTATTTTCAGTGTACACCAACAACAGTAACAAGCACAATACAGCTGCAGGTCATTTTAATGGTGGGAGTTCTAACTTTAATTAGCACAATTAATGGAAGCAAATAAAAGAGAGATTTACCCTTTCTGCTCATTGGTTATTGAATATTCAGATCTTACATCTGCTCTCCATTCAAGGGAAATCTGAGTTACATTACTTTGTTTCAAAGCAGTGTTAATTCATCTGAAGATAGTAACTCAACTAACTCCCAGATATTTTAGCAGAGTTCGATGTAACTTTTTCTAAGTAACATTCATATATGGGTTGTTGTGTTTCGAAAAATATATTTAAAATAAAAGTGAAATTATTGTTTGAGCAACATATAAGACCTCATTACTAAAACATGTATTTCAACTTGTGTTTTACAGATGAAAGCAGAATACGCTTTCTCTCTGATGATTATTATTACCATTATTACCAAAATGACTAATATTAAAAAGCATTATAAGTACAGCAACTGAAATCAAATGCTGTGAATTCAACATCAACTGTGTACATAAGATCGTATTAGATAATTCATCACTGTGATTTCAAATGAAATAAAAATGAAAGAAATTTGTTATGAGTTGAATTGTGTCACCAAAAAGAATATGTTGAAGTCCTAACCTTGATACCTACTAATGTGACCTTATTTAGAAACAGGATCTTTGCAGATTAATCAAGTTAAGAGGAGGTTGCATTGGATATGAGGAGTCCCTGATCCCAATGCTAGAGTCCTTATAAGGATAAAAAACAGAGACACAGAGACATAGGAATAAGGCTATGAGAAGACAGAAACAGATATTAGAGTTATTTTACCACAAGCCCAGGAAACTGAAGGATAGCCAACTACAACCAGAATCTAGGAAGGGGCAAGAAAGGACCCTCCCCTAGAGCCTTCAGAGGGAGCATAGCCCTGCTGACTTCTTGATTTTAGACTTCCAGCCTCCAGAGCTATGAGACAATGAATTTCTGTTGTTTTAAGCCACAAAATTCGTGGTATTCGTTATGGAATAACTAGAAAACTAGTAAAATATCCTCTGGTCAAGTGAGATTATTCCTACCCAAGAAAGATTCTGTTATGTATTAAGGTCCTTAGAGCCCTAATACTACACAGTTTGGCTGGGAGTGCAGGCAATGCTGAGAGAACAGTCTGTTTTAGAAGAGACATATCAACTACTTTTGTATAAGATTCAAGAGGATAATTACCCAGCACTCAATTATTAAAGTTAATAAATGGTACTACAATAAAAGGGTTCATTCCAACCTTTCCTCAAATACTGAGGTTCAGAAAAGACAAATTGCAACATGTGCATCATCATTGATATGGTTTGTGTGTCCCCTTCAAATCTCTTATTGAAATATGGTCTCCATTGTTGGAGATGGGCCTAGCGGGAGGTTTTAGGGTTTTGGGGGCAGATCCCTCATGAATGGCTTGGTGTCCTCCCTTTGGTAATGAGTTCAGGTGAGAGCTGGTTGTTTGGTATTTCTCTTGCTCCCTCTCTTCCCATGTGACACATCTGCTTCCCCTTGGCCTTCAACCATGAGTAAAAGCTTTCTGGGCCTCACCAGAAGCCAGGCAGATGCTGGTGCCATGCTTGCACAACCTGCAGAACCATAAGCCAAATAAACCTCTTCTCTTTATAAATTATCCAGTCTTAGATATTCCTTGGCAATGCAAACAGACTAACACAATCACCTTATCAACTACTTAGTACAGCTGGTGTTCTCTTTTAAAAGCATTCTTTGAGAAATTATCAAAGCAGAGAATCATCAAATATAAAACAGACCACTGAGTGAAAACTTCACATAATTTTAGGGCCGGAGATCTTAGTACCAATCCTGTTAACTTATTAACCTGCTTGGCCTTTTTCCCTACTAGTTGCTCTTTTGCATTCTCACCCCAGCCTATTACAATCCAGAATCAGCTTCCAATGTTATCACGTTGGTGCAAAAGTAGTCGCGGTTTTGTCATTACTTTTAATGGCAAAAACCACAATTACTTTTGCGGTAACCTACTTGTAACTACTAGGAATTCCCTAATATTGAGAGAGCAAAATATAGATGATCCAGAGAGGATCATGGATTAGACTGAGAGAATAGAAGAAGATAGAAACAGAACCTTATAATTAAAAGATGGTACACTACTTCAAGGAGAGGGAATCAACATTGGAAAAAAAGCAGCAGAAAGAAAGAATCAGAAGCAGTGTCCTGGAAAAATAGGAGGGATTGAAACTATATTAGTAGCAGAAAAAAAAATCAACCCAAACTGCATTTGAGAGCAATATTTTAGAATAATATATAGGATTATAACTTCACAAATATCTTTAAGAAAGTGATCATTTAATTCCAAACAATTTAATAATTATGTATATGTAATTTATTTTTTAAAATCAGATGTGTTATTGGAGAGGTATAAAATAGAGGAGAATCAATGTTTAGAGGTCACAACACTATTTGAAATCAGTGTTTTACATATACTTGTCAAATCTCAGGATTTGTAGGTTCACTATGTTGTTTCTCTTTAGATGTTGTTAGGAGGAGCTTCTGTGATACTTAACTCATGGGTGTTTATAAAATACTCTAATACATTTCACAAACTATTATCTGAATTTTGTGTATGTGCCGTGCGTGTGTGTATGTGTGTGTGTGATAGTATCCACCGATAAGCAATACGGCACCTTTTTTTGCAGAAAGCCTTATTTGCTCAAATAATGTTCACACTCAATTACTCATGTGATGGGAACAAGCTTATCTGCCATTGTGAACAGATAAGAGGCACAAAGTATGCAAGAGGAGAACGGAGTGGAAGAAATATTTTACAGTTTCTGCTGTCAGTAGTTATTTTAAAACAACATAAACATTATTATTACAATACCATTTCATCTCTGTTTGCTTTTCTACCACTGAGGCTGTTTTCCCCTTTGTTCCAATTATTTTCCATTTTCTACATTTTGACAGTTAACTAAACCCTCAAAATAATTTAGTTTCTGAAATGCTGTTAGCCTGGAAAATGTATAATCTCTGTACCCACATTGATCTATTCTACCTCATCGCCCTCTTTTAGTCATTTTTTTCCTATTTCCTAGAAAACTGTCCATCATTTCAGAATTCTTCCTGCTGTGTATAATTCCATAAGGTAAGGGCAGATGCCTTAATTTTATGATAAACAAATCAGGAATGTGGGGTGATGAGGGATGAGAAATCTTAGATTTAATTAAAATCTCAAATTACTTTACATTATAGGGATATAAAATATTCCTTTGGAAGGGCATGGCATATATTATATTTTTTCTTTTTTTTTTTTTTTTTTTTGAGACAGGGTCTCACTCTGTCTCCCAGGCTGTAGTGGCACAATCACAGCTCACTGCAGCCTCAGCCTCCCCAGCTGAAATGATCCTCCTAACTCAGCCTCCCAAGTAACTGGGACTACAGGCACATGACACCATGGCTGGTTAATTTTTTTTCTTTATTTTTTGTAGAGATGGGGTTTTGCCATGTTGCCAGGCTGGTCTTGAAATTCTGGGCTCAAGTGATCCACCTGCCTTGGCCTCCCAGATTGCTGGGATTACAGGTCTGAGCTGCCACACTCTATTTTTTTTTTTTTTTTTTTAAAGATAGGCATGAAAGGGGCTGGCCAAGGCCAGCATCTTTGACATTGTTAAATCCTTTCAGCTGCTTTTTTGAACACCAGTACTTGATGCATTTGTCTAGTTTCTAAAAGGGTTTGAACAACTATTTTCTGTTTAAATGCAAAACATATTAATCTCTTGTCAACTAATATTTTAATGGAGATTATCTATGAAGATCACTCCAAGTGCAAGCATTGGGGAAAAGAGATAGAGCTCTTAGAATGCAGCAAACCTGGGAGGTTAGAGGGCCTCAAAGGAAAGGAAGGTGAGGTGGGTGGTGCTAAGGTCAAACTGCCACATTTTGATGACCCTGCCAAGCAAATGTGCTGGAAATGTCCCATTATCCAACTCTTTGCCACAGTTTCCTTAATATTAATGTTTATTTCCCACCTGTTGCTATCATTTAGTTTTTTCCATCTGATTTGTGAGCACAGGCAGAGGGTTCCCCTGTTTCATGTCAGGGTCAGGTACTTTTGTTCTGACACTGCTGAAAGCCTATATTCGTTCTGGACTCAGATATATTAAATAAATTTGCTAATTGGAAATGCGATATGAAAACGTGTCATAAGGATTTGTGTCCTCCTTTCGAGTTTTGTTGTACTTTGAATTCTCTAAGTGATTTATTTTATTTTTCTGAGTTCAGTTATCATTTCTCTAGCACACCACCTATTCCGTTGCCTCCCTCAATAACTTCTACAGAAAAACGTTAATTTTACTAACATCTCTTTGGTTACTTATTTTCTTTTCACTAATTTTTTTATGTTTTTTTTTTCTTTTCCTCAGTAAGCCCATATTCTTTACATCCTTCTACCAGGGGTTCAAATTACCACCAATCAAGACCAGCCTTCTGCTCATTCTTGTTTCTCTCTCTCTCTCTTTTTTTTTTTTTTTCAAGCTGCCCATAATCCTCTCTGCTTTTCTTTCTAAACTACACGCAGTCTTCGCCCTTGGCTCTCAGTGATTGTTAAGAGTTTCCTCTTCTTTGCTCTGATATCTATCACCTCCTTGTCTTTAATTTACTTGACTGTTTTCTTTTTTTTTCCTAATCCACTAATCTCCCATTCTCCAATGATTTTTGTTATCTCAAACTGTTACATTTACTCAAATCATTTCTACATTATTCTACAATATGAAGAAATATCCTTTATATCCAAAATCCTTCAAACTCTTTTGCCACATCCTAAGCTTTCCTTTAAATATACATATTATTGATTTTGGTAATTGACAATGTATATGTGCACCTATTGTTTGTTTTTTGTTTTTGAGACGGGGTCTCACTCTGTCATGAAGGTTGGAGTTTTGTGGCACCATCAAAAATCACTGTGGCCTCCAATCTTGGAGCTCAAGCGATCTTCCTAACTCAGCCTCCCAAGTAGCTGGGACTATAGGCATGAGGCACTCTGCCCAGCAGTGCCTGTTTTTAAAGCATGATCATTCTAAAGAGAATTGGCAAAATCTACATCTGTAAAGTGTACAATTAGGAAAACAACTTAAAATTGTTATAAATATACAACACATACGGCTCATTCAATAACAGCTAACAACAGACTCATTGTTGAAACTGCAAGTGTTGAGGATTTTAGTAGCTTGATTATGTGAATGAGATAAAGCCTTGTTTATGTATACAAATTGGGCAGGTAATTATTAATGTTTTATTATATATGTGAGTGTGCTCCTGTGTAATGTAAAAACAGAGGCATGCTCACGCCTGTAATCCCAGCTCTTTCGGAGGCGGAGGCGGGCAGATCAGGAGGTCAGGAGATCCAGACCATCCTGGCTAACACGGTGAAACCCTGTCTCTACTAAAAATACAAAAAATTAGCTGGGCGTGGTGGCGGGTGCCTGTAGTCCCAGCTACTCGGGAGGCTGAGGCAGAGAATGGCATTAACCCAGGAGGCGGAGCTTGCAATGAGCTGAGAAAGCATCCCTGCACTCCAGTCTGGGCGGCAGAGTGAGACTCCGTCTCAAAACAGAACAAAACAAAACAAAAAAACAAACAACAACAACAAAAAAGACAGAGACATGTTTGAGAAACTATGAATTCCTTGTACAAAGAATTTAGTAGCTTTATATTTGAACTTCTTGTATTACTGTGCCTTCTTTCTGCTTAAAGGAATTATTGCCTAAGTCAGTGATTATCTGGGCAACAGAATTAATGTTCTAGCTAGAGCATTGCACTATTTCACAGGATCTATTGATTATTTTTTTTAAAAAATTTCTCATCTGTCCTGTTCTCATTATTCTACTATTATTACTTTAGATTGGGCCTTATTTAACAATTAACTAAATAATTATATTTGCCCCCAAATGGTATTCCTGCCACCTACATTCTCTCTCTCTTTCTCTTTCTCTCCACTCATCACCTGTCTACCTGTATATTTATTGTCTACTATTTCCCATGTTTCTCATTAATTTCTGGTAATAGTAGACTGATACCAAATGTTGCCTCCCTTAAGAAACTGATAGCCTAGTCCCGTTTACTACTGTTCAATAGAACCTTGCATCTTTCTTCTTTAAAAATCTTTAATCTCTTTCAGTGGCTTTTAGAAAAGGGTTCACATTTATCAGAGCTTTTGACACTCTTTACATTTTGACACAATATATTATTATTATTTAGGGGAAAGGGCAGGAACCAGGGCTGATTAATTTCCTACAGTGTGCAGGGCAGTTCTATATAACAAAATTATTTGTCCCACATTTTGCATGACTTTCAAATGCCCCACAAAATGTTCAAAGACATAAAAATCTCAACTGAACTCAGAGCTCAACTCTGTTTTTTATAATGTACAAAGCTTTGATTTTATTTATTTTTTGGAAACGTTTTAATATGCTCTGATTTTGATGCTAATTTCAACCCAACTGAGTCCTCACCCAACTGCTAGATCCATCTTCTATTTTTAAACTTTAGGAAGTAGAATAGGTCAGTGAAGAGCATTGTGATAAAAACCCAGGGTATTCCCACACTATTGCCCTCTCAACAATTTTTTAGGATGTGAGTGTGTGTGTGAAGGTGACTTTTGCTTGGATAGGACGCCACCCCATAAAACAGAGAATAAAATAGAAAGAGTACAGTTGGAGTCCTGTTCCTGCTCTTCTTACCCCCATTATCTTGTGACAAACAGTGCCCACTCCAAATCCCCACTCAGAATTCTTAACCCAGTATCTCAGGAGTAAATTCTGGGCACTAAAGGGGTTCTTTCTTTCTGAGGAGCTACGAAAAACAGATAGAGACAATCTGACCGCAAGCACGTGTGTCTCTGCCCCTCATTCTCCAAATTCTTGGGACAGTGTTACTCAATCTTATTGCACAGTGAAATTATCAATGGAATTTTAAGAAATACTAATGCCTAGGTCTCATTCTAACGGCTTCTGATTTAATTGCTTTAGGGTGATTCTGAAGTGGTTCTCTCACAACCTAGGAATAGGGAATTATAATCTAAGGTGTATGTCCTCCAAATGCTGATTCTATTTAGGGCAGTAAAGAGTGGAAAGTGAAGGCTTGACCTGTGATTTTGGGGGTGGGGAAGAAAAAGGATATTTTGGTGTTTCTGGCTCTTCATCTTAAGAGTCATCAATCCCCTACTTGCACTGTCAGACACATTGGGCTGACACATTCGAAATTACACATTGCCTGACAGTGTGGCTGATACTCCTAGAGAAGCAGTTTCTAAATTTTATAGCCCATTAGAAACACTTGGACATCTTTAGCAAACACTGATACCTGGCTCCTACTCCTAGACATGCTGATTTAATTTCTATGGAGTGGGATCTGGCTTTAGGATTTTAAGAAAGTTGTGCAGCTTATTCTAATGAGCAGCGAAGCTTGGGACCCAGTCCCGGTGAAAAAGAGCTCGTAGAACAATACAACAGGACATTTAAGGAGCGCAGCCATTTCTAAACAATAGTCTGTATTATAGCTATCCATATAGCAGAAATAGTAAGACAGATTGTGAATTTAAAACTAAGAAAGATATTTGAAAGATTACAAAAAAGGAGTGAATAGCCAAATTCATGCCATATATACATATAAAGGTTTCCAGGTCAGAAGACCAACAAAGAATCTAAAGTAAGACAGACATTAGGTTTTTCAACAGTAAATACTATACGCAAGAAGATAATAAAGGGATACTTTATAAGTTCTTAAGGAAAATAATTTAAAATACAGAATTTCCTATCAAGCCAAATTGTCTTCAAAGATGTCAGCATAATAAAAGTATTCGGAAGCATGGAAAGCCTCAACAGGTTTGCCATGCGGAAACTCACATAGACAACAGTTTTGGATAAAGTTAGAGGAAAGAAAAATTCAAGAGATGCTGCAAAAGATATTTGAAAAAAAGGTGATTGAATAGATTGGCAAAGTTTGTTCTTGTCTTGGCCCTTTATTTAAAGTCAAATAAAAAGAGGAAAAATATTAATAATAATCCAGAATTAAAAGTCTAGGAAAAAAAGTCATGGGGATTTTTGTGGAGAACTAAGGAACTTAAGAATTTACCAATTTCTTGCCTTAATGGGGAGTAACTTTTTTTTTTTTTTTTAGGAGGAAGCATTAAAAAGAGATAGAAAAAGTAAACATAACCAAAAAATAAGTTAAGGTTGGAGAAACATGTCCAAATATACCAGTAATAATGATTAATATAATTAGACTAGATTTGCTAATATAAAATTCATTATTGAAAAACTGAGTATTAAAAAAAGCCAGATATATATTGTTTAAAAAGTATGTGGACTTCACTTGTGCCCAACATGGAGCAATAGAAACAGATTTACCCTTATATCTGAAACAACTGAAAAACAGGATAAATATACAAAAGAAGTTTTCAAGGCATTGGCATCAAACAACACAGAATCGTGATCCCTGGTAGACAGGAAACAAATGAGGTGAGACCTCAGATTTTCCTCAAGAGAATTTCCAGGCCATCAGAAGGGGAAACCCAAGTGGAGACCAGTGGACTCCCTGAGTGAAGGAGATGGAGCTAAGAATCCAGGAAGAAGAATGCAGCTAAGGTTAACATGGCAACTCAAGCACCAAAGGAGAGATAGTCACACACAGATAAAACTGGACAACTACAGAAAAATTGCCCTTTAATATTCAGCAAATTACCGATCAGTGCATGTATTTGAAGAAAAAATCTCAATCATAATTGAGGGATCAATTATCAACTACCCAAAATGATGAAAGGGAACAGGACTCAGCACTCACCCAGAATGCGGGGAAGCGCTTGTTCCCCACGAGGCAGGCTGGTAAACCACACAATTCACAGGGCTTTGGGTAAGGGATCTTGTCTTGGCAGTGGGGAATAATTAACCCTAGACCAAACATTGTGCTGTTCTTGCTTAATAAGTCTTGAAAGCAGGACACCAAATGGTCAAACTGTTTCAAGTAACTTAATCGCATCTCAGAAAAAGCTCATGATACTTTCAGAATACAAAATATTCAACATCCAACAAGGTGCAATTAACAACTCCTGGCATCTAATAGCATGAACCCGGGTGGTGGAGCTTGCAGTGAGCCAAGATAGCGCCACTGCACTCCAGCCTGGGCAACAGAGTGAGACTCCATTTAAAAAAAAAAAAAAAAATCAGTTCATCAAAATTGATCAGTCAATCAGAACTGATAAACCAATCAGAATGGATAAAGATGTAGTAATTACCAGACAAGAATATTAAAATACTTAAACTCTACATGCTAAAAATAGCAGAAGAAAGATTGAACATGATATTAAGAGAATTGGAAGATATAAGAGAACGAAATAGAACTTTTAGGGATGAAAACTACAGTGTCAGAGATGAAAAACACACTAAGTGGTATTAACAGCAAACCAAGCACTGAAGAAAAAACCAAAAGTTTAGGGAATTTATAGGCTTAGCAATATAAATTATCCAAAATGAAAGAAGTAGAAAAAAAGACTTAAAAAGAAAATGAACCGTGTGCTAGTTAGCTCTGAGACAATTTCAAGTTTTCTAATGCACATGTAATTGTAGTCTCTGAAGGAGCAGGAGCAGAGAAATGGTTGAAGAAATAATGGCCAAAAATTTCCCAAATCTGATGAAAGCTGTAAACCCACAAGCTCAAAGAAAAGCAATGAACTCGAACTATAAGAGACATAAACCTGGCAGGGCACAATGGCTCACACCTGCAATCCCAGTACTTTGGGAGGACGAGGGGGGTGGATCATTTGAGGTCAGGAGTTTGGGACCAGCCTCACAAACACGGTGAAACCTCATCTCTACTAAAATACAAAAATTAGCAGGGACTGGTGGCAGCTGTAATCCCTGCTACTCGGGAGGCTGAGGCAGGAGAATTGCTCGAACCCAGGAGGTGGAGGTTGCAGTGAGCCAAGATCGTGCCACTGCACTCCAGCCTGGATGACAGAGTAAGACTCTATCTCAAAAAAAAAAAAAAAAAAAAGGCATAAATCTACGTATAATCAACTTGCTTAAAGTAAGTTATAAAGAGAAAATCTTAAAAGAAATCAGAGCAAAAAAAAAAATAGATATTACAACTGAGAAACAAAGATAGGGATGCTAGGAGACTTTGCATTGGCAAATCTGAGAGGATGGTAGAGCAGCATCTCTACAGAATTATGGGAAAAAACAAACGTGTGCACCAGGTGTTCTATGATTAGCAAAAATATATTTCAAAAATAATGTGAAAATACAGATTTTTCAGATTATCTAGGCACAAGAATGAAGAAAACCACAAATAACACTGTAGGTACCTATAAAATAAGTTTTCTTCTCATCAAAATCTCTTCAAAAGATAATTGATGGTTTAAAAAGTTATACAATGCTTTTGGGGGATTTATAACTTAGCCATAATTAAAATGCATGTCATCAGTTGCATAAAGGTGGAGAAAGAACACATGGAGATATAAGAGCATAAGAGTGTTATATGTGAAGTGGTAAAATATTGCTGGAAGTAGGCTGTAATAAGATAGAAAAAGACTCAGCTAAAACATAATAACAATCAAAGTTTGGACATAAAGTCGATTAAGAAAAGCAGGTGTAGGTATGTTAGGACCAGATAAAATAACATTGAATCATTAGAGATAGAGAGGAGCACTCCACAATGATATAGGCTTTTAAAACATGCTTATACTTAATGCAATAGTTTACAATTATATGAAGCAAAGTTTATAAAAATGCTATAGAAATAAACTGATAAATCCAACATCAAAATGAGAAATTTTAATACACCCCTTTAATTTTTAGTTGGTCAAAGTAAAGAAAATAAAAGCCAGTATATAAAAGAGATGAAAATAAACTCAACAAAGTTGACTTAACCAACACGCATAGAATTCTGCATACCACAATTGCATAATACGCATTGTTCTATTGAAGACACAGAAAGCATATAATAGGCCCTTAAAAAGCCATGCTCTTTCACAAGACAAGTTAGAAGTTGGTAACAAAAACAACACATTACTAGAAATTAAGAACATTTTAAGAATTTTCTAGGCTTGTAGCTTCAGTGCAAATAAAGCATGTTTTGTTTCAAATTTTATAAACAGTGTTTCACCATTTTGGAAAATGACATCACAATGTCACATTAACTATGTTAACAGTACGTGAATTAAGGTGAGGCAAGTGAGGCAACCAAAGTGCAAAATTCAAGGAATCAACCACCTGTGGAATCATGTAAATACCTCTTTACATATTTTTGTCCCAGGAGCTTCCTAGGTTTACCCTAGTTCTGGCGCTGGTATTTGAGTCATCTCAACAAGTCACTTGTGTTGGTCTATATTTGTAGCTGTTACATATAAATATATTAAATAGGAGATTTGTGGCTCATTTTTAACAGATTTAGAATATCATTAAATTAACAGTGAAACAGCAAGGTCAGGGATGCTATTACATCTCACTAGTAAAGGTAACCTTAAAAATATTTCATATTTTTTAACTTATGCATTTTTTATTTATTCTGGAATCTATTGATAAATTAATCTGCTGTGCACAGAGCACAGTGAAATTATTTCTATAATTTGGGGTTGACAATCTTCTTCAAACTGACTCAGATAAATGTCCTGGAGGATAATTTTACAATTTCTCTATAGATTCTTATTTTATAGGTGGGCTGTTTGTGTATTTTATATTTCCTCTTAATTCATCCTTTATTCCCCATCTTCATTAGATATACTTCAAGATTTAAGCACCAAAGCCTAATATATGCTTTGACATATAGTAGGCTTTCCAGAGATGAGCTGTGCCTTCTGTCATGATACTTTACTGTCTCATTCCATGCAGTGATATAAGGAAATATTTTGACTTTATAAAGCTCAGCTCATTTGCGAGGGTATTATATTTTCTTTTCCTCCCTTATGTTAATTTGTCATTTGTCTTGACTTATCATCCGTACTTCAATTAAGGTTATGTCCCTCTTTCTTTTATCATAGAATTAATACTAGTCTGTTTTACTTATTGCATCAATTTTTTTTTTTATTGCTGCTGTAACAAATCTTCACAAACTTGGCTTAAAACAACACACATTTATTACCTGATAGTTCTACAGGTTAGAAGTCCGACACAGGTCTCACTGGGCTAAAATCAAGGTTTTGACAGGACACTGTTCCTTTCCAGAGGCTCTAGGGATGCATCTGTTTCCTGTGTTTCCTCTAGAGGCTGCCAGCATTCCTTAATGCGTGGCCTCCTCCATCCACAAAGCCAGCAAAGGTGAGCCGTCCCCCTCTCTCATCTGCAGCACTCTCACCTGGATTCTCTCTCCACATTTCTTTCTCTGGCTCTGAGTCTTTCTTCAACTTTTAATGACCCTCATGATTACATGGAGCCCACCCAGACAATCCAGAAGAATCTTTCTTTTTAAGGTCAGCCAATTAATAATCTTAATTCCACCTGTGCAACCTTAAATTATCTTTACCAGGTAACATAATATATTCACATGTTCCAAGGATTAGAGTGTGGATATTTTTTGGTAGGGGCATTATTCTACCTATAATATATTTTTTCTAACACCAGTTGTTGTTCTAGTGTTCATGCCCATGTTTGCTGTTTCATTTCCCTAGGCTTCTACAAAATGAGTTCACCTCACTTGTCACAAATTATATCTTATTCATTTCCTGTAGGCATATGCATTTGAAACTTTTATACATCTTCTGGTGTACACAAGTCCTTACATGATGAAATGTAAATTATTTTAAATTATTTTCCTGTTACGGCTCTAAAATTGTATAGTTAGGGCATCCTCCCTCCCTCCTTTCCTCCTTCCTTGCTTCCTTTCTTGAAATTATGTGTGTTGGTAGGTTGCATTAATCATCCGTTTTATCTCAGGGTCATAAAAGGAGTGTAACAAAATAAGTATAATAAAAAAGGAGTGTTGGATATGTTATGACTGAGAGGCCCCTTAGTAGAAGCCAAAAGTTGACTCCTTGGACTATAAGAGAAGCCTCTTCAAGGAAAATCAAAGTACTCTGTCCATAAAGAACTGTGCAAACACTGCCTACCCCCACCTCCAAATACTTTGGATATTCAGGCAGACCCAGAGCTACTGTCAGTGGAAATATTGACCTTAGTATGTCATTTAATTATCTGAGTTCTATCAAGAACCTTGTAGACCTGTGAGTAGAATATGAAATAGAGCTTACCCCCCATAGTTTGATAAGAGCTCCACAGAACAACAGTGGAAAATTAAGCAAATTCCTGGACAATTTCAATAAAAATGGTCTATTTTAAAAGTTTTGCTAAATAAAAATTAAAAATTTGTGTTAACTTTATTTTGGTTACTAAATGATAATGAGCATACCTTTTCAAAATTAAAATAAAATTTACATTCTTCTTGTGACACTTTTAATTTCTGCTTAGATGATTTATAATGGAATTCATCACCAAAAGATTCTTTAATTATATGATGGTAGTTTACATATAAATTAAAAGTTTTTGGCTGGGCACAGTGGCTCATGCCTATAATCCCAGCACTTTGGGAGGCCGAGGTGGTTGAATCATTTGAGGTCAGGAGTTTGAGATCGGCCTGGCCAATATGATGAAACCCCGCCTCTACTAAAAATACAAAAATTAATGGATGTGGTGGCATGTGCCTATAGTCCCAGCTACTTGGAGGGAGACTGAGGCAGGAGGATCACTTGAGCCCGGGAGGTGGAGGCTGCAGTGAGCCGAGATCACACCACTACACTCCAACCTGGGTGACAGAGGGAGACTCTTTCTCAAAAAAAAAAAAAAAAAAAGAAAGTTTTAGGTTTAATTTTTTAAAAATTCTCTACATTTTCCAATGGAGTAATTATATGCCTGAGTCAAATATGAGCCTCCATCAGATTTCTTGGCTCCCTTCCTAAAGACAATAGAGCAACTCATTACTCTGCTTCAGAATTTTTCTCCCAACCTTTACACTTCTCTAGCTATGTAGCGATGGGAGGAAAAGTGGTGGTAGGATGGAGTAGGGCACAAATGCTTATTCCTTTCATGACTGTTTTATAGTTGCTTCCTTGCAGGCTCATGCTACAGAAAGAAGACACTATAGGATTCAGAAAGAGTTAAATAAAGATAATTTATGGAAATCTTATCCCTTAACTATCTTCAGGGAGAAGTATCCTCAGCAATTTCTTCTTTCTATAGGCAAATCATGGCTGGGTAGGTGGTGGTCTTCTGCTTCCAAGAAACTGGCAATCAATAACTCAAGTTGCCTCACTTCCCATATACAAGTCCCAGCAAGAACCTAGATGGATTCACTCATGCACTTCATCCTCCTGCCCTCTTCCTGGTTTAGGCAATAATAATCATAGATTGCTATTGTCAATTCTTTTTTGTTAGGCATAATGCTTTTTAACGTTATTTCATCTAATGCTCACAGAATCTCTATGTGGTTAGAAATACTATTACTTTACAAATGAAAGAACACAAAATAATTGAGGGATGTAAATAACTCTCTCGAGATAATACAGTAAACAAAGGGTGATATCATTTGGCTGTGTCCCCACCCAAATCTCATCTTGAATTGTAGCTCCCATAATTCCACATGTTGTGGGAGGGACCTGGTAGGAGATAATTAGATCATGGGGGTGGTTTCTCTATACTGTTCTTGTGGTAGTGAATAAGTCTTAGGAGACCTGATTGTTTTATAGGGGTTTTCCTCTTTTGCTTGGCTCTCATTTTCTCTTTTGTGTGCTGCCATGTAAAATGTGCCTTTCACCTTTGGCCATGATTGTGAGGTCTTTCCAGCCATGTGGAACTGTGAGTCCATTAAGCCTCTTTTTCTTTATAAATCACCCTGTCTCAGGTATGCCTTTATCAGCAGTGTGAAAATGGACTAATATAAATGGCAAGGCCCATAAATGAACTCTATTCTGTTTAACACTAGTGCGTATCGTTCATTCATTCAACAAAATAATTCGGTCACTTAATATGTGTCAAGCAGAGAGGTAGGTATTGAAAAGGCAATGATTAACAAGACAGAAGATATGTTTCTCCTGGGAGGTTAAATTTTGCTGAAGGAAATAGAGGGAAGCAAGGAATTAAATTAAGTAGTTACAATATGTAATAATTTTGATGAAGAAATCACATAGGGATCCCCAGGAGGGCAGAAAGGTATTTCAAGCAGAAAGTTCAAGGAAGGTCTCTCTGAGTAATGACCTTTTAAGCTAAATCTTTAGGGAGACAAAGGGTGTGGCCAGGAGAGGGTGGTGGGGGCAGAAACAGCATTCCAGAGATGCACACCAGCCAGTGTGGAGGATGACTCCCATGCAGTTTGGTGAAGACTGAAGGGGTCATAAAAGTAAAGCATTTTTTTGGGTGCAATTTGGCAATAAGCATCCATATTTTAAGTACATTTAAATTTTCTTTGGGTGCAGCAATTTATTTTCTTTATCATTATTATTATTATTATTATTATACTTTAAGTTCTAGGGTACATGTGCATAATGTGCAGGTTTGTTACATATGTATACTTGTGCCATGTTGGTGTGCTGCACCCATCAACTCGTCAGCACAGCAATTTATTTTCATGTGGGCTTTAAAATAAGTGTTGCATATGTAAACTAAGCCACACAATCAGGTAGACATTACCCTTTCCTAAGGGGCAGGAAGACATGGGATCTCAGGTTTTTCTTGCTGTTTTCTTTTTTTAATCTTTTCTTCGTCTTCTTATTTTAATCTTCTGGGCTATAAGTTAGAATGCTCCTTTTACACTTTTTTTTTCCTACCTTGCAGGCAGTCACCTGACAGGGAGCTTTCCTGGAATAGTAATAGGAAAATCATGCACAGCAAAGCTGACACACCACATGCCGAGCTGTACTGAAGGCACAATCATAACTTTTAATAACAAAAGCTTATTTTGGTAAAATGATGTCTTTCCAGCTGTCCTAACAGATATTAATGTGAAATGCTCCTTTGGGACAGGACGGTGGAGAGAAGTCACCCCAGTTCCAGAGGGGCATGCCCTTGGTGCAGAACCTCAGAGCACTAACATAATGTAGTAGTAAGATTGCAGCGACACCAGTAAAACCTGCTCTGTAGGACTGCACTAGGCTACATTTTTTTATTTGTGTTTTTGTTTTCCTGTAAATCACTTTTGAGTTTCTGTTTCTCAAGTCTGGAAGCAGCAGGCGTGTAATTTCGGCAGAACTTTTCCCAGTCATAATCTAGTGGTTATTGTTTATTTAGAACGTGGAGGTGAGTTATAACAAAGAGATTGGCCCTGTGGGTTAACACTGGGCACATTTCTATCTACAGTCCTACCAGTTCTTCACATTCTAGGCAAAATGAAAGGTTAAGCCAGTTATCCAGATAGTTCAGGCCAAAAGGTAAACACAAAGAGAGGATGGTTTAGCGCTGCCCACCTCCTGCTTGTGCTACTGAGGTAACAACCACAGGGTTCTGCTTTGGTTTGGCAATGGAAATCTGAGTTCTCCTAGCTATGACTTGTGTTAGGAATGTAGACTCTGTCCAGCTCAGTAGGCTGTGACAGAAAATACATGAGGTTAACTTGAGCATAGAGATAGACACGATCCAATTCCCAGTTCAAAACTTACCTCCATTGCCTCGTTTCTTTTCCTTTTGTATGCTCTTACATCTCTAGTGAAGTTTGCAGTCAATTTATTTAGTTCTATTAAAAATTCTCCAGGTTCAGTTCATGTGGTCATTTTGGGTAGACTGTGACACATATTTGCATGGATTTGATCTCCCTCCCTCCCTTCTTTCCCACCTTCCTTGCTCCCTTATTTCTTTTCTTCCTTTCTTCCTCCCTTCCCTCATCACTGCCTTCCTTTCTTCCACATTTATTTAATGTCTATAACCAGAAACCATGCTACATATTCAAGAAACAAAGTCAAACAAAGCATATGGTTATTTTCTAATAAACTCACAGTGTAGTTGTTGGGGAAAAAGAAAAGTAAATGAAAAGTTATAATATTTTGGTTAAAATGTTCACTGGAAGCTACTGGAAAAGAATTCATGAATACAACTTGGTTGTTTTTAGTTTTACAGGAAGTGAACCTGATATACAAGTATTGGTGGTCCAGAAATACAGATGAACTGGATAAAATAATTTTGAAAAAGAGGTTTAATCTTTCTCACTGAAAGTCCATTACAATATGGAGAATATTTATTTCTTCTTTGAATTGTATACATTTCCTAACATATAATAGATGCTTAATTAAAATGTTTGAAAGAAAGGAGATGTAATTATCACAAGTTTAAAAAGTAATGATTTGGCTGGGCACAGCGGCTCATGCCTGTAATCTCAGCACTTTGGGAGGCTAAGATGGGAGGATCACTTGAGCCTAGGAATTTGAGCCCAGCCTGGGCAACATAGTGAGACCTTGTGTCTACAAAAAATAAAAGAATAAAAACAAAAAGTACCCAGGCATAGTGGCTCATTCCTGTAGTCACAGATACTCAGGAAACTGAGGCAGGAGGATTGCTCTAGCCTCGGAATTGGAGGCTGTGGTAAGCTATGGTCATGCCACTGTAATCCAGCCTGGGCAACAGAGCAAGGCCCAATCTTTTAAAAAAAAAAAAAAAAGAAAAGAAAAGAAATGATTCTTTTTTGTAGGGAGTATTTAGAAAACATTTTAAGCCGTGCTTTTCTGTATTAATAATGACAAAACTGAATATAATTTACCTTTTCTTTGAGAATTCAATAATTAGTATGAACAATGATTACTTAAGTGAACTTTAGGTGTTGAGGCAGAGGAAGATGTAGGGTATAGGGCCAGTGGGTAGCAACATGAGCAAGCGCATCACATATTCTTTCTTGAGATGATCTCATTTGCTGAATGCTTGCTTCTAGTTTATTTTCGTTGGTTAGTTTCCTGTCTCACATATGTGGAAGAAAACCAATGTATTACTTGGCCCCTAGGGAAGTGTAATATGGCTATTCTTTCCCAATATAAATCATGGAATAAAAATCCACAGCCTTCTCTCAAATTATTTTCTTGCCCTCCAGAAAAGTTCCTCTCTCCTTGTCAGTTGATTTCTCAGTAACATTCAGATCATTATCCCTTTTTCCAACCTGTCACTATTAACATATCAACTTCAATATATTTTCTATATATTTACACTATCATTTATTGAACAAATATTCATTGAATATCTGCTTTGTATCAGACATTGTTCTAAGAATTAAAGGTGCATCAATAAGCAAAAGTACGAATCTCTAACTTCACAGAGTTTATATATAATACAGTACATATAACTGAAGTGTCTCTCTATCAAGAATTTGTGTTACTGTAATTGAGAGGGTTCTTTCTCTCTCTCTCTCTCTCTCTCTCTGTTTCTCTCTTTCTCTCTTCCTCTCTGTCCTTCCCTCTTTCTCTCTCTCTTTCTTTATCTTTATTTCTCCCTCTCTCTCTCTCTTTCTCTCTCTCTCTTTCTCTCTCTCTCTTTTTATGGAGTTTTGCTCTTGTCACCCAGGTTGGAGTCCAATGGCACCATCTTGGTTCACTGCAACCTCCACCTCCCGGGCTCAAGTCATTCTGCTGCCTCAACCTCCTGAGTAACTGGGATTACAGGTGCCTGCCACCATGTCCAGCTAATTTTTGTATTTTTAGTAGAGACATGGTTTCACCATGTTGGTCAGGCCGGTCTTGAATTCCTGATCTCAGGTGATCCACCTGCCTTGGCCTCCCAAAGTGCTGGGATTACAGGCATGAGCCACCGTGCCTGGCCCCAGGGCTTTTTCAAAGCGTATTTCATAATAACAAGAATGACTATTCATTAAGGATTTTATAAGATTTTACAGCTGACAATGCTCTTTTAGAGAATACAATTTTGTTGGAATTTCACAGTAACTTGTAAGATACATAAGATAGGCATTATTATTGTTTTTTTGTAGTGTGCAGATGCAGAACTTGGGTTTAGACAGAGTAAATTACTTCTCAAGATCCCACTGGTGTAAGTAGCAGAGCTAATGCTTGAGTTTAGAATATTCAAAAATTCCAAAACTACCTTAGTACTTTTAAATTTGGAAAGTATTTTTATATTTATTATTTTATTTATATTATTTTATTTATATTTTTTATATTTATTATTTTATTTATATTATTTATTTCAAAATGATCTGTGTGGTGATTACTGATCCTCTCTAATCTTCATACCTGATGATGTAGAATTGTTGCATTATCTGCCCAGATTTATCTAGTTGGTAAATCCAACTGAAAATCCAACTATGTTCATTTTAAAAAATCAACTGTGGATGCTGAACACAAATATTTTCTTTAATCTTTCTATATTCTTATAGGTGAATGGAATTTTAAAAATTTATTGTAAATATAATAGGGATTTTTAAATGCTTTAGAAATTAATTTCCCATGAAGTTAATTTTTCTCATAACATTATATATTCTAAATAATACCCAGGTATACAGTTTGAACAATGAGGTGGCAGTGGCAGGCAGTAAAATCATAAAACTATTACCTGACCCATTCTGCTTTTCAGAGTATTTTCTACAATTTTCTTAAGTCAACCCGTCATTCAGACAAGGTTTTAAAAAGTACATTTCAGCCTCCAAAATAAGGTTAAAACAACTAGAAAAACAAAACAAAACAGAGCTCTAGCACCCCTCCATTAATACATACCTTGTAAATATAGAGCTGGAAATGTACATTATTTTTGACAGATAGAGCTTTCAATAGTGAGGGTTTTATTACATAAAAGACAGTAGGAATGGTATATGCAAAAGCTGTTAAGGTCTCCCTTTTCTTAAACTCAGCAGTTTGTGATTATTACTATTTGGCAAGCAGGAGTAAATTGGACCACAATTTCAACAGCCTCGTAGAAGTATTCCAGGAGACAGTGCTGATAAATGAGTCCTAGAATGCCATATAATTTTCCTGCAGCTTCATTGTTTGATGACTTACTTTTCATGGACACACTCTGCCCTCAGGTTTCATGTACTGCTGCCAAATGTGAAAGCTGTTTGTCAGAAATCAACGGGCTCAAGTGGCCTATCAAAAGCTTCTGCCTTTTTGTTAATAGGAAACACTTTGTATAGGAATCTGCTTTCTAGAGAACTCATTGCTATTCCTTTTGTATATACCTGAACCTTGTCCCGGCTATTATTATGGTTTTCTTTGCCAGGGGATTCTCAGTGAAGGGTGCTCTGCCCAGTACTGCTTGGGATACTCTCAAGATGACAACCCCTCCAATACAGGAATGACTGCAAAGCTCTTATGGCCAATAGGATTCAGAGTGTCTTCCACCAAAAGCCTGACCTAAATATAGCCTAAATACAGCTTTTTGTATTTTGTTCTAGGGGGTCATTGAGGTATTTAGGGTAAGGGATAGATAGGATAGATAGGGTAAGGGATAGATTGTGAATGTATTATGTAGCAGGCACTGAGGTGCTTTCCGCATGCTATCTTTTTTAATTGTCACAAAAAAACTCTATAAATTATATATTATCCCCATTTTGCAGATGAGCAATCTGCTACTCAAGAAAGATAATATTTGCTGAAAGGCAAATAACAGAGGTGGGATTTCAAATTCAGTTTTATCTCACTCCCAAGATCATGCTCTTTCTACTTAGCATTTGGTTAACCGGGTTTAATTTGCACTGAGACCAAATGACAGTGAAAGAATTTCTCTTCTGATAGGCAAACTGACAAATCAAATCTATGTTTTTGAAAAGTCTTTTACTTCCCATGACTCTGCTTTTTGTTTGTTTTCTATTGGTGAGAATAGAGCCCATTCAGTCAAAAGTAACTGGTTAAGGTGGGATTTTGAAAGTTGGGAGGAAGTTAAGTGTCTGACTAGTTTTGTCCACTCTGTCCCAAATCTCCATTGTGATAGGTAGGATATGCTCAGTCCAGGTGTCTGTGTGTGATAATAGGTTAGAAAGATTCTTGTACTTGAGGCTTTATGAAGTTGACCAAAAGACATTAAGAATAACTAACTGGGCTGGGTGTGGTGGCTCACACCTATAATCCTGGTACTTTCAGGGGTCAAGGCAGGCAGATCACTTGAGGCCAGGAGTTTGAGACCAGCCTGGCTAACATGAAGAAACCCTGTCTCTACTAAAAAATACAAAAATTAATCAGATGTGGTGGCATACACCTATATTCCCAGCTACTCAGGAGGCTGAGGCATGAGAATCACTTGAACCTGGGAGGTGGAGATTGTAGTGAGCCAAGATTGCACCACAGCACTCCAGCCTGGGTAACAGAGTGAGGCTCCATCTTAAAAAAAAAAAAAAAAAGAATGACTAACTGCACTTAGGAATGGAGACTACATTCATTCTCTGTATAGATACTGGAGGTCTTACTAGGGGGTTGTGGGATTAGTCTTCATATGTAATTGTTCTAAATGCTTTGCAACCTCACAGTTTTGAGTCTTTTGATCCCTTTGGTGGCTTATCCAGGCTTTACTACCTGGAACTGCTGATACTTGGTTTCAGAACTCTTATTAGCAAGATCTTGGTTAGTCCTTGCATCTACAAATAGCTAAAGTTCACTTTAAGTAGAAAGCTTATCAATAGATTTCTATGGAGACTGTGGATCCCTCCAATATGCTTGTTGCTTGATTTATTTATTAGCTCTCATCTCTTCTTGGCTTTATCTCTGCCTTTTTAAGTAGGAGTTTGTTTTCTCTTTGTTTTGTTTTTGGTTAAAGCAACAGAGAACCCAACTCAAATTGGCTTAAAAAGTGAAAATGATTAAAGTTTTCATGGTATTACAGGCTTCAGCTTTTGATCAATGAAGAATCTGGCTCTATGTCCCTGCTATTCTTTTGGCTCTGGTTTTGCAGTTATAGCTTTGCCCTAAGTCTGGCTTGTTCTATGGTTATAAAACGGCTGCCAGCAACTTCTGAAGTGACGTGTTTCTCCATTCAGATTTATAGAAAAGAAAGAGAGAATTGCTACTCAAGCCATTGAATTGAAGTTCTAAATATTTCTCTGAAGGAATCAATCATGGATGCTTGGGGTAAATGAGATTAACCTGATTTGTTCTAATCAAGGTGCACCCTTGGAAGAGGTCAACGCTTCCAACAAATACACAGTTTCTATACAATGAACAGTGACAAAGACTTGTTTGGAGGTAATCAAAGTGCCCACCACATTTCACTGATCCTAAATATTAAATTTGTCTTTATTTTTTTGTTGTCTGTTTTACTACTAGCTATGGAGCAGAGAAAGTTGGAGGAAGGTTATTGGGATCATTTTGAAGAGAAAATCACATTCTCATTGGTAACCATGATGAAAACTTATTTTCTTGCATGTGTGAGTCTGAGACAGTGTCATAAACTGCTTTCAGCAGTAGTTAGTATGGTCTAACCGAGTGGTTCTCAATCAGTTCTAATCAGTGGCTCTTTCTCCCAGGCCAGCAGCATCAGCATCTCCTGGAAATGTTTAGAAATGCAAATACTGAAACGGAAACTCTGGGGATGGGGCAAATCTGAGTTTTAATGAACACTGCCATTGATTCTGATCATGCTGAAGTTTAGAAACCACTGGTCTGATGTTTATTTGCACTATTATACTATGGTTTACATATGGGTTTGACAGGCCCATTTACTTTCATTTACTTACTATTCGAGATTTTGTCTGGTCAAACAACTGAGCCTCAGATAAATTATTTTCTTACTATATTCTGATAAATACCAATAAAACTTTGAATACAACCAACATAAGACAGTCAGTTCTGCTATAATGATTTTTAAAATGGGAATCTGTTTCAATGCAATTAATATATTAGGAAACAAATTTAGCGTAAGGCAAAATTTGCATTTATTTGTGCACTACTTCATCTGCTCGACCAACTAGGTGAATGCAAGAAACCATTCACAGTTGAACTGAGTCTCATAAGAACACACAAAACACACACACACCTCACAAGGATAATCAGTGGCCCAGCCCATGCACATCTACTATTACAACTTCTTGTCCATTTCCACCGCTTCACTATTATTAATATAAGCGCAACTCTTCCACAAACAAACTTCAGGTGGTTTTCAAGATAAAGTGCCATATTTCTTGCAGTATTTATGTATTTTTTAATCATTTAATGAATGTAAAACTATGCTAACATGTATTAGCTCCTTCTTTCTATAAATGTTCCACTGACAAATGTTTTGAGTATTATCCTTCAAGGCCTATGATTTTTATTGTGTTCTTTTGCATTGCACAGAGATTTTTAGCAAACCCTATGTTGCACTAAAGCAGAATTGAGGCTAATTTGAGCAAAACTTAGCAGCTTATAACCGTTACAATCCTTATTTCAGGGCAAACTTTTCATTTGATAATCACAATTATTTTGTTTCCTCTTAAGTAGCACACACACAAACACACACACACAAATCTAAGGTGTTCACTATCACAGAATAATACCCTTTAGAATGTTTACCAGTTTTCATATTGATATATTTTGTTTGACTCTGTCATTCTGGGCTTTAAGTACTAAAATATATTAGTCTTTTTCAGAAAACATCCCAAGAAAAAAGTTAAATTCCTACCTAGTTTCCTCTCTCTTTGATAACCTATTGTCATAGTAATATACAAATACCTGAAAATTGCCCAGATTATTATTTTCTTCTTGGAACACAGATTTGTTGATAAGTGCCAAAGGATTTTTACAAAAACATGAGAAGTTGGGCATCACAGTAAAATTTAAAAGGAAAGGCTCTTTATTATTAGTATCATCATTGCTATTACTGTTTCCTTGAGTATATATTTCTTTGTCTTATTTGTCCTTTTCCAAAAGATTTTTGTTCTTATATTTTTAGTTAGCTCTTTAAAGAAATCAAGAAATGCTTGTTGATTATAGTCATCCTTACTGTATAAAGGGGGAGAAGTTCTTTGGTAATTAGCTGTGTATGTGTACTGTTCATGTACAGAAAGAACTCTTGTATTTCCTTATTTTTCAGTATATTCTCCATTCCATCACACCTCTTTTTCCAATGATGCAGTGCGAAGAAAGTATAATCTCTGGAGTAATTACAGTTCAGTGAGGAAATGATATCACCTGATGGCCCTATGAAGCATTTAGCAATCAAAGGTGAGTTGTCCAAAATGCATTTACCCTGAACAGGAATACAATGAAACTACTAAGTTTTATCTTTATAATGATTCGCTGCTTATTATTTTGTTGCTTGCATATGTTCTGTTTCCCACATCAGTCCTGTCTTAGATTATGATCTGTCTTGACCTAGACTCTGTTTTCTACATTGCTCTGTGCAATTAAATGCTTTGTGATCATGATAAAAAGCATCATGATAACTGTTAGACTAGAGGTTTCCATACAAAGCTGTATCCCATGGAGAGCAGCTACTGGCACTAAACAATGGCTAGAGACACTCTACATAGGGAAGGGGCTGACAATTATTCAGTTTACATCAATCACTTGTGCATATATCTCAATAGAGAACACCAGGCTAGTTTGTGTGTGTGTGTGTGTGTATGTGTGTGTGTAACTCACTGCTTACTCTATAACAGAGAGAATACCAATTAAATTGGGCCATACAGGAAGATCAATTAATATATTTATTAATTGAGGGCCTTTTGACGGCCTAGTTGATCTCCTATGGTTTAATCTTTAAATCTATAGTGTTTATTAGATTCATTGCAGACTCTCAGTACATTGTAAGGCATTTGCACCTATAAATGCATTTTAAAATATCAAATTTTAAATTTTGTAGCACTAAAATGTGTCAGACAATATTCTGAATTAACTTGCATTATTTGCTTAGTGTCTGATAAATCACTAGACAAAGTGTCCTACATAATCAACAAAATACTCTTCCAAAGTTAAACTAAAAGTATTTGTTAAGATGTGGCCGGGCGCGGTGGCTCACGCCTGTAATCCCAGCACTTTGGGAGGCCGAGACGGGCGGATCACGAGGTCAGGAAATCGAGACCATCCTGGCTAACACGGTGAAACCCCGTCTCTACTAAAAATACAAAAAATTAGCTGGGCATGTTGGCCGGCGCCTGTAGTCCTAGCTACTCAGGAGGCTTAGGCAGGAGAATGGCGTGAACCCGGGAGGCGGAGCTTGCAGTGAGCCGAGATCGCGCCACTGCACTGCAGGTTGGGCAACAGAGCGAGACTCCGTCTCAAGGAAAAAAAAAAAAAAAGATGTGAACATCTTCTTCTTCTTCTTCTTTTTTTTTTTTTTAAAAAAAAGAACACTACTGCGCAAATCAAGCCAGTGAGCCCCAGTCAGTTGACAGAAATATATATTTTGGACTCCTTCTCTAAATCTTTTATAAAAACACCTGAAGAATAAGAATAGTCATTTGCTTTCTTATTTTTAAAAGATCTGTTCCCCCAACTAAGTTTTTAATCTTCTACTTGTTACCAAATATCAACTGGACTTTAAAAGGAGAGGAGGAAAAAACAGACACCAATGTTTCATTTGTGAATGTAAACTTTGGTTTTTTGGTTTTCTTTTCTTTTTTTTTTGAGGCAGGGTCTCATTCTGTCACCTAAGCCGGAGTGCAGTGGAACTATCTCAGCTCAATCACTGCAACCTTCACCTCCCAGCTCAAGTCATCCTCCCACCTCAACCTCCCAAGTAATTGGGACTACAGGTGCAGCTACCACACCTGGCTAGATCTTTTCTATTTTTAGTAGAGAGAGGGTCCAAGTTGCCCAAGCTGGTCTCTTAACTCCTGGGCTCAAATGATCCACCCACCTCCTGGGCTCAAGTGATCCACCCACCTCAGCCTCCCAAAGTGCTGGGATTACACATTTCACCTGGCTAAACTTCTGAAATTAATGAAGTGCTCCTAAATCCTTGATGAATGAACATCTTGAATGGCAAATTAAGTTTCAAGTGACATATAAGTCAACAAGTATTTCTAAGTTTCTAAAATAAATTTTCCGAATTTGAAGTTATTCTTTCTTTTCTTTGCTTTTCTTTTTCTTTTCCTTTTTTTTTTTCTTTCTTTCTTTTTTTTTTTTTTTTTTTTTTTTGCCGGTCTGTTTTTAATCGTGGTAGGGCCTCACACACACATTCAGGGTTCAGATCTTGTTGAAAGCTGCGATGTCGACACTCTGCACATGCTCCTCAAACTTGGTGATCTCCTCCTCCAGCAAGTCTGTCCCCACCTTGTCCTCCACCACACACTGAATATGCAGCTTCCGGATACCGTAGCCCACGGGCACCAGCTTGGAGGCCCGGCTCACCAGCCCATCCAGCTTGAATGGAGCGCACGCATGCCTCCACCTGGGTCGTGTCCGTCTCATTGTCCCAACGCTTGATGTCCAGCAGGATGGAGGACATGGCCACCAGCGAGGGATTCTTTGCCTTCTTGGTGTACTGCCGCAGCCGCTCCTCCCACAGCCGCCTTGCCTCCTTGTCTTCCTCCTTATTGTCGCTGCCAACAGATCAATGTCATCATTCTCGTTATCTTCTGCTGCCTGGCCTGGGGTGTAGTGGGGGGCGGGGAGAGCTCCACTTGGTGCATGGAAGACACGTGCTGGGTCTGCGGGGCTGTGGACCGTGGCCGGGCGAGCTCGTCTGTCTTCTCCAGCACGTTCAGCCGGGCCTCCAGCTTGGAGATGGCCCTCTGCAGCTCCTGCACCACGCCGCACAGGCTCTGATTCTCCACTTTCAGGCTGGCGATCTGAAGGAAGAGCTCGCTGTGATCTCCACTGGAGCCGCTGGAGGCCCTGAGGCCGAGCTCTGGCGGGAGGTGCTGGCCACAGGCCCATTCATCTGCTCGTAGAATTTCCTTTCTGCATCTTCATATTTGAATTGGTCGAGCCAGATCTTCTCATGTACTAGGAAGTTTGTAGCTATTTTTCTGACTCCAACCAACGATGCGGCTGCCAGAGATGAGGAATCGGTGGACGCGGGACGCCTAAGGGCGAAGTTACTCTTTCATAACGTGCAAAACCCGTAAATCTTCAACAGAAAGTACCTTTTTTATCGAAAAGAAAATCCTGCAGTTTGAAAATAAAAGTTTGTATTTCAGAGAGTTGGTGAGGAAATAATCCATTAAAGACTGCTTTCATAAACATAAACTGCTGGGAATAAAGAGTTTTAAAAGACAATGAAAACATTCTGACATCTCAACAGGCGTTAGCCTGATGAATCCATCTCATACCAGAAGTCTTTGTTTTCTATTTCTGGCTCCTTCAGGAGCTCAAGGTTTGACCTTGGACAGGTCATTTCATCTCTCAGAGCCTTCTTTCTCTTATGTCAAAGGAAGAGGCTTGCCTGTAAAAATCTTTAAAGTTCTTCTGTTTCTAAAATATAAAATTATCATTCAGATACTCGTGGTATAATATTTAAAAATTCTTTAAATGTGTACAGAAAAATGTTTTGAATATTTTTCTATATACTGAGCTGCTATGTTGAGAAATTTCAGAGGTATCGCTTCAGTGTACTGTTGCTCTGATGACCAGCTATTACTGGAGAGGGCTACTGTTTCTTCCTTAAAACTTGTGTATTCCCCTCAAATACTGATGGAGGAAAAAGTACATGAATCTTTATAGTAAAAGACAGACAATTAGATATAATTGATCTTAATAGATCTGTATATAATATGGACCATTATCTACATATCATTTGTTAAATTTAATGCGCTCTAGCACTCAGCTAAACTAATTGTATTGTGTATGTATATATCTTAAGCACAGTTGATTTCATAGATCAGTGCCCCTGGGCTAGGCAGGAAAAGGTCAAAGCTCTTAAACCAGTCCACCAAACTATGTTAACTAAAAGCCTCAGAACTAGTAGTATTTCTCGTTAGTCTTTCAGCTGCAGGGTAGAGAAAGAAAGCGAAATCACAAGGCAAGTATTTTTCTACAGCAGTTTGATTTAGCAAATGTTGAACAAATAAAACATTAACTAAATAAAATATTGCATATATATATATATATATATATACTCTGTTTATTTTCATGTTGTCTGACATCCTGACAACTAAAGGGAAAATAATGTAGAAGTAGGCGAACTTTGTGTCTCTGAGTTTCCTGGGCCTGAAATAATTGGCAGGGTGAATCTGAAATGCAGACACAGAAAGTCACCCTTGTTTTGATGCCCTTTTTTTTTTTTTTTTCCTTTTCATGTTTATATTTTGGTGCATTTCCCTCCAATATCAAATATTACCTTGGTACTAAAAAAATCAAGAAGGGAAAATGCAGGCAGGAAAACGAGGAGAATCAGCTTGTTACTTCTCTCCCATGTATGATTGGGCTCATGTGATTGGTGCATTAGACTTTGTAGTGTCATTTCACTCCTTTCTCTGTAGACATCAATACTAACAAATGAACTGCAAAAATCCTAAAGTGTGAGGATGAACACTAATTATTTATGTATGCACATCATTTGTATGGATTTCTAACTATTGATCTTCAGGTAAATGTCTAGACAGAAGTAGATTTACATATAGGTAGTTGTGCTATACTTTTACATTTATAGTAATTAATATCTAGAAAAGCAAGAAGGAAAAGACAAAATATCACTATTATTATTTTGCCTACTTGCTTCTGCAAAAACGAAGAAATAAAAGGATTGCCTTCTATCTACCTGAGACAGACATTTAAACTATAGTGAATTCAGAATCTTTAGGCATTCTCCTCAAAGTTTCTTTCAGTGAAAATTGATATGAATCAAAAATTTATGTTAAAAAAAAAGTCTGGGCCAATGCTCCTAGCAGAGTTATCTGAATGACTTGCTAGGTCGAGCCATCGGTCAACTATTTTCCTCTAGATTGTAAGATTAGTATATCAGGCCAGATTCTTATCCTGTGCAATGTGGAGCACAGTTATTTTTGGAATCTGAGAGATCGTATGATTTGACGCTCCTAAAGGAGACCTTCTAAGACTTTACTTCCAAAAAACGGAGTGGATATTATAGTAAAATATAATTCCTATACTAAAATACAGCTGTAAAAACCAAAATGCAGTTTGAATACATTTAGAGGGAGTCTTCAGTGCTTTGTCCATTAGATAAAAAGATTGCAAATTAAAAGTACTCAAAAATTGCAGTTGACATTCAGAAACTCATTAGCTTCATTCTTTTCCAAAATCACCATAGCAATTAGTCTAAACTTTAATTGGTCAAAATTATTCATCATTAAAACACTGATTTCTAAAAGACTATTTTGTTTTCCCTCTGTCTTGGACTTACATTTTTTAGGAATTTAAATCTTTCTCTACCAGTTTCTGAAATGATTAAGCACATTTGCATCTTATGTGTCTAGAGAAGATATTCCTTCCCTTGAACTCTCTCATTCTGGCCTCTTCTGCTTGGTCAACTGTCTGTGGAAATTCTGTGCTGATCATCTATAGATTACATGCTAATCTATATTTCCTAAGAAAAATAAGAAAAATATGTACATAGGGTTCAGTTTATATTTAGAAACCTCAGGATCTTTGGTCAATTCTTACTCCATTTTCATGATAATCCCTACATTTTTATCTCAATTTAACTTATCCCGTTTAAGATGTTGCTTCCTTATTAAAATATTTATCACCTTAAAATTATCCACTACTATTTAATATATACAAGCTTTTATATTCCTTCCTTCCTTCTTTCCTTCCTTCATATGTGCAGCCAATCAGTCATTTGTTCATTCAGTATCTTCCAGTGCCAGCACTGTGCTAGAAACATGGAATTAAAAGAGGAAAGAGTATGTTCTATGATCTAAAAATGCTCATAAAGATCAGGTAAACAAATAAGTGCATTTAATTGTTAAGAGAACAAAGACCAGGACATGCTGGAGGCCCAGTGGAAGGTAGGAATTTTCCTGTCTGGGAGGCAGGTGGTGAACCAGAAGGCTTATAGGTGCAGATGATGCTTGAACTGAATGTTCACAGGTGCTTTTTGCCAGATAGTCTAACAGATTAAGATGCTTTCCCTACAGAGGGAGAACCAGAGGGCCGGAAACTGAAGGATGAATTCGGAGAAAATGACAAGTAGTGCAGTCTGGCTAAAGCAGAAAGGCATATCAGTGAGGCAGGGACCAGTTAATGGATAATAACAAGACAGAGAGTTTGGATTTCAGACCACAAAATATGGTCAGGGGAAGAATCAGCAAAGTTAAGCAAGAACAATAATATGACATATATTTTTTCATTTAGACAGAATGCACTGAATATTTAAAGAAATAGAAATAAAACATTTCAGAATCTACCTTTTGCTTCTCATTGACAAAGTCCTCACTAAGATGGAATAAAAATGGAAGCATGAAACAGAGAGAGAGAAACTGTGTTTCTGCATGGGATGACAAGAAGGGTAGTGAGGCTCACCCAAGTACAGTAATGTTTACAACTAATTGATCACAACCAGTTACAGATTTCTTTGTTCTTTTTCTACCCCTATTGTTTCACTTGACTAGCCTTAGAAATGAAAAAAAGAAAAGAAAAAGGGTAGATTACAGAGTTCAGGATCTGTGTTTCGGTCCCCATATTTCCAGTCCTTTTCACCAATGCTTAGTAAATACGTGGTTAAATAAAAAATTGTATTCAATTAATTAGTTATTAGTATTATTATTTTTTGAGACAGAGTTTCACTCTTGTTGCCCAGGCTGGAGTGCAGTAGTACAATCTCAGCTCACTGCAACCTCCGCTTCCCGGGTTCAAGCGATTCTCCTGCCTCGGCCTCCCAAGCAGCTGGGATTACAGGCAACTGCCACTATGCCCAGCTAATTTTTTGTATTTTTAGTAGAGACAGGGCTTCGCCATGTTGCCCAGGCTGGTCTTGAACTCCTGACCTCAGATGATACTCTCGCCTCGGCCTCCCAAAGTGCTGGGATTACAGGTGTGATCCACCATGCCTGGCCCTTAATTAATTTTTTTTGAAAGCTATGTGACAGTGACCAAAACTATATGATTGAGGAAATATTTGTAGAAATGATATATATGACAACAATAGCAAAAAGGACAGGGGCAAATAAACAGAAGTCTTATTTTTCAAAATTCTTGCACTTTATTAGAAGCATTATAAAATTAGCTGTAAGTAGATTGTGGTACTTAATAATAAATGTTGTAAACCCTATGGCATACACTAAAAATAATGTAAAAATGTGTATTTAAAATGTCAACAGAGGAATTCAAAGGAATATTTTATAACAACATCAGTTAACCTAAAAGAAGACAGAAAATAAGGAAGGCAGGAACAAAAATACGGATGAGACAAACAGAAAAGAAATAGCAAGTTATAGTTGGGTCTTGATTTTTAAAATCTGGGCTAAGAATTTCCATCTTTTAATGGGGAGAAGTAATCTATTTATAACAAATATAGTTATTAATTAAGTTGGGCTTAAGCCATATTAAAATATATAGATTTTTAGTCTGGATAAAAATGTATGGCCCCATTATATCCTGTCTATAAGAGAAAAACTTTTTGTTAAGAAAATACAGATTGATTGAAGGAAAATAATGGAAAAAATTATAGCATGCATTCAATAAACTTAGGCAATATGGGGTGCCTATTTTAATACCAGAAAAAAACAGACTTCAACGCAAAGAGTATTATCAGATATAAAGAAGAATATTCCATAATAATAAACTGCTGATTCATGAAGGAAGTATAACAATTATATATGTGGGAAGGTGGAGCAAGATGGCAGAATAGAAGGCTCTAACGATTGTCCCACTATCCTGCAATGACACCAAATTAACACCCATCTACACAGAAAAAAAAATCTTCAGAAGAATCAAAAATCAAGTGAGCAACCCAGTACCTGGTTTTAACTTTATTGCTGAAAGAGACACTGAAGAAATAGAAAAAACAGTCCTGAATCCCAATGCCTTCCTCCCTACCCACAGAAACTGGCAGTGTGGTGTGGGGAGCATCTCTCAGTGCTGAGGGAGGAGAATACAGCAATTGTGAGGCATTGAACTCATTGCCGTTCTGTTAGAGCAGAAAGGAATATCACATCAAACTTAGCTGATGTCCATCCACAAAGGGAGCATTTAAACCAGCCCCAGCCAGAGGGGAATTGCTGATCCCAACAGTTGAAACCTGAGTTCCTGCAAACCTTGACACCAAGAGCTACAATGCTCTACGTCTCCAAATAAACTTGAAAGGCAGTCTAGGCAACTTTTAGGCAAGTCCTAGTGCTGAACTAGGCCCAGAACAGTGGACTGGGTGGGTGCTGTACATACTGAGACACCAGCTGGGGCAGGGCTGCACAGGGTAGAGTAATGCTAGCACTCCCTGAGCCAGACACCACCAGCTCTCCCTTAGCCCTAGGCTGCACAAGTCTCTCCAAAAGAGACCCCTTTCTTCCACTTGAAGGAGAGCAGAGGACAGAGCGGGGAGGATTTTGTCTTGCAATGTGGATATCAGTTCAGCCACAGCAGGATAGAGCAATGGCCAGAGTCAAGAGGCCCTTGTTCTAGGCCCTAGGTCCCAGACATTTCTAGACATACCGTGGGCCAAAAGGGAACCCACTGCCTTAAAGGAGAGGACCCAGTCCTGGCAGTATTCATTACTCGCTAACTGAAGAGCCTTTGAGCCCTGAATGACCATTAGTGATACACAGGTACTATGTCTTGGGCGTTGGGTGAGTCTCTGAGACTTTCTGACTTCAGGTGAAACTCATCATCTTACTAGCTTGGATGGCTATGGGTCAAAACTCCTGCTTGAGAAAAGCAGAGGGAAAAGTAAAGTCTTGCACCTTAGGTACAAGCACTGCCACAGCGGGGTAGAGCACCAAATGGTCTCTTGGGATCCCTGATTCCAGCACTTGACTCTTGGATGGCATTTCTGGACCTTCCCTGGGCCACAGAGGAGCTCACTGCCCTGAAGGGTAAGTCCCAGGCAAGGTAGCATTCACCACAAGCTGACTTAGAGCCCTTGGGCTTTAAGGGAACGTTGGAGATAGTCTGTCAGTACTGCTTGTGGCCTGGGGTGGTGGTGGCTATGGGGTGAAGCTCCTCTGCCTTTGGAAAGGGGAGAAAGTATGGGAAGGACTGCATCTTGTGGTTTGAGTACCAGCTCTGCCACAGTACAATAGAACACCAAGCAGACTTCTAAGATGTTTGACTCTAGTCCCTGAACTACCGGACTGCAACTCTGGACCCACGTGGGGCCTAGGAGACCTTGCCACCCTGAAGAAAAGGACACAGGCCTGGTTGGCTTTGCCACTGGCTGATTGTGTAGCCCCAGGGCGTCGAGTGAACATAGGCAGTAGCCAGGGAGTGGTTAGAGTAGGCCTTGGGCGAGGCCCAGTGCTCTGCTAACTTCAGGTCTCACCCAGCGCAGTCACAGTAGTGGTGGCCGCAGAGGTGCTTGTGTTACTCCAACTTTAGGTGGCTTGGACATAGAGACTATGTTTGTTTGGTAGAAATTAAGGAAAGAGAACAAGAGCCTCTGCCTGGTAATCCAGAGAATGCTCCTGGATCTTGTCCAAGACCATCAAGGCAGTACTTCTATGAGTCTGCAAGAACGACAGTGTTACTGGGCTTGAGGTAACTCCTAAATCAGATACAGCTTAGATCATAAAACCTAAGCCCTTTGAAATATCTGGAAAGCCTTCCCAAGAAGGACAGGTACAAATATTCCCAGACAGTGAAGACTACAATAAATACTGAGTTCTTCAATGCCCAGACACCAAAGAACATCTGACAGCATCAACACTATCCAGGAAAATATGACCTCACCAAATGAACTAAATAAAGCACCAGGGACCAATCCTGGAGAAACAGAGAGATGTGACCTTTCAGACAGAGCATTCAAAATAGCTGGACTGAGGAAATTAAAAAGAGATTCACAAAAAGACAGAGAAGGAATTCAGACAAATTCTATCAGATAAATTTAACAAAGAGAATGAAATAATTTAAAATAATCAAGCGGAAATTCTGAAGCTGAAAAATGCAGTTGGCATACTGAAGAATACATCAAAGTCTCTTAATAGCAGATGTCATCAAGCAGAAGAAAGAATTAGTGAGCTTGAAGACAGGCTATTAAAAAATAAACAGTCAGAGGAGATAAAAGAAAAAAGAATAAAAAACAATGAAGCATGCTTACAGAATTTAGAAAATAGCTTCAAAAGGATAAATTTAAGAGTTATTGGCCTTAAAGACAGGGTAGAGAAAGAGGTAGGGGTAGAAGTTTTATTCAAAGGAATAATTACAGAGAGTTCCCAAACCTAGAAAAATATATAAATATTCAAGTACATGAAGGTTATAGAACACCAAGCAGATTTAACCCAAAGACTACCTCAAGGCATTTAATAATGAAACTCTCAATGGTCAAGGGGAAAGAAATAATCCTAAAAGCAGCAAGAAAAAAATAAACAAATAACATATGATGGAGCTCCAATAAGTCTGGCAGCAGACTTTTCAGCGGAAATTTTGCAGTCCAGGGGAGAGTGGTGTGCCATATTTAAAGTGCTGAAGGAAAACAACTTGTACCCTAGAATACTATATCTGGTGAAGATGTCCTTCAAACATGAAGGAGAAATAAATACTTTCTCAGACAAACAAAACTCGAGGGATTTCATCAATACCAGACTTGTCCTACAAGAAGGGCTAAAAGGAGTACTTCAATCGAAATAAAAAGACATCAGTGATCAATAAGTAATCACCTGAAGGTATAAAACTCACTGGTATTAATAAGTATATAGAAAAACAGAATTTTATAACACTGTAACTGTGGTGTGTAAGCTACTCTTATCCTAAGTAAAAAGACTCAATGAAGAACCAATCAAAAATAATAACTATGGCAACTTCCCAAGACATAGTCAGTACAATAATATATAAATAGAAACAACAAAAGGTTTAAAAATGGGGTGGGCAATGAAGTTAAGGCATAGATTTTTTATTTGTTTTCTTTTTGCTTGTTTCTTTGTTTATGCAAATGGTGTTAAGTTGTTATCAGCTTAAAATAATGGGTTGTAAGATAGCGTTTGCAAGCTTCATGGTTACCTCAAGCCAAAAAACATACAATGGAGACACAAAAAATAAAAAGCAAGAAACTAAATCATAACACCAAAGAAAATCACCTTCACTAAAGGAAGATGAGAAGGAATGAAAGAAGGAAGAGAAGATAACAAAACAACAAGAAAACAATTAACAAAATGGCAGGAGTAGGTCCTTACTTGTCAATAATAACATTGAATGTAAATGGACTTAATTCTCCAATCAAAAGACATAGACTGCCTGAATGGAAGGAACAAGACCCATTGGTCTTTTGCTACAAGAAACACACATCACCTATAAAAAATAGACTCAAAATAAAGGGATGGAAAAAGATATTCCATGTTGATGGAAACCATAAAAAAGTAGGAGTCATTATACATATATCAAACAAAATAGATTTCAAGACCAAAACTTTGAGAAGGGACAAAGAAGATCACTATATAATGATAAAGGGGTCAATTCAGCAAAAAATGTAATAATTTTAAATATATATGCAATGAACACTGGAGCACCCAGATATATAAGGTAAGTGCTAGAGCTAAAGAGAGATATAGAATCCAATATAATAATAGCTGGAGACTTCAACACCCCACTTTCAGCATTGGACATATCTTCCAGACAGAAAATCAACAAAGAAACATCAGACTTAATCTGCACTATAGACCAAATGTATCTAGTGGATATTTATAGAACATGTAATCCAATGGCTGCAGAATACACATTCTTTTCCTCAGCACACAGATTATTCTCAAGGATAGACCATGTGTTACATCACAAAATAAGTCTTAAAATATTTAAAAAATTGAAATAATATCAAGCATCTTCTGTGACCATAATGGAACAAAACTAGAAATTAATAACAAGAAGAATTTTGGAAACTATACTAATACAAGGAAATTAAGCAATATGCTGCTGAATAACCAGTGGGGTCAATAAAGAAATTAAGAAGGAAATTTAAAAATGTCTTGAAATGAATTATAATAGGAACACAACATACCATAATCTATGAGACACAGCAAAAGCAATACTAAGAGGCAAGTTTATTGCTATAAGTGCCTACATCAATAAAGAGGGAAAGCTTCAGAAAACAATCTAATAAGGCATCCTAAAGAACTACAGAAGCAACAACAAACCAAACCCAAAATGAGTAGAAAAAAAGAAATAATAAAGATCAGAGCAGAAATAAATGAAATTGAAGTGAAAAAAATACAAAACATCAATGAAACAAGAAGTTGGTTTTTAAAAAAGTTAAAATTGGCAAGCCTTTAGTCAGACTAAGAAAAAAAGGACAGAGGATCCAAATAAATAAAATCAGAATTGGAAAAGGAGACATTACAACTGATACTCCAGAAATTCAAAGGACCATTAGTGGTTACAATGAGCGACTATATGCCCATAAATTTAAAAATTTAGAAGAAATGGACAAATTCCTGGACACATTCAACCTAGCAAGATGGAACCATGAAGAAATCCAAAACCTGAACAGACCAATAACAAATAATGAAATTAAAGCTGTAATAAAAATTCTCCCAGTAAAGAGAAGCCTCAGACCTGATGGCTTCATTACTGAATTCTGTCAAACATTTAAAGAACCAATACCAATTCTACTCATACTCTTATTAATGTTCTGAAAAATATAGGAGGAGGGACCACTTCCAAACTCATTCTACAAGGTCAGTGGTTACCCTGAGACCAAAATCAGACAAAAACACATTAAAAAAAAGAAAACTACAGGTCCATATGTTTGATGAATATTGATACAAAAATCTTCAACAAAATACTAGCAAACAGAATTCAACAATACATAAGAAAGATCATTCATAATGTCCAAGTGAGATTTATCCCTGAGATACAAGAATGGTTCAACATATGCAAACCAATCAATGTGATACATCATATCAACAAAATGAAGGAGAAAAACCATATGATCATTTCAATTGATGCTGAAAAAACATTTAATAAAATTAAACACCACCACATGATAAAAACTCTTAAGAAAACCTGGGGATGGAAGGAACATACGTCAACATAATAAAGCCATATACATCAGACCCACAGCTAGTATCATACTGAATGGGGAAAAACTGAAAATCTTTCCCCTAAGATCTAGAACACGACAAGGATGCCCGCTGTCACCACTGTTACTCAACATAGTATTGGAAGTCCTAGCTAGAGCAATCAGACAAGAGAAAGACATAAAGGGCATCCAAATGGTAAAAGAAGAAGTCAAATTATTCTTGTTTGATGTTATATAATCTTATATTTGGAAAAATCTACAGACTCCACAAGAAAACTATTAAAACTGATAAGCTAATTCAGTGATATTGTAGGATATAAAATCAACATACAAAAATGAATAGCATTTCCATATACCAATAGTGAACAATGTGAAAAAGAAATAAAAATGCAACCCCATTTGCAATAGCTACACATACAATTAAATACGTAGGAGTTAACTGAAGAAGTGAAATAGCTCTGTAAACTATAAAACACTGATAAAAGAAATTGAAGAGGACACAAAAAATGGAAAAATATTGCACATTCGTGGATTAGAAGAATTAATATTGTTAAAATGGCCACACTATCCAAATCAATCTACAGATTACATGCAATACCTATCAAAATACCAATGATATTTTTTACAGAAATAGAAAAAAAATCCTAAAATTTATATGGAACCACAGAACATGCAGAATAGCCAACTCTATCCTAAGCAAAAAGAATAAAACTGGAGGAATCACATTACCTGACTTCAAATTATACTATAGAGCTATAGTAATCAAAACAGCAGGGTGCTGGCATAAGAACAGATGCATAAACCAATGGAACAGAATAGAGAATCCAGAAACAAACCCACACACCTACAGTGAACTCATTTTTGACAAAAGTGTCAATAACTTACCCTGAGGAAAGGACAGTGTCTTCAATAAATGGTGCTGGGAAAGCTGGATCTTTACAGGCAGAAAATTGAAACTAGACCTCTATCTCTCACCACATATAAAAATCAAGTCAAAATGGATTAAACACTTAAATTTAAGACCTCAAACTCTGAAAGTACTACAGGAAAACTTTGGGGAAAATCTCCAGGACATTGGTTTAGGCAAAAATGTCTTGACCGATACCCCAGAAGCATAGGTAACCAAAGCAAAATGAGACAAATGGAATGACATCAAGGTAGAAAACTTTCACACAGCTAAGCATACAATCAAGAAAGTGAAGAAACAACCCACGGAATGAGAAAAACTATTTGCACACTTCCCATCTGACAAAGGATTAAAACCAGAATATATAAGGAGCTCAAGCAACTCTACAGGAAAAAAATCTAATAATCCCATTTTAAAAAAAATGGGCAAAAGATTTGTATAGACGTTTCTCAAAAGAAGACATACCAATGGCAAACAGGCGTATAAAAAAAATGCTCAACATCATTGATCATCAGAGAAATGCAAATCAAAACTGCAGTGAGACATCATCTCACCCCAGTTAAAATGGCTTTTATCCAAAAGACAGGCAATAATGAATGCTGGCAACGATGTAGAGAAAAGGGAACCCTTGTACACCATTGGTGGGAATGTAAATTAGTCCAACCACTATACAGAACAGTTTGGAGATTCCTCAAAAAAATGTATATATATTGAGCTACCATATCATCTGGCAATCCCACTGCTGAGTACATAGCCAAAATAAAGGATATCAGTATACCAAAGATATTTACACTCCTATGTTTATTGCAGCACTGTTTACAATAGGTAAGATTTGGAAGCAACCTAAGTGTCCATCAACAATGAATGGATAAAGAAAATGTGGTACATATATACATCAGAGTACTACTATTCAGCCATAAAAAGAATGAGATTCAGTCATTTGTATCAACATGGATAGAACTAGAGATAATTAGGTTAAGTGAAATAAACCAGGCACAGAAAGACAGACATCACATGTTTTCACTAATTTATGGGATATAAAAATCAAAACAATTGAACTTATTAACATAGAGAGTAGAAGAATGGTTACCAGAGGCTGGAATGAGTGGCGCGAGGCTGGGAAGGGAGGTGGGGATGAATAATGGGTATAAAAATTGTTGTTAGAATGAATAAGACCTCCTATTTGATAGCACAACAGGGTGATTATAGTCCATACTAACTTAGTTGTGCATTTTAAAATAAAAACAGTATAATTGGATTATTTGTAACTCAAAGGATCAATGCTTGAGGGGATGGATTACCCATTCTCCATGATGCGCTTATTTCACATTGCATGCCTGTATCAAAACATCTCATGTACTCCATAAATATATACACCTACTATGTCCCCACTAAATTTTTTAAAAAATTAAAACCAATTATATGTGTGTATGTACTAATAACAGAGCTTCAAATTCAATGAAAAAAAAAAACCCCACAAAATTTGACAGAACCAAAAATAGAAATAGACAATTCCAATAATTATATCACTTTTCTCTAATGAATGTGGAACAACCAGGCAAAGAAAACAGTAACTGTATGGAATATCAAAACAAAAATATCAGATACTTTCGTCTAACTAACATCAACAGAATACATCCAACAACTGCAGAATATACATTCTTTTTAAGTGAACATAGAACATTCACCAATGTAGTTGATGTGCTAAACATGTCTAAATAAATCTTAAAACCTTGCAGTATTGCTGACTATAATCTCTAGCCACAATGGATGTAAATTAGAAAAAAATACATTGTCTAGGAAAGTCTGGAATATTTGAAAATTAAATAACCAACTCTAAATAATATTAATATATGGGTCAAAGGTGAAATCAGAAGAAATATTAAAAAACATTTTGAAGTGAATGATAATGAAAGTGCAACATATAAGAATTTGAGAAATGGTATGGCAAATTCATTCTTTCATGAGGAAGTAACTAACATAGAATTGCCCCCTTTCTGTAAATTATTAGAAAACTGGACCAAATATGTAAAACAATTATTTTTAAAGATTGGCCTATAGATAACAAAGGACTATTATTTGCTTAACAAATGTGTTAAGCCCTACTAGCCAGAGGAAAAACAGGTATGTAAGGATGATCACAGATTTATCTTCATAGTTCAACAGCAACTATGTGTTGTCTGCATGAGATACATTCTTAATGTAATGATCCAAAAATACTTAAAAGTAAAAGAATTGGAATATATGTACCATGCATTTAAAAACTATTATGATATACTAAGAAGGCTGCAGCACCATTTCTGTGGTATTCCTGCCAAAAGTATGTATCTTGAGTCTAATCATGGGGAAACATCAGACAATCCAAGGTGAGCGAAACCCCACGAAATGACTGACCTGTCTTCTACAATAGTGTCAAGGTTATGAAAGTCAAGGAAAAGTCGAAGAAGTTGTTCCAGATGAAGAAAACTAAAGAGACTTGCAAGGGGTGATTCTGAACTGGCGCTTTTAAATATAAGTCTTGTTGGAACAACTGGTCAAACTTGAATAGGATTCAAAGAGGTGGCCTAAAGAGTTAAAAGAGTTAAGTGATAGTATTGCATCAGTGTTGATCTTCTGGTATTGATGGCTGCATTTTATTACTGTAAAAGAATGTTAAATGTCTTTATTCATAGGAAACACACACTAAAGTAGTCAGGTATTGAGGCTTTAGGTTGATAATTTATTCTCAGTTCAGGAAAAAATTCTTTCTGCTGTTTGTGCAACTTTTGAGTACGTTGGAAAATTTTTATACAAAAATCAACTTCAAAATTGACCATGTAAATGAATACCATTGAAATACCATTGAAATTTTCAGTAGTAACATTAGATGCTAGAGATTGTGGAGTAATGCCTTCAAAATTCTAGGGGCAACTGCTGTTCATCACTGAAGCATACCTTGATCACCTTTCAATCAAGCCTGAGGGTAAAACAGCAACATTTTCAGATATATGAGAACTCAGAGTGACCATTCCCTCTATCAGAAACTGGAGAATCAACCTTATGCAAAAGAGGCAATAAAAAATGCATCCAGTAGTGGAGAGAAACATTAAAATGACAGTGCTCTGTTGGCCTAAGAGTTAAAAAGAGGGGCCAAAGAGTAGCAAAATGGGAGAGTGTGCAGAGATATGTCTGGAAATTGGTATTTTCCAATGTAGATATTTTAAAATAGGTGCATTCATTCCTTTAATGACGATTAAAAAATTATATTTAATATGAATTTAAAGAAGTGAGTGGGGAAATGAAGATGGCAAGTAAAGGCTATTTTTTTTTTAACAGCAAAATAAAGGAGAAAGCAGAGAAAGTAGTTAAAAAGGAATCTATGTTTGAGAGACTGTTTTTCCTGCTAAATTAAGAGAAATAAGCATGGTAGTGTGATCTGAAGGAAAGCCGGAAACTAGGTGACCAAATAAAATGCACTAGAAAGAGTGCTTTTTCACTGAGGCTGGTAGAAAGGAGGTGATGTACCATGTAGATAGAAATAATTTGTAGTCTAGTGTGCTACAGAGAGCCTCACTTTTCTTTATACAAAGGCATATTCTAAGAAAAAAATAGGGCATAGATGGATAAAGAGGATTGCAAAGCTTTGCAAAAAGTTGAAATAACATCCGTGCCTCATAGTTGAGGGAGCTAAAAGAGGAACACATAGAAGAATTGCCCAGCAGCATGGATGGTCCTGCTGAGGAGGTGAACATGAATTTTTAGCAGCATTAGCCATGCATTTGTATAGTGTTTTTTAAAGTTTTTATTCGAATGTTTTTGTCAGCCTGGGTGTAGCTACTAAATTTGGATTTGGGATTTGCCCAGTCTTGCAAACAAGTAATAACCCAGGGTATGGCATAAACTAAAAAGAAAAAGAAGAGAAACTATGCAAGTATGTCAGGCAGAATTCAATTGGAGGTCAAAATTTGCTGAAATAGCAGGTAGAGTGGGATTAAAGGAGCAAAAAGTGGGGATTCTGTGAAGTTGTGGTCCATGAAAGAATGAGAGGAGGAGGGGGAGAAATTCAGAATTGAAACTGACTACTCCAAAGACTCGCTGGTGAAAAAATCTGCCAATAAAAAATCAAGCATCCTTGTATACAAAGAAGAAAATCAAAGAGAGATGCCTAGGGACCTTCAGTTCTTTTCAGGAAGTTAAGCTGGCCTAGAGCTTCTTGCTGAGCATCCTTGCATTCATGGGGATGACATTTCTGGGACAAAGCAAACTTCCACCACATCAAACTACCTATGGATGATAAACCAACTACGATGAAGCTGGCCTTTTCCAGGTTTCTACCTTGGCACCAGTTTAATACTTGAGTCCTTTGTACCAAGCTTGTTTTTTATTTATGTTTTTTATTTCCTCTGCATTTCAGTGATAGTTGTCTTGGCACACAGTCCCAGCTGCAGACAGCTTTTATTTGTAGGTTTCCCTATTCAGAGAAAATAGTCCCATTTAGGGATTTCACTGTCATTCTGAGCTTTCCAGTAAGCTACGACTCTGCAGCTTTCTTTAAATTCAAGTCACTGGGGAGGGCTTTTGAAATGCTCAAAAAACGAGACAACATTTTGTACAAAGGGGAAAAAGCAACCAAAAAGATATTCCAGAACCAAGTAGATACCATGAAAAAGAATGGAAAAGAGAAGACAGTGACAGGAACCAAAAGGGCAAAAGACAACACGTCGAATCTGTAATAAGCCAGCCAGAAACCCCAAGGACAAGGGCAGTAACCTGCAGATAGAGGTTTGCACGTAGGGAAAGAAATTCTTACTTTGTAAGAATTCCCAAAAGCACCACCCAAGTTACTAGAGGTGACAAAAATACTTCCTCTTTTTAAGATAAGGAAGTTATTTTGGGACCACATTATTAGTGAACTGGTTAGTTTTAGAGAGCTCTTCTAGAAACTCATTGAGGTATAGATTTTCAAAGTAGTTAAGTACATTGTTTGAGTAAAATAACATTATGTTCAACCTAACTTACAAAAGGAATAGTATAATTAAATAGACTTGTGCCTGGAACTGAAAATATACTTAGTTAAGCATTGCCATATTTTATAAAGGATGTTAGAATCCCTTTTCCTTGTATTTAGCAATCCTAGCTGTGATGCAGGATAGATTAATAAATAAGCCACAAAGTAATTGTAATCAAACATAAAGGTACAATTTAGGAAATGGGTAATGCACCTATAGATGCCTAATCCAATATATACTTCATATGATGCCCAAATATGCCACATTTTTGGTCTGTTAGAGGAGCATGAAATGAGTGATGGTCAGGAAATCATTCAGAAAGCAAGTCCCAAGGCAGTTGCAAAGCTGTAGAAGGAAAGTCCTAGAAAGCTTTAGTGTTTTGGGCTTGCAAATGGGTCTCTTTGTTCTCAAAATGTTTTAAGAATAATTTTTCAGTCATCATTTTGTAAAAGCCAATGGCATTTTCATCGAAAATATTTTGGCCTCTTGAGGTGGACTTGCAAAAAATACTGCACCGGCACTTTTGTATCCCCACTAACCATTTTGATGAACTCAGCTGTATCATCTCCTGCCCTCAACCACTCATTCACTCCTGGTTACTGCCCTGTGTTCTTAGCATATATGGTACCCTGCCATGGCTCATTCATTTTCAGCAAGGGGACAAGGAACTCAAGAACTAGCAGCACCAGAGCAAGTTGCCTCAGGCCAGGGTTCAGACCCAGCTATAGGTCTCGCCTTGTCTCCTCTCCACTTTCTCCGTTTCTTTGGCTCTCCTGACAATTTCTCATAGCTTCCCTGTTTGAGCACACATTTTGCTTTTCCCCTTGCATTTCTATTGATCATCCAGAAGCTGTTTACTGGGGCCTCTACAACTCCCAGCTTGCAATATTTATGTCCATTCTCTTGATATCTGTGTGTATCCATTTCCCTGACATTTTAAAATGTGTTTCTCCTCAGTTTTAGCTCTTCTCCTGATTACTACTTTGCCCTGTCCCTAGATATCCTGCCATAATTAATGTTGAATGAAATAATCTAATCAACCAAGACTTGAAATTCATACAGACTTTGAAATGGGAACAAAATCTTACATTTGTCTCTAGTGTGTCCTCATAGATTTGACTCTCACCCTTTGTACAGGGGCATCAGTGGCATTAAGTGACAAATTACTTCTGAGAGTTGCGGGATAATTCTGTATCAAGCTCTCCACTCAGATCCAATGAGTCACTAGTTCCTACTTATGAACAGGTATTAACTTGCTTCATTTGCAAACCCCAGCAAGAATTTTGGTCACAAGCCACAGTACCATAAGAACTGGCTTTGGAATAAGTTAGGTTTTGGTTCCTATGCCAGCTCTTCCATGTCATAACTTTGATCAGGATAACAATAATAACAATATTTTTTTCTCCCAAGACTTACCATAGAGTTTGGTACATAGAAAGTACTTAACTACTATAATGAGGCATAAAAATGTTTAATTAATCACTGAGATTTAAACTGACTTTTAGAGACACCTTCTTAGCAGGTACCCAGTTCCCCAAAGTTTCTCATATCCATGGCACTCACTATAATCTTAGCAAAGGTTATCAGGATCTTCTGTTGACTGTGCTGTTCTCCCTGTACTTTTGGCCTCTTGCAAACACTGTCCCTCCCAACAGTCCATGCTGACAGTTTCAAGCTGGTGTGATCGCGTCTGTCTAGTCAGATGCTAACTTTCTGCTTCCCAGAGGTATGTCTCTCAAAGTTGATCAGCTGACCTGAGGAACCATTTGGAAAGATTCCTTCCTTCAATATCTCTGGCCGAGTTATGCATACCTCCTCATCAAAGACAAATAGAAAACAAGGTCAGTATGAAAGTGGTGCTTGCCTATCTCACTGTCTGTACCTTTTCCTATTATAACTAGCCTCATAATCTTTAGGTTAGAATGACTCGCACTAACCTGTTGCTAGAGTCCCTTCCTTGTCCCTTGTGGCACTTTGCCACTTGTGATTGCAACTGGTGGTTTTAAGCATGTCTCCACTTCAAAACTCCAAGCTTTATGAAAAGCAAGAAGATGTATGTATCATTCAACTATTGTTATATTCCCAGTTTCTTTTTTTAAAATTTATTTATTTTTTATTATTATTATACTTTAAGTTCTAGGGTACATGTGCATAACGTGCAGGTTTGTTACATATGTATACTTGTGCCATGTTGCTGTGCTGCACCCATCAACTCGTCAGCACCCATCAACTCGTCATTTACATCAGGTATAACTCCCAATGCAATCCCTCCCCCCTCCCCCCTCCCCATGATAGGCCCCGGTGTGTGATGTTCCCCTTCCCAAGTCCAAGTGATCTCATTGTTCAGTTCCCACCTATGAGTGAGAACATGCGGTGTTTGGTATTCTGTTCTTGTGATAGTTTGCTAAGAATGATGGTTTCCAGCTGCATCCATGTCCCTACAAAGGACACAAACTCATCCTTTTTGATGGCTGCATAGTATTCCATGGTGTATATGTGCCACATTTTCTTAATCCAGTCTGTCACTGATGGACATTTGGGTTGATTCCAAGTCTTTGCTATTGTGAATAGTGCCGCAATAAACATACGTGTGTATGTGTCTTTATAGCAGCATGATTTATAATCCTTTGAGTATATACCCAGTAATGGGATGGCTGGGTCATATGGTACATCTAGTTCTAGATCCTTGAGGAATCGCCATACTGTTTTCCATAATGGTTGAACTAGTTTACAATCCCACCAATAGTGTAAAAGTGTTCCTATTTCTCCACATCCTCTCCAGCACCTGTTGTTTCTATATTCACAGTTTCTACACCAGGGGTTGGCATTATCAAATAGCGGTTAAGAGCTTGTGATCTGGAGCCAGCCTGCTTGGTTCAGCTTACAACTCCACTCCATACTATTTACATGAATTTAGGCAAGCTACTGAAATTACTCCTACTTCAGTTTACTTTCCCAAAAAATAGATATTTTCATAATAGTGTTTACCGCTTTGGAGAGATTAAATAAGTTAATATGCGTAAGCACTTGGGATAGTGTTTGGCACAGAGCAAATAACTATTAAAATAGGTGCTCAGTAAATATTTGCTGGATTAACAAATGCCAGAGTAGGTCCAGTCATCAGCATTCTGCAGACATTATTTAATCAACCCGAATAGTCCAGCTGCTTTAGAGTCTCTTGATTTTTTTTTCATGATTTTTTTTTTCATTTACTGCCTCTCAGGCTTTACTGCATTTGTGTCAAATCCACTTGTCTAAACATTTAAAAAGGCAAAACAGTGTTACATAGTTTTAAAAACCATTATAATTTCACTATATGAGTTTCTAAAACTTCATGTACAAGTGCTTAATTGTCTCATTTGAGGTTTTACATTGCTGATGAAATCCACTCATTTAAGAGGTACGTAGTAACGCAGTGTGTGGGGTGTAAAGTAAGATGCTACGGGTATGTGTGTGTGTAGGTATGTTTGTGTATATGTGTGCCTGTGTATATTTTTATGTGTGTGTGTTAGGGGTAGAGCTGGCTATGCCAAAGGTGAATAAGATAAAGTTCCTGCTCTACGGAATCTTGAAATTTAATAAAAGACATAACCATGCAAAAAACTAACTAAATCACAAGGCACAATTCTCTGTGAGCCTATGAGTATCTGCATCCTGCTCTGGGAAAGTGTAATAATCTCTTTTTGTGTCTGCAATTGTATCCAGGCTGGCATCTGAATTAGATCGTAGGCTCCTAACATTTCACTTTATCAGTTCGTACAATGCCCCACATCTCTGTGAGCTAAAATAAAATGTTGCTATTAGCACAATGTGAAAAGAATGGTTTTTTTCCCTGAAAGGAAAAAAGTAGTGCCATGAAGCTATAGAATAGGCACGTCTCTCAGTAAAACGAGTTTCCCTAAAAGGATTTCCTAAGGAACATCTTAAGGTATTAAATAAACAAACAAACAAGACAACTGAGTAGAATTTAAGTCTGTGCCTTTCCCTTATTCTCTAGTCCTGGTTCTTTTGACGTACAGTGAAACATTTTTGGGATTATTTATTTCCACCCCCACTCTGTCATAATATTAAGAGAATTCTCAGAGGGGAGAGTATAGAAGTCTGTCAGCAGCAGACTCTATTCTGGCAGGAAGATTATTCTGTAAAAAAAGGAAGAAATGGATTTCCTCTCCTTGTAGTTCAATATTTTCTTCCTCTACACATTGGTTAAATTCTTCCATCCTATTTCCTTGAAAATGTCAGGGTTGGGCTGCCCCAGTCTCAGACAACTCTCTTCATTATGATTATCAGTGTTAATGCCATGTCATTAATCCTCATGAGTATATGGAGGCCTCACACTGAATGAATGGGGAAGGTCACCGTGGAAACATTTGTCTCCATAGATGACTCACGGCAACCCCCATAACTGCTGAACCACATCCTGTCTCCCAAATGCACTGGATGAGGCCACAAATTTGGCATTTCCTATAGGACCATATTATTGTTAAAAGCTATTAAAAATCTATGCCAGGGAAGCATTCTTCAGACTCATGGTAATAATACTCTTTGCAATGTGTTTAAGTGGGTGATGCTATGCAATTAGTTGTTAACACCTTTTAATAAATGCACACGGTAAACATTACCTGTGGTTTTTCAGCTCCCGGTTTCTTTGCAGTGCTGTCATCTCTAGAGACAGGCACTGGCAGAGAGAAAAGTGCCCATGTAGAAAATAAGCAAAACACCTGCATTCTCACATTTCAGAAATGATCCTCCTCAGGGGTTAGTGTGGTCTATCAACCTGCATCACAGTGAAGTGGAGGGGAATAAAATGGTCTTTGCTGGATTTATTTTTTTTTGGCTGCCTCAATGAAAAAATGAAGCAAGATAACTCGTAGAAAAATTACATTTGAGGACTGCAGACTTCTCACTTAGCCTTATCATGGAACGGCAGGATATCAACATTTCCTAGATGGAAAATTAGGTCTATGGTGGGAGCTATCGGGCTTAAGTAAAATCACATGATAACTACTGTGTATACATATACCAGTCACCTCAGCACAGCTACGCTGAGCAATCTTTCTAGGGTTGCTATGTTCAGAGTTGGCCGTAACTATACACACCCTAAGCCCAGCTGGAAAAGCAAACAAGGGAGTGAAAAAGGAACAGACTATTTCCCAGGCTGTACACATTTGCTGAATCTTCACAGAGGCAGGTTGTCATTTCTTGTTTATTTCTTGAATCCTAGATGGAAACCTTGAACTTGAGTGATAATAATAGTAGACATTTGCTAACTGTACATATATTAGCTCTTTTGTGTCTGTAAATGATCATATAATTCGGGTAGTATTTTTTACTTCATTTGACAGATTAAGAGGCTGAGGCATGGAAAGATTAAGTGATGTTACCATGGTCACGTAGCTCTTAAATAGCTGAGGCGGGACATGAACCCAGGAATCTGGCATCCAGAGTTTTTTTTCCTTTAACTTTAAGCCATGTGTTTACCTCTTGTAGAGTCATATTTATTCCTTTTCTCTCCTCTTCTTTCCTCTTCTCTTTCTCTCCCTCTCTCTTTCTTACCATTTTTCTACTACTCTTTCACACCTGCCCCCAATCTTTCCCCTCAAGCCCACACCCACTTCCCACTTCTCTGCTCTCTCTTCTCTCTTTTCCTCTCTATTACTGGAAGTGATGGGCCCCATCTGGGTCCACCAGCTGGCTCCAGACAGGAGATTTTGGCCTCTCCCAAACTAAATCCTACTTGTAAAGCAGGAAAAGCTACTCCCTGCTTCCAGATCTCCCCTTCTCACTGACCCTCCCTTGTCCCTCTGTCACCTTCCTTTTTTTGCATAGGCTTCCAGTTCTCTTGTACTCTTTTCCCACAGTTTTCTCAGGAAAGAATGGGTTTTCTTAAAGTCATCTGATATGGTTTGGCTCTATGTCCCCACCCAAATCTCATCTTCAATTGTAATCACCACGTGTTGAGGGAGAGAGTTGATTTGATCATGGGGGTGGTTTTCCCCACGCTGTTCTTGCGGTAGTAAGTGAGTTCTCATGAGATCTGGTGGTTTTATAAGGCAGTTTCCCTGCTCCCGCTTGCTTCTCTCTCCTACCACTGTGTGAAGAAGGTCCTTGCTCCTCCTTGTCTTCTGCCACCATTGTAAGTTTCCCGAGGCCTTCCCCAGCCATGTGGAACTGTGAGTCAACACAAATCTCTTTTGTTTATAAATTACCCAGTCTCAGGTAGTAGCTTTACAGCAGTGTGAGAATGGACTAATGCATTATCATATAGTAAATTCAGTCTCATCATTTACATTAAATGTAAATGAACTCTTTATGAACATTTGCTTTTTAAAAAATTTTTGTTATTGAAGTACAGTTTACCATATAAATGGTGTCGTGGACTGAACTCTGTCCCAAAATTCACACGTTGAAGCCTTACCTCACAATGTGATTGTATTTGGATATAGGGCCTTTAAAAAGATAATTAAAGTTAATTAAGGCCTATAGGGTGAGACCTTAATCCAAGATGACTTATACCCTTATAAGAGAAGGAAGTGACACAGGGACATGTATAAATAAAGGCCATGTGAGGACACAGTGAGAAGGTAGTCAGAGACCTCAGGACAAACCAAACCTGTTGACATGTTGATCTTGGAATTACAGCTTCCAGAATTGTGAGAAAATTAATTTGTTGTTGAAGCTTCCTAGTCTATGACATTCTGTTATTGCAATACTAGTAGGTAAATACATATGGGGAAATACACAAAAATACACAAATCTTAAGTATACAGCTTGATGGGTTTCTACATATTTATAAACCCATGAAATCACTCCAGATCAAGAAATAAAACCTCTCTCCTGCCCCAGAAACCTCTCTCCTGCCCCTTCCCACTCACGTTAGCAGTCTGTGCCCATATTTTCAGATCTGTTTCCCTGCAGAGAGGGTTCACTTAGGCCCTTCTCTCTCATGTGGAAGAGCTTTTCTTCTGCAAGTGCTCCTGTGCCTGGGTCTGGATATGAGAGTCAATTTTGGGAGTCAGGGTTGGCAGGGCCATTTGGTCAAAGAGCTAATGCAACATTTTCCAAGCTGTTTTCACAAGTAATAAAGATGACACTATAATCCTCATCTGATTTCTGCATCAATTTCCTAATTGTTTCTGAACTAGGGAGGAGAAAAGGGTATAATTATCTCCTTGATACCTAACATCTTGTTGGTTGACTGTGTTCAAGTTTGGAATTTTAAAAATAACCTGTTTTTATTATAAAATATTTCAAACAATCAAAAATACATATGCTAATATAATGAACTACCACCTGATTTCAATAAATAAAGATGATTTACTATATTTGCCTTTGAAAAACATTTTAATTTAAACTAGTAAATCAGAGTTTCTTCTAATAGTCTTGAAATCTAAAGGCTTTGGGTCTTTTGAACAAATAATGAATGCCTCTAACAATCAAATAAAAAGCACATGACACAAAGCTCTCATAATTGTCAATTCTACTTTTTATCTAATGCACTTTCTATCATGTTGCATGCCATCTGCTAACTAATGAAATGCCCTAAGGCTCAAATTGATAGATGTAAAAATCTCCCAATTCTACATAAAATAGAATTTGATATGTGATTGAGGATTCCACGCTGATTTGGATTAGATCTTTGATGGAGTAGAGACAACTGAAAGTTTAAGCAAATTTGGGGTTGTCCTACATCACTAATATCATCCTCTGGGCAGGAATGGGTCTTGGGATCCATTTACTTTCTCTTCTCTCCTATAATATATAGGAAGAGCACCTGGTGGACCAGGCCTTGATGATCAGGCAGCTACACCAAATGGTTACAGAAAATATGAATAGGTTTGAGAGGGGAAGAGCATCATAAATTCTTCAAAGAATTGCTATATGGGTTTAGAGGTGACAAAGCTATTACTGGTGAAGAGTCACCACAGAAAGTCCTGTGTCCTGAATGAAAATGCTCAAAAAATGAGAAAATCGGAACTTCAAAGATAGGCATAAACAAATGGAAGCATATTTCAAGAGAACCAGGCAGAGCATCAAATTCAAGCCAGGGTTAGTTATTGTTTTGGAGGAATTATCTAATTTAGGGCAGTGAATGTGAACAGCTATGAATGATTTTGAACATAAAGAACTCATTGACTTCGTGTGCTCACTCCAGAGATCTAAACGGCATGTTCGAAAAACAAATGGCCAAGGAGGGTGACAGGGAGTGATAGAGGGAGGCAGAGAGAGAGGGAGAGAGGGAGAGAGGGAGGGAGGGAGATTAAGTACTGAAAGTGGTGAGAGCCCTACATTAGGTTGAGAAGAAACAGGATGTATTAAGAAACAAGTTAATGGGAACATGTGTTGATTTGCTTGTGTAATTCTTTTAATTCTTTAGAATTATCAATATGAATGATAAACCACATGCATCCAGTAATAAAAAATCCCGGTCTACAGCTGCTGAGGAAACTCAAAACCCATTCTGGTGTTTAAGTGAGATACTTCTGTCAGCATTCGACAGTAGTTTTGCAAGGATTTACACTGGGGTCACATCCCTAGTCTCGATCCAGCCCTCATATCCACCTACTCTTAGGAGAAGGAGAAAGTTACCTGATTGGTGGATTTAGGATTAGTTAGATATAATCAATGCAGCCCATTCCTCTCTTTTTCTTGAGTCTGTGTGCTGGGAGAAGGGATGTATTGTATGCTGTTTACCCTTTGATACGGACCCTGCTACAGTGTGGTGGGTCTGCCGCTTTCTCGCTGTACTTATGGACAGAAGGGAAGGGGAAAATTTGTTCATTTCAGAGGTGAAGTCTTAACAAGTTCACGCTGCCAGTGTCTAAGTCATAGTCTCCAATCACTTTTGTTAGTAATAAAAGTGTATTTTGTTAGTAATATACCTTTTGTCACTTTTGTTAGTAATAAAGGTATATTTTGATGTTATCCCAAAGTTGAACATGGAGGAAAGATTGTTTTTCAACAATGCTTTCAGCAGTTTTGGGCTCTATTTCCTAAATGACTGGATAGAATTAAAATAAATTTGTAATGATGTACTAATATAAATAAATGAAGTAGTAACAAATATATGAATTAAGACAGAGCATGTAGCCTTGAACAAGCTGGGGGACAGAATATAAGGTCTTACATAATAATCATATTAGTGGCTAATATTTATTAAGTGTTTATTCTGTCCAATTAATTTTGGTAATATTGTGAGCCCCATTTTTTGTGAGTCCCAATATTGTGAGATGGCAGCCAAAAAGATGTGGAGAATGGATTCATAATCAAGGGCTTGATCTCAGAGTGGGTTCTCTTAACTTAGAATATACTGGAAATTTATTAAGATAAATTTGTCTCTGAACTTCCTTGAAAACAGAACTTTTGTTATCAGTGCTAATACTTCTTTCCTTTTTCCTTTTTATATTGAGATATATTACCAGGAGAAAAAAAATTATCTGTTAGGACATCCTGCAAAAGTATACTCCAAAAAGTTTCCCCCAATTTATCCTGCCAGTAAGGGGACATAAGTATGCACATTTTAATCCACCTTGGATTAAAACGTATTTAAATTAAAATGTATTTAAAAATAGGCTGTTGTCACTTTTTATATTTAATTTCAGTCAGGATAGACTATGGTCATCCACAGTATCAAGCAGCCTCAGAACTTCATTGGCTTAAAACAACTTAGATATATACCTTGCTCAAGCTACATATTTTTTTGCAAGCTAGATGGGTGCTCTGTTCTGTATCATCCTTTCTCTGGAATCCCACGCAGGAGAGCTGTATAAGGTTTTGCATCTGCTATTCAATGTTCTTTTCCAGAAGTAAAAAATATCACTTAGTTCACAATCCCATTAGTCATAACAAGTCATCTGGCTTCACCCACTTACAAGTTGCCTGGAAGTGCAAATCCACCATGTACCAAAAAGGAAGAAAGCTAGACAACACTTTGTGATCAGCACTAGGATTGCTACATGATTTTACAAGTTTTATAGCTGAAAAATGGCAACTAGCCTTATTTGGCATTTACATTACGTGAGAGGTTATGCAATTATTTTCTCTTTTGTGAATTGTTTGTACATGCCCTTTTGTGTCTGACATATTTAAATGGGTATGTTGGCGGTGTCCGGTAGAAAAGGTGGAGGAATTTAAGTTGTTCTCAAGTAATCAACAAGGGTTATCCACTTTTTCTCCCTGCCCCTTACCCGCTGCTGTCTCCTTTATCCCTTGGAACTAAAGTTCTATATAGGAAAATATTCTGGAGGGTGGTGGTTACCTCATCTGTAACACACTATAAGTAACGTGTCTTAGAATGGTTTCCATGGGGGCATTGATCATTTGGTGTTTCCTAACCTGTGATTGATTCATAAGTTTATCAATATCTCATGTCCGGCTACTTCAGGTACTCTGTAAAAGATACCTATTTTTCCAAGGTGTATTTCTTAGGCATCTCTTAATTTGAAGTGACATAATTCCAATCTGAACTCATTAAAAAAAAAAAACAAACAAAATGGTGTGTCCTCAAATAAAAGTTACAGGGGTTTCCTAGGTTTAGGCATGGCTGGATATGTGAAGTCAAGTAATAACATCAGAACTTATTCATTTATCACTAGGACCAAACTGGGAAGTTATGTGAGTCTTTACTTGCTCATGTATGTATTGGGGATAATTATTATTTTTCTGCTGTACTTGTTGTGAGGATTCTTTCATTAATTCATGCAAAACTTTTTTTTTTTTTTTTTCTTGAGATGGAATTTCACTCTTGTTGCCCAGGCTGGAGTGCAGTGGTGCAATCTCAGCTCACTGCAACCTCTGCCTCCCGGGTTCAAGCGATTCTCCTGCTTCAGCGTCCCAAGTAGCTGGAATTACAGGCATACACCACCATGCCCAGCTAATGTTTTGTATTTAGTAGAGACGGGGTTTCACCATGTTGGTTAGGCTAGTCTGGAACTCCTGACCTCAGGTGATCCACCTGCCTCAGCCTCCCAAAGTGTAGGGATTACAGGTGTGAGCTACTGCACCCGGCACATGCAAAAGTTTTAATACAATGCCTGACATAGCAATAGTAATAGAAGATAACTGCCTACTATTGTTCTTACTACATATACTATTACTATTTATTCTTACTTATGGATGGTTCAATACACTGAAATGATCTAATTGCATCTGTCATTTGGAGATTTGAATTTAGCTTAATTATTATCTTTAGACTTTATTATTGACATATAGATGAAGGTGATGGGTATGAAAGATTTGAAATATGTTTTTCAAATATGTCCTAAAACAAATTTCAGGAAGAGACTAGAAACTGGACTTGCCAGATTCCACATATCTCAATGCTGAGTGTGTGGAATTTTTTTATTTTTTTAAATTTGAGATGGAGTCTCGCTCTGTCACCAGGCTGGAGTGCAATGGCGCAATCTTGGCTCACTGCAACCTCTGTCTCCAGGGTTCAAGTGATTCTCCTGCCTCAGCCTCCTGAGTAGCTGGGACTAGAGGTGCATGCCACCACACCCAGCTAATTTTTGTATTTTTAGTAGAGATGGGTTTCACCATGTTGCCCAGGATAGTCTCAATCTCCTGACCTCGTGATCCATGTGCCTTGGCCTCCCAAAGTGCTGGGATTACAGGCGTGAGCCACCGCGCCCAGCCTGAGTGTGTAGAATTTGACGTACCTGTGTGGTAACAAAATGGATATATCCAGTTTATAGCTGGAACTCTGATTCTGTACAGAGGTCATGACAGAGGTCAGGATAATAAACATTAATTGAAGAGTCATTTGTTTATGTCAGAGATTTGTTATGTAGTATAAAATATATCCATGATGTTATGCAAAAATGGATTGTGTATTTTTTCCCTCCTAAATAGATCTTAATAAATGGGCTACTTTAACATATTACATAAAAATAAAAAATTGAGTTTTAAAGAATAAATTTGCTTGACACAACAAATATCAAAGGGAACTGAGGAGCAGCTACTTTGGCCAGGATTCCAATTCTTCATTCAGTATGTGTGCATACCTATTCCCCATTTGTTTGGGTCACTTGCTTCTCCTGGAGGAATCTGAGCACTGAGTCTGCTTAAGGGTAATAGAGTCCTTGACAAAGTTCCTGCTAAGGCCAGAGATGTGAGGTTGCCATCTGGAAACAGAAGAACAGGTGGCCAATTATGGAAGTGGGGAGAAGAGCCATCCAAAGAAACTGAGAAGAATCAGTAAGAACAGTAGGAGAGAGCAATTTCACCCAAGTCAAAGTAGGAGATAGTGTTATCTTTTTATTTATATTATTATTTTTTAATTTTAGAGATGAAATTTTGTCCTGTTGACCAGCTGGAGTGCGGTGGTGGGATCACAGTTCACTGCAGTTGCAATCTCCTGGGCTCAAGCAATATTCCTGCTTCAGTCTCGCTAGCAGCTTGGGACTATAGGTGCTCACCACTGTGCCTGGTTAATTTTTTAAGTCTCAAAGAATGATCAGTGCCATATTCCCAGATAAATCTAATAGACTTAGTGAAAATAATCTATGAATTTCATCAATTAAAATATAATGACATACAATGAAAGCAGTTTCACTCTTGTGATAGGGCAGAAATGTACGATAGAGGAGGTGAGGATGTCTTTTTAAAATATTTTTTTAATTTTTAAGTCTTTTGTTTAATGGAATGACAACTAAACGAAGTTTTAAGGAGGGTTGCTTTTTTAAGTTATTGAATTAGAAAATGTTTTATTGCCCAACTGGGAAGAAGTTCAAACATGAGATGCTACAAATAGAATGGAGACACAGAAACAACTGATGGAGCCCGATTCCAGTGGAGATTGATTCAGCAAATTTTAATCACACCTATGTATGTGAATTTTAAGACTTGCTGGTCTTAAGGTGAATGTTCCATAAGTTTTTGGAGCTCAAATCTTTTACAATTAATTTCATTCACTAATTGATCCTACCCAGCCTCAGAATTCTATTCTTGTATCCCCTCTCCTAGCTACCTACTCTCTGAAATAACTATGAAAGTCATTTTGTACGTCTCTCTTTTCTTCTTATCTTTCCTGCCACCTCCCATCCAATCAGACACAAAGTCCTACAGATTCTTTTTTAAAAATATATAGAGAGAGTCTTCACCTTTTTTTTTTCTTAAAAACAAGATTCTCTTTTTTTGTGATCTCCATTAAACTGGAAGCTCCTTGGAAATGACACTTATTCTTATTAATATTTTCCCTCATTTCAAACCCTTAAAATGTATGTAACATAGTATTCAGTAAGTTTTGTGGAGTTGAGCTAAATGATCCTGTTTCAAGTTTCACGACCTACCACCCTTGAATTTTACATTCCAGCCATACTAAACAACCAACTCTCCCAGCGATACTCCAGACTGTTCTTTTGTCATTGTACGTGTTTCCTTGTCTTTTCACACTCTCTTACTTCTGCCTGAAATGCTCTGATATGCATTGTTCACCTGGAAAACGGACCTTATCTTTCAAGAGCTAGAAGAATTTATGCCCCCGTGAAATTTCCCTTTGTTTCTCTACTTTTGTGCAGACTGTGCTGCAGAATACCAAACACATTTCTTCTCCTTTCTGGCACAGAGCAAAACATTTCCCAATCTCATTTGTTGTTTGAAACGGCCACAGAAGGTGAATGGAAACAATGTGTACACTCTCAGGCTTGGAGGGTAAATTCCTCCCAGTTGTGATTTTCCCTGTTGTTTTCCACATTCAGGTGGCTGATCTAAAGAACCCTCTCAAGGAGGTCTCAGGAACCACATGTTGAAGAGGGTAGAGCTGTTAGAGAAAGCAGCCCAGGCCCCCTGAGTCTCCTTAGAAGAGAGCTGCTTAACCAGTAACTCCTGCATAGGACCATTGTGAGAGTGGGAAATAAACCTTTATTGTGTTAAACCACGGATTTCAGAATTTATTTATTATAGCCGCTCACGTAATCTTAACTAATGCAGCTCTCATTGCATGTTGTATGCACCTCTATGCAGCTCTCAATGCGTCTTGTATGCACCTCTATCATAATTTATTATATTAGATTGTAATAATCTGCATATATGGCTATCACTCCACCAGACTATGCCTGTTCCATAGACTTTGTGTATATCAATATTCCCAGTATCCGCTACAAAATATGTGTTTTACAAACATTAACCCTAAATTTTATGAGTGTGCCACAATTTAATCTATTATCTTTTTCTCAAGTTTGTTTATTTCTGGGAAATGTTTTCCAATTATTTTATTGTGATAAAATACATATAACATAAAATTTACCATCGTAACCATTTTTTAAGTGTACAGTTTAGTGGTATTAAGTATATCCATAATCTTATGCAACTATCACCACCATTCATCTCTATAACTCTTCTCATCTTGTAAAACTGAAACTCGATACTCATGAAACAATTACCTATGGCCTCCTCTCCCAGCCCCTGGGAACTGCTATTCTACTTTCTGTCTCTATGATTTTGCCTACTCTAATTAGCTCATGTAAGTGGAATCATACAGTATATGTATTATTGTGACTGGTTTACTTCATCTAGCATAACACCTTCAAAGTTCATCCATGTCATAGCATATATCAATATTTCCTTTTTAAATTTTTCTTTAAATGTTTTTAGAGATGAGGTCTCACTGTGTTGCCTAGGGTGACCTTGAACTTCTGGGCTCAAGCAGTCTTCCCACCTCAGCCTCCCTAGGAGTTGTGACTATAGGCATGTATCACATTTTGCTTTTCCATTCATCTCATTGGTGAACACTTGAGTTACATCTATGTTTTAGCTATTGTGAATAATGTTATTGTAACATAGGTATATAAATATCTCTTCAAGATTCTGTTTTCAATTCTTTGGGGTATATACCAAGAATTGGAAATTCTGGATCATATGGTAATTCTATTTTTAATTTTTGAGGACTCGCCATACTGTTTTCCACAGTGGCTATAACATTTTGCATTCCAGCAACAGTGCAGAAGAGTTTCAATGACTCCACATTCTTGTCAACATATTTTCTATGTTTTTAAAAAAGTTTTCCTGTAATCTCAGCACTTTGAGAGGCCGAGGCGAGTGGATTACGAGGTCAGTCATTCAAGACCAGCCTGGCCAACATAGTGAAACCCTGTTTCTACTAAAAATACAAAAAAAAAAAAAAAAAAAAAAAAAAAAATTAGCTGGCTGTGGTGGAGGGGCCTGTAATCCCAGCTACTTGGGAGTCTTAGGCAGGAGAATCTCTTGAACCTGGGAGGCGGAAGTTGCAGTGAGCCCAGATCATGCCACTGCACTGCAGCCTGGGCGACAGTGCGAGACTCTGTCTCAAAAAAAAAAAAAAATTTGGCCGGGTGCGGTGGCTCAAGCCTGTAATCCCAGCACTTTGGGAGGCCGAGACGGGCGGATCACTAGGTCAGGAGATCGAGACCATCCTGGCGAACATGGTGAAACCCCGTCTCTACTAAAAAATACAAAAAACTAGCCGGGCGAGGCGGCGGGCGCCTGTAGTCCCAGCTACTCGGGAGGCTGAGGCAGGAGAATGGCGTAAACCCGGGGGGCGGAGCTTGCAGTGAGCTGAGATCCGGCCACTGCACTCCAGCCCGGGCGACAGAGCCAGACTCCGTCTCAAAAAAAAAAAAAAAAAAAAAAAATTTTTGTAGTATCCCTCTTAACAAGTGTGGGGTGATAGCTCAGTGTAAGTTTTGGTTTGTATTTCCTTAATGATTAGTGATGTTGAACACTTTTCATGTACTTATTGACCATTTATATATCTTCTTTAGAGAAGTTTCTACTCATGTCCTTTGCCTACTTTTAAATCAAATTGTTCATTTTTCATTGTTGAGTTTTAGGAGTTCTCTATATATTAATATCTTATCAGATATATGATTTGTAAATATTTTATTCTGCAGATTGCCTTTTTACTCTGCTGATATTGTCTTTAAAAATGTATATTTAAAAATTCTACCCAGCTTAATATATTATTGACAAATAAAAGTTACATATATATATTTGTGGTAGGCAACATATTTTGATATATGCATACAGTATGAAATGATTAAATCATGTTAATTGACAAATCCATTGCCTCACTTAATTATTCACAAATTTTTTTCCTTTCCATAAAATTCAATTTGTCTGTTTTTTGGTTTGTAGCCTGTGTCCTTAAAATCATATCCAAGAAATCACTGCCAAATCCAATGTCATAAAGCTTTTGCCATATGTTTTTTTCTTAAGAGTTTTACAGTTTCTTAAGATTTTAAATGTAGATCTTTGATCCATTTATATAAAATTTTTGTATATGGTGTTAGACAAGGGTCCAACTTCATTATTTTGCATGTGGATACCCAGTTTTCCCAGCACCAGTTGTTGCAAAGACTCTTTTCCTCATTGAATCGTCTTAGCTCTCTTGCGAAAATCATTTACCATATATATGAGGATTTATTTCTGAATTATCTATTCTATTCCATTGGTCTATATCGTCCATTGGTCTATAACTATGTTTATGACAGTACTACACTGTTTTGATTACTGTAGCTTTGTGGTAAGTTTTAAAGTGAGGAACTGTGACTCCTCTAGATTTGTTCCTTTTTCAAGACTGTTCTGGCTATTCAGGGAACTTTGATATTCCATATGAATTTTAGGATGAATTTTTCTATTTCCATAAAGAGTATCATCAGGATTTTGATAGGATTGTATTGAATCTGTAGATCACTTTGGGTAGTATTGCTATCCTAAAAATATTGTCGTCTTCTCCGTAAACATAGGATGAGTTTCTATTTTTTATGTCTTTAATTTCTTTCAGCAATATTTTATAGTTTTTCTTGTACATGTCTTTCATCTCCTTGGTTAATTCCTATGTATTTTATTTTCATTCAGAAATATTTATTAGGTGCCCACTTTGTTACCCATATTATCCCAGGGAGTTATTACAAAATGATGAGCAAGACAGACAAGGGCTCATGGGGCTTCCTCATGCATGTTTTTTGGTATCACCAATTTACCTCCTGTGGCCTGTAGCAAATGTATTGTGTAATTCTAGTCCATGAGCTTAGTATATTTATTTTCAGGTACTCACTCAGCTGTACTTGTTTAAAAAAAAAGCCTGAAACTTGATAAGTTTGTATGGATATTAAGAGTAAATCAACTATTCCATACGTGTAAAGTACATTTTATTCTCCCTGTAAAACTCTCAATGTTTTTCTTCAAAATATGCTTTATGATGTATATACTAACTTATTTTAAGATAGTTGGGAAAATGAAGGGCCCATAATTAAAAAGAGATGGAACATTTGACACATTATGTGGCTGCCTGTTTTTATTCTTGTCACCTTGTCTGTTTTTCAGGTTTTTAAAAATATTATAAATGCCCACACATGTACACACACTCACTTAATTTCTTCTTAATCTGTGATCTTCCAGGTTTCTATTATATAGATTAACCCCCCATGTATATTTGCTAGTCTTTTTAAATTAAAGTCAATGACAAAAGGACCATCATGTGGACAACCACTGGGAAATATTTCATTCACTCTTGTAAGTTACTTGTTTCCAGTGCAAATGTTTAAAAGAAAGTCTTTTTATTTATTCAAAAGTTGAAGGTTTTGTTTTTTTTTTAATCATTTTCTCTTTAGCACTGGAAACTGTCAGGAAAAACAGTATATAATATATCCCTAATAACTATTTCAGAAATAAATGTATCATTGTTTATAATAATTGGATACAGTATACAAATGTTGTTTTGTAAAGTCTGAATACTACTATTAACTGAACAAAATATAAACCAGGAAATTAACATAAAAGAAATATCCACATTCACCTGTTCCTCTCCTCTCTCAACATTCTGCTTTTCCTTTGCTCTGTAGGCTAACCATGGTGAGAAAGATGTTGACGACTTGGATGGAGAACAGGTACAAAAATTTCTCATTCTATGTTCCTCCTCTACTAGTTTGGCATTTACACATGTCATGGTTAATCTAGAAATGTAAATATGCATATTTAATGTTTAAAGTTTATCTACGTTTGTTCTTATCCCAAATATACAAGAACCTTAGAAACCTAACTTGAATCAACCTCTCCCATATTACATTTCTTTCCATCTTATTTTTGTTAAATCTATCACTTAGACATTGTTATTATTATTGTTTTATATAGTCAATGCTTATTTAGCTCTACCATCACATTTCTTCCATTTTCTGGAAGAGTTCAAGAAGGATTAGTATTAGTTCTTTAAATGTTTGGTAGAATTCACTGAGGAAGCCATCAGGTCCATGGCTTTTCTTCAGGATATTTTTTGATTATTGATTCAATCTTCTTACCATTGATTCAATCTTCTTACCAATTTTAAGTCTATTCATATTTTCTATTTCTTCAGGATTTAGTTTTGCAGTTTTTGTGTTTCTGGAATTCTTTTACGTTTTATATAGGCTACCTGGTTGTTGGCATACACTTGTTCTTAGTACTGTTTTATAATTTTTTGTTTTCTTGAGATGGAGCCTTGCTCTGTTGCCCAGGCTGGAGTGCAGTGGTGTGATCTTGGCTCACTGCAATTTCTGCCTCCTGGGTTCAAGCAATTATTCTGTTTCAGCCTCATGAATAGCTGGGATTGCAGGCATAGGCTACCATGCCCGGCTAATTTTTGTATTTTTAGTAGAGACAGGGTTTCACCATTTTGGCCAGGTTGGTCTTAAACTCCTGACCTCAACTGACCTGCCTGCCTTGGCCTCCCAAAGTGCTGGGATTACAGGCATGAGTCACCTGACCCAGCCAATTATAATTCTTTTTATTTATGTGGAATCATCTCCACTTTCATTTTTTATTTTATTAATTAAAATTTTTCTCTTTTTTCTTAGTTCATCTAGTTAAAATTTCATCAATTTTGCTGATCTTGAGGAATCAACTTTTGGTTTTATTGACTTTTCTCTATTATTTTTCTATTCTCTATTTTATCTTCGCTCTAATCTTTATTTCCTTCTTTCTGCAAGTTTTGAGTTTGGTTCTTCTTTTTCTAGTTCCTTAAGGTATAAAATGAGGTAGTTGATTTGAGAACTTTTTTGTTTTTAACATTAGGTGTTTACAGCTATAGTTTTTTTCCTTTAGTACCACTTTTGCTGTGTACCATAAGTTTTGGTATAATGTAGTTTCATTTTCATTTGTCTCTAATTATTTTCTAATTTCTTTTGTGATTTCTTTGATCCATTGGTTGTTGAAGACTGCTGTATGATCCTTTTGTAGTTCACAAGCCTGATGATTGGGTTTCATGCACTTGGATGAGATGCACCTCCCTCAAACCTGGTGTTACAACATAGGCACATTATTTGTCTGACATGAGAAAAAGGAAAAAGGAGTGTGCTGTGCAGTTTCTACAAATTTGTGAAGTTTCTAGTTTTACTTGTGTTATTGAGTTCTAATTTCATCCTGTTGTGGTCAGAGAAGACAATTTGCATAATATTTATCTTTTATAATCTATCAATAATTTGTGACTTAACATACTGTATCCGGAGTTGGTTCCTCCCCGTTGGGTTTGTGGTCTAGCTGACTTCAAGAATGGAGCTGCGGACCTTCGCAGTGAGTGTTACAGCTCTTAAAGATGGCACGGACCCAGAGTGAACAGCAGTAAGATTTATTGTGAAGAGCAAAAGAACAAGGCTTTCATAGCATGGCCGGGGACCTGAGCAGGTTGCCGCTGCTGACTGGGGTGCCGAACTTTTATTCCCTTATTTGTGCCTGCCCATATCTGGCTGATTAGTCCATTTTACACAGTGCTGATTGGTCTACTTTACAGAGTGCTGATTGGCCCACTTTACAGAGTGCTGATTGGCCCACTTTACAGAGTGCTGATTGGTCCACTTTACAGAGCGCTGACTGGTCCATTTTACAATGTGCTGATTGGTTCATTTTACAAACCTCTAGCTACAGAACGCTGATTGGTATGTTTTTACAGAGCACTGATTGGTGCATTTTACTAACCTCTAGCTAGCTACAGAGCACTGATAGGTACATTTTTACAGAGCACTGATTGGTGCATTTTACAAACCCCTTGTAAGACAGAAAATTTCTCCAAGTCCCCGCTGGAACCAGGAAGTACAGCTGACTTCACCTCTCCATGTGATATATCTTGGAAAATATTCCATGTGTACTTGAGAAGAATGTGTATGCTGTTGATGTTGGGTAATGCTCTGTATATGTCTGTTAGATCTAGTTGGTTTGTGTTGTCTTCTATTTCCTTTCTTATCTTCTGTCTGATTGGTGTCTTCATTATTGAGAGAGGAGTACTGAAATCTTTGTTATTGTAGAACTGTATTTCTCCCTTCATTTATGTCAGATTTTGCCTTATATGTTTTGATGGTCAGTTATTAGATGCATGAATGTTTATAGTTTTTATATCTTCTTGCTGTATTGAACATTTTAATTTATAATGTCCTTCTTTATGTCTTTTTCATTTTCTGAATTTAAAGTATATCTTGTCTGATATTGGTATAGCCACTGCTGCTCTCTTTTGGTTACTATTTGCATGGAATAGCTTTTTCTTTTTCTTTTCTTTTTTTTAAATAAACACACTTTTTTTTGTTTTTGTTTTTTTTTTTTAGAGATAGAATCTCTCTGTTGTTCAGTCTGGCATGCTGAGGTGCAATCTCAGCTCACTGCAACCTCTGCCTCTCAGGTTCAAGCAATTCTCATGGCTCAGTCTCCAGAGAAGTTGGGACTACAGGTGCACACCACCACCCCTGGCTAATTTTTTTGTATTTTAGTAGAGACAGGGTTTTACCATGTTGCCCAGGCTGCTCTTGAACTCCTGACCTCAGGTAATCTGCCCACCTCCTCCCAAAGTGCTAAGATTATAGGTGTGAACCACTGCACCCAGCCAGAATAGCTTTTTCTATCATTCCATCCTTTTTTTTTTTTTTTTTTTTTTTTTTTTTTTTTTGAGACGGAGTTTTGCTCTTGTTGCCCAGGCTGGGGTGCAATGGCTCAATCTTGGCTCACTGCAACCTCCTCCTCCCAGGTTCAAGTGATTCTCCTGCCTCAGCCTCCTGAGTAGCTGAGATTACAGGCATGCCCCACCACCCCAGCTAATTTTTTATAGTTTTAGTAAAGACAGGGTTTCACCATGTTGGCCGGCTGGTCTCAAACTCCTGACCTCAGGTGATCCACCTGCCTCAGCCTCCAAAAGTGCTGGGATTACAAGCACGAAACACCATGCCTGGTCTATCATTCCATCTTTTCGCTTTCCATCTGTTTGTATTTTTAAATCTAAAATGAGTCTATTGTAGACAGCATTTAGTTGGATCATGTATTTTTAAATCTATTCTGCCAATATGTAATTCTTGGGTGGAGAGTTTTACTCCACATTTATTTAAAGTAATTACTGATAAGGAGAGACTTACTTCTGTCAGTTTGCTATTTGTTTTCTATATGCCTTATACTTTATTATTCCTCAGTTCCTGCATTATTGTCATCTTTTGTGTTTACTTGATTTTTTGTAGGAAAGTGTTTATATTTATTTCTCATTTCCTTGTATATATTCTGTAGTTTTTTTTTATGGTTGTCATGAGGATTACATTTAACATCTTGAAGTAATACTCTAATTTAAATTTGTACCAGCTTAACTTTAATACTATACAAAACGTTTACTCTGTTATAGCTTCATCCCCACCTATTTCAGCAGCTGATGTCATAAAATTACATCTTTATATATTATGCATCCCAAAACATAAACTCATAGTTCTTTTAAATACATTAGTCTTTTAAATTATATAGAAGATGAAATGGGAAGTTACCAACCAAAGTTACAATAATTAGGTTTCTGAGTAATAATTTTTTAAATGTATTTTTCTCTTAAATCATGTAGAAAACAAAAAGTGGAGTTGTAAATCATTATTACAATAATATTTGATTTTATGATTGCACAGGTATTTACCTTTACTGAGACGGTTATTTTTTCATATGTCTTTGAATTACTGTACTGAGTCCTTTCATTTCACGCTGCAGGCTTCCTTTGAGCATTTCTTTTGGGGCAGCTCTAGTGGTAATGAACTCCCTCAGTTTTTTAATTTGGGAATGTCTTTTTTTTTTTTTTTTTTTGATTCAAGATCTTGGCCTGTCACTCAGGCTGGAGTGCAGTGGCACAACTGTAGCTCACTGTAGCCTCCAACTCCTGGGCTCAAGTAATCCTCCCATTTCAGCCTCCCAAGTAGCCAGGACTACAGGCATGCACCACCATTCCCAGCTAATCTTTTTTAATTACTATTTTCTGTAAGGATGAGGTCTCACCATGTTTCCCATGTTGGTTTTGAATGCTTGGCCTAAGCAATCCTCCTGCTTCAGGCTCCCAGAGTGCCAGGATTACAGGTGTGAATCACTATGCCCAGCCATATGGGAATATGTCTTAGTTTCTCATTTTAGAAGGATAGTTTGGCAAGAGATAGAATTTTTGGTTAGTAATTTTTTGGGGGGGTTGTTTGTTTGTTTTGCACTTGGAATATATTGGCCCCATGGCTTTTGGCCTCCAAAGTTTCTAATGAGAAATCTGCTTATGATCTTATTGAAAATCTCTTGTATGTAGTGAGTCTGTCTTTGTTCAATCAAAGGTTTGATTATAATGTATCTCAGTGTGGGTCTCCTTGAGTTCATCATATTTGGATTTTCTTGAGTTTCTTGGATGTTTATATTCATATCTTTCATCCAGTGTCAGAAGTTTTTCAGCCATTATTTTTCCAAATATTCTCTCTACCCCTTTCTCTCTTCTCCTTCTAAAACTTCCACAGTGTGTATGTTGGTCTGCTTGATGATATGCTACAGGTCCCTTAGGCTCTGTTCACTTTTCTTCAATATTTTTTTCTTTCTGTTCCTTAAACTCAATAATTTCCATTGTCTTATCTTCAAGTGTCACTGATTCTTTTGCCTGTTCAAAACTGCCTTTGAATCTCTCTAGGGAATTGTTTTTTTCAGTTAGAGTACTTACCATCTCTAGAATTTATTTTTGGTTTCTTTTTAGGTTTTGATATCTTTATATTTCTAGTTTGTTCATTTATCATTTTCTTGATTTTTATTTTTTACATCTTCCTTTAGTTTTTAAAATATATTTAAGGCAATTGTTTTAAAGACTTTGTCTAGTGGATCTTCCATCTGTGTTACTCAGGGACAATTTTGGTTGATTTATTTATTTTTTCCTTTGAGCCATAGTTTCCATTTCTTTGAATGCCCTGTGATTTTTTTTTTGTTGAAAATTTGCATATTTGAACCTAATAAAGTGGTAACTCTAGAAGCCAGATTCTCCTCCCTTTCCCTGTGTTTGCTGTTTCTTGGTTACATTTCATCGTTTATTGATTTTTTTTTGGGGGGGGTGTTCTAAGCTATCTCTGTGTCAAGGATCAGAATGAGATATATACTTAAGGTCTTCTCAGGCATTTTCTGAGTCTGTGCCTTCCCATGGTCTTGTGTGGTGATAAAAGAAAAACTTCAGCTGAATTACATTTAAAGGAGTTTAATTGAGCAATGAATATTTTGCAAATTGGGAGCTCCCAGAATTGCAGCAGATTCACAGAGACTCCAGCACAGCCATGTAGTGGAAGAAGATTTATAGACAAAAAAAGGGAAATGACCTACAGAAATTGGCGGTGAGGTACAGAAACAGCTGGATTGGTTACAGGTTGGTGTTTGCCTTATTTGAACACAGTTTGAACACTTAGCAGTCTATGAGTGGTTGAACTACGGCCGCTGGGATTGCCCAAGACAGTTATTGTTACAGCTGCATACTCTTAAATTAGGTTCTCAATCTTGTGTGACTATTAAGCTAGGTTACAGGTCATCCACAAGGACTCAAGTATAGAAGTACGGAGTCCTTCTCAGGCCATATTTAGTTTGCTTTAACAGTGACCACTTTCTAATTTTCCTCACATATACAGCTGCTTTTGAATGTCCAAGACTTTAATGTCTGGCTCCCAGAAAGGCAAAAAGAAAAAAATTAAGGGGAGAGGGAAGAGGCAGTGGCTCTTAAAATTCCCTGGAAGTCAATTCATTTGGGGGTAGAAGGGAGTAGCAGCAATGTGAGAAGGTACAAAACAATAGCTGCCTGCTTCTTTGCACCTCCGAGATCAAAAACAACAATCAGTAATCAAAGCTCAGATCTTGATATTTGGAGGACAGAGTTCTTTTTGTCACACTGATTTCCACGAGCTGCATTCTAGCTGCTCCAGGAACATGTGCATTGCTACCTACCAAGGAACTGGGTGTGGGGGATGGGGAGCTCCTCCTTTGCAAACTAAAGTTGACAAAAGTAATAGCAATTCACTAAACAAGCCTTCCTTTGGAAGGTACAAGCCTTCAATAGGATCCACAGTTCCAAAATAGTTACATCAGATAAATTCTGTCAGTACAATTGTAGTAGGCAGATAGATTTTAGGTAGGCAGATAGATTTTAGGTAGGCAGATAGATTTTAGGTAGGGAGATAGATTTCTGGTTCTTCCTACTCTGCCATCCCATCTTCTAAAATTACGCCTCATATTATTATCATTATTACTATTATTATTACTTATATTTGAGACAAAGTCTCACTCTGTTGCCCAGGCTGGAGTGCAGTGATGCAATCTTGGATCATTACAGCCTTGATCTCCTGGGCTCAGGTGATTCTCCCACCTCAGCTTCCCAAGTAGCAGGGACCACAGGCATGAACCACTATGCCTGGTTAATTTTTATATTTTTTGTAGAGGCGGAGTTTCACCATGTTGCCCAGGCTGGCCTCAAACTCCTGGGCTCAAGAGATCTGCCTGACTTGGCCTCCCAAATTGCTTGGATTACAGACATAAGTCACTGTGCCCAGCCCTAAATTTATTTTTTAAATAGAAGATTCACAAAAAAATTGACCTCACGATTATAGGTAACTAGATTTTTTGCACATGAAATTATCTTATTAGAAAGTGTATTAGGTATAAGCAGTCATATTTTTACCCAGAACCACAAGCAGTTCTTTCTATTCAGAGTAAAGAGCGATATTGGGCATATTTCCAAATTCAAATGTCATTCTAAAATATATTTGTATTTTTATCGGTGCCAAGTGCAATGGTAGTTTGTGCAAATTAGTGCTCACAGTAGGAGAGTTTTAGCACTATTGAATAATAACAGTGTAATTTGAAAGGTAATTTCATTATGGCAAGCTTCCTGGGAAAAACAAGTGGCCTGCCTTATAAATTTGGACTCATTGTTAGAAATTACAAGTTCAGTGAATATTAAATACAGCAGTCACTGGGCCTTTAGAAGTGAAGTTTTAAATTGGTAATAAAAAGAGCTAGTCTCATAGAATTCCTTTTATACTTGTTTCTTTTTCCCGAAATTATCAAACCTTGCTTTGGATGTAAGAATGAGTTGTGAAGGCAGCAAAAGGGCAACTGTTCTCTGTTCTTCATGCCAAAAATAATCACTCATTTAGTTTTTTCTAAACATTTTCTTTGTTCCAAGGTAAATAAGATTTTCAAGCTACTTTAATTACAATGAATGATTGTTAAAATCATAGAGAACAAAAAATGTTACTGTTATTCAGGATTAGTAGGACGCTCAAAAACTTCATCAGTTAAATATTATTAATACAAGGTAAGAGCCTAATAAAAATAGAACAGTTTTATACATGTTAAATAGTTAAAAAATACATCAATGGTTACAATACATTTGACAATTTACTTTGAAATAGTCTACAGTTTGCTCGTGAAAATGAGAGTTGGAAGGATTGCAGCTTGTGAGTTACTATGTAGTAGTGAAAGGAGGGTTGTCAAAATCTGCAGTCTTTTTGCAGCCTTAAAACCTGGAACATGTTTGTTTTCCCTTTGAGATGCAGTTCCTTGGAAGCATATGTTTATAATAGATACCTATGTCATAAATATTTAAAATTTGATCCAATAGATAGCCTTGTTATTCAATTAACTTCCGTATCCCTTCTGGAAATCTGTGACTTTCTCTTCTACACTCAAAGCTTTACTGATATGAAGGCTTTAGGAGTTGTAGTGGTGTTTGAAACCACCAAACCACCCTCTAGTAGCACTGAAAGGAGAAAATTATGCAGGATTTGGTGATAACGGTCTTTGTATAGAGATAGTGCTTTCTCTTTGATTAAGTTTTCTCTTTGATTGTGAGAAAGGTTGTTTTTGATCATTGCACTATTTGGTCTTCATATGCTCAACAATATTTCAATTTCTTGTATTTCTTTCGTCCTTGTTCCTATTGATTTCACAGCGCTTGAAGTCATTCAAGACATAGCCATGTATTTTTGCAGAGTTGTGTCTGATGGTCCACCATGTGGATTCCTTTATGCTTGTTGCTCTAGAGATAATACATATTCCCTCCTTTCTTTCAAAACACTTTAGTTCAAGATGATCTTCAATATCATCAATACCTAAAGATTTTCTTTTACATGCATGGCTTGCTGGTTTTGAACACAGATGCTTAGATACGTTTGAGAGATTAATTAAAACAGTGTGTTTTTTGTATTGAAAAGTTCGTGAGTTCAAAAGAATGGAAAAACAATGTAGGCTAACACATGCTGTGGACTGAGATAACTGGTAGATGGCTCAGGTCTGAGCGTGTATATGTTTTGTGTACTAATTCCCGTATGGCTCCATCTAACCATGCAGTTTTCTGCCTTGATCTAGTGTTTCTTAAGTGGTAATGATTCATAAGGAGACACAAAATTTATTTTATGCTGAAATCATTCCTTCATATGTCAATCATGTTGGAAATTCATGTTTTAAAACAAGTGCTATAGCAGAAATGACTGTGACAAAAAAGTTTAAAAAGGAATAAAAACTTATGTCTGTCATTATAGTAAGTGTTAATTGACTGAAATCTCACTTTACAAGACCATCAGATTGAAGTAAAAAAGCACAACTATGTACTGTCTTTACAGGAAATACATAATAACAAGAGATGAGCAGAGCTATATGCCAAATGGAAACAAAATAAAGCAAGCGTGGTATTATAAATATCAGAGAGGCTGAAATTTAATGATAATAGCAATAATCAGGATAAAGAAAGACATTATATAATAAAATTACTATTAATGAAAGAGATACACTTTTATAAACTTTTATGTACCAAATATAGCAACTAAGCATATAAACTAAAATATATTAGAAATTAAATTAAAATCTATTTAATATAATGAAACTTTAGAATACCACTTTAAATTTCAACTTTGTCCAGTAGAAAAAAAATTTTAAGAGATGCTTTAAATAAAACAATATTAGACACACACATATATAACACACATACATACATGAATATGAACATAAATATAACATTTTATAGCCCTTAAGTAAAGAAAATATAGCTTAGTCCTAGATTTTAACATATAGGTAAAAAAATAAACATTAGAAGAATCTTAGAGTTTATCAATCACTTGATACACCATGATAAAGGTTTTATTTTAGAAATGAATGGTGGTTCATTATCAGGAAGTTTGTCACCAGAATGTTTTTTCATCAGCTTTTAAGTTTTGTGGTACATATGCAGGATGTACAGGTTTGTTACCTAGGTAAACGTTTGCCATGGTGGTTTGCTGCACCTATTAACCCATCACCTAGGTATTAAGCCCAGCATCCATTAGCTTCCTGGTGCTCTCCCTGTCCCTACTCCCCAACAGGCCTCATTGAGTGTTGTTTCCCCACCATGTGTCCATGTGTTCTCATCATTCAGCTCCCACTGATAAGTGAGAACACGCGATGTGATCTTCAACAAACCTGACAAAAACAAGTGATGGGGAACAGATTACCTATTTAATAAATGGTGCTGGGAGAACTGGCTAGCCATATGCAAAAAATTGAAAGTAGACACCTTTCTTACAGCTTATACAAAAAGTAAGATGGAATGAAGACTTAAATGTAAAACCCAAAACTATAAAAACCCCAGAAGAAAATCGAGTCACCAGAATTTAACACAAAATTTAATATTAAACTTAAAGAGAATAATCATGTGGTCATAACAGCAGATGATGAAAATGACATTTTAAAAATGTATCAGGAATTTCTAATAAAACTTGAATTAGAAAAAACAAAAAGACCATTTACCAAAAATACAGCTGAACTTTTTTCTTTTGTAAGTGATGAAATACTAAAAATACTTAAAATTAATTGAGGGTATAGTTTCCAAATGAAAAATGGACAAAGGACAAAGGCAATTCACAGGACAGCAAATCCAAAAGGGCAACAAATACATAAAATGATGTGCAAATAGGCCTGATGCAGGGCTTATCCCTGTAATCTCAGCACTTTGGGAAGCTGAGGTGGGCAGATCACTTGAGGTCAAGAGTCTGAGACCAGCCTGGCCAACATGGCAAAACCCTGTCTCTACTAAAAATACAACAGTTAGCTAGACGTGGTGGTGCATGCTTGTAATCCCAGCTACATAGGAGGCCAAAGGAGGAGAATAACTTGAGCCCAGGAGGCAGAGGTTTCAGTGAGCCGAGATCACACCACTGCACTCCAGCCTGGGTGTCACAGCAAGACTCTGTCTCTAAATGAATGAATGAATGAATGAATGAATGAATGAATGTGCAAACTCACTGGGATTCAGGGTAGAGTGAATCCGGGAGGCAGAAGTTGCAGTGAACTGAGATCACACCACTGCATGCCAGTCTGGGTGACAGAATGAAACTCCATTTCTAAATAAATAAACAAACAAATAATTAATTAAATGATACACAAACTCACTGGGAGTCAGGGAAATATGAATTAAATTGAAAATGACATGTTATTATGCACTTAATTAGACTGGCCAAAATAATAAAATACCCATATCTTCCTACTATTTGTGGTGGCGTAAAGAAAAGTATTTCCAAATATTGCTGGTGGATATATGAGTTATTATAATTTTTTGGACAGAACATTTAGCAGTAAATATTAAAATAAAAAAATTTTAAACCCTCATATACCCTTTAGTCCAGAAATCCCAAACCAGGTATTTTGGCTATAGAGTTAAAGCACCAGTATGTGAGTATTAGTATATAAGGATGTTTAATAATTTAATAATGATTGCTCATACTAGCAAAAAATGGAGGAAAATGAATATCCATTGTAATGGTTAACTTATGGTACCTGCATATAATGAATTATTTTGCAGCTATTAAAACTTGTCACTGTTTGCTGATGATATGATTGTATACCTAGAAAACCCTAAAAACTCATCCAAAAAGCTCCTAGATCTGATAAATGAATTCAGTAATGTTTCAGGATACGAAATCAATGTACACAAATCAGTAGCACTGCTATACACCAACAAATGACCAAGCTGAGAATCAAATCAATAACTCAATCCCTTTTACAACAGCTGCAAAAAAAAAAGAAAAGGGAATACTTAGGAATATACTTCACCAAGCAGGTGAAAGATCTCAAGGAAAACTACAAAACTGCTGAAAAAAATCACAGATGACACAAACAAATGGAAACACATCCCATGCTCATGGATGGGTAGAATCAATATTGTGAAAATGACTATACTACCAAAAGCAATCACAGATTTAATGTAGTTCCCATCAAAATACCATCATCATTCTTCACGTAACTAGAAAAAACAATTCTAAAATTCATATGGATCCAAAAAAGAGCCTGCATAGCCAAAGCAATACTAAGCAAAAAGAACAAATCTGGAGGCATCATATTACCCAACTTCAAACTATACTACAAGGCTACAGTTAACAAAACAGCATTGGTATAATAGGCACATAGATCAATGGAACAGAATAGAGAACCCAGAAATAGAGCCAAATAGTTAGAACCAACTGATCTTCGAAAAAGCATACAAAATCATAAAGTGGGGAAAGGACACCCTATTCAATAAATGATGCTAGGTTAACTGGCAAGCCACATGTAGGAGAATGAAACTGGATCCTCATCTCTTACCTTATACAAAAAGTCAACTCAAGATGGATCAAAGGCTTAAATCTAAGACCTGAAACCATAAAAATTTTAGAAGATAACATCAGAAAAACTCTTCTAGACATTGGCTTAAGCAAAGAATTCATGACTAAGAACCCAAAAGCAAATGCAACAAACCGAAAAATAAATGGGAACTAATTAAAAGAAAAGGCTTCTGCACAGCAAAAGAAATAATCAGCAGAGTAAATAGACAACCCACAGAGTGGGAGAAAATGTTCACAAACTGTATATCTAAGAAAAGACTGATAAACAAGTGTATATAATATTTTATTTTTATGTTGTAAATAATTGTAAAAGTATACATTTTTGCATGTATATGCTGAAATATGGTGGAATAGTTACTACATTTTTAAAATGTTGGAATATATTAAATATGGGGAGGAAAAATCAAATAAATATTATAATGTGGGGTGGGGGGGCAAGTGGAATCAAGAATAGAGAAAAACAAGCAAGTGATAACAGACTGCAAAAGAAAAAACAAAATGTTTGGGAGGCCTAGGCAGGCACATCACTTGAGCCAGGAGTTTGAGACCAGCCTGGGAAAGATGGCAAAGCTCCATCTTTACAAAAAATACAAAAATTAGCAGGGCGTGGTGGTATGAGCCTGTAGAACCCCGCTACTTGGGAGGCTGAAGTAGCAGTAATGTTTCTTGAACACAGAAGGTGGAGGTTGCAGTAAGCTGAGATCATGCCACTGCACTCCAGCCTAGGTGACAGAGTGAGACACTGTCTTGAAACAAAAAACAAAATGTCTAACATATAGTGGTCTCATTTATGCATTTATGTAAATTAGTATTCTGCTAGTCTTATGCTTTTTAGAAGGGAAAAACTGATATTTAATAATAGGCTTAATTATAAACGCAAAAAAAGTCCTATTAATGAACAACCTTAATCTACCAAAATATGAGTTCAAAAAATGTACAATTATATGGAAAATTTGGATTTTAAAATGGTGTATTTTGTCTAGGCTACTCTTGTATCCTGCAGACCAGAGAGGGCATAGGCAAGATGCTGACCTTGCCTTGTCTAGGAAATAGTAGTGATGGCTGGAGGATTACCAATTTCAAAATGAAGCAGCAAGATTATATTTAAATGGGGGGTCTCAACTGGGCGCTCATGCCTGTAATCCCAGCCCTTTGGGAGGCTGAAGCAGGCAGATCACCTGAGGTCAGGAGTTCAAGACCAGTCAGGCCAACATGGTGAAACCTCGTCTCTACTAAAAATACAAAAACTTAGCCAGGCATGGTGGCATGCACCTGTAATCCCAGCTACTCAGGAGGCTGAGGCAGGAGAATGGCTTCAACGTGGGAGGCAGAGGTTGCAGTGAGCTGAGATTGTGCCACTGCACTCCAGCCTGGGCAACAGAATAAGACTCTGTCTCAAAAAAAAAAAAATGGGGGGTCTCATTACTCTGCTTTGCTTTCTCCATTGACCGTTGGAACCAATTGCTTTGAAGGTTATGGCAGGTAGCCACCTATGTATAGGAATATGAACAATACCTACCTAACTGAAGGTGTCAATTTTTAAGTTTACCAAAAAATTCTGATGCCCATGTTTTCATTCCAGAGATTCTGATTGAATTGGTATAAGAGGTGTGGCTGGTTTTCTGAGGCAGAGAGAGTGAGAAATTTACCCTCTCAGGTTTGTTCAGCTAGAATTATAATTCATTTCAAATCTATCTAAAATGTTTGTCATTACAAACGATTCCACGTTGTGCTTAGTAACCAGATGAAACAAGAGCAAACAAGGGCTGCATTATTTAATTCTCATCTATTAGTAAACTAGGACAAAATAGAGTAATTAAGTAATTATTATCTCAAAGGCACTGAGAGTAGGGATAAAAGGAATGTCATCAAGTGAATATACATGAGGTGAGACACAGACTAGTAAGAAAAAATGAATCTCCCTTGACAGTACATTGGAATCACCTGGGGAACTTTAAAAAATACTGATCCCCACCCCCACCTACCGCTCAAATTCTGATGCAAGTTGTCCTGGGCATAGTGATTTTAAAAGTCACCCATGACATTCTCTTATGTAGTCAGAGCTGAAAACCAATAACCTAAAAGGAAATAGGATGAAAAAAGTAATTCGTGTAGAGGTTCAAAGACCCTTTAAGATGGATGTCATTCATTCATTTATTTATTCTGTTCAGGTATTCACTTTAGTCATTCTTTTCGTTACATTCAGTTAATCCAATATTTATGAAGTACACATTTCGTTTTTGTCACTGAATTAGAGTCCCAACATCACCACTTGATAGCTAAAATGCAAATTTGTTTTTACTAATTTATTTGTGACTGGAAGGCCTCTCTTATTCTGACTCTGGCTCTATTAGAAAGAGAGGCAAGTTTTGTCCTCTTTTCTCTCTTTTCTCTCTCTTTCTTTCCCCTTCCTTCCTTCCTTCCTTTCTTCTTTCTTTGTTTCCTTCCTTCCTTCCTTCCTTCCTTCCTTCCTTCCTTCCTTCCTTCCTTCCTTCCTTCTTTGATTCCTTCTTTCCTTCCTTCCTTCCTTCTTTCTCTCTCTCTCTCTTTCTTTCTTTCTTTCTTTCTTTCTTTCTTTCTTTCTTTCTTTCTTTCTTTCTTTCTTTTTCTTTCTTTCCCTCCCTCCCTCCCTCCCTCCCTCCCTCCCTCCCTCCTTTCTTTCTTTCTTTCTTTCTTTCTTTCTTTCTTTCTTTCTTTCTTTCTTTCTTTCTTTCTTTCTTTCTTTCTTTTTCTTTCTTTCTTTCTTTCTTTTCTTTCTTTCTCCTTCCTTCCTTCCTTCCTTCCTTCCTTCCTTCCTTCCTTCCTTCCTTCCTTCCTTCTTTCCTTCTTTCCTTCCTTCTTTCCTGGTCTTTCGAGACCAGGCTGGTCTCGAACTCCTGGCTTCGTGATCCACAGGCCTCCCAAAGTGCTGGGATTACAGGTGTGAGCCACCACCCCAGGCCTAGGGATTTTTAAAAAACGAAATCTCACTCAATATTCAGGATTATTTATATTTTTACAATAATAAAATTTATTTTATTTTAGAAAATAAAATTTATCCTTCCTTCCTTCCTTCCTTCCTTCCTTCCTTCCTTCCTTCCTTCCTTCTTTCCTTCTTTCCTTCCTTCCTCCTTTCCTTCCTTTGGTTTTAGTAAAGTGGGAAGATTAGGGGATTGAGAAAGAGCCTAGGAAATTCATTTGGTTTCTACTGTGTTAGCTACGGATTTACATTTCACAGGTAGAATCTCACAAATCTGTGTCAGAGGCATTATTCACTCCAGTTTACAAATAAAGATTCTGAGACTAAAAATCATTAAGTAACTTGCAATAAGTAAAGCCACTTATTGCAAAACTAGGATGTAAACTGCAAAGTTACTTCCCCCAACACTTTTCCTTCCAGTTTTTTTAAAGTCAAAAGAGAGTATAGCCATGTCCCCCTGCAAATCGTATATGTATGCATGTATTTGAGGAAGTTGTTCTGGCAGTGTTGTTTCTTTGAAATTTCTTCTTGTATCTTTAAAACCCACTTGAATTTTTATTCACCCCCTATATGATGATTACAATGCAAAAATTGGCTTTAATTTGCCATTAGGAAAAAATAATCTATTTCTGCCTTAAGGGATGCAATTGCATTGAGTTTATCAATTTCAGAAAATCGTGTTGACTAAAGAGAACTGACTCAATGTATAAGGCTCAGCATCTAGGAAATTGCTCTGTTCTGGCTTGTAATCACTGAATTTCATAGATCTGGGAATACAAATGGTAACAGCTCCCTTTCTCCATGCTTCTGGGTCTCTGACAAGTCTTGCTGAAAAGAAACCTTCAAATGCTGCCTGAATTGAAAAGGCCTCCACATCCACTGACCAGTCTCACTTAATTCAACTGATGCTGACCTTTTTTATCCCTCGCTAATGGTATAATTCTCATCTCATGAATCAAGAATCCCAAGGACAAGGCAGGTGGATCACTTGAAGACAGGAGTTTGAGACCAGTCTGGCCAACATGGCGAAACCCCATCTCTACTGAAAATACAAAAATTAGCAGAGCATGATGGCGCATGCCTGTAATCCCAGCTACTGGAGAGACTGAGGCAGGAGAATCACTTGAATACAGGAGGTGGAGATTGTAGTGAGCCAAGATTGCACCACTGCATTCTGGCTGAGGAAATAGAGTGAGACTCTATCTCAAAATAATAACAATAATAATAATAATCATCATCATCATCATCATCATCTCAAGTGACTCATAGTCCCTATTAGTAACTCTCTTCATCCAGTTGAAATTTTATTTTATTTTTTTTTTTGGTGGTGATTCTGTGTCTATTTCAAACACTCACTTGGCAGCACTTTGTATTCTTGCAATTTATTCAACTCTTGTAAGTATCTGTTTAGTTTACATATTTTCTGCTGGTATAAGCTCTAAGGTAGAAACTTAGTCTATCTAACTAACTCATCTTCCACACCTAGCATTTTGCTTGGTACTATAAATATTGGGCATTTAGTATTTGTTGAATGATTGCAGCATAGGACTTTCACAGATAATTTACTCCTAAAATATGCTTTTGACATGTCAAGCTTCACTGACCTTGAAGAAAGCCTGAAGTAATTTTTAGTTTAATTGATTTTGCCTTTTTATTGTATTGTTCTATTCGTGATTTCTTTTCAGTTGCAAAACATTCTGAAAAAGTTTTGAGAGATTTGTTTGAAATGTTGCTATAAGAATGGTTGTCCAGGGATTTTTTTTTTCTTTTTTCTTTTTTTTTATTTTTGGGGCAGAGTCTGTTGTCCAGGCTGGAGGGCAGTGCTACTTGGCTCACTGCAACCTCCACCTCCTGGGTTCAAGCAATTTTCCTGCCTAAGTCTCCAGAGTAGCTGGGACTACAGGCATGCACCACCATGCCCATCTAATTTTTGTATTTTTTAGTAGAGATACGAGGTTTCACCATATTGACCAGGCTGGTCTCAAACTCCTGACTTCGTGATCCACAGGCCTCCCAAAGTGCTGGGATTACAGGTGTGAGCCACCACCCCAGGCCTAGGGATTTTTTAAAAGAATGAAATCTCACTCAATATTCAGGATTACTTATATTTTTACAATAATAAAATTTAAAATATAAATAAGCATCAAAATTCACCAACATGTTTAGTATTGATAGTTTATGTTACCACCAGTTCACAAGTTTAGGTTAAGAAAATATCATTTGGTTGTTTCTTCTGTCAAGATCATTTCAGGGACATCTGAAGAGTAACTGACTCCATAATATTAGATTTCTATGCATTTCCATTGTCTTGTATGTTGTTACTGGTTTCAAGTCTATTTTCAAATTACTGGTTTTTAAATCCCACTCAATATTGCCAGTTGAACATGTAACTTAAAACTTATTTCCCTTCATAAGGTATATGAAAGATAACAAATTTGCTTACCTATCTACTGTTATTGAAATTTCCGGCTGGGCACGGTGGCTCATGCCTGTAATCCCAGCACTTTGGGAGGCTGAGGCGGGTGGATCATGAGGTCAGGAGATTGAGACCATCCTGGCTAACACAGTGAAACCCCGTCTCTTACTAAAAATATAAAAAAATTAGCCAGGAGTGGTGGCGGGCACCTGTGGTCTCAGCTACTCAGGAGGCAGGAGAATGGCGTGAACCCGGGAGGCGGAGCTTGCAGTGAGCCAAGATCGCGCCACTGCACTCCAGCCTGGGCTACAGAGCAAGACTCTATCTCAAAAAAAAAAAAAAAAAAAAAAAAAAAATTCATGTAATTTTTGGGGAGTTCACGATATTGGGAATTAGATTAGTCTCAAACTTGCCCTGAGCATATCTAGTATTGAGATATATGCAACTACTATATTTCATTCATCGTATTATTTTATGTGTATTCTTTATCAATCACCTGTCAAATTAGGTAATTTTATTACACACACAGGTATCTATATCATTTTTAGTGACACAGGACAATTGTATATCATTTCATATTATCCTCACACTGTCAGAGAAGATATTTGTTGTTCCTTAAAAAATAAAACAAAGAATAGAAAGCAACTGAGAATATTGAGATTCAGTCTTGCCAAAGGTCACATATGCTCACAGGAGCTGGAACCAGTCACGGATCTGCTCTTCGTCTGGTGCTGTCTACTCTGATTTTCAAAATAGTGGCTCCTGTTCACTCTCTCCTATTTTAATTTCAGAGTTCTGGCAGAATGGAAGGAATGTAAAGAAAATGGTTCACTGCTTACTCTGGTATACACTTTATCTTGTAAGAATTTATGGTAGGTGGTGTTGGGGAACAGTGCCTGCATGGCAATTCTTGCAGCATCTCTGCTGCTGTATATCATCCCGTTTTCTTATTTGCCACATTGTAAATCAGCTTTGCAAATAGCCACTCATACAGGGAGGTAACACTTTAGGCTGGATAGTACAGTACTTTCCAATCTTATAGATATTTTAGGAAGCTGTATCTGCTGAATATACCACATTTCTTATCACTGTCATCTCAAAACCGTAATTAATATTAACCAACAAATGATGATCAAGGTAATAGTCTCAAAACTCTTTGGCAAACAGACCATGCTATTGCAGCACAGCTTTGTTAGGCAGGATGTATATAGGTAATTAATACTTTTAGGATATCTAAATAGCTATTCTGTGGGGTTGAGGTAGAAAACCTTTACCAAGAGAGTGGCAATTAAAAAAAAAATGATGCAGTACAGCAAGATGCCGCTGAAAAATAATCTTTGCAGAAAGCAGAACAGGCATAAAGTACATATTTGGAGCTCCTTTCAAGAAAAGTTTTAAGCTGATCCAACTATAAAGTGGAGCTGCATGCTCAGGGTAAGGCTCTGCAGAAAGCATTGACCGGGTGTGTGTTTATGGTTTTCAAAGCCAGAACTAGCTACTGTGCCGGTGGCTTTTATAGCATCTGGTGGGTAGGAACCAGCATGAGTCATCCAGGGAGCACTGGACTAGCCGGGGCACCCCAGTACCCGCTAAAGAGCTGACCTAGCCTCTTGCCTGGGGCTGAGAGGCTGCATTCGGTCTAGATCAAGGTCCTAGGGAGGAACTAAGCAGATGGTTTGATCTGAAATACTTGAACTGGCACAACGTCAAGTAGGCCAGACAGGTAGGGCAGAGGCAGGCATAGCAAGAGCACCATGAACTGGTGACTTAGTAGTTGCGTGGCCTCAGTTCTTTTTGGCTAAGGGTTGCTCTGTTGTTCTTTGCCTTTTCTGCTTCCCTGTGGGATAGAATTTGCAGGTCTAAGAGGTTCAAAAAGTTGAGAAAAGCCCTGTTACCTGGAAAAAATATCATATTCTTAGTTCCCTAGGAAAAGTCTTCTGATTCTGAATTAGAACTTGTTATTGACCTTTGTCCTCACTGGTAAAATCATTCCCTGGTGTTAGAAAAAGTGAAATTTGTGCTAGGGAAAGAGGAGAATCTTAAAGCCAAGGATGCATCTGTCCTTAAGCAGTAAAATCCTAACCCGAGCGAATCCATGAAATCTGCAGCTCTCCTTACTTTGCCCTTGACTCTGTCAGCTCGTTTACTTAAAAAGGCAATGTGGGGCAGACTGATAAGATGGGTTCCCTAGAGTATATCCACCGCCTCTTCAACCTGGCTGCGGGTTGACAGTTTATATAACACTAACTCTGAATATGTGGAACTGACAGTTGTCAAATTAATATTTATACAGAATTTGCTCCATTTGTGAAACCAGTCAGGCTCAAGTTTTAAACAATGGACATTGGTTTTACACTTTCTGATGCTTTAAATACCATCCTAGTATAACTGAACCTTACCTTGGCATAGAATTGTGGTAGGATAAGCACTGGGCTACTTTTAGTGCACAGGCATTAAGTACCTCTCACGAGATAACTTTATTATTATCCCTCAAGGGAACTATGGGCTTTTAAAAACTATTCTTCTTTTTCTCTCCTGTTGAGTTCCAGTCACAAATTCTCACAGAGAAGAGGCTTAATTAAAATTTCATTTTCCCCATAAGTTTTGTACAACTCTGTTAGAGCTTCAGCATTTGGAATAGGCCCCAAAACTGCCTTTAATCCATTCACTGACCAAAAGTTTCTCTTCTCTGCATTTACAAAATGAACAATAAACTAATGATGTCATTTCTGCCAGAAACTGCATGAGCTGAAAATATACACGTTTAAAAAAACATTTTAGATACATCTGAGCAGTGTTGTCACCATTTGTAAACATCACGGAAGACAATCATTCTCATAACAGGTCTCAATGATAGTGAAATGGTCAGAGCCAGCATACCTGAAAGTTATGAAGATGTTTGAGAAACAAGGTTTTAGTCAATGGCATCTACTGAAAGATTTCTGAGTGTGGAAGTATATACAACTAAGAGGAATTAAGAAAGGTAATGTAATTAAATGAGGAAGAGAATCCTTTCTCACTTCCCCACCAGACATTTTTATCATTTTATATGTTTTTCCCTTATGTAGCACTTGGTAAATTTAGAATTATATATATGTAAGTGAGTCTTTGAAGAATGCCTTATTTCCCCCAAACAAACTATGAGATCCACAAGGGCAAGATCATTACCCATTTTCCTCATCTTGAATCCCCCATATACTGTGTATGATGCATGGAGCCTGCAAAAGGTGAGTATTCAATTTATTTTTATGAAAGAATAAATGAATTAAAGAATGAATGAGTCTAGTAGATAGAGGCTTAGACAGTTGAGGAAATAAGTCCAAAGATGCCACAGAGAGTCAAAAGAGTTGACAGTGAATAATAGACTAAAGGTTTTATGCTCTGTGCCCTGATTTATAGCCTGTTGGGTACCAACAGCCCCGAGTGCCCAGGTATTGACCATGACCAGCAAGCATTGTGAGACCTGAAGGTGACTCTTTTCTCTGATTGTGTTGGTAGCAGCAAGCTGTTATCTTACTCTGGATTCTGATTACATACTATGTATACAGTAATTATGTAACAGGCCAGGTGAGCATTAAACAAAGGCTGTTTTCATTTCTTAAACTTCCTGTGCAATTCTTTAGCATAAGGATGATACACAATCTGGCAGAAAGTCAAGTGTTTTAAAAATATTTTCGGGATGGTCATTAAGATATCATTGTTGTAATTCCTTAAAATTTATGGTAACTTTTAATTGTATGTTCAATAGGAACAAATCCAAGCTGACCTATCGAACTGGTTGGTTGTGTAATTAATACACATAATAAAGACATTAAAGGACCATCTTAGCTAATAATAGCAAGCTTATCTTCCTTAAGTGGGCTATTTTTTTCCAAACAATTTGCAACATAATTTATTTAGGCTAGTTTATGTTCACCAAATTTCTTTACGTACTGTCTACTAGAAGCAATTTATCTTTTCTTCATAGGCTTATAAATTTGAGTTTTAAAGCCAATTAAAGAAAGAAAATAACCAAATTAACTCTGCTAATTTATTTAACTAAGAACTTTTACAGAATAAAAAATACATGGAATTTTATGTCTTACTTTGTCTTTAATGACTTTCCTTTTAGTACATTAGACTTCAATGCCCCATTATATAATTTTTAGAATTGAGTTAATAATTTAACTAATACATCCATATTTATCTTCTGTATATAATAGATATGTTATAAGCTATAAGCTCCTCTAAACAATATCAAATATGAAATGTTCAACACAAATCTGTATTAAAGAATTTGTTTTTACTTCTTATTTGGTAAAACATTAAAAAGTCTCAATAGTTTTAGAAAACATTTATTCAAATACCAGGCTAGATGTTGAGGATATAGTGATGAAAATGTAGTCTTAAGTTCACTGTGTATTGGGAATATAGATAAGGAATCCAAGGGTTTCATTACCGTGTGATGAGTAATATAACAGAGGAATTCACACAATATTTAAAGATGAGAGCAGAGAATAGAGGCATATTTTTTAACCTAGAAATTGACTTTGTTGTCAAAGAAGATTTTCTATAGGCAACTAAACTTAATGGGTTTCTTGAAGGAAAAGAAGATATCAGCCAGGAGGAAACACGTGTGTGTGTGTGTGTGTGTGCGCGCGCGCGCGCGTGCATGCACACACACACACGAGAGAGGGAGACAGAGAGAGAGGTAGTACTTTGGGTATTTCAAGTATGTGCAAAGCATGTGCAAAGACATTATGGCATCAAATAGCAATGTCTCACTTTTAATTCTGTACTAAACCTAAAGGTTTAATAACCATTGATGGAAAGTTGGGGGAGGTAGACAGGAGACAGATCATGAAGACACCTGTAAAACATGCTAAACAAATGGCTCTTTATTCTAAGAATAATGTGGATCCACTAACAACTTTTACACAGAACAGCCTTTTTTTCTTTTAGACTACAGGCTGTCCTTCAATATATATAAAAATAATGTCTTCCTTTAAAAATTTTTGAAGTACAAAATAATCATTTTTTAAGGCTAAAACAATTATAATCTTTGATAAGATTTTCTGAATTACTCTGTCATATGATTTAATTAAAGAAGTCTCCTTTCTTTCACCCTACCCCTTCCCCAACCCTTAGATGGGATTATTATATGATTTCCTTGCAGTCACTCAGTTGAGAATAACAGATTTAGGATCAGTGTGGAATGTGGATAAGGAAATCTCAGAATGAACTGGGGAGATCTGTTAGCAGGCTATCGGGTATTGCAGGTAAGAGTGATGTGTGCCTGTGCTGACATAGCAGTGGTAGGAACTGAGAGAATAGGATTGGTATGAGAGATACTATGGGGGTTGCATCAGTGAGACTTGGTGGTAGATTGAATGGGGGATGGAAAGACAGAATGGTTGAAGTTGACTGCCCAGTTTCTGGCTCAGCCTACTGGGTGGATGGTGACACATATCACAGTATTTTGAAGGAGTATGGAAAAGAGGTAGAAAAGATGGTGAGTTCAGTTCAGTTCTATTGACTTAGAGATAAATAATGTGTAATAGGCATATGGAGATAGGGATTGGTGCTCAGAAGAGATATCTGCTAAGCAGTTATGAATTTGAAACTCATTACTGAACAGATAGTTCAAGTTACAGGTTTGGCCATGATGTTCCAGGACAGAGAGTTTACTGGAATCAGAAGAGTACAAATCAGGAAGCTTTGGCGAAAACTCCCATATTTAAAAGCAGAAAGAGGAAGATAAAACCTGAAAAAAACTGACAAAGAGCAACCATTGACATAGGAATTAAACCAAGACAGCAAAATCTTGGAAGATGCTAGAAGAAATAATCATAATGTCAAAAGTGACGGAGAGGTCAAGTAAGATGAGGATCTACAAGTGTCCATTCAATTTGGAGTTACTTTTTTTTAACTCCAAAGACACAGGCACACACACTTGGCAGCCAGATTACCTCATTTGTAAAAATTCAGGTGGCATTTTAATAATTTTATTAAGCAAAATAATTTCTCTAGAAGAGATAAAACCAAGCCAAACCAAAAAATACTAAGAGCATAAAAGCATTTCCTTTACTTATCTGTATAAATGTAATAAGACACTTTAGTCTTTTGGTTGAAGAGAAAGGAGAGGGAGAGGGAGCATTTTATTTATGGCATTAACATCCTTATTATTTAAGTCAATTACAGATTTTAGTAAATCCATATATTCAAAATGACAAAATGTACCCCTCTTATCTATTTCTCTTTTTTTCATGGCAGTATTTGTATTTCTTTTTATAAATTTAAATAATAATTCTGAATGTCATTTTCTAGAATCGCATTAGCAATTCTAGATTCATAATATAAGATTATAATGTGAAATTTAATACCATATTAATGCTTTTGGAAGAAGGTAAGAGATAACACAGCTTAAAAAGTAAACAATTATAGCATCCTTTATGCAGAGGGGCTATAGGTTTCGGGTAATTAGTAAATTTAAAAGCATCAAGGAAGATTTGTTCCCAGAGGGAGGTTTTTCTCTCTGATGCAGGTTTTCCAGTTTGATCCTTAAACATGGGAAGAAACATACATGAAGTTTGAATCTGGTGGCAAGACAGGAAAGAGAAGGGAAGTACAGAGACTTACCAGTGTTATTTAACAGTGTTGTGAACAACAGGCCAACTTCTATTTCAAAGTAAAGTGATCACAAAAGCTCAAAATAGCCTTGGGCAGTACAGGAGAGCAGAGAAAGCACTGAACTGGATGCCAAGATGAAATCGATGAGAGAGAACCGTTGAAAAATTGTCAGCAAGAGTTACATTTTGGGCCTAGGCAAGAATGTGATGGTTCCAAAGGGCTACCCACTCTCTGAAACAGGATTGTATGAATTATATTTCCTAAATATATAGCACCTGCAGTGTGGATGGCTAGGAATTTTGGAGAAGTTAAATTGGTTGCTTATTTCATTGCACATCAATGCAAACATTTTTCGATGAATAGAATATGTCTACAATTAACAAAAGAAAGTTCCAGAAAATGTAGCACTCCCTAAGCCAGAGTCTTCTTGGTGAATAAGTAGATATGTTCTTATGTCCTTGATCAGCAAAACCCAAAGGACAGAGACAGGACTGATGAAGATTTCTATTCTCTCAATAAGTTTAGCAGAACTGACTGGAGTCATCTGCCTTAGAACATCCACAGAGCAACGACGTCTGTATATCTCAGTAGATCTCGGATGTCCTCTAATTCAGATTGTGAGGGATGGAAGAACTTTTGTCTATTTAGAGTCAGAGGACACTCTAGACACTCTAGACAGTTATGTGTACAAAAACATTCCAGAAATCCCCCAGGGTGCCATGTCTAGAAATAGTAATTTCTTTGATTATTGATTTAAAAATGTCTCAGTCTGGAAACCAATTAGAATTTTTACCTAAATATTTCAATAATCTAGCAATGTGTGTCTGATTTAAGACACCTTTGAAAATCACTGCAAGGTTGGGTGTGATAGTTTACGCCTGGAATCCCAGCATTTTGGGAGACTGAGGCAGGTGGATCACTTGAGCCCAGGAGTTCCAGACCAGCCTGGGCAACATGGTGAGACCCTCATCTCTACAAAAAATACAAAACTTAGCTGGGTATGGTGGCGGGGCCTCTGATCCCACCTTCTCAAGAGGCTGAGACACTCAGGCATCTCCCAGGATCTCTTGAGCCTGGGATGTCGAGGCTTCAGTGAGCCATGTTTGCGCCCTTGCACACTCCAGCCTAGGTCACAGAGTGAGACACTGTAAAAAAAGGAAAAGAAGAAAATCACTATATATATATCCACATGAGTATATGGACATGGACACACACAAGATTTGGAAATTTGATTCTGGACATGACTTGGAAATATGAGATTAAACTCTGCTGTGGAAAATGTTCAAGTCCTGATATTGATGTCTATACCATAATTTCCATCTTGCTAAATGTGAGAATTTTTTAAAGAACTATATAAAAGTTGCTTGGAAAAGCAGTATACTTTTCTAGAAAGATGATTAACCAAATGCTAACCAGACATTATCAATGAGGAATAGGTGATTGTTCACATTTCTGTGATCTTTCGAAACATGATAGGAATAGTTAACTATTCCATAAAATGTGTTTTCCATTTTATATATGTGAGGGTTGCTGGAAACCAATGAAACACGAAAGTACCAAATTCTCTCCTTGGAATGAATCAATTTTCCACCAGAGCCACTAAGGCAATTCCTTAGCTCCTGGTTGTCAAACCCTGCCTTCAGAGAGTGACATCTATCTTTCTGAAGTCCAACTCCTAACCCTCTTGTTCAAAAATATTCACTGACTGCATATTAATTAGCAAATAACCCTCCCTCCAGCTCTCCCTGACAAAAATCAGACTCATTTTCAGATTCTTTCCGAAATGTCATCTCCTTCCTGAAACCTTTTCTGAATCTTTTCAACCAAATATACTCTCTCCTTCCTCTGACCTCACAAACTATCTCACTCTTCACTTTGTGACATTTATTTGTTTAATTTGTTCATTTGCCACAGTATTTTGTAACTTCCTTGAAGGCAGAGTTTCTTCTTCGGGTTTGTATTCTCTATCTCATTAGATCAATATTAGATAGGTAGATAGATAGATAGACAGATTGATAGATTGATACAGAGCGAGAGAGATAGAGATAAGTAGATAACTCATGTTCAAATAACTTGTTTTTAGTGGAATTAACTTACAGAGAAGAAAAGCAGGCAAACATAAAAGGATTCTGAAAGAGAGAAGATACTTTGGCCAAAAACATATTTATCAGCAGCATACTAATGAGCTTAAACTTGGAGGCATTATGCCAACCCAAATACAAACTAGTTCTTTTTTTTGTCAACACATTTTCACTATTGTCACGATAACTTATTTATCATATTTTTCTTTTGACTCACTTGCCTCCAATTATTGGGTCCTAGAATGATCATGTTCCTGCTGGACAGAGCAAGACATGTTTAGAAGTTTGCTTATGGAGATCAAAGTTGTTACAATTTCAAGGTCATCTTATCCTTGCACTTTAAATCTACTATTTAGTTCATCTTAATCTTTAGCTTTTGTCTACTTCCAACCTCTGAAAGTAATTTTGCTTCTCATTTTGAACTCCATCCCTGTGTGGAGTTTCATATGGCTCTTGGCTGTCCCAGTCCTGCCTCTCAATGACTCACAACCCTGGCATGATCTTTAGTAAGATTCTTCTTAGTTGTTTTTTGTTTGGTTGGTTGGTTGGTAGGTTTTTTGTTTGTTTGTTTGTTCATTCGTTTATTAAAGGGCAAGGTGGGTAGGGAAATGGCACAGAAGAACATACATCTGGTTGTTTTTCAGGGTGCCTACGTTTATGTGATTATCATCAGGTAGCTCTTGCTCTTTACATGATTTGAAGTCTTGTCAGGGACACTTCTGCTTCGGCAATGATTTCTATAGGAAAGTGAAGCCCATAACATTCAAACTTGTGTTTTTTATCTTCTTGATTACTAATTGGCTCCAACTTCCAATATCCACAAGTAAAACTTCAGTGTCAAATTAAAAGTCTTTAATTGATTACTTTAAATTCGAAGGGCATGCATACTTATTTCCATGGAATTGCAAGATCAAAGGGGATGAAATTCCTGAAAGCAGTACTGTGGCCCTCAAATCCTCTGATATTAACTGCTCTTAAGGATATGGGGAAATGGGATATTTTGGGATGGTCTGTATCATAGCTCTTAGGAAATAAAAAATAAGAATGGAATAGAAGCTTCAAAATACATTAGGAATAATGTAATTACACATTTAAAAACTTAGATATGTGTGAAAATAATGTTTTTAATGAATTATTTGAATAAGTAAAATAAATTTAATTTTGAAATACTTCTATTTTTTTGTGAATTATTTCTTCCATGATGATTTAGAGGGTCTATCATCAAACCAGTACAAATATTTCATAAATAATATCTGCCTCTTTTCTAACCAATTGAGTAATTTGTTGCACAATAAGCCACTTCACATCCTTCTGCAAGAAAAACATTAGCTGTGAATAGTAAAGTCATTACACAATGAATTAGGACACAATTAAAATTTGCTTTAAATATTTCTTTAGAGGAGGGAACACCACACTTCCACTTAAGGAAAAGAAATGTTTTTACAGTCCAGACATCTTTTGCTTCTTTTACACCTATTATGCCATGAATGCATAGGAGACAGGTTCCAGCAGCTCAGGCTTCTTTCCACTGATTCTCACAAAATGTGCTTCTCTGGGTGGGACAGGCTGGTGCGTCAGTTGAATCCAGGAACCTCTCTCTTGGCTTCCTTCTTTTTCTGACCATTTTCCTTTATGTGTTTTAGGAAACTGTCTCAGCACTTACGGTGCTTAATATGCTCAATATGCACATGAACTCCCTTGGCAAGAATCTTGCCCTTAACTTGTTTACAATGATGACAACAGCATGCTGGGTAACATCGTAGACTCTTCCAATTTTGCCACTTGTGGGGCATTCCTTTTTGAACAGGACTCATTCCCTTGATGTCTACAGTAACACCTTTCTTAAGTTTGCATGTACAGGGCCAAATGAACAACTCCCTATTTTCCAAAAAGCCTAGAGAACATCTATCAGTGCCTGTCCTCTTTCCCTGTGTGTTCATCATTGTGGTGAATTACTGAAAGATGATGGAATTACTGAAAGATGGTGGTTCTGGCTGAAAGGTTAATTTTTTAATTTAAAAATTTCTAATGATTCTACTTTTATAATTTCTAATTAATTTCTACAAATCAATTGTATAGTATTAAGTAAATTTCACTTTTCAGAAATGTTCTAAATTTGTTTTTTCTAAACATGCTAATACCACAATTTCAGATTCAGATTGATTCTGTTTAGTAAGCCATTTATAATTTGCTTTTAGTTCCTGGTAATAGTATGAGAAGGCAACTTCTTCTTATTTATTTATCCAAATTTGCAGTAATATTCAATTCATACAGTATTTACTCATATCCCATTTTAGTTTTGGTTAATTTCTCTTTGGAGAAATATGGGAGACAATGGAATCTCACTTTGGAAAAGAAAAAGAGAAACTAATTCTTATTCAGTATCTATTACATACCAACCACTGTGTCAGATACTTTAATCTCACAACTATCCTTTGAGGTTGCCAAATTTTTGTGCATTTTTATTTTTTTCTTTTTTTTATTTTATTTTACTTTTTACTTTATTATTATTATTATTATTATTATTATTATTATACTTTAAGTTCTAGGGTACATGTGCATAACGTGCAGGTTTGTTACATATGTATACTTGTGCCATGTTGCTGTGCTGCACCCGTCAACTCCTCAGCACCCAACAACTCGTCATTTACATCAGGTATAACTCCCAGTGCAATCCCTCCCCCCTCCCTCCTCCCCATGATAGGCCCCGGTGTGTGATGTTCCCCTTCCCAAGTCCAAGTGATCTCATTGTTCAGTTCCCACCTGTGAGTGAGAACATGTGGTGTTTGGTTTTCTGTTCTTGTGATAGTTTGCTAAGAATGATGGTTTCCAGCTGCATCCATGTCCCTACAAAGGACACAAACTCATCCTTTTTTATGGCTGCATAGTATTCCATGGTGTATATGTGCCACATTTTCTTAATCCAGTCTGTCACTGATGGACATTTGGGTTGATTCCAAGTCTTTGCTATTGTGAATAGTGCCGCAATGAACATACGTGTGCATGTGTCTTTATAGCAGTAAACTAGTTCAATCATTATGGAAAGCAGTATGGCGATTCCTCAAGGATCTAGAACTAGATGTCCCAGCCATCCCATTACTGGGGATATACCCAAAGGATTATAAATCATGCTGCTATTTTTGTGCATTTTTATATGGTTGAAGAAATAAAGTATCAAGAAGTTAAGTAACTAAGTTGCAAATAACCTAAATGACTCAAAGTTTATGGATTGAGTAAATTGTAGTACATTCATGTGTTACAATGCAAAAAAGGCAATGAAAGATTAGCAATTATGTTATTATTTGATATCATAAAATGCCTACTAGATATTGCCAAATTTAAAAAAGAGTACACACAACCATTTATATGTATGTATATGGGTATGTATACACACACATCTATTTTTTAAAAAATAAACTAAAGACATACATACAACGCAATACTCACAGAATCACATAAAATCAAAAAAACACATTAAAACAGAGAAACCTGGTAAAAGTTGTTTTAGCACTTATATCAGGGTAGTGAGTTACAGATGATTTTCATTCTTCTGTTTATTTACTCTAAATTTCTGACAATGAGTATATCTCAGCTTTATATTTTAAAAAAGCAATGTATCAATCATTTAAAAAATACATATTCCAATGTTACACAATTATAAACATTAGAGCTCAGTTTTGAAATACAAGGTTATATTCTTTCCTCCATGATCAAAGATATACTACTCAGGCCTAAAGAAAAACACTCAGACACTTGCATGTGGGAAGTGGGGAGCAGGGAGAGAAAGAGAGAGGGGAGAAAGAGTCAGACACACACACACACACACACACACACACACACATACACACACACAGAGGGACATAGAGAAAAGAGCTTGCATTTGGCTGTTCTTCACATTAGGCTACCTTCACTCTAATTACTGATTGTACAGTTGCAAAAGTCCTTCCCCATTACATATAAGGATATTTTTGAGTTCTACTGGTTGCTATTGCAAAGCTATGAAGATCTTCATAATTACCTTCAGGCAGTTAAAAAGTTAGAGATCCAGAGAGGTCTAGGTATAGATTCTTTTGAAATAGCTGGTCCAGCTGAAATTGTTAGGAGGTTAATATTCAGTACAAAGGAATTTGGCTCTTCCTGTTTAAATCACAAATTTAACCAACGCTTAGGTTAGAAGATTCCAAACTAAATCAATTGTATATAGAGAAGAACCGAGAAAAAAAAAAAAAAAAAAGAATCCATTTAAACAGCAGAGTAGGTATAGTAATTGGGCCTATAGATCACAGACCCAACTAGTAAGATTGTATTACTAAGCCAAAATCATCACTGAAAGAAAATAAAGCCAGGTGACTAAGTCAAGGTCTGGTATGACAATGGTCATGAGTCAGCACAAATAATCTTGGCACAAAAGTTTCAGGACAGGCTGTCCAAAAACAGCTGAGTGGAAGACTCAAGTAAGATTTTGTGTGTGGTGTGTTACTCTGATCTTCCTCCCTCACTTACTTCCTTGTTTTCTCTTTCCCTCCTTCTTCCTCTTCCTCCCTCCCTCCCTTCCTTCCCTTCCTTAACTTCCTTCTCTCATTTTCCTTCTTTTACAAAAATAATCTCTACTGCATACATTGTTTGAAGCACTTATAATGATGAATAAGATGTGTCTCCTGCCTAAACAGAGTTTACAGAATATGTGTGTTGAGATCACAGGTTAATATTTGTGTTTACTTATTATATCTTGAGTACTCATTTGCAGTGTTTTGCTTGTTCACAATCTAACATATGGATTTAATGCTGAACACACGGCTCATGCTGTAGAAAAGTTATGGGCCTTTGGACAGAAACCCTACTTCTGACCTTCAAACTGAAATGGATGTCCTAATTGATGTAATGTGTATAGCTAACGATGTTATACAGTAGAAATCATTTGTAATAGCGGTATTGAGAGACTTGGCTAATGGCCACATGTAGACTTAGTGATAAAATGAGAGAAATTCATGATGAAACTTTAAGAGAACATGATTTTTCTTCCAGTATAACTGAATCCTTGCTATTATAAGAAATATTAGGGTGAAATTTAATAGAATTACACAAAACATATTGAACTACTGTTGGAATAGTATGGAATGTGGTATCAAAATCATGCTTCAATAGAATATAAGTTTAGGCTTGAAATATGTTATATTTCAAGTTGAACTTCATGACAGCTGAATAAGGGATATGATATTGCCTTTTAATGAGCTAATTTCTTCCCAATTTTAAGAGTGACCAAAGGTCAGCCCTTTGGATTGCACAGCACACACTTGTAAGAAACCGTTATAAATCATCCTCATGTTCAAGTGCAAGGCAACTATAACACAAGCCCATGTATTAAATCAAAAGTGCCTTTCAAAATATGAGAGAGAGAAGCAAATGTTCACAGTAACAGTATGATAAGGGTTTTATGAAATAGAAAATTAACCTTGGTAGTTTCTCAGTGGACAAGGCTTAGATAAAATAAAAAAGTTATTCCTTTGGTATGCTTAGAGGATACCAAACCACGTAGAACAATTTGCATTTTAATGTGGATGTTGTGCCGTCTGTTTACTTCTGAGTGTCAGTCCTTCTGCTTTATCCCCATTATTTTCAAAACTGTAAACTACATACAGCATGGCTCTAATGAATCAGGTTGACAGGGATTGCTAATGCATTGGAACATTTCTGAATGTTCATTCCAGAGAAATATGAATTTAGCAAGTGCCATATCTGAAACCAGTACAGAACCTGGGGGTGGATAGTTGGTATTGGTGGGTGGTCAGAATTTGACACCCATCCTCAGTCTTCAAAAGGGATTCAGAGAAGTGTTTCTAATAAGATTGAACTTAAAAGGATATGACAATGGGAATACCAATTGGTTTAATCCTTTTGAATGGCAAATTATTATTAAGAATTAGCTAGCATTAATTTAGTATTTTCTATATGTCAGGAACTATATTAATTTATTTATATATAACATAATAACTAAATTATTTTATGTGTAAAATATTTAAAATTTTAAAATTATAATTTTAAAATTATTTATAATACAAGTCTTAAAATTATTAATGGGGTCGGGCGCGGTGGCTCACACCTGTAATCCCAGAACTTTGGGAGGCCAAGATGGGTGGATCATGAGGTCAGGAGATTGAGACCATCCTGGCTAACACAGTGAAACCCCCATCTCCACGAAAAATACAAAAAATTAGCTGGGCGTGGTGGCGGGCACCTATAGTCTCAGCTACTCGGATGACTGAGGCAGGAGAATGGTGTGAACCTGGGAGGTGGAGCTGGAAGTGAGTCAAGATCGTACCACTGCACTCTAGTCTGGGTGACAGAGTAAGATTCTGTCTCAAAAAAAAAAAAAAGTATTAATGGTCTTGACTTAGTATTTCTATATCTGGGAACTTAGAGTAATAATTAATGGCCCATATAAAGAATTATGCACTAAAATGTTTGCCTCAGCATTATTTACATAGCATAAAGTCTGAAACAAATGTCCAACAGTGAAGAATGCTTAGGTAAAGTTGCATAAAGGATGTTATACAGTCACTGAAATCATGTTTGCTGTGAATACTTAATGGGAAGATGATCTCCATGCAATGTTAAGAGAAAAACAAAGTAGCACGCAAAATAGTATATATAAAATACTTAAAAATATAATAAACGATAAACTTCAGAACTTTTATAAAAAGACTTAGAGGAGATACAGCAAAATATCAATTGTGGTTATATCTGGGTAATGGGAATTATGAATAATTTTAGTTTTTAAAATTTATTTCTGTACTTTCCAAGTTTTTTACAAAAAGTTTACATCAAGTATATAATTTGAAAAATAAGCTTAAATATTTTCTGGCTGAAAAGGATTCCTGGCTCCTCTACAGGCAGATTCCCTTCACACAGCTTCCTGTCCAACTTCCTTGTCAGTGGGACCGCTGCTCATGTGAGTATTTCTTTGTGCTAGTTTTTGGATCTCCAGGCTAGAGCAGTTTTCTTCTGGGCTTTGGAGCATTTTGTTTCCTACCTCTTAGTAATCCACCACCAACAGTTGACTACTGGTTTTGGTGTCCACCCTTTTATGAAGCCATCCTCAGGTTGAGGTGGTTAAACCATTCCATTCCACCATTAGTTGCTCGCTGCCACACTGGCTGGCTTCATGCTTTAGTGAAGCTAGTAAAACCTCAAGGGATGTATCAAGTATCCCAAAAGGTACTTAAAATTTTGGGATGACCAGGGGGGATATCTAGCCATCTTCAGCTCTCAGAAACTTGGCTACACCTCTCTACCAATAAGCCTGTTTATACTGAGGACTTTCATGACAAGATGGATTACAAGAATGTTTTCTTGCAAGTCCCTAGGACTCCTGGGTAAATTAAGGGTATGGGACTTTGAGATTAAAAGTCAGTTACTCTCAGAGACCTTGGAGCGTTAGAGATACTCAAGAAGTATCTGATGAAGGAAAGAATACTAGGGGTGACAAAGGTAGTCTTTAATATAATATTTTTACTAATCAAAAGAATAAATATTATTTTTCAGAGAATAGACAGGAGGCGGGAAAGACATATGAAGGACGCAGGGAAATCATTCAGAGGCAGGGAAAATTGATGGAACATGTGCCCTGTTTTGGGACAGATATTCAGGGTTAATAAGGAAAATTAAGAGAATAGTTTAGTGTGATATGATATCAATGGACATGTAGATAACCGATATCAGTCCTTTAACAAAGGAAATTGCAAATTGTTTTTTCTTTTTTTTTTTTTTTTTTTTTTTTTTGAGACGGAGTCTCGCTCTGTCGCCCAGACTGGAGTGCAGTGGCGCGATCTCGGCTCACTGCAAGCTCCGCCTCCCGGGTTCACGCCATTCTCCTGCCTCAGCCTCCGGAGTAGCTGGGACTACAGGCGCCCGCCACCACGCCCGGCTAATTTCTTTTTGTATTTTTAGTAGAGACGGGGTTTCACCGTGTTAGCCAGGATGGTCTCGATCTCCTGACCTCGTGATCCGCCCGCCTCGGCCTCCCAAAGTGCTGGGATTACAGGCTTGAGCCACCGCGCCCGGCCGCAAATTGTTTTTTCAAGAGTTTCAAAGAGGTACAATTTTTTATTGCCTCGACCTTCTGTGGCTGATTGTCATAGGTGAACAATGGCTGCCCCAAAATATCAAGTCCAAATTGTTAGAATTTGTAAATGTTATCTTCTTTGAAAAAAAGGTCTTTGCAGGTATGACCAAGTTAAGGATTTTGAAATGAATAGATTCTCCTTGGATGACCCAGGTGAGCTTAAAATACCATCAAAAGTGTCCTCAAAAAATAGAGGCCGAGGAAGATTCCACACCGACACATGGAGGAGACAAACAGAAGAGGAGTGGGCAATGTGACCATGCAGACAAAAATTGAGGTGATGGCCACAAAACAAGAAATACTTGGAGTTGTCCAAAGGTGGAAGAAGCAAGAGCAGATACTTCCCTGGATCCTTTGGAGAGACTGTAGTCCTGCTGATGCCTTCAGAGCAGTGAGGGAACACATTCCTGTTGTTTTCGGCTAGCAAATCTGGGGTAATTTGTTATGGCAGCCCTAGAAAACACACACAGTGAATAAAATAACTCTTGTGTGGGAGAACAGCCTCATTCTGATTGGTTGGGGAAGAAAGTGATTGCCAGTAGTGTACCTGTATGGTGGAAGGTGAAAGCAGCTGTAAAGCATAGGAAGGCAGTGGTGGTAAGTGTCTGGGAATACGGTGGTCACAATAGCATCTGCTATTGTAAGAGCACTGGGGAGTGAAGGGGGGAGAAGAGTGGAAGGGTCACTTTCCTGAGTGCCCTAATCCCTCTTTTAGTTGACACATCAGACCTAGCCATCCGGATGAGATGAAATTGTTCCATTTACAAGACTGAGTAGGAACTGGAGTCAGGATACTCTGTGGGGTTATTTATCCAAATCCATGCCCAGTGCATCACTGGAAAAAGAGGTTTATGCCATAATTTATTAAGATGGAAACCAAAAGAAGGAAAGTTGCCAAATTAATTCTTGGGGGCTTGAAGAACAGTTGTTTGTAAAGAAATGGTTTAAATTACAGTTTAAAAAAAAACAAAAATCCCTGCTGCTTCAAAACTCAAACTAGACCACATCCACAAGCATTCTTTCCTCAAAGCTCCCTTGTAGATACCAGACCTAGTAAATTTACATTTGACAGACAAATAGGAAACTTTTTCATGTTACACAAAGGCAACATTATAATCTAGCTGTCAGGCCTTAGCTCCATTGATGCACTGAGATGTGGGCCAGATGAAGATCATTCAGGGAATCTAGCTCCAGCGAGAGTTTCAGGGAGCCCTCCCTCAGTTAGTTGAAATCCCAAACGCTTATCACAAAAGCAAGAGAAACTTGATAATGACCTGGCAGTGGTGGCCAGACTTATTCTTCCTAGAACAAGAAAGTGATATTCAGAGATTGACATACCCTTAAAACGATCAAAAGGGAAAAGCAAGCATTTTCTTTTTAGAGGTTCAAGTCATGCTGAGTTTGGTCAGATAGTGTGAGGGGCCCAGTCGAGTCACTTGTGAGAGTATATAATATAAAGTTGGCAAACAAAGGAAAAGAGTGAAAAGAAAGAGGTATTTATTCGCTAAAAGGACCAATGAAACCGATCCCCTCTAAGTGTAAAAGAAGGAGTAGAGATTACTGCACCTGTTGTTCAAAATATGTAGACAGATGATTATTTCTAGAGGACGCTTAGTATATATTTACCATGGTATGCACCAAAGGCAACAGAATTTTGTTATGTCACTTACCATAAAATAATAGAATAAAAAAATCAATATTGATGTTTCTGTTTTAAAAAGTAATACATGTTCGTTATTTAAAAAACTAAACAAGAGCTGTAATAAAAGTGTACAGTATGGAGGGCGACATTCTCAGAGCTATCCACCTCTTGGTGTTAGCCACAATGAACTGTTTGGTGTACAAAATCACAGAAATAACGGCTGATAAATGTGTAGATGCCATCAAATCCAATTCCCTTATTTCATAGTGGAGGAAGATGAGGCACAAACAGGGCTACAAGGCTATTGAGTTATTGAAGATTGTTCAGTTAGTTAGAAAACAATGCTGGTTTGCTCTTATATTACCTACAGATACAGATAATTTTATTCACCTGTTTTTTTTTTTTTTCTGTTGAGCTATCAGGGAAACACATCCTAGGTATTCAGAACCCCCTACTAGGTTGACTAAAACAAAGCAAGGAAAGAAATTTTAAAAATAGCAGAGGGCGTCTAAAGACAGCTGCTTGAGGTAAGCAAATGAACAGGTGTTTATGATTGAATTATTAGCCTCAATAAAGTGAAAAAAAAACACCGTTCCTTTTTCAAACTTGAGGTAAAAACACAATAACAATAGAGTATTTATTACTCTCCAGAACTTTCTTTGTTGAATACAGGAGTATATTTTTAGCTTTTTCTCTAGGAAATCAGCTTCCAGTTTCTGAATCATTTTGGCTAGTTTTTATATGCTTCCAATCTAGCCTTTGCATCACTCCTGCAAGCTGCTTGTTTTGTGACAAATAATATCAAACAACTTTTTATTTTTTTCAGAGATATCCAGAATTTCACCAAATGCTGATTTTTTTCCTCTAAAAGAGTCCTTGTGAAAATCCCTTACTTATTTCTGTCTAATAAAACCACATTTAATATTTACTTTCTCCAGGGAAGACTGTTTCAGTACTATGAAAATCTCAGAAGAGCAACTAGAGTCATTTAACCTACTCTTAATCTGTCCTAATGCCATTTCTCTCTTAAACGCGTCTCCATTTTTTTCGGAATCGTATGCCTCTTAGTTTTTCAAAGCAGTGACTAGGTTGAGCAGAGAAAGGGCCAGTACAGCATTTGTTCTCCCCATACTGTTGAGCATAGTCATCAAAATGTCCTAAGATATGTGTATGAATAATCATCTAAGAATATGTGTATATTCTGTATTCATATAGAACACATTTATATATGTACATGTTCTCTGATACATATAGGGTTCTTGATTTTTGAATAGGAAAGGGACTTGGACTTTGAGACCTATAGATTTCGGATCAAATGTCAACTTCTACTTCATGGCTATGTGATCTTAGAAAAGTCATTTAGCTTCTGAAATTTAGTTTCGTCACTTACAAAATAAAGATAATAATGACTATCTTAAGGTGACGTTACAGGAATTATATGTGGAAATGATATAAAAGGTCTGTTTGATAAATGCCCGACATATCATTGTCAACAAATGGCAATTATTATTTTCTCATATAATCACATAAATTTTCAAAACACTAAACCATACTGACTGAAAATATTCAGCATTTGCACTTTCTGTCCTCTAGAAAATGCTACTTCTTTGAGATCATTTGCAAACTGTAGCCTTGTTCAGTCTTTCTCAAACTTAGACGTTCTCCCCTGCTCCATCTTTGACAGCTATAGCTGCTCTGCTATTATCACTTTCTGGCTCCTCTTGTTCATGCATCATTTCAGATTGGATGGTAACATGCTCTGGAACCACTTCAGGTATTCTGCCCTCTGTGCAATTGCCTTAGAATCAACTTCTCCCACAATTGGTTGTCACTGGTTACATTTTTATCAGTTAACCAAAATGCTTAGTTGAGCATAGATTAGGTTGTCATGCCTCTGGAGAGCCTGCAGTTCAGAACTTTTTTACTGGACACTTTCTCTTGTCACTGCTAAGAGGAACATGTCAACAGTGAAACTTATCTGGAAGCTGAATATGAAGTAACTGATAGATTTAGGTGTCACATTATATAGTAGACAGTAGTGTTGCTTGATAGAACATCGTTTGACTCTATGCCAAAAGGCACACTGGGTTCACTATAGCTGTCTAACTCTTCCCATATCAGTATGTCATTTCAAAGCTTGCTAAAAATGTAGCAAGAAGCCAGGATTATTTTTAGTTGGAAAAGCTTCATTTACTTCTTACAAGGTAAATAGATCTTTAATAACTTCTTTAATTTAGTCTTGTTTTTAACACATGAAATGGGAATAAATATTCAGTGATTTGAATGATGGATTCTCTGTAACAATAAAATATTTAAATGCTCTTACTAGGAGCAGTAATCGACCATAACGTTTCTTTTTGACACTCATAAGTATTTTCTGTTAAGTGGGAGTAATGTTTTTAAAACTAAACATAAAATCATAAACATAGAGCATTTTCAATTTGAACTTTTTATACTTAGAAGTGAGCCTTTATTCAGAAGACTCATAGAAGTATTTTCCTTAATTTTTATATGCATAAGGATCTCTTCTAAATTAACATCAATTTTATGATTAATTTTGAAACAGAAACCTAATTTTTAGTCACTGGCATGAAATGTTCCTTGGAACAGCAAAGAGAAGTTTATTTTTGTTTCTTACTAACTCAGTCATCATTTAATGCCATCTGATATTAAATGCCATATTTTCAACAATCTAAAATGAATAATTTATAAAATGTTTTAATTATATTGTTATGATATTAAATATGGTAGGCTGTGTATAGTAACACAAGCTCACCAATAATGAATTTGCTGAGATTAACTGTGAAATCTGGTTGAGAGATATGCCTGTGGAGGATTATCCTCCCTTGAGAGTAAGAACCATGAAGGTGGTTCATTCATTTGACTAAAGCTTTGAGCTCATGCTCATATGGTAGGCTACTTTTCCTCTATTTCTTATCAAAAAAATGTGTAGCCAGAGGAAAATAGTATTTTCAAATATTTCTTATAGTAAAGACAATAGTTGCTATCATTTGGATGTTTGTTCTCTGCAAATATCATGTTGAAATTTAATTCCTAGTGTGGCAATGTTGGGAGGTGGGGCCTCGGGGAGATGTTTGGGTCTTGGGGCACATTCTGCATGAACAGATTAATGTTCTCTCTTGGTGCTGAGTGAGGTTTCACTTTATTATTTCCCATAAGAGCTGGTTGTTAAAAAGAGCTTAGCACCTCCTCCTTCTTTGTCTTGGTTCTTCTCTGTACATGTGATCTCTGCACACTCTGGCTTTCCTTCACCTTCCAAATGGTGGAAGTAGCCTGAGGCCCTCACCAGATGGTCAATCTTGAATCTTCCAGTTCCAGTCAGCAAAACTATGGACTAAATAAATTTATTTTCTTTATAAATTACCCAGTCTCAGCTATTTCTTTAGAATAGCACTAAGCAAAGTTAAGCCAATAGCTCTTGTATTTCCCATATCTGCGGTGCTTGAGATAGATCATTATGTAGCAAAAATTCCTCATCTTTGACTTGACCAGAACTGATGGAGGTGTATTTTGTTGCTGTTATTGCTGTTGTTTATTTTTTTCCTTTTAAATTGTCTAAAGGACTATTTATCAGTCAGTTTTTGGCCATTTCAAACTTGTGGTATTTTCCTGTATGGGTAGGTTTTAGTCAGGAAACCAGAAGCCACTCTGGATATTCAGATAGGAAAGGTTTCCATACAGTAATTGTAGGTATAATCATTGCTAGGGCTGCAGAGCGAAGGTCAGGAAAGTCTCCCTGTTGATTCAAGTAGCCAGTAGACCTACAGAGCATTCTCAAAAGTTCATCCGGAAGCTGCTGTGAATCTTAAGAATCAACATTCCTGCTGCCTGAGGTACTCAAAGTGGCTGATTTGAAAGCTGTCACGCATAGAAGCTCATGCCTGCATGTGCATATTTCCTTAATTGTTGATAGAAACTAATGCTTTTTTCTTCTTTGATACCTTTACTACAAGCTTGCTTGTCATTTGCAGACTAATCTGTAGCCATCCAATTAAATTGGTTCTGAGGAAGGGAGTTTCGGGTTTCTCTTTGTTGAAGCAGACAAAATGATAAAACAGGCACGGTAATGATGTCAAGTTGAAGACAAATCTGGCATAGCCATGTTTTGTCAACCTAGCGTTTGTATATACTCTTCTACCTACATTCTAACTTCAAAAACAACATCCAACTTCATGCTTCCACATGATATGATGTAACTATGTCTTATCCAGCCATATATACATATACATACACATATACATATATGTATATACTCTCTCCCTACATGGGTAGACACAAAGTTCTATAAATCACTGTATGCTATTTTTGGGTGATGTTCCTTCTTTTTCTAACTCAGTTCCAATTCTCCTTTGGTATCTCTTAACTTATAGACTAAATTATAAGGTAAATCTCTATTAATACACTTTGCATTAGATAAAAGATGAGGATGGTGGCAAAAAATCTGGTTAATATATGCAACTATGTCTATCATACATCAGAAAAGGAAATAGGCTTATCTTTCACATGCTTCGTTTCTACAAGTGAATAAGAGGCCATAATTGGTCTTTACAATTTCGCTCTCTCTCTATCCATTTGATTTGCTCTCAGTGGGCGCCTTATCTGGTCATGGTTCTTTACTTGATGGGATGATGCGAAACCTCATTTTTGAAGGGCTAGAGCCACTAGTTGCCTTGCTTTTTTGGGGTGCTCTACTCCTTTGCTAACCTTTTACACTAGATATACAAGTACTGAGGGGCAATCCAGAGAATCCTTTGAATCCTCTTTGCCTTTATTATGCAGCAGCAACTCTATTTCTCCTTGACAATCAATATTATTCACTCCAGTTAGTACAGCCAGCCCTTCTTTGACTGTTGCCTTAGTGGCATGAAGAATTCAAAGTGATAGTTTAAATTTCACATTCAGTAGAATCATTGTTAGGTCCACTAGTGTAAGCATTCATTTTTTAGAAATTAAGTCCTCTAAACCTACAGAATCAAAAACTGGTAAAGAGAAGTGATATAGTTTGGATCTGTATACCCACCCAAATCTCATCTCGAATTGTAATCTCCAGGTGTCGAAGGTGGGACCTGGTGGGAGGTGATTGGATCATGGGGATGGATCCCCCATGCTGTTCCTATGAAAGTGAATGAGTCCTCACAAAAGCTGATGGTTATAAGAGTGTTCGGCAGCTCCCCCCCCCCCCCGCCTTTCTCTCTCTCCTGTTATCATGTAAGAGGTACCTTACATCCCCTTTGCCTTCTGCCATAATTGTAAGTTTCCTGAGGCCTCCCCAGCCATGTGGAACTGTGAGTCAATTAAACCTCTTTCCTTTATAAATTACGCTGTCTCAATTTGTATCTTTAGAGCAGTGTGAAAATGGACTAATATAAAAACCAAAACTTTTGTGATTGGGTCTTTAAGAATAACAGAGAGAGGAACCACTCCCGTTCCCACTTCTTGGCTCCTTTATCCATGTCTTCTGGCCATGGGAAAAGACAGTGTCATGTTGTCATATTTTTTGCTAGTTCAGAACATATATGAAATCTTTCAGGACAGCACATAGCCAAACAAGGTATTATTACTTAGCCAGCACTCAAAATGGGTTTTTAATAGGGTATTCCACTATTATGTCAGACAGGCCAATTTGAGGTGATGTGGTACACGGTAAGACCAATAAATTCTACAGATGTGAACATTTCCCTCATTCTTTGCTGGTCAATGTGTTCTTTGGCCAGAAGCAAAGTTATGTGGGTATCATTAAAGAGAATCAGGTATTCCATTAGTCTGTGGATACTGGTACTTTACAAAAGCAGAGCAGACAGGGATGGCACATTCATATCTACTGTGTTTATTCAGGTAAAACATGCTGCTCTTTCTTCCATGATGGAAATGGTCAACATGGCTAGTAGATCCCCTCAATAATAGTGCCACAAAAGGAAATCAGCATCAAACTCAGCTGACAACATACTAGGTTTTTAGCAACTATGATAGCGAAAATAGTCTTATTGAAGAGAAGACCCCATTTTTGCGCCCATGTGTAGTCTCTATCACTGATACTTTGACCATTTTATTTATGAGCCAATTGGTCAAGCTCAAATGGCTGGGAAGAGGATGGCTAATATTCATAGAAAGCATTCTCTTTATTTCATTATTGGGAAAATGCCTTGCAGTTGAAGCCTGTTTGTGAGCAATTACTTGGGGCACAAAAAATTTCAAACTCTTACCATTCCCAGAGGTTTATCACTTCTTACTCAGACCTTTGTGTTATCAATCCGGTATTTTTTTTTTTTCCAAAATCCAGAGAAATGAGAAAACTACTTTCCATTGTCCAGTGTAGATAGGACATCTATTTTCCAAAAAAGAAAAAAAAGTGAATGCAGTTCTGCCCACTAGAAAGATTTCCTTTCTCCCCTGTCCTTAAAGGCCATTATATAGTGGGACTGAAAGCTACATGGTACAAGACTGTTGTGTGGACATATCTACAAACCAGGACTGATTTGTTTTATCTCAGTCACTTGATCATGAACTCCTCCTGAGGTCCCAAATGTGGTGTGTGGTATAGTTGTCAATGCAAGCTTTTGATGCCAAAAGTTCAAATTTTGCCATCAGTTCAAATTCTTCCCCATATCTCATGTTTCTACTCTGGCTGGTATGAAGGGGAACTAATGCCAAACTTATGTGAGCTTGCTGAATTTTTCTCTATAATGCAACACACCTGTGTTTTCAGAACTAATTGAGCTCAGTTGCACATACGCCACTTAAGTTTGATAATGGAATGCTGCTATACACTCTAAAAAATTAAATCAATCTTATTGAGATTTAATTTATATACCAAAATGCATTCATTTGAAGTGTATAATTTGATGTGCTTTGGCAGTTGTACTCCCTGCATGACCTTCACAAAACCCAATATGTAGAACATTTCCTTCATTCAAAAATTACTCTGTGCCTCTTTGCAGTCAGTACCAGCACTTATTCCTGGCCCCAAATAAACACTGATCGATTTTCATCACTATAGATTGGTTTTGCCTATTCTGGATTTTTATATAAGTGGAATCATGCAGTATATAGTCTTTCATGCCCAGTTTTATTTCACTATATAATGTTTCTGAATTGCATATATCAGTAATTAGCTCTTTTTCACTGCTGAGTAGTATCCCATTGTTTGAATATATCACAATTTGTTTACCCATCACCGTGTTGGATGTACTTGCACAAGTTCTTTCTGTAAACAAGTATTACTAATTTTCTTAGGTAAATAAGAATGAAATGACTGGTTTGAATGTTCTGTTCATGTTTCACTTTATAGGGGACGCACAAAATGTTTTCCAAATGGTGGTTGATTATTCCCAACAGCATTATAGTAGGGTTCTCACTGTTTCACATTTCTGTCAATATTTTGTGTTGTCAGTCTTTTAACTTTAGCAGTTTCTAATGGGCATTTGGTGGACTTAATTTTGATTTTTCTGTTGATTAATGATATTTCATATGCTTATTAGCAATTGATATATCTTTCTATGTGATGCATGAGTTCAACTCTCTGTCCATTTAAAATTTTATTGTTTTTCTTATGATTGAGTGGTAAGAGGTCTTTATATATTCTGGAAACTAATCCTTTGTCAGAAATGTGTACTGTAAATGTACAAGACTTTAGCTTGCCTTTTTATTTTTGTAAAAGTGTCTTTCAAAGGGCAGTCATTTTAAATCTTGATGGAGTACAAGCATCAGTTTTTCTTTTATGTTCATGCTTTCTATGTAGTATGTAAAAATAACACACAAAAAAACAATATAAATAGCATACCAAGGTCACAAATATTTTCTACTATATTTTATTCTAGAAGTTTTACAGTTTTTCACACAGGGCTATGATTTAAGTTAATTTTTATGTATGATTTGAATTAAGCATTAAAGCTTATTTTTACTTTGTTATTTTTATCTCTGGTTAGAGTTAGGTCTTCTTCATATCATCCATGTCTCTATTTAAAATGCTTAATATTTCCTCTAGGTTCTTGAACACCTGGATATAGTTGTAATAACTGTTTTAATGTCCTTGTTTTTACATTCTATCATCTTCATAATTTCTGGGTCAGTTTTGATTTAATTTTTTCTCTTCGTTATGAGTCTTATTTTCCTGGTTTTTTATGTTTGTATGGCAGGCTTTGTGAAATTTACCGCATTGACTGATGGATATTTTTGTATTACTATAAATGTTGTTGAGCTTTGTTCTGGGACATAGTTAAGTTACTCGGAAACAGATGGGTTCTTTCAGGTCTTGAATTTAATCTTTGTTAGGTGGGATTAGAGCAGCTAATTTTGTCATGCTACTGAAGAAAAGCCATTATGCATATACTACACAGTGCCCCATTTTCCACTCTGACTAGTGGGTAGAGAAACTATTCTTGCCCCTGTGCAAACTCTGTAAATTTTCTCCTCTAATCCTTTTGGGTTGTTCTTTTTCCATCCTCAGAGAGTTTCCTCACAGAAACGCCCTGATTAATACTCAGACAAAGCCTTGAGGGAAGGAGGATCCTGTGAAGATTTCTGAATCTCTGTGTAACTTTCCCCTCTCTGGTACCCTGACCAGCAAAATGTAGCCTTCTCCAAAGAGACCTGAGCAGTTTGTCAGGAATTAGAGTATACTGGCACCTGCGTGGTGTTAGCCAGGGAAATGAAATGTTTTGTGGTGATGTCAATCAATTTTAAGGCATCATTTCCTCATTGTCAGACATATCCCTCACATAGACAAGGAAGCTCATGTCAGCTGACTAGACATCCTCTCTCCAGGATAATGGTGGAGACTCCCTATGAATCTAGCCCTCTTGATCTCCTTTTCCTTTTGTTGCATGCCAACATGCCCTTGCTAGATAAACCCTCTTTCTTTTGTGATAACTTTGTAGCTCTCTCAGTCCCAGTGACATTACAATCTTTGCTAATTAGTCATCTCACTGGGGTTTCCAAAACTCTTTATTCACAAATACTGATAGTCCTATAAATCATTCTTATATATGAGTAATTCAGTAATTATGTGTTGATTTTTACCAGTTTTATCTTCAAAGATCAATTTCATTGTAAATGTTGTGACTATAATTACTGTGAATTAAGAATTTTTGAACATATTCCTATTTCAAACAAAATCTTTGCTAGGACCTTCTATCTTATTTGTATGAGCTCCTTTATAATCTAGATTTTTGTGTATCATTTATTTGTTAGTATTTTCTAGTTTGATCTTGTCCTTAGTTTAGTTCTATTTCATTGTCTATAGAATTAAAATAATTTTTTTCATGGTGGATTGGTCGGCGAGGGAAGACGGCGGCAAACAGGGTCTTGCTCTTTTACCCAGGCTGGAGGGCAGTGGCTCAATCATAGCTTACTGTAACATCAAACTCCTGGGCTCAAGAGAGTCTCCTAGCTCAGCCTCCCAAGTAGCTGGGACTCTATACATGCACTATGACTGGCTAATTAAAAAAATTATTTTGTAGAAGTGGAATCTTTCTATGTTGCCCAGGCTGGAACAGAATTAAAATTCTAATATAGTAAAAAACATTTATTGTTTCTTCTCTTTCTTTAATGCATATGAATAAATTAATATTTAATCTAGAGACGTGAAAAACATTAAATTCTATTTTCTGGTAGATTTTTGAATATCTATTTTATTTTTGTAGACATATTAGAGTGCTGTTCCATCTCTCATATTTTTCTCCTTCCTGACTCTCCCCTCATCACTTGGCTAACCCATAACAGCATGGGGCTGGGTCCATAATAGCCCTGTTGGCACAATCTGATTCTTCCTCTTTGATGATAGTTTATTTTAACCCAGGGACCATCTGAATCAAGATGGCCCAATTAGCATTATTTTCCTGGGACTTTAAATTGGGGCTGTAAAATTTAAATTGAAAACAAAGAGAATCACTTGAATGAATAAGATGTAATCTTACGACACCATAGAAGAGATATCTCAGTTACCACATCACTGGGTGTTCAGAGAAAGAGGGGAATAAACGAACTTAATGCTCAGTAAGAAGCAGAAGTGAGAGGAGAAAGGGAATTTTCTGAGATTTTTGTCTTCTGTTCCTTAGTTCCAGTGTTTCTCTAAAGTTAGCCTGCATTTCTGTTCTTGGTCATTAATAAAATGTACTTATATCTTTATAATAAATTCTCTCTTTCACTTAATTTAGCTAAGTTTATAGTACTTCTAATTCAGAAGTTTTAACTAATAAAGAATTCAAGTTTTTTCCTTTTTTGTAGCAAGTTTGGTGTAAGCTGTCAGATGGAGTATCCAACATTCACCCTAAGAGTAGGAACTAGATAAATTACATACCATCTTCTGGGCAGCATATGAAGGCAGATCACAAAAGAAAGAGGCTGAGGTCAAGGCAGAAGCTAGTTATGTATATTTCTATCAATTCTTATAATTTCTAAGACAAAAGAGATTAAGCTTAAGCTAGGTTAGAAAACCATGTGAGAGACTGGTTAAGTATCAACACTAGACCTGGAGAAGGGGCAGACGCAAAATGGAAGAGTAATAAGAGAAGACTGAAAGTTACACTTAGTAAAATTAGATAATCCATACAGAGTCAATCTAGAAAGAGTCTCATGGTTAATAAGTTTAGTTAATCCTTTATTTTTTTCATTTAGCAGCTGTATAGGCAAAGGGTACTGGACAAAACAAGGATATACAGCAGAAACCAAGGCAGACACAGACCTTCCATCATGGAGCTCACATTCTTGTGGGTTGGAGAAGGAAGGTATTAAATAATTAAGTATACATTCATTCATTCATTATTACTGTAATGAGTACTGTTAAAGGAGAACCATTAAAGTTTAAGCTGAAGGAACTTGACCAGGTCTGGGTGACAAGGAATGATTCTTTAAGAAAGTGAAATAAAGTATCTTTGCATGTATTTTCTAGGCCAGATGTTTAAAGGAGTAGACTTGTTCCAGTGGGCATGTGGATTTAACAACAACAACAACAAACAAAACACTTTATAATTACTTGTAACAAAAATTGGCAGAAATGCAAAAGTGTATGGATTTAAATTTCTGTGTTTTTTTATGCCTTTGACATTAATTTTCTTCTTGAAATAGGTGTTAGTCTTGTGACTTAAAATGCAGAGGATAATACACATTGTCTAGCTTTGTCAGAGGGATGCAGTGAATGCAAAGAATTATCTTGCCTAAGAAATCTAACATTCTAAATGGAAAGGCTTTAAATATCAAATAAACCCGATGCTACTTTATTTGATACCTCCTTACACCATTTCATTTAGGGTTTTCTTTTTTCTGCCTCCTAACTCACATGCTCAGACTTTTCTCTAAACCTTCAGGCACTGAGAAGGAAAAGAGAACAAGGAAACTAGAAAATTTTAAGCATGAGCTATGTACCAGGTCCAACAGGAGATGCTTGGCCATTTTGGGCTGCATCTTTAGCATTAGAAATCCATTCTTCTCCTCAATGATCTCTTTATGGAATTCTCCAACAGAACAGAGCTTTCTCACTAAGGTCAGGGACCTCTGGAGTTATTGTGTGGATTTCAGGGGGTCAGTGAAAACTTGGAAAATGTATATATTATCCTATATTTCTACATTTCTATAATTTATAATCAGATTTAATTGTTCTTATAAATTTTTATTTGTAAAAAAATATGTTTAGCTTAATGAACAAGACATGTAGAGTTTATTTTGTTATTACTTGCTATTACTGCACTATTTAGAAAAGGACCTTGTAAATGTCAGTTTTTTTCCTATCATGCATAGTTTTAAAATGTTCAGATTATTAGAGTAAATAATATTGTTTAACTACTCAGTATGTTGTAGGCAGAATAATGGCCAACAAAGATATTTACCTCCTTATCCCTGAATCTGTGAAGATGTTGTGTTGGCATAACCTCATGGCAAGGGGGTGTGAGGTTGTAGGTGGAATTAAGGTTGCTGATCAATTGACCTCAGAATAAGAATATTTTCCCGTATTATTGAGATGGGTGTAATGTAACCACAAAGGCCTTTAAATATAGAAGAGGAAGGCAGAAGGACTGGAGTCAGAGTTGTTCAATGTGAGAAAGACTTGCCAGTCTGTTGCTGGCTTTGAAGATGTTAGGAGACCACAAGCAGGTGTTCTCTAGCAGCAAGCAAAGGCAAGAAAACAGATTCTCCTCTGAAGCTTTGAGCAAAGGATACAGAAAACACCTTGATTTTAGTCTAGTGGACCTATTTTGAACTTCTTATCTCTGGAATTATAAGGTAACAAATCTATTTTGTTTTAAGCCACTGAATCTGAAGTGACAGCAAGAAGCTTACTAATATTATCAGGTAGGAACATTAGATTACTTTTATTGCCCACACATTGTGGGCCAGGTAAATAATTAAGTACTTTACGTACATATATTTTCTAGTTCTATCTGGCTCCAGGATGCACAGTCTTAACCACTGTGCTATACAACCTCTTTTACAAATTAATAATTCAATGAATGATTGAAATACGGAACATCAAGTCCGTGCTCATTTGGAACACATATGAAGTACTTAGCAAATGCTTACAAGTCCTTTTCTGAAGAGTGGCTTTTTGGCCCATAGGAATATTCAGGAAGGCAGAGTTATTCTACCTCCATGGATAGAGGCATCATGGCTGGAGCAACTTTGAGCTTAGCACATTCTATTTGAGCTGTTCATTACATTCATCATTTTAGATATACTCAAGCCTTTGAGAGTTTATTTCTTATAATTCTGAAAATACGAAGATATATGAACATCCTAGTACACCCTGGTGAATTATCTTAATCAGGGTGTTTCCCTCAAGGTATTCCAAACAGACATTTTTTATAATATGAGAAAGTGAAAGCATATTGAACCTAAGGCCAAGTTATAGATTCCCTAAAGGTAAGCATCATATAAAACAACTGATCCATTTTTTTTCTTCACCTTTCCAAACTTGTTTTTCCCCATTTGCTTGAAATGTTTTCTCTCTTGCTCTGTAAGTATGTTTTGTGTAGTGCCTGATTCTCCCTATGGTATTTGCTTTCCATTAACTTCCTATTGATTTTCGGTTATGTGAACACAGTACTGCAGGAACATAAACTGCAAACACCAGACTTAAAGAAGTCTGAACTCAACTGTTTTATCTTGGTGACAGAGTACTACAACATGAATACTACCTGTGGCCTCTTTTAAAAAATGTATTCAAAGGCAGTTGTGACAAGTAGGGTCAAGTCTGAGTAATGATGTATATAAATTACAGTGGGAAAATATCTGGCGTCTCAGGATGAAGGATGTTCAAGTTGAAAGGACAGGTTGGAACAGATAAAGATGAGTTTTTGAAAATATGGCATTACAGAAGGTGAAGCAAAGTGTAAGTCATTGTAAAAAGAAAGGTGCCAAAAATGAGAAAAGTGAGGAGGAGTGGGAAGGAAGAAACACACAGCAAGTGGATATGACACCCAAAAAGGAATACCGTTTTTGAAACAAGTGAAATTTAAAGTTATCTTAAATTAATCTGATTGATGATTTCTCTCACATTTAAACGCATTCACGTTTTCATTGTTTTGCTTTATAATAAGCTCATCCAACCGGCAGCGCACAAACCACATGCAGCCCAGGACGGCTTTGAATGCGACCCAACACAAATTTTTAAACCTTCTTAAAACATTATGAGTTTTGCCAAAAGCAACTGCAACAAAACACAGAATTGACAAATGAGATCTAATTAAACTAAACAGATTCAGCACAGCAAAAGAAACTATCATCAGAGTGAACAGGCAACCTGCAGAATGGGAGAAAATTTTTGCAATCTACCCATCTGACGAAGTTCTAATACCCAGAATTTACAAGTCAGGAAACAATAGATGCTGGCGAGGCAGTGGAGAAATAGGAACGCTTTTACACCATTGGTGGGAATGCAAATTAGTTTAACCATTGTGGAAGACAGAATGGCGATTCCTCAAGGATCCAGAACCAGAAATACCATTTGACTCAGCAATCCCATCACTGGGTATATACCCAAAATACCAAAATAGTATTCTACTATAAGGACATGTGCATACGTATGTTTATTGCAGCGCTATTTACAGTAGCACAGACATGGAACCAACCCAAATGCCCATCAATGATAGACTGGATAAAGAAAATGTGGTACATATGCACCATGGAATACTATGCAGCCATAAAAGGAAATGAGATCATGTCCTTTGCAGCGACATAGATGAAGCTGGAAGCCATCATCTTCAGCAAACTAACACAAGAAGGGAAAACCAAACACTGCATGTTCTAACTCGTAAGTGAGAGTTCAACACTGAGAACACATGGACACAGAGAGGGGAACAACACACACCAGGGCCTGTTGCGGGGTGGGGAGGTGAGAAGAGAGAACTTAGAGGATGGGTTAGTAGGTGCAGCCAATCACCAAGGCACATGTATACCTATGTAACAAACCCACATATTCTGCACATGTACCCTGTTTTTTGTTTTTTTGTGTGTTTTTTAAGAAGAAATTTTTTAAAATTATGGGTTTTTTTGTGATTTTTTTATTTTTTGTCTTTTTGGCTCATCAGCTCATCAAAGTGTTAGCATATTTTATGTGTGACCCAAGACAGTTCTTCTTCCATCGTGACCCAGGGAAGCCAAAAGACTGATATCCCTGCTTTATAATCTCAAACACAGTAGCACACTTTGAAGATCAGAGAGAAAACACCTAACTTCATCAGTCTTGGTTATGTCACCTGTAAGATAGAGATAATAAATATTAATTCAGAGAGTTACTGAATGGCTTATGTGTAAGTAGAGAAACTAGTAAAGGGCCCATGTAGCTTATATGTATTTTTAGAGGTGATAAAAATAACCAATAACCACATTTATAATATATTGAAGTTAATTGAAATGAAAAACGATAAATTAACAGAAAAGATTAGTCATAAATAAAATGAGTTGAACTAATCAAGCAAAAAACTTAATTTCTTTCAATTATTTTATAGACTTTGACTGAAGTCCACAGTGCTGATTAAATTCACATCTCTATTAAGAGGCATCAATTGTACAGAAGAAATAGACAAGCCAAGGAGATTGATGGCAGAAATAGGATTACTTTAAGTTGGTGTTCCATGAAAACAATCTTAAATTAAAATATTGAAGTGAGATTCCTTTATATTATAATCTCATGTTTCACAAATTTGTGAGTGTATGATTGTACTGGGCTAAGATTGACATTGAACGTTTTTTCTGTTTTCTATATCAAATCAATAACAAGCAATTTTATAGAATTTCAAGATTGTATTCCTCTTTCATGAGTATTTTTAGAAATGGAACTATGTTATAAATATAAGAAAATTATGTCACATTACTGAAAAATGTTTACATAAAAGACCTGAATTTCATGAAGAACCTTAAACAATGTTCATCTCCATAAACATAATGTCTGCTCTGAAACTTCTTTCTTATTAGAGCCAGGAAATAAAGAAAGGTGTATTTTTGGAGGAAAGATAAATTGCCTGTGATATCTTAGATTTATGCCTTTTTTTCTTATATGTATTTTATACTAATGAGAATTTTCTATTTATCTTTTATGAATTGATTGTTTGAAACACTATTTTGTTATTTTTACCATATTTTGTTTGGGGCATTTGATACTCTTAAGCAAGAAGTTTAGTTACTGAATATTTTATATTGATCTAGTTTCTTTTCTTTCCATCATTAAGTTATTTCTTATTTTTTTATTTTTTTGAGATGGAGTTTCACTCTTCTTGCCCAGGCTGGAGTACAATGGCACGATCTCAGCTCACCTCAACCTTCACCTCCTGGATTCAAACGATTCTCCTGCCTCAGCCTCCCGAGCAGCTGGGATAACAGGCATGAGCCACCATGCCCGGCTAATTTTGTATTTTTAGTAGAGACGAGGTTTCTTCATGTTGGCCAGGCTGGTCTTGAACTCCTGACCTCAGGTGATGCACCCGCCTCAGCTTTCCAAAGTGCTGAGATTTCAGGTGTGAGCTTCAAGTACAGGAAATAACGTTCAGTTGGGACTGAGCTGGACTGAGTGGGTTTATGATTAACTGTGGTCTGCCTGAAACAGAAGAAGTGCTGTCTGTAGCAAATGTATCTTGAAGGACTGATGGCTACACCTCCTGTTGCTCTGTTCCTATTCTTATACTAGTTTCATAAGTATCTATAAGATAAATAGAAAACTCTCATTAGTATAAATCATATATAAGTTCCATTTCTAAATAAACAAATTATTTAAAAAGAGGAAGTGTTTTTTTTGTTTGTTTGTTTTTAATTGAGTGCCTATTTTCCCAGTCTTACCCTCTTCCAGGAATGTACTCCTAGTTGTGAAAAACACTGGCTTTTGATAGGTTACTTGATATTGCAATAGTATTGACATATCCATCTAGACCATGGTTCAGTATAGTAGGACATTATTTTTTCTGACTGGTGAAGAGAAAGTCTAGGTTTTCAAGCATCTTGGAAGACAATGGATATGCTACCACCTGTGGTAGTCCTGTTATTTGATCAGGGCTTAGTTAGATCTTTTTAAAGGAGCTTTCCTTAAGAATTCGCTCTCTCTCTTTTTTTTTTTTTTTTAATTATACTTTAAGTTCTAGGGTACATGTGCACAATGTGCAGGTTTGTTACATATGTATACATGTGCCATGTTGGTGTGCTGCACCCATTAACTCGTCATTTACATTAAGTATATCTCCTAATGCTATCCCTCCCCCCTACCCCCTCCCCACAATAGGACCCAGTGTGTGATACTCCCCTTCCTGTGTCCAAGTGATCTCATTGTTCAATTCCCACCAATGAGTGAGAACATGCAGTATTTGGTTTTCTGTTCTTGCGATAGTTTGCTGAGAATGATGGTTTCCAGTTACACCCATGTCCCTACAAAGGACACGAACTGATCCTTTTTATGGCTACATAGTATTCCATGGTATATATGTGCCACATTTTCTTAATCCAGTCTGTCACTGATGGACATTTCGGTTGATTCCAAGTCTTTGCTATTGTGAATAGTGCCGCAATAAACATACATGTGCATGTGTCTTTATAGCAGCATGACTTGTAATTCTTTGGGTATATCCCCACTAATGGGATGGCTGGGTCAAATGGTATTACTAGTTCTAGATCCTTGAGGTATCACCACACTGTTTTCCACAATGGTTGAACTAGTTTACTGTCCCACCAACAGTGTAGAAGTGTTCCTATTTCTCCACATCCTCTCCAGCATCTGTTGTTTCCTGATTTTTTAATGATTGCCATTCTAACTGGTGTGAGATGGTATCTCATTGTGGTTTTGATTTGCATTTCTCTGATGGCCAGTGATGATGAGCATTTTTTCATGTGTCTGTTGGCTGTATGAATGCCTTATTTCGAGAAGTGCCTGTTCATATCCTTTGCCTACTTTTTGATGGGATTGTTTGTTTTTTTCTTGTAAATTTGATTGAGTTCTTTATAGGTTCTGGATATTAGCCCTTTGTCAGATGAGTAGATTGCAAAATTTTTCTCCCATTCTGTAGGTTGCCTGTTCACTCTGATGGTAGTTTCTTTTGCTGTGCAGAAGCTCTTTAGTTTAATGAGATCCCATTTGTCAATTTTGGCTTTTGTTGCCATTGCTTTTGGTGTTTTAGACATGAAGTCCTTGCCCATGCCTATGTCCTGAATGGTAATACCTAGGTTTTCTTCTAGGGTTTTTATGGTATTAGGTCTAACATTTAAGTCTCTAATCCATCTTGAATTAATTTTCATATAAGGAGTAAGGAAAGGATCCAGTTTCAGCTTTCTACTTATGGCTAGCCAATTTTCCCAGCACCATTTATTAAATAAGGAATCCTTTCCCCATTTCTTGTTTTTCTCAGGTTTGTCAAAGATCAGATGGCTGTAGATGTGTGGTATTATTTCCGAGGACTCTGTTCTGTTCCATTGGTCTATATCTCTGTTTTGGTACCAGTACCATGCTGTTTTGGTTACTGTAGCCTTGTAGTATAGTTTGAAGTCAGGTAGCGTGATGCCTCCAGCTTTGTTCTTTTGACTTAGGATTGTCTTGGCAATGCGGGCTCTTTTTTGGTTCCATATGAACTTTAAAGCAGTTTTTTCCAATTCTGTGAAGAAAGTCATTGTTAGCTTAATGGAGATGGCATTGAATCTATAAATTACCTTAGGCAGTACGGCCATTTTCACAATATTGATTCTTCCTATCCATAAGCATGGTATGTTCTTCCATTTGTTTGATCAAGTGGGCTTCATCCCTGGAATGCAAGGCTGGTTCAACATATGCAAATCAATAAATGTAATCCAGCATATAAACTGAAACAAAGACAAAAACCACATGATTATCTCAATAGATGCAGAAAAGACCTTTGACAAAATTCAACAGCCCTTCATGCTAGAAACTCTCAATAAATTTGGTATTGATGGAACATATCTCAAAATCATAAGAGCTATTTATGACAAACCCACAGCCAATATCATACTGAATGGGCAAAAACTGGAAGCATTCCCTTTGAAAACTGGCACAAGACAGGGATGCCCTCTCTCACTATTCCTATTCAACACAGTGTTGAAAGTTCTGGCTAGGGCAATCAGGCAAGAGAAAGAAATCAAGGGTATTCAGTTAGGAAAAGAAGTCAAATTGTCCCTGTTTGCAGATGACATGATTTATATTTAGAAAACCCCGTTGTCTCAGCCCCAAATCTCCTTAAGCTGATAAGCAACTTCAGCAAAGTCTCAGGACACAAAATCAATGTGCAAAAATCACACGCATTCTTATACACCAGTAACAGACAAACAGAGAGCCAAATCATGAAGGAAGTCCCATTCACAATAGCTTCAAAGAGAATAAAATACCTAGGAATCCAACCTACAAGGGGATGTAAAGGACCTCTTCAAGGAGAACTACAAACCACTGCTCAGTGAAATAAAAGAGGACACAAACAAATTGAAGAATTGTCTCTCTTAATACAGCTTCTCATGATGACTGGTTCACCTTCCATGATACCATTACATCAGAGGAAAGCCTGGAAGAAGTGGGGTGGATTTTGTGTGCATGTGTGTGTATGTAAGCAGTGCATGATTCTTATTGGCTTATTTCCTCATAATTCAGCTAAAGGAAAGTGTATGGTGATGTTGATCTAACTAGCATTTATTTATCTACTGTATGTTTCCAAGAAATCGAATATTCTCTTGAGTTCCCTTTACCAAAGTAAATTTTAAATCATCCTAATTTAGAGCAAAAACATAGTTACTTTTCAAAATTGCAATTCCATGAATTTTAGCTTCATTTTCCAAGATGAGAAAAACAATAGAGGAAAATTCCCACTTTCAACCTAACTCAGTTATCAACAGAACATTCAAGGCTGGATCTCCAAACCAACATTGAAGAAATATCCCCTACACTGGGAAAATATTCCTGGTCCTGTCTTTACTTCATACTGCATTATTCTCAGATTGGAAAAGTATATAAGTATGGCAATTGAATCTACTCCCTTCCCCACATATCCCTCCCTTTGTAGTGAGGTCAAACTTGGCTCTTTCACTGTGTTCATAGTGTCAGCATTTTGTGTTAGAAATTTACGATGGGTGTGGGGCATTTACAATGCATTCAACATTTTTTTTCAATGCCTTGTATGTGGAAGTATGGTGACATGTGCAGCCAGCACTGAGTAAAAGTTTTAATGGGAGGGGAAACTAGTGTAAGAATAGGAACAGAGCAACAGGAGGTGTGGCTGTCAGTCCTTCAAGATACATTTGCTACAGATAGCACTTTTTCTGTTTCAGGCAGACCACAGTTAATCTTAAGTTAGAAGAAGGAAGCAGAGCTGATGAAATATATATATATTATATATATACACACATACATATTCTATATATATATACATATATATATATATATATATATATGGAGAAAGTTAAGTTGAATGTTGCAGAGTTAACACTCAACAAGTATTTGGAATGTTAGCAGTACAACCTTTATTAGCAGCTACAAAAATCAGACTACATAGTTTTTTGATAACAAGATGACCAATTCAAGGTGACACAGAGGCTTGTGCTTGGAGAAGAATGTCTTGTAGACTATTGACCTACAGGGCAGAATTTCCCTTAGTACATTCATCACTGTTCACGTCTAACTTGCATCCTTTTAAGTACGGACACCTGACCTATCACACCCGCAAAAGCAGATCAGATCAATCTCAAGCAATGAACTTGCACTGACCAAACACACAGGAAATGCATATAAAAGTAGATTCCTCAAGGCCACATCTGACCAGAGTATTCATTATTTGTTACAGAAGACTCTGGAAAGTGTTGAATGGCTATCTTATCATTGTTTTTTCCTCCCCATATGAAGCTGCAGACACCATTTGAAAAGTGGCTACATCCCAGCCTATGATTGTTCTCAGGTGGCATTTTTGTTCTTTTATTTTCTAAATCTTGATAGGTACCTCACTGTTATTCACTCACAATATCTAAATCTTGATGGGTACCTCACATATATCACTCGCAATATTTATATCATATACTAGTAATTGAATGTGGGTTCCATATTCTACATTCATTTGCTAGAAAAATGATTGAGATTTTACTGTATGCCAAGCACTGGAGTAATCTGTTAATTAGTTAATTCATTTGTTAGTTTCTTTAAGATATACTGTATTTACTATGTATTGGGGACTATGTTAGAAGCTTGAAATATCACGGTGAACATGCTTGACAGTGGCTACTTTCAAAGTATCTACAGAATAATTGAGAAATCAAGTGAACAATCACAATACTTCTGATAAGAGATAACACAGAGGAGGTACTAGTTTTTTGTTTTTGTTTTTTTTTAAGAACAATATATACATATAGTGGCTTTTGTATTGTAAAATTTAGTGGCAATGTAATTTGTATAAAACAAGGGAACCCAAGTGGATAAAATAGGAAATCAAAATATTAGCTAGTAGTAAAATAATTAAATGGCATTCTCTGGTCTGGAAATTTTGCCAAGTCTTTTCAAATGAAAGAAGAAAAAAGCAAAAAACAAAAAAAACATACCTTGGTTTGTTTCATAACAAGTCAAAAGGAAAACCACGATGCAACAACAATGCAAGCAACAGAAAATCTTTAAATAATGACACTGAAATTATCTTATAACTTTAATAAGTAAAAGTAGAAATGCAGAAATAAACAGAAGTTTGGTGGAAAGAACAGATAGAAAAATTTCAAACCTCAGGAGAAAAAGAAAGTCGAGATCTTCATGAAACAAAGCTTTAAAAGAGAAGAGTTAATGTTAGAAAACCACACAAAACTCTAAAAGGTTAGAATATTCAGATCCCTAAAGAAATAAGGAGAGCATTGCATAGATTTTATGGGGCATTTTATTTTCACAATAGTTGACACTGAAAGTAATTTTTTTTTCCCAAAGAGAATGTGCCATATAACAACTAGTAAAATAGCAAAAACAACAGGCAAAATTGGATAAAATACTCTGTTTTCTAGCAGTCCAGGAGTTTACCCTGTAATTTGTCTTTTAGTTTTTAACTTAGCCCATCCCTGACTGTCTCATATAACAATTGGTTTGTAGATGATCCCATCATTGAGTAGTTTGGCTGTCTCTGAATCGTAGGCCAGGTACGGCATTCAAACTTACGTAAAAACATTACTCATTTGGTTCTTAAAAAATATTTTGTGAAGGAGATGCCACAAGCTTTCCCTTAGAAGCCCTGTGGAAATCATCTAACTGCTGGGCTATTATTAGACACATTATCAAAGATTCTGCTTTTTTGCAAGTCTCTTCTTAATACGGTACTAGCACATGATGACAACAGCCCATGTTATTATCATGTCATTCTAGTACTTTAATAGGTCCCTGGGAGGAGGAGAATTAGTTTATTCCTTTGAGATTATATATAGATTTTCTTTCTTAATTTTTATCTACAGTGTAAACTTATACCTAGATCATGTATTTTATTTCTTTTGTATTTTACATAGCACTCCCTTTGCCTTTAGTCAAGGTTTAGAAGAGACAATAAGGAAAGATAATTTAAAGGGTAGTAGAAATAAGTTGAATTTGAGATTTGAGATGTATATGAAAGGGCTTGGAGAGGTAGTTGCTGAAGTAAGAGGCAAAGCTGGGACTTTGTCTTTGGAGCAGGCTTTTTGGACATGTAGAACAGTGTCTTTGCCAGAGAACATTCTGGACCAGGAAAACTGGGAACATTCATCTAGATTAGTACAGGACTTTGAACATAGTTGTGACTACCTGACTTGTAAATTGGAATATCTGTATTTTTCTGCTGTCCTTAGTTAGTTAACTTTGTATTTTAAAATACTCATCTGAATATATCTGCTACTTTTGCCCACCCAGAACCCACTATCTTTTCTTCAGTGCGACACTGTTCCCTCCCTACCTTTTTTGGAAAGGGATGCTGTTCCAGCTTTTAGGGCTTTCGTTTTGGAAAGGCAGACCACCAACCTAGATCCAGATGTAGCTGTGGTCCAGGCCCACCCAATGACCTTATTCGATTTCCATACCTACAAAGCATGGTTGAGAGGAGGAAAAAATCCACACTTTTCAGAGGCAATCCTAGGTTTGAACTTTTGAAAAGGAGGAGCTCTTTCCACTGTGGTTTTTGAAGGTAAAGGGCTGCCTGGAGCTGCCAGTAGCCATCTTGCCACTCCCTGGGCTAAGCCTGACTGAATAAAGTCCACATAGAAGAAAGCAGACCTGAGGGAAAGAAAGGGACCAAATCCCTACTGATCTCACTTGACACACTTGGTCTACTGCCTTCTGAACATTTCTTGAGCCTATAGATTACCCTACCTCCCTTATTTCCCATAAGTCACCATGACTTGCATTTTTCTGTTACAACCAAATTAGTCCTAGGAAAAAAATGTTTGTTTTGCTTCCACACCCACCAGGGGGCTTGGGAGCATCTATATTTCAAAGCTGAGAATTCTTCACAGAATCCAGTTCCCTTCTGTCTTGTTTTACCTTCTGAGGAGAGGACCACGAAGGCAGCGTCAGACACATTACACAAATAGCGGCCGTGTTTCATCTCTTTTGTGCAGATAGTTTAATAATAAATACCTCCTGCCCTTATTAGGGAACAAAATAGTTTTATTTTATATAGAAATTTCCTCTGTAGTGAATAGCAGTGAAACACTAATATTTATTAAAGAGAAATCACCACTAATACCCTTTGTGGAGCCCAAGGGGATGTAAGAAAAAAAGGAACAAATGGCACCTCTACTCTATAAGCTGCCTAAGTGGAATCTTAATATAGAATTTGTTGCTTTGTAGTCTTCTTTTTTTTTTTTTTTTTAATCTAGCAAGACTGGTGTTACAGAGGATCACGGACGTTAGTAACTTGTTCTTGATAACCTTTGGAGAGTTGGATAAAGGAAAGAAACTGCCCCCAGTGAAAAGGGATGATCTGCAATATCTGAAGAATTATTTCCCTGGAAGACAATGTTATTATGAGATACTGGAATATTATGACTATTTTGGCAGCTTAAAGAAAAATAAATTCATAATACTAGATATTAATTATATTCAATGATATACATAATTTATAATACTAGGATAGAAAAAATCTTTGTTAATTATCAAGTAGTTACATCATTTTTTCCTTCTCACTTCTTAGCATGAAGGCCGTTTATGTACTGGCAGATGAAATGTCAGGTTGAGAAGGCTCTAAGTCATTTGACAGTAGGGAAAGAGTTGGGTTTTCAACTTGGAACCAAATTTTATTTTATTATTTTTTGAAAATTTTATATATATATGTATTACTTAAAATGGAAAATTGCACAAATCATAAGTGGACAGCTTGATACATTCTCACGAAGAGAACACATCAATGTAATGAACACCCAAATTAAGAAACACGACATGATTATCTCCCCAAAATCCTCCATTCGGCTACTGTCTAGCCAATTCCCTACCAAGGGGAATGGCCACACTGACTTCTAACACTGTAACTTAGTCAGTAGCAGAGATTTTTAAAGGCAGTATGTCCTTGAGATGTGAGGGAAATTCCATTGATGATTTTAAAGCTAAAACTATATGAATATCTTTAGCAACAAAACCTGCTTTCCTCCAGACCACATAGGAACCCGCCCATGCCTGTCATATTTCCTCTGGAGCATTTTAAGGTTAAGTTTTAGATCTTGTAGTCTGGTGATATAGTATGTTTTGACATAACATGGAGTAAGGATGCCATGGGGGTGCCCAGCTCATGTAGGGGGTGCCCGGCTGGTCTGTGATAGTCACTGGGAGAAAGGGTTAAGGGGAGGGCAGCCATGTCCTTTCCTTCTCCCTCTTATCCTGCACTGTTTATTCTTTAAATAAGTGAAAGGGAAAGAAAGAAAAGTGTCATGTAAAGGGTTCCAATTTAAGTCTCCGACTTTATTCTGAAGCCCTGCTTAATCTTTCTTGATTCTACCCTAAGGAGTGCAAATCTCTTTTGGCTGATCCACTTTCCTTCGAGGAACCAAAAGTGAACACAAGCAAACAGGCTAAAAGATAGCCCAAGAGCACTGGTCAACCTGTGCCCTGTGTGGTTGGATCAAGTGGAGGGAAAACATGATTTGCTTTAAAAGAATAATGGTCATTGCAATGTCCTGCTTCTGTTCTGGGGTTCAGAATGTAATATTCTGCATCCAGTTAAAGTAATCTCTTGGCCATTTACCACAGTTAACAGTAATTAACAGAACCTACTGAAAATGCAGAGGCACCCTCTTCAAACTAGTAAGTGTTACTCATCATGCTGGGATATTGAGAGAGATTTGACTTCCAGAAGCATGGAGAAATGATTTGGTTTAAAACTGGAAACTCTGGATTATACAAACACTCATGGCACTAAGCAAATTCAGAATTAAAAGAATATGCCTTCAGAGAGACAAATGCCATAGGATCTCTCTCATATGTGAAGTTTAGAAAAGCCAAACTCATAGAAGTAGAGATTAGAATGGTGGTTACCAGAAACTGAGGGTGGTGATGGTGGGTGGAGAAAGGGGAGATGTTGGTTAATGGATGTATCCATTTAGTTTCAGTTAGGCAGTAGGAGTAAGTTCTGGTGATCTATTGCACAGCACAGTGACTGTAGTTAATAGTAATGTATTATATATTTCAAAATTGCTAAAAGAGAGGATTTTAAATGTTCCTACCACAAGAAATGATAAGTATTTGAGGTGATGGATATGCTAATTAGCCTATCAGATCATTCCATCATGTATACATGTATCGAAACAACCTTACAGCTCACAAATAGATGCACTTATTGTGTCAGTTAAAAAAAAATGTTAAAAAAATTTTGAAGAATTTGCCTTAAAAAATATTTTGTTCTTTTCATTAAATAATAATCTTAGTAACACTGACAGTGAGAATCTATAAATTTAGCAATTTCCAGAGCAGTTATTTTAATTGGATTTATAAGGGATATTATAGTGGACAAAAGTGTCAGAATATTTTATGTAGTAGTGTCATGGTTTATTATACAGAATTCATCTAAAGTACACATGCAACACATCACATTATCTTCTTATAAACCTTGCAATAAGCAATTATTGAGAAGAGTTGAGAGGGTGATTTTCTGAGTTTAACAAAGAAGACCTTACATCTAGAAGCTTGCAGTCTTCTTTTTTTTTTTTTTTTTTTTTTTTTTTTTTGAGACGGAGTCTCGCTCTGTCGCCCAGGCTGGAGTGCAGTGGCCGGATCTCGGCTCACTGCAAGCTCTGCCTCCCGGGTTTACGCCATTCTCCTGCCTCAGCCTCCCGAGTAGCTGGGACTACAGGCGCCCGCCACCTCGCCCGGCTAGTTTTTTGTATTTTTTAGTAGAGACGGGGTTTCACCGTGTTAGCCAGGATGGTCTCGATCTCCTGACCTAGTGATCCGCCCGTCTCGGCCTCCCAAAGTGCTGGGATTACAGGCTTGAGCCACCGCGCCCGGCCGCAGTCTTCTTAAAGATAGAGATTCTGAGTTAGTTTTGGCTCAGCGTCACCCTTGCCTGAAATAGTATGTGGAAAGCCACAATAATGGGAATGAGCATAGCGTATCTGGGGGAGGAGTAGACAAGTCAGTCCAGCTGAATGCTATATATGTACGTATGTGTTTGTGTGTTTATATACCAAATGTAAAATAAAATAAAGTACAAGTCATAAAATTGGACATGTTATGGATGGTTTTGTATTGTCATAAACACATTTACTCTCAATAAATGTGGAATGAATAAATCAAAGGACAAAAAGCTTTGAATACCTAATGGAAGCTGAGGGTGTTCGTCTTGAAGGTAACTAGAAGATGTAAGTTATTTCTCTCTTTGTGGCCAGAAAGGCTAGAATTCGTTTTATAGACAGAGCAAAGTTGCAAGTTTTCAGACAGATGGGAAATGAAACAACTTTTATCTTTAAAGACAAAATCCCACCTAACATTGTGCATGTTTAAATTTATGTGAAGTTGCCCACAGGCAGTGGAATGAGTTAATCAAATGACAAAGAAATGTCAAAACATCTTATACTTGTATATAAACCTGGTGGTTCAGGATCCTGTAAAGTACAACCAATCCATCTGTCCCAAAGCCTAACATCACTTTTTTTGGTGACATTAAATGCTTTAAATTATGTCAGCAAGATTTGTGGCAATGCCAAATGCTAGAGTGATCAATATCAAATGCTAGAGTGATCAAACCCAAATATTATTGTATATAATTATGTGTGTGTATGTATATAAATATATGCCAAAATGCTATACAAATCTATACACACTTTATGTAAGTACTGTACACACACATACACACACATAATTACTAAGTTTAAAAAATTCCACATGATGAAATTTTCTTTTAAACTTTAAAAAATATTAGCTCATTAGACTTTTCTTTCTTTTTTTTTTTTTTTTTTTTTTTGAGACTGGGTCTTGCTGTGTCACCCAGGCTGGAGTGCAGTGGTGTGATCTCGGCTCACTGTAGTCTCTGCCTCCCAGGTTCAAGAAATTCTCCTGCCTCAGCCTCCCAAGTAGCTAGGATTACAGGCTAATTTATGTATTTTTAGTAGACACAGGGTTTCACCATGTTGGCCAGGCTGGTCTCAAACCCCTGACCTCAAGTGATCCACCCCCTCTTGGCCTCCCAAAGTGCTGGGATTACAGGCATGAGCCACTGCACCCGGCCAGCTCATTAGACTTCCTGATAGGATTTCAAATTTTATGTCTTGTCTGAAGTCAGATCTATAATTTTAAAAATGTAAACTAGTTATTTTTATTTCTTTTCATTTGTTTTTTTTTCTGATTTTTAAAGTAATTAGTTCTACAAAATGGTCTACTTGGCTGTGCTCATGTGTATAGCTGATGTCAGCATATTAATAGCCAGATGTAGATGACATATCTTGATCTCTGGTCTCATCTCTCTACTGTTACCATCAACACTGTTACCAAGCATGAGCTGGGCAATGCAAGGCAATTATTTTCTGACCCTTGCAGTCTGCATAATTTGGTTATCCCCTAGATACAATCTCTATAAATAGTGTTTGTTGGGTTCTGGAAACTAGAGTGGACAGATGGCATGGAGGACATAATCACCAACCTTACCCAAGCATGTAACTGATCTGAGTATATAAAGAAAGCTTGGGTATTTCTTGTAGTCAGCATGATATTTTGCTCATAAATTTCCAACATAATGTAAATTTTGAAACAAAAAGGTAAGGAAAATAAAGCTTTAGAACTGTTTTCAGCCTGCTATTTTTGAGGAACAAGTGACAGAGTCTGGTCATCATTCCATTCTGCATCTTTGGATTATTTTAATGGATTATGTCCCAGATGGATATTAGCATGTTGGTAGGGCATGGGCAGCTAAATGGTCAAAATTTTTAAAAAGCAACAGTTACTGGATTGGCTTGAACTGTTTCCTTAAAATGGCAGATTAGTTTTACCAGTGGTGTTTTTAATACAGCTTCACAGCAAAGCAGATTTGTGTAATTTGGCCACCTGCTATAAACATCAATTTTAATCAATCACATATATCTTTGCCAATATAGTTTATCAGTGGTAAATGTTTAAAGATTTTGAAATAAATTTTATGATAAAATTAAGCAGCCATCTGGAATTGTAATATAGGTTTTTCTCTAAATGGTTTGCAAGTCATAAATTTTAAACACTATATATAGAGAATACACACAGTAAGTGTACATTCATTTTGTCCCTGTTTACAATATTGTTTTTGAGGACATTTCATTGTGAATAATACAGAAAATTTACCTTCTGAACAGGACCTATCAACAGTCTCGGGCAGAAAGACGTTTGAGCTCTGCTGATCTAGACCTGTGTGCTTAGATAATGAGTCCAGCTATTCTTGCCAGAACGGCTTGGCAATTATGATTCAATCTCTGTAGCTTTTCAGTCAGTGTGAAATTATTGTAAAAAACAAAATCTGCTTTCTGATACATTTATTTCAAGTGATATTGCTTTAATAATGTACCCCCAATCCAAGTACACTTTACAAGAAAAATGTTGTATTTAGCCTGCATATGCAAGTTGCATATCCTCCCCATTAGAATAGTAACTTTCCAAATTGTTTAGGAAAGATACCTCCAAAGAATTTGCATAATTATTATATTGCAATCTGGATTTGTGAAATCAAAGGTCTTGGATATCTAAATTAGTAGGAGTATCTGCACACAACCCCTCGATCCACTTATTACATGGCTTACTTTAGGTTTTCTTTTTTTAGGCTTATTTTTGAATAATTTATTTATTTATTCTCTACCAGTAGTAGAGAATGTGGAGGTTGGTTTTTATCTCCTCTGTTTTATCCCCCTTTTTATTCTTCTTTTATTGTTCATTTTAACATGCCACCTGTGGGGTTTTCTCCTTGACATAACTAGTATTCTTCTGGCTAAGACCATATTTTATTAGTTTTATGGCTTGTCTTGCCTTTATTCAAAATCACAGGTCTAGAAAAAGACTGGATACAAATGTAAAATGTAAAGAAGAACAAAAATACACTTTAAAAAAGGCTTAGGATTGCCAATATAAAGTCCATTATTAGCATTCATAAAATAAACTATTTTAGATCCAATAAGGATGAAATGCTCTACCTTTAATTTCTGTGGCAGTATTAAAAATACTGTGAATGGGATATATCTTACTTTATTGGAATTAACTTTGAACATACAAATAAAACAGGATTCATAAAACCAGTCTTATGTATTTAAGATTTAATCTGAAGTCAAAATATTTTATATATTTGATGTGTATCCTTAGGTTATCACTTTAGGTAGATAGATGTGGAAGTCTTTAATACTTAACAAAACACATATAATAGGCTGGGTACTTACCTATATCATCTGATATAAAACTCCTGTGAGGTAACTAGGGCTGACTCTAGATAACAAACTATCATCAATATACTGCAGTATGTCTCACGTAAGCTATATTTGTGGCACAACTTGATGTGTGGTGTAATAGTCATAGTTATGAATAAGCATATGTTTGGATAATACAGGAGGATGCAACTCACTCTTCCTTGAATAGTAATGATTTCACAGAGAAACTAATATTTATACTGGGACACAAGGAATGCATAGGATTTTATCTAGTCCAATTTAATTCTTGTACAACAAAAGTTGGAAAGAGAAAATGTCATTGACTTTGGAAGGTAGGAACTCTTGCTATGAAAGTTGGAGGTGAAGAGTATTCCAACAAAAAGAATAGTATGAAATGATATAGTCAGTTAAGAGAAAGCCAAGAAATTGAAGTTCATAAGATTGGAAAGGTAAACAAGATGGTGAAGAAGTAGAGTAAGGGGTTTCGAACTCACCTAAGGTCAGGTTATCAAGGGCATTATTGCCAAGATAAGGAATAATTCTGCAGGCATGGAGAGCTAGCCAGTATTTTAAAGCAATAAGACTGACATCAATTTATGAGCTTTTATAAAAAGATTATCAAGTTATACTGTGGAGGTTGTACCAAAGAGGAACAGATTGATAGCAGTGCCAATTATACAGAAATGATACTGATCTATTTTTTTTCTTTTTAGCAGAAAAGGAAGCCATGGGTTTTTCTAGGAAGAGCTCTCTTATATGTAACTAATTAGCATTGGTTTTACTGCTAGATTACAATAAAATATATAAAGATTAGACAACATTGTTTATAATTAATTTTTTGCATTTTTTATTTTTGACAAGGCAGTTTATCATCAAGATAGTTTATATAATGATTTGAATACATCTTCATCCTTTTTTCTTCATACTTTTTAAAATAATGTTTTTCAGATGTTCAAGTTACTATTCATCCATGTGGTTGACAGAGGTCCATGAGGTTGATAAATGAACTCCATTGTAACCAAAACAACTATTTTTAAAAATAAATATGTCTCCTTTACCAAGAGTTTGAAGACATCTAAAAGCAAAAGCAGTTGATCTGTTTTACCTTCCTTACCTGACACTTCCTGCAAAGAAAACACAATGTAAATTGTTAGAAAAAGATTCAAAAGGCAGCTGACTGAAAAGAAAAGGTGAAAAAAGTACGTAAACGAGCAACACAACAAAAGACAATTTAATTCTTGTACAACGAAAGTTGAAAAGACAAAATGTCATCGACTTTGGAAAGTAGTGACTCTTGCTATGAGGATTATTATTACTGTTATGTATAATGCCTTTATTATTTATTCTGTCTTATTTATACTGTTCAAAATCTCTACTGTGATAGATTATGAAACAGAGAATATTCTTGTGCCTGGAATTGTTTGTCCATGTCAAATATTGTTTGATGATTTTGACTTGATTTGACAAGTCAGGTCAATCAAAACAATCAAGGCTCTATGCCATATTTAGTCTCATTATACTGTCAAAATTTAGATATTTTGTAATAGTAAAGCATATTAATTGTTTGCTGCAAGAAGTTCAGGGTCCTTAGCTGTCCTTCTAGCACGGAAAATATTGTTCATTTTAGCGAATATGTAAAGGAATAGTTGGATTAACTTTTGAGCAAAGCAATTTATTTCCTTACTTAATGCAAGACTAGTACTAATGATTCTTGTAACAATTGTCATAAAGATGATTCATATTTTTCTATGTGGCTTTATAAATGCACCATCTAGCATAAGATAGAAGATTCTAGTTTAATTGCTAACATTTATCTTTTTGGGTCTCATTTTCCCCCTGGAGTAACATTTCTAGAAATGATAAAAAAAATCATTACTTAAAAGATTGGGCCTTAAAATTGGAATACAAAGTTATTAGATAAAAATTTCTGTGGGGGTGGAAAGTGCATGTATTATCCTAAGTTATATATTATTTTGGCTGTTAAGCCATAGGTATAATTAAGGGGTTAATTGTTATAATTGTCTTTGGAGGTCAAAGTTTAGATTGAATGAGCAATTGAAACTTGCTATGTTTTAAATGTAAGAAAAATAGAAATTTGCTTTACAGTTAACCTTTTAAATAAGACCTTACAGGAGAGTTCTTTTCTGTCATTCTCCCTCTCTTGTCCTCTGCCTTGTCCAATCTCCATTACTTCCTTTTTGCCTCTTTTCCCTCCACAAATATTTATTGAGAGATTACTGAATGAGTATAAAATGTATTAATGCAGTGACAAATACATTGCTGTACAAACAAACACAAAACTTTCTTAGATTAAAACACTGTTAAGGTTAGTTTTGAGCAATATTTGAAGAAGGAAAGGGCTGCAGTGTTGGAGGGAAGGCATCAAGAGTGGGCAGTAACTACATCAGGATAAAATTGACCATTTAGGAGCAAGTCCAAAAGTCCAGTTAGGTAGAAGGAGTCTTAGAGGCACGGTAGCACTAGAGGGCAAGAAGTCATGTTCAAGCTAGCAGAGGGGGAAGTTCTATTAGACGATGACTCAAGTAAGGAAATAATAAACTACAGTTCTAGCAGGCCCTCATGAGGGAAAATTGCATGATACAGAAAGGGGCATTGGCAATGAGAAGGGAGGCACAAGCAGTGTTGGACTATCAAAGAGGATAGATTCATTTTAAGAGAAACCAAGTCACTTTGGCTTCAACAGTGAACATTGGTTGGTCCATAGTGTGGATCGACAAACAGGGTGAACCTTTGTCAAAAATATTAATTTAAATTGTTTGGTTAGCTGCTACTGTTGTTGTTTTGAGGGGAGATTATAGCTATCATGCAATCAAAACAGTATCTAACAAGGACAATTTCAGAGAGCATAGTGATTAAGAGCATGTACTTTGGAGTCGGATTGCCTGAATTCAAATCCTAGTTTCACTATTTACAAACTTTGTGACTTTGGGCAAATTATTTAACCTCTTTGTACCTCTGTGTTCTTATATTTAAAATGGGGAGAATAATAGCACATACCTCAAAAGATGCCGATAAACATTAATTGAAATATTTGTAAAGTGCTTAGAATAATACCTGACCAATAGTAAATGGTTGTTAAGTGTATATGTGTATGTGTGTGTGTGTGTGTGTATATATGTATATATCTGTGTGTGTGTGTGTAATAAAGGCTGTATGTTGAGTAGCTCATGACAGAAATGGTAAACACTATCATTTTAGGGAACAAAAGACAAATGTATAATAATGTTTGAACTTGAAGTAAAGCTTGCAGTATGTAAAGGATGGAGTGGATCTAGAGTTTATTTCTTCTAGTTTTACAAAGCCGATCTATCATGTTCTTGCCCAAACATGCTAAATTAGCCTAGATGTATTGTTAGCTCAGCCAGGTAAGTATTAAAAGGATCTAGTTTCAAATTCCTGCTTTAGGGAACAAGGACTATTGAGATTCCAAACCACTCTAGAGTTAGTAAAACTGGACCAAGCTTCTTTTTCTAGGAGTCTTGAGAATATTCAGGGTTAGAAATCTCGGTGCTTCTGAGAACACCATACCACATAGTCTACATAAATCCAGACTCCAAAGAAACATGTCAAACACAAGACCTGAAAGGATTTTAGAGCTGGTTCGAGGCTGTTACCTGTATTTTGCTCATTCATGAATTGTTGGCCCTTGTGGTTTGCAAAATGTTTTGTGGGTGGCACCTGGAACTTTTTGACATTTGGAAGTCTCATTCAATATTTGAGTCTCTGATGCAGTCATTTGGAGAGTTCTAAAAATATGAAGATATTTTGTAGAAATTTTAGGATGATGCAGATTAAGAAATGGTTGATTGTCCTGTTGAGAGGTTGATTGAGATTTTCTGTTATTCTAGGGGGAGAGTTCTATTGATGACAAAAATGTAAATTTCTTTCTATGTCACTTTGTTCAGTCTATGGGGAGAAGCAAAGGATTATTCTTTACAGTATGTTTTCTAATGATTTGTCCAAACTAATTTTGTATTCCAGAATCACATACTGCTCTTGCGTTTTTCTCCCCACATTTCCCTTCAGTGGATTATTTATACTTTTAACAAAATGATGAATAGGTCATTGTATATTCAAAATGTGTTTACTTCCTCTGGAGAATCTGAGTGAAGCAAGTACATTCTTGCAGAAGAATCCTAATGTGGTTACCTACTCCTTTGATATTGGTTTTATCTTTGATTCTGAGAATTATCTACAAATTGAATGCTGTATATTAAAAAGCTACAATATTTCATATTTTTAATAGCAGAGATAAAATTGTAGAAACAAGTTATAATAGAGAAAGGATTTTAGTTTCTTCTGGAGAACAGTATTTCATAACATAAAATAAATCCACTTAGGGATTTATAGAATATTTTCTCTACATATTACTGTGAAAATTTTAAGACATAATTTTTTTTCTCCTTCCTAGAAATCATTTCTCTCTCCTCTCTGTGGCCCTTCTCTATCCCCCACCCCATTATTGTACTTTGGCACTTAAGCATCTAACTACAGTTTTGACCTAACAGATACATCTGTTTGTTTCCGTATAGTAATATATGTTTATTTTAGAGAAGAAAAAATAAGATGAAGTAAAAATATACAGCAACTGAGGCACAAAATTTTGCGATGACTTGTTTCATTTTCCCCTTCCTAATTAATCAAAGTACTATCAAATGTTCTGTTTAAATTTCTCAAATTAGAATATAGGAAATATCATTCAGATATTTTTTTAAATGTAATTATATACATAAGCATAAGTAATAGCACAGAATGTTGCATAAGCTGAAAATGTATATAAACTTAGCTGTCATTGATCGTACTGAAAATTATTTCTAAGATGGACTTCAATAAACTACAGATTTTTAAGATTTTTAGAATTGTAAGCTCTAATCAAGGCACTGTGTTACTTACATGGGGATGTATGTATGTGCATGACCTGGTCCATACTTTCCAGAAATTTATAATTTAGTTGAAGAGAAAAGAAGTAGACACCATGAAGATACAATCTATCTGTGAGTGGCATAGATTTTGCTATAGCTCAGAAGAATAAAGGCATTTTTTTCATTTCAATAGATTTTGGGGGAAAAGTGGTAGTTTATTACATAGATAAGTTCTTCAGTGGTGATTCCTGAGATTTTGGTGCACCCATCACCTGAGCAGTGTACACTGTACCCAAGGTGTAATCTTTTATCCCTCATCCCCTGCCACTCTTCCCCGAGTCCCCAAAGTCCATGGTATTATTCTTGTGATGCCATTGCGTTCTCATAGCTTAGCTCCCACTTATAAGTGAGAACATAGGATGTCTAGCTTTCCATTCCTGAGTTACTTCACTTAGAATAATGGTCTCCAACTCCATCCTGGCTGCTGCAAATGCCATTATTTTGTTCGTTTTTATGGCCGAGTAGTATTCCATGATACATACACACACACACCACACACACACGCACACACACACACACACACACACCACATTTTCTTTATCCACTTGTTGATTGATGGGCATTTGGGCTGGTTCCATATTTTTGGAACTACAAATTGTGCTGCTTTAAACATGCATGTGCAAGTGTCTTTTTCATATAATGGCTTATTTTCCTCTGGGCAATACCCAGTATTGAGATTTCTGGATCAAATGGTAGACTTAGTTCTTTAAGGAATCTTCATACTGTTTTCCATAGTGGCTTACTAGTTTACGTTTGACCAGCAGTGTAAAAGTGATCTCTTTTCTCCACATCCAAGCCAACATCTATTTTTTTTTTAAATTATGGCCAATTTTTGAATGAGTAAGTTGGTATCTCATTGTGGTTTGAATTTTCATTTCCCAGATAATTAGTGATGTGGACCATGACCTATTTTGGGTGCAAGTTTGGCTTTGGGAAGTGCTTTGGAGCTTCTTCTGAATCCAACCACTGAGCTGATCATCGAAAGTCGTATAAAATCCACTTCTCACTGCATGTCACAATTCAATCTAGAAATGGTTTGTTGTTTTTGTGTTGAATAAGAGAATATGGCACTTCCAAATGACTTTTTTTTTTTTTTTTAAATTTTCAGTCAGCTCATGAGGCACTCACTTATTGAGCTTTTTCACCTTTCCAATTTGCTTTAAATGTCAAACGACCATAGAATGGTCAATGTTGAGTTCTTCTGCAACTTCTTGTGTAGTTGTAGGAGGATCAGCTTCAATGATGGCTCTCAATTAGTCATTGTCGACTTCTGATGGCTGGCCACTATGCTTCACATCTTCAACACTCTCACCTCCTTTGCAAAACTTCTTGAACCGCCACTGCACAGTATTTTCATTAGCAGTTCCTGGGCCAAATGCGTTATTGATGTTGTGAGTTGTCTCCGCTGCTTTATGACCCATTTTGAACTCAAATAAGAAAATCGCCCAAATTTGCGTTTGGCTAACATCATTTCCATAGTCTAAAATAAATATAAAATAAACAGCAAGTAAGTCATCAGGAAAACAACATAAAGCAAGAAATGCACATTAAAATGATATACGGCATAACAACACTTATTTAAGAATGTAATATCAAACAGCAAATTTCAACAATGCAAAAACTGCAATTACGTTTGCACCAACCTGATAACTGTGAAATATACTTTGCTTTAGGCTGCTTCTGTCACTGAAGCTGACTAGTTACAATCTTACTAGTCACTGAGAATTGAAAGGACGGTGCCACAGTTGACACAGATCACCAGTCCTACACTATTCAAAATTTTACGTTAAAAAATATTTATTACCCAGTCTCTACCAAAAAGTACAAATCTAGCCGGGCGAGCTGGCAGGCGCCTGTAGCCCCAGCTACTAGGGAGGCTGAGGCAGGAGAATGGCGTAAATCCAGGAGGCGGAGCTTGCAGTGAGCTGAGATCCAGCCACTGCACGCCAGCCTGGGCGACAGACAAAATATATATAGAGAGAGAGAGAGAGAGTACTTTTCATATTCAAGGGACTGTAAAAGACAATGGAAATAATTTTCTAGAAGAGTAAAAAACAGATTTGTCTCCAAAAATTTCACCATCCACATATGGAAACAATTAGGCTAAAAAGTCAAACCAAACAAATTAAAGCTTTAATGAAACATGGTTAAAGGAACTCAGAAAAAAGCGTGTCTAATTCTGTTTTGGGGTATATGGTAAGCCATGACCAGAGGAGTAAATCTCAGGATGAGTCCTAAAGATAGACCAGGTAGGAAAGCGCATTTCAGGCAGAGGAAACTGTATAGGCAGATACACCAAAGTGACGTAGAGAATCCTAAGGAAATTGCAGACTAAATAGTACAGTGCTGATGGAGTTGTCAAAGCCATGACCCCAGAGTGTGGCAAAGGGCAGCTCATGAAATGTCTTGCACATTAGCCCGAGGTAACGTGTTTTGAAGTGCAGTCCTTCGAGTCCTGTAATGTTAAAAGAAATAATGCTGTCATAATTCCTAAACATATTATGTCAAGATATAACACAAATCTATGAAGTGTTGTGAAACAGGATGGTGCAGTCTAATGCAAAACAAGTGGTCATTTTTCAGGATGAATCTAGATTCCCTGGGGTGAAGGAGAGTCAGAGTGTAAATAGATACAGAATGTTTAATGAGCTTTGAAAGACAATCTTTATTGAGTCAGAATGTAAAAGAGTCACAAAATGAATAACACAAATGTATTAATTTATCTAATAAATATTTATTAACTGCCTTTAATGTATCCCTGTGAGAGATGAGAGTCTTACTCTTGAGAATTTTGTAACATACCGCAAACATCAAGATCTTGGAGTCTGGAGAACCAAAGTAATAGAATTGGCTGGACGATGTTGTGGCTACTTCCGGCCCTCCAGGTGTCTTGAGTTAATAATATTGCTGATCTGGAAAGAGTAGGAAGGTTAATGAACAACTGCATTTCTTAATGTTCTTGTATGTGTTTCTTTTGAGAACTGAATGTTAGCCCATTTATAAGACATGCCACAAAGTGATCTAGTAGGAACTCTTTAAGCTCATGCTACAAACTTGGGGTTGTGAATTAAGCAAATTAAGTTGGTATTTTTAGTAGGTAATGAAAGGAGGAAAGCTGTGGATGAGTAGAACAAAGAGATAGGTTTAACAATCATAACACACAAAGTCGTTTGGTGGTCTATATCCAAACTTTCATTGATTTTGTTCATGTTTTGTCCTAGAATCTTGAGAATCGGGAGAATCTAGTCTCTTCCCCAACCTCAGAGGTGAAGCTTGATTAGTCCAGGCCAGTTATGGTAATTCCATACCATTGTCAAGTGACTCATTCTGTTATGGACATAGGATGACAGAATTTTGGCAAATAAGATATGAGGGAAAATCAGTTGGGTAGCCTCTGAGACAGTTTTAGCTATTCTTATTTAGGATAGAAAGATGAGAAAATGCCCTGTTCTGGCTTTTCAGTATTACTGTGTGAGAATGTAATATTTGAAGCTGTTGCAGCCATCTTGCTACCATGAAGGGCCAGAGGACATAGTTCTACTTTGTGATGATGGCAGTATGGAAGGGATGAAAAGGACAGGAGTTATTTTTGTATAATGGACTGAAGAATTAACCAGCTAACCATTCTTGCCCTGCCACAGCTCTAAACTCTTACATAACACAGAAAACGTATTTACAAAAGCCAATTTTGTTTCAATTGCTTTTCTTTTCCTTGCAGCTGAAAGCATTCTTTTTTTTTTTTTTCCCCTTTTTGCTATGGTTTTCTTTTTTTTTTTTTTCTTTTTTTTTTAAATTTATTTATTATTATTATACTTTAAGTTGTAGGGTACATGTGCATAATGTGCAGGTTTGTTACATATGTATACTTGTGCCATGTTGGTGTGCTGCACCCATCAACTCGTCATTTACATCAGGTATAACTCCCAATGCAATCCCTCCCCCCTCCCCCCTCCCCATGATAGGCCCCTGTGTGTGATGTTCCCCTTCCTGAGTCCAAGTGATCTCATTGTTCAGTTCCCACCTATGAGTGAGAACATGCGGTGTTTGGTTTTCTGTTCTTGTGATAGTTTGCTAAGAATGATGGTTTCCAGCTGCATCCATGTCCCTACAAAGGACACAAACTCATCCTTTTTGATGGCTGCATAGTATTCCATGGTGTATATGTGCCACATTTTCTTAATCCAATCTGTCACTGATGGACATTTGGGTTGATTCCAAGTCTTTGCTATTGTGAATAGTGCTGCAATAAACATACGTGTGCATGTGTCTTTATAGCAGCATAATTTATAATCCTTTGGGTATATACCCGGTAATGGGATGGCTGGGTCGTATGGTACATCTAGTTCTAGGTCCTTGAGGAATCGCCATACTGTTTTCCAGAATGGTTGAACTAGTTTACAATCCCACCAACAGTGTAAAAGTGTTCCTATTTCTCCACATCCTCTCCAGCACCTGTTGTTTCCTGACTTTTTAATGATCGCCATTCTAACTGGTGTGAGATGGTATCTCATTGTGGTTTTGATTTGCATTTCTCTGATGGCCAGTGATGATGAGCATTTTTTCATGTGTCTGTTGGCTGTATGAATGTCTTCTTTTGAGAAATGTCTGTTCATATCCTTTGCCCACTTTTTGATGGGGTTGTTTGTTTTTTTCTTGTAAATTTGATTGAGTTCTTTATAGGTTCTGGATATTAGCCCTTTGTCAGATGAGTAGATTGCCAAAATGTTCTCCCATTCTGTAGGTTGCCTGTTCACTCTGATGGTAGTTTCTTTTGCTGTGCAGAAGCTCTTTAGTTTAATGAGATCCCATTTGTCAATTTTGGCTTTTGCTGCCGTTGCTTTTGGTGTTTTAGACATGAAGTCTTTGCCCATGCCTATGTCCTGAATGGTACTACCTAGGTTTTCCTCTAGGATTTTTATGGTATTGGGTCTAACATTTAAGTCTCTAATCCATCTTGAATTAATTTTCCTATAAGGAGTAAGGAAAGGATCCTTATGGAGGAATGCGTTTCTTCTATCCTCTTATTTTCAGTATCTGGAAGCCTGTAAATTAAACAAACAACAACAAAAAAGGCAAACCTACAGGAGGAAGGGCATATATTTCTTTTCTTCTTAAAATTTTATTGAAGTATGATTGACATACAAAAAATCTGTACATATTTAATGTACAAAACTTTATGATTTTGAAGATAAGCATACATCCATGAAGCCAGCACCACCGTCTATGCCTTAAACCTATTCATTACCTACAAGAGTTTAAAACTTTATTGAAGTATGACTGACATACAAAAAATCTGTACATATTTAATGTACACAACTTTATGATTTTGAAGATAATATACATCCATGAAGCCAGCACCACTGTCTATGCCATAAACCTATTCATTACCTACAAGTTTACTCCTGACTTCTTATCTATTATTCTTATCTCATATGATACCAAAAAGAGAAAATAATTTAAAAATATCACCACAAAGAAGCATCAAAACACAAAGATAACATGAGATGGAGAGAGGAACACAATAACTGCAAAACATTCAGAAAAACAGTTAACAAAATGGCAATAGTAAGTTGTTACCTATCAATAATTACTTTAAATGCAAGTGGATTAAACTCACCAATAAAAAGACACAGAGTGGCAGAATGGGTTAAAAAATAAAACCAGAATCAAACTATATACAGTCTCCTTTCTCTTTTCTGTATCTGTTATAAGTTTTTTCTTTGTGATTATAATGAGGCTTGCATAAAACTCTTTGTTACTGTACAGTCCATTTTGATTAATGACAACTTCAATTGCATACAAAAACTATACTTGCACTCCCCTGCCCCACTTTATTTTATTAACGTCATAATTAACTTATTTTTATATTATGTATTCATTATCCAACTTTCTGTAGTTATTATTTCTCTGAATGTTTTGCCTTTTAAGCTCTATGTTAGGGTTAAGAGTGATTTATGTACCCTCATTACTATTTTACATTATTCTGTATTTGTGTATATATTTACCTTTACCATTGAGAGTTATGCTTTCATATGTTTTCATATTACTGTTTAGTGTTCTTTAATCTCAATTTGAAGAACTCCTTTTAGCACTTCTTACATGACAGGTCTAATAGTGATAAACTCCTTAGTTTTGGTTTCTCTGGGAAAGCCTTTATGTCTTGTTCATTATTAGAGGAATTAGAGGAAAGATTTTCCAGATATATTATTATTGGTTAGCAGTTTCTTTTTTCAGCACTTTGAATATATTATCCTATTCTCTCCTAGCCTGGAAAGTTTCTGCTGAAAAATTCATTAATAGTTTCATAGGGATCCTTCCTATGTGATGAGTCACATTTTTCTTACAGCTTTTAAAATTCTCTCTTTGACTTTTAGCAATTTAGTGATAATGTGTCTTACTGTAGACCTCTTTATTCTTTAAGTTCCACCTGGGGTTTTGGGGGCTTCATAAATCTGGATGTTCATTTTCCTTCTCAGATTTGGGAAATTTTTACCCATTATTTCTTTAAGTAAGGATTTTGCCCCTTTCTCTTTTATTTATTTTTTTTCCTGAGGCACCCATAATGTAAATATTTATTTGCAGGATGGTGTTCTATAAGTCCTGTAGGCTTTCTTCACTCTTTTTCATTTTTTATCTTTTCATTCCTCTGAGTAGATAATTTTAAATGACCTGTATTTGAACTAATAAATTCATTTTTCTGCATGATAGTCTGCTGTTGAAATTATACAAATTTTAAATTCAATTATTTTCTTTGGTGGTAGAATTTCTGTTTGGTTCTCTTTTATGATTTCTGTCTCTTTGAGGAACTTCTTGTTTTGCTCCTGTATCATTTTCCTGATTTGTTTATTTGTCTATCTGTGTTCGCTTGTGGCTCATTGAGCTTAAGATGATTATTTTGAATTCTTATCAGGCAGTTCATAGATCTCCATTTCTTTACAGTTGGTTACTGCCATTTTGTTTTGTTCCTTTGGTGGTGTCATGTTTCCCTGACTCTTTGTGAATTTTAGGCCTTGTCTTCATGTCTATGCATTTGAAAACATCATTTTTCCAGTCTTTACAGACTAATCAGTCCAGTCAGAGATTCTGGGTGAGCTGGTTGGTCAGGTTGGGGCAGGACTGCTGTTGATATCTTTGGGAAGGTAGCCTGTAACCTGGGTTTCTGGGAGCAGGCCTGGCTCTGGTTTCCACTGGAGTAGGTCTGGTTCTGGGGTTATGATAAAGTCTAATATACACTTTCCTCTTCCTTTCTTCCACAGGTGAACTCCTGAGCCAGTAAGATCTCTTTGGGCACTTGATTAAGTGAGCTAGGGAAATACTGATGTGGAAGTGAAACCATCCTTTCTACTCTGCTTATTGTACCTTTTCTAATTTCTGTGCTCTATTTGTGTGTTGCAGCCTTTCACCTGGATTCCAGAGTTCTTTTCAAGATGTTTTGTCCGTCGATGTTTGCTAAATTCATTTCTGTGGGATGACAAGGGCTGGAACCATCTATTCCACCATATTGCCGATCTCATTTCCCCATATGTTGCTTTATTGATATTAATATTTTATATGCTTGAGGCCTCAGAAAAAGAAGTGAAAACCCCAAAAGGCAGTTAGACCCAGAGGCCTATATACCACTTTAATGAAGGGCAATACATTGCAGAGAAGAAATCAGCAATAAAAAAAGGGATTTGGGCTCCTAGGGACTGTAAATTGTGAAAATGTGACTAGTATAGTAGATAAAGCCTGTTTAGTATGGTTTGTCACACAGATAGGAGTTGTTTACCTCTTCCAGGTACAGGAGAGGAGAACACCTTTGAAAATGGAAACTTATGTCACTTTTACAAAGGAAAATTTATCCTGTGATTTTAGGCAGAAAGTTGACACCAGAGAATTCTTCCTGCTGCTTCTCAATTTCCTTCAGCTCAAAATGATCCTTATGCCAATATGGAATATTTTTGGGGTGGCATATTCTGCTCCTCTTCAGCATCCTTCCTGGTATGTGAATTACCCAACTCTTGTGTTCTCAGAAGTTGGGCTTGAGCCTTTTGTTCAGGCTTATGGGTACATTTTGTACTCTCTAGGAGCTAAAGCAGATGGGAAGGTAGTTTTTAGCTAAGATATTTTTACAAATCATAATTTTTATGTCTATAGTAAAACCAAATTTTAAGCATCATTACAGCAAATCTGAAGTGGATAAATGAGTTGAGAATTTTTTTAAAAATTAAAATAGTTTTAAGAAATTGACATGTAGGTTCTAAGCTAAGATTTAATAGCTAACAATTAAGTCATCTTCCTTATTTTTATGACTGCTGAGAGCAAAAACACAAAGACCTAAAGCAAGTAATTGAAATAAAAAATGATGGATTGGGCCGGCAGCTATTCTTTAGATATAAAAATAAACACAGTTTGTCTGGAATTTAAAGGGAGTTGGTGATCCTTAACCCTTCCTTCAGATAGACATGTAAGAAATACAAAGTTTGACCCTTAATAAATAAAGCTTGGGAGTAAGGAAATTCAGAAATTTGAATCATATGACCAATAAAAGGTCTCTCTTTATGTCACTATTGATATCATTTGTGTAGGGGTTTGAATGGCATTTAAGAACCTCTTGGTTATATGAAATTGAATTTCAGTGAAACTAGGCTGTTATTTTGTGAAGTATCTGACTTAGCATTTTTTAAGGAAGATATCATTTTAATTAGTGTATTTGAAGGTCGAGTGGATAGTTTTACTCTTCTTAAGTAATGATTTTCTTCACAAACTTCAGTTCTGTGTCATATATTACTGACCTTACAATGTCTCTGAGTTACTGCTGTTTTCCGTTCTTAAATTGGGAGAACTTTATTCCTGATTGAGAAGCAAGAACTGAAAATGTCACTTTTCCCTTTGAGGTGTGGAGGAAATCTTTTGGAAATGTTCAGTCTCTAGTTTCATAATGTGTAACTTATACTTGTATAGAATGTTAGGTCAATTTTTTTTTTTAATCAGTGGCATTTCTCACATTCAGGTGTAAGGGCTTGACGCTCATGTAGATACAGGAAGTGAAACTCACAAAAAGTCTCCACTTGTTTTAGGGAATTCAGTACCCAGACGAGAGCAATTACAGGCAATATTATGTTGGCAAGAAATGTCAGAGTTCAAATGGCCAGTCTGAGTGTTCACTTTTTCCTTTACTTGCTCAGTAATCATGGCTTTAGAAGGTTCTCTTTTTAAGAAAAGCTGTGACCTCACCTGAATTGAAAGGTGGAAGCAATATTTCTTATCGTGTGTGGCATGGCCTCTGGTCAAGTGAAAATTATTCACTCACTTGGAAAATGTCTTTGGTATAGGAAATGATGTCCTGAAATTCATTAAGGGTTTACCATGTGGTTGGATTGTCTATAAGAAGTGATCACAGAACTTCAAACATCATTCCATTAATAACAGCTTCCTAGGCTGCGGGGAGAAGAACTTCATTTTCTCAAATATTTATTGAATACCACCACAGGACATGGGCCTGTACTAGGTTATTGATGTTTCTAGATAAGAAGTTTCCTTAACTATGTATAGTTTCCTTAACTGTACCTCAACTATATCACCTGTAGCTTATTACGTGTAGATATCTCTGCATGTATGATCTATTTTCTTCTACTACTACAGACTAGTAGATAACAGAGTTTGCAATTCTACCAAAAGAACCTATAGTCCCAGCTACTCAGGAGGCTGAGGGGGGGAGAATCTCTTGAACCCGGGAGGCAGAGCTTGGCTGAGATCGCACTACTGCACTCAAGCCTGGCAACAGAGCAAGACTCCGTTTCAAAAAAAAAAAAAAAAAAACTCGTTTTGGGTTCCAATCGCTTTCCTTAGGGAATTATTCCCCTCAAGCTCCAAAGAGAGTGGACAGAAATGTCTTATCTCTCCAATGAGTAATTATGACTTTTCTTTAAGTCTACTACTACTGTAGTCTACTACTACAGACTAGTGGAAAGAAATAGATCATACATGCAGAGATACCTACACGTAATGAGCTGCAGGTGATATAGTTGAGGTACAATTAGATGTGGGTAATACAGTTGACGTAGTTATAGCTTAGGTGCAAGGGACAAAAGTTAAACACTATGTGATTAAAAGAAAATCATCCATCATCTGAGCAACAACTATTCATTGACCATCTCTAATGTGCCATGGATCATGCTTTGTACAGGTGTTATGATGGTGAACAAAATAGACTTTTGGCATTTATTCTTGAATGGTAATGTATTAATCAAAAGGTCTCATTAATGTTTAATTACAAACTAGATTAACTATTGTGGTTGAAGTGGACAGCTGGGTCAGGGGTGGAGTATATCAAGGATAGAGAATTTCAGTTCTGTATATTATTAATTAACTGGGAACCAGGAGGTATGTTCTATACTTAGATTTAGTTGTGTAGCCTTTTGTGCTTCAATTTCGTCATCTTCAAAAGCAGGAAGAGCTATATTCATCTTTTCTCACAAAGCAAATTAACATAAATGAAGGAGCCTTGGAAGATGGAAAGCATTATACAAATGTAAGTTGTATAGAGTTTTATGGTAATTGCTAAAAATACTGAGGCAGAGATAATCCTTTGTAGACAGAGGTTTTGGTTAACTTGTAAGAATAGAGTTAGTAGAATGCTAGAAGCAGAAAACAGATTTCAGTGATTTCAGGAGAAAATCAGAGGGAAGGAAGAAACACGAGGTGGGGCCAGAAGTGGAAGTCTTCAATTCCTTTAGAAAAGGCACATGCAGATAGGCGCGGTGGCTCACGCCTGTAATCCCAGCACTTTGGGAGGCCAAAGTGGGTGGATCACAAGGTCAAGAGATCGAGACCATCCTGGCCAACATGGTGAAACCCCGTCTCTACTAAAAATACAAAAATTAGCTGGGCGTGGTGGTGGGTCCCTGCAATCCCAGCTACTCAGGAGGCTGAGGCAGGAGAATCACTTGAACCCGGGAGGTGGATGTTGCAATGAGCCGAGATTACGCTACTGCGCTCCAGCCTGGCAACAGAGCAAGACTCCGTCTCAAAAAGAAAAAAGTTTTGGGTTCTGATCTGTTTCCGTAGGGAGAAGTTATTCCCCTCAAGCTCTCTTTCTAAGAGAGTGGCCAGAAATGTCTTATCTCTCCAGTGGGTAATTGTAAGCTAAATAGGCAGAAAATTCCCTAAGGACGTATGCCTGGGGTATTGTAGGTTTAGGTCATATCTGAAAGGGTTGCTCTCCTTCTTCCTTTTTCAGAGTACTCTGTACTGTTATCTATTCCTTTCATTTTTTTTTTCTGAATATTTTCCTAACTTATTTCGTCCACATGTTGTTCTACAGGTAAACCTTAAAGATTACATTCTGTTGGCCGGGCGCGGTGGCTCAAGCCTGTAATCCCAGCACTTTGGGAGGCCGAGACGGGCGGATCACGAGGTCAGGAGATCGAGACCATCCTGGCTAATATGGTGAAACCCCGTCTCTACTAAAAATACAAAAAACTAGCCGGGCGAGGTGGTGGGCGCCTGTAGTCCCAGCTACTCGGGAGGCTGAGGCGGGAGAATGGCGTAAACCCGGGAGGCGGAGCTTGCAGTGAGCTGAGATCCGGCCACTGCACTCCAGCCTGGGCGACAAAGCGAGACTCCGTCTCAAAAAAAAAAAAAAAAAAGATTACATTCTGTTGACCTTGTGCTTTCTTCAGTCTAACTCCTTGGCACACTGAAACCACATTTGATATTGAATGTTTTACATAATCTATTTCAGGAAGTAAAACAAAACCTAGAGCTCCCTCTTATTTTCCTTTATGTTAAATAATCACCCTCTCTGACATTGTAGCTTTTTAAGGAACACATCCTACAGAATTGATAGGTTCTTTTGGTAGAATTGCCAACTGTGATATTTATTTCGTGCCTGTACATCATTCTCAGCAGGTCAAAAATCATTGTATTATGAACATCTAAATTGGTTCTTTAATACATTTTTGTTAGCAGTAGCACATCTCCTGAAAAGCAACATTTAAGTCGATTCTGCGGACATAAGGATGATTTGGCCTTGACATCTGTCAGCCTGTTAATCACTAAGGAAGATTTGGCTGAATTAATTTGTTTCCTGGTTAGCTCCTTTTCTCCTGCTCCATTATGTCCTTTACTATGTTGCAACCTTGGACAAATTAAAGATACACTCTAAGATATGAGAAGAATTTTCATCAAATGTATGAAAATCAAGTACATAAACATACATGAGAAATTCAGTTTCCAAAACATAGGACATCTTTGTGCAGAAGGACAGCTTTTTGAAGCTTTCTATAGAGGAACACCTCCAGTTCTATAACATTTCTTCAGACATTTAATGATAGTTTCCCCTGTGCCAGGCACTGTCTGTAAGGTGAGAGCTCAGGCTGGGAAGAAGGGTGGGAGTGGGGTGAATGGGTAGGGGGCGGGGACAAGGAAATAAACATAAGTGCACACGCACAACAAAAAGGTCCTCTCGGGCCTTTAATTTTGTATCACCTGCCTGTATTTCTGTTCAGACATGAAAAATTTTTGAAACAAATTTGAAGGGGGAGTGGTCCTTCACCAACTAAGGCAAGTTATTTTCTCCTTTGTACTTGCAACCATCTTTTCTGTAGTTCATGCTGTGCTCTCACTCTATGTGCTTGTTTCCCATCTGAGATAACCCTGCCCCTTTTCTGTTTTCATGACCATTATTCAGTGGAAAATTGGAATAAAGTAAAACAGGACAAGCCTGAATTACTTTGAGCTCTTTGTTATATCTCGTCATTTTTTTGGTCTCTTTTCTCCACTACATTTAAAACAAAAAATAACCTTTGTCCAAGCTTTTACCTCACTTCTAGATACGTTTTTTTTTTTTTTAACCTTTTCTTTGTTCTCTTTTGTACTTGCTTTCTTAGTTAACATTACAAGTTTTCTGTTTTTTCTAAAGCTAATTTTAAAAGGAGGCCTATAGTATTTGTGTAAAGTTTTTCATTCTTCCAGTCATCCCATTTTCTATATGACTTTAATGTGTTATCTGCCAGAACAACTAGAATAGATATCTCTGTTATTTCTGCACAGATGACAGAGTGAACAAGACTTTGTCCTTATAATTTCCATCAACAAAACCAAACCAAACCACTTACTGTATATGTATTGCCATTCGTGTTTAAGTGCTGAAAATGGACTTGGAGACTTATCTCAGCACTATCACTTATGTACTCGAACTCTTCTTTATTCGGGTAGGGAATCCTTCTTGTGACTTCCTTCAGGGTGTGGACACACTGAAAGATTAATTATTCACATATCAGCTGGAAAAAAGTGAGATGACAAGTGTTGACATTTGCATTTCTGGAAGAGGCACATTGTTACAGAAAAAGGATAATGCCAATTAGGATTTTATATGTATTATTTCATTTTCACAATTACAATGTTAGAGGAAAGCTTAAAAGTAAAGGTTTTTGTGAAAATGATCAGATGATAAATCTTGATACCTATGTAAGAGATGAAAGGACCACAATTTTTTAGAAGATGAAAAATGAAAAAAAAAAAAAAAGAAAAACTTAATTTGGCATTGTTAGAAATTCTATATTGGGAGTGGAAAAACATGAAATAAAGGAAAAATAGCTTTAATTAACTCCAAATTCCTTCTTTGGAAGTGCTGTGTGTAATCTCCATAATATAATGCTGGTATACATTTACCCCAACTCTATTAAAACCATCATCATCATTGTCATCTTCATCAACATGATCATCATCATTGAACACACACTCCATACAAAATAAGATGTTATGTGTTTGTATTATAAGCAGAGATTAGACGATAACTCTACTCACAAGGATGCTATAACTAGTAGTGTAGATGGTAGATGTGCACAACAGTGAAGGAATGTTTGATGGTATCTAAGTTGTGTAGTCATTAGTGTAGATGGTAGGTGTGCACAACAATGAAGGAATGTTTGATGGTATCTAAGCTGTGTAGTACTTGAAGAGTTTCCCCTAATTTTTCTTTTTTCTTTTCTTTTTTTTTTTTTTTTTGAAACAGGGTCTTAGTCTGTACCCAGGCTGGAGTGCAGTGGCACAATCATGGCTCACTGGAACCTCCTCAACCTCCTGGGCTCAAGCAATCCCTCAACCTCAACCTTCCTAGTAGCTAGGACTATAGGCATGCACCACCACACCAGCTCATTTTTTTATTTTTTAATTTTTTGCAGAAACATAGTCTCACTCAGTTGCCCAGGCTGGTCTCAAACTTCAGGGCTCAAGCAATCCTCTGTCCTCAACCTCCCAAAGTGCTGGGACTACAGGTATGAGCCACTGTGCCTGACCAGAATTTTTCTTGAATGTGATATTCTCCTTCATTCTATTATACATAATTTCTCTAATCTTCATAATTTAGTTATCATTGAATTTCAGTCTATCTGATTCATATAAATAAAACCTGCCATTCCAAACATGATTTTTCCTGTTTACAAAACTAATCTAATATGAACTGTATTTGATTCACTAGAGAATTCAGTATAGTGATGCCTCAAGTTATTGATATCTGCATTAATCAGGGTAACTAAGGCTTACTATGGAACAGGTAATGCTGTAAATCTCATGGGCTTAACATAAAGTCTGATGTAGGTTTGGGTGGGGGCTTTCCTAGGGGGCTTACCTCTAAGCAATGACAAAAGTATGTAGGCTTTTTTCAATTTTGTGACTCTGCCATCTTTAAGTCCATCACTTCCTGCCTTAGCTATAGAAGAGAGAAAGAATGAACTGTCAAATGAGACTTTTAGGACCTATATCACATGTGGCTTCAACTTAACAGCAAGGATAACCTGGGAAATGTCATCTTCCTGTGTACCTTCCCAAAAATAAAATGGGTTTGTGAATACATAGCATTTTCTTTATTACACTACAGAATATCCAAGTAGTGATTGGATATTCTATAGTGTAATAAAGAAATAGGGAAATTAGGAGTTCGGGCTGAATGATAAATCTAGCCTCTGAAGACAATGACAAAGATATATAGTTGATTAGTTGGATATTAGATAATAAAACCCATTGCCTAAAGAAAGAGCATAGCAAATGATTAAAAATAGGATTTAAAGAATGGTTTTTACAATGAGAGATAACGATAGAAGCTTGTTGTGGTGTGGACTTGTAGTTACCTTTTAATTTCCATTTTTTTTCTTCCTTTGTAACAAAACTCTGATTTTTTTGCCTAGCTAAAAGACTGTTGTATACCCTTCTTTATAGTAGAGTATAACCCCATGACTAATTTCACATATAAAAATGGAAAGTGGGTGCACATTAAAGAGTAGGTAGGTGGTCAATATACTTTTTCTGTCTCAATCCTCCCAACCTGCCCTCTTTCCCTTTATTTCTCCAAAATAACATGTTTGTTGTTTAATAGAGATGACATTGTCCTAATCTGAGGCTTAAGATTCCTGTACCTCTTAAGTCACACTTTGCCAAAGTTTTATTCAATCACTGAAGGCTCAATTTGCCTCTGAAAGAAAAAATAAAAGAGCAAGCGAAATATTTCTGACTGTGAGTGTTCTTATATTGGCATCTTAGTGTGAACTTAGGGGATATGTTAGCATTGACTGTTTTCTGTATCACCTCAGGTATATTTTGTCTTTCCCATCTTGACTTCACTTACCCACTCAGTCTGACTAATGTCCTAGTAGTGGCAAGCATGTAGATGTCTCAAAACGTAGAAATTGTAAGAAAGAGGCTGTTTCAGGGCAGCCTGAAAGTGCCTGAAGTGGCTGTTGCATGGGGGCAAACCATCTCTCTCTCCTGCCAGAGGTTGGTGACCTTGGTGATGGTCTCTAGTCAAAAGCAATCCCATTAGTGAAAAAAAAAACAAAAAACCAACACTGACAGTAACTGATTCCAAATATTCTCCTGTCTGCTACTATAGAATCTCCTAGTGTTTCCCATCTTGTCAATTCCTTTCCCTCACCTTTTTTACACTGAGTGAACAACTTTTATTTGAAGTGTTAGGTACTAACCCAGTTCTTTTATCACCGTTCACCCTGCTTCCTTCCTTTCTCAAATGCTTCCTGCTGTGTAACCCTCTGCAGCTAGTGATAAATTAGTTTATGTTTATGTTTTCTTAAGAAGTGAAACTGTTGTAAGTTGACCTGTTGTATAGAAGTACATACTCCTCAGTAGAAGGCAACTTATGATTGTAGAAACTGGGTGTTTGGTGAGAAGTTGCTACTTAACTGACCAATTAGGAAAAGGGGCACAGAAATGATTGAGACCCTCAAGGAGATACAGATTCATTTAAGTTGAGCGTACTGCTGCAGACATCATTTTGAATATCTGTATTACGAGTAAGTGGTGGAAATTCAAAGACAAGTCCATACTTTGTGAAAGTAAGAGGACAAGAAATTTGTTTCCCTAAATCTGTGAGCATACCCTATAATTCATCAGAAACAGCAAATTCACAAACACAAAACTGACAGAAATATGTAAAACTTTTCCAACAGTTTACTTCTGAATACGTTAGAAAATGTGACAGAACATAGTAAATTTCTTGTCATTTTATTTCCCAAGGGAAGTGCTAAGTTTCTAAATCCTAGAATATCATTAAATTATATTTTGAACTTTATTTCTTTTTGAGCTAGAATTTTAAAAGATTACATGGTTTTTTTTGGAGAATATGTTCATCCAGTTACTAATAAAGATGCTGAAGGAATGGAAATGTAATTTCTAGAAATCACTTACCACTTTTTAAAGTTTTATAGTTTGTGAACTGGAATACTGAAGATTGAAGTATGATTTAATTGGTGGAAACAGGAGAGTTTATTATTTGTAGCTCTGATGTTAGAAATTACTTGAGGTTTCTGTTACCAAACTTCACAAAATATATTTCATAAAAATGATTCTTAACTCAGGTCATACATTTTTAAAAAATTATTCTGAAAGGAATTAGATATTTGACATTGTAGCTGACCTAAATAAATTGGAAAAAGTTCTTAAACAATTATCTTTCATTTTCCCATCAATAAATGGAGCAATAATAATACCTAATTATTTATTGCACAGGAGTCTTGCAATAATTAATTAAAGCTTTAAAGTACTTTGAAGATGAAAACAATTTTATAGGCCTCATTATTAAAGGTAATTTTTTTATGGTAAATAATAACCAGCCAAAGTCCTTCATTTGGTCTTTTAAACTTGTTTTTAAACACTCTCTTCGGATCCATGTGTTAATTTAAAAAGTTAAAAACAACACTTAGGAAACAGATATGAAATTCTGCTTTCAATCTTGATGCTTCACTTGTGAAATCATGGGTAAGTTTTTTTCCTGAATTTAGTTTTTTTCGTGTTTATACACCTCTCTCAAATACCACTGAGTGAGCAAGTATTGCTCCCAGCTCATTATTACAAAAAGGGGTTTGCCATGTTAAAGCTACTAAGATTTTTATTTTTCTGAAGCGCTTTACTTAATGCAAAGACAAAGTGTCATCTCTGATAACAATTCTGCATATGGAAAACACAAGATTATTCATCCACTTAAACATTTATTTAGCAAATGCTACAGCTTACAAAAGACATACCCCTTGGTAAATTGGAAAATATAGTAATATGTCACTTGCATAAATTTTTATCCAATGAAAGAATCAAGTAATTAAATTCAAGGTGGAAAGTGATTGGTGTAATATAGGTCAAAAGTCAGAATGGCAAAGGCTGAAACATTACAAAGAGAGGCATCAAATGTGCTTTTGGGAAGCACTCAATTTTTGTGTAGGTGATATCCTAGATGTACCTTATATTTAATAGGAAAGAAGGCAGTAGTGGTATTCTAGAACAGTGATTCTCAACAAGGGCAATAGTCCCCATCCCCCATTCCTGGGACATTTATCAATTTCTGGAAATATTTTTGGTTGTCACAACTATGGAAGTGCTACTTGCATCTAATGGGAAGCTACTAAACATCCTATGAAACACAGGACAGCCCACCACAACAGAGAATTATCCAGCCCTAAATATCAACAAGACTGAGCTTGAGGAAGTCTACTCTTGTGGGAAAACACAGAACTATCAAGGCACCAGATGGAGAAAGTACAGGATGTATATCAGGAATAGCTAGGAAGAAGTAGACTTTGAAGGTAACGTTGAAAATGCTTTAGGATAGCGTTGATTATTAGATTAGACTATAGAGCTGACTCATTGAATCACTCATGTACTGTGAGTCATTCAATAAACATTTATATCTCAGGCAATGAGGACAGAGAGATAGAAGATACAGATCCTGCTGTAAAGTTTACAATTTAGTTGGAGACAGTCAGATAAACCTCCCACTGTGTGAACAAAGTGATATCTGTCAAACACCAATTCTACTGTGTCTTTATAAAGAGTTCAATTAAAAATAAATTTTGGAAAGAGTATGCACTACAGACTTCTCCACACCTTGGAACTATATACAATCTTGTTTTGTGTATCAGTTTGCCTTTATTTCAGCCAGCATTTCTTTTGGCAGTGTACTTTTAATTTCCTTTTTTATAACAACTATTAGCAAGCCATGATGTATTGGATAGCTCCCCTTCCAGACTCACTCTGGACCCTTCTCCGTGCTCTTCCAGGCTCAAGATACTGATCTTCAGAAACTTTATGCTGAGTGTCCCTGTGTTTGGTTGTTGATTGTGTTTGGCCCAACAGGGACATTTACAGGAGATGAGAGGGTGAGAAGAGAGAGGGGTTGGGACATTTGGTCCCTCAACTCCCTCCTCCAAATAGCCAGGTCACCGCAGACTTGTTGCATCCCTCCACTGAAAGCCACACTCCTTTCAGATGCTCTTTCTTATAGAGCTACCCAGACTACCTGTCTGGGTCCTTATAACTGCTCCCTCTCCTTATCTCTTCTATCTAAAGCTGGCAATGCTCCTCATCTGTTGTGAGCTGTATGCTGCTGCACGATCCCTCTTTGGGAAACTTCCTACACATTTGCAAAAATCCTTTATTAAGCACTCCTCAAGGTGCCAGTCTAGGATTCTCATTGTTATGTATGGGGAATATGACTTGGGAAATGCTTGTATAGTAGTTGCTTATAAAAAGAGTTCTGCATAGAAAGGAGTCCGAAAAGTTGAAATTTCATATTATGACTCATGCACATCTATTGAAGAATGTATCTGTTAGCTTATAAATTCCTGCATGTATGTATGTATCTGTATGTATGTATTTATTTTGAGATGGAGTCTTGCTCTGTTGTCCAGGCTGGAGTGCAGTGGCGCAATCTCAGCTCAGGGCAACCTCCACCTCCCGGCTTCAGGCAATTCTCCTGCCTCAGCCTCCTGAGTAGCTGGGATTATAGGCACCTGCCACCACACCCGGCTAATTTTTTTGTGTATGTGTACTTAGTAGAGACAGGGTTTCGTCATGTTGTCCGGGCTGATCTCGAACTCCTGACTTCAAGTGATCCACCTGCCTTGGCCTCCCAAAGTGCTGGGATTACAGGAGTGAGCCACCACGCTCAGCCTCATTAATTTATTTTTAAATGTGGTTTAGCTGTTCCGCAGGACCATTCTGATGTTCTCTATGTAATTCCATTTTTGCTATATTTGGTTTCAGTGAAAATTTAAGGTTTTGAAAAAGTGAAGTGACTCAAAAAGAGCCATGCTTTATTCTGGTAGATGGATTTCAAAGGAGGGAAGAAGGCATGAAGCAAGGAGACAAACCCAGATGTACATTTAATATTGGGTAATTAGTACTTTATTCATTATGTTTTCTTTTATTTTAGAATTCTAGTGAACTGATGACAATACTTTTAAAAAGCATGTTAATGATTTGAGGAGTTAGCAATGGCAGGGAAAGCATGAATGGAAAACGATTGTACTATTACAGTGACAATGCCTGGAAACTCATTGAGTCTAACAGTGTAGAAAGATGATGTGAGATAGGCAGGGAAAGACAGTAGTAAAAATCCAAAATTTAATGTATAGAAACAACCTTGTTTGTGGCCATTCCACTCTGAACACGCTGATACTGTCTGATCTCAGGGGCTAAGCACGGTCCAGCTTGGTTATTATTTGGATGGGAAGAAACATCTTCCTCCCCAAGTCCTTTTTAGTTACTGATTATATCTGTTACTTTTATGAATGTTAAGAGTCTACATGGAGATTAGATTAACATGCAGGGGTATGACAGCCTTCTAATGGAGAAGGTAACTTCTGGTATCTATACACTGGAGAAAAGGTGATTCTTACAAGAAATGAACTGCAGACCTGAATAGACTGAAGCAATAACTCTATTTCCCTCTTTTGATCTTTGAAGTATCTATATCAAAAAAATCTTCTTGGTGGTGGGGATATAAGTAAAGGTACACATTTTGGGGTTTTATTTGGTTGTGGTTGTTCAGTTACATTAATTTATCCTTACTGAGCACCATATATGCCAATCACTGTTATCCATTCTAGGAATGCACAAATGAATAAAATATGGTCCCTGTCTTTTCTATTTTCTGTGAACTTTCTACTTGCGTCACAATGGTGCAATGGGAAAAGAAGAAATGGATAATGTATTCAACTTTTGATCAAAGAAAGACCCCCTCCTAGTTAGCATGGTGGTAGCAGGGATAATCTGTAAGGAACCCTAAATCCAGTGTGAACCTCTGAAGAAAGTGAGGATGGTTAGAGTAATCTAGCCCTGCCTCCACATCAGGACATACTTTCCATAATCAGCCTGGGAGTGTCTTTATTTTTTTTTGCATTGAAGAGGGTAGCATTTCCTTTTAGTTAATGCTGAGATTCCCCCCAGAAAGGTTATAATAATTGTAGTGTAACAAAGTTAGTATCAGGTTAATGTCCACTTTAATGGGAGAATTTCAAAAACTAATATTTTCAGTTTTAATGATATCTTTTTGCTTAATGAAATGTCTATTATTCACATAGTTTTTGTTAGCAATCAACACCAACAAAAATATTTGATGAACCCAGATAAATATTTAAGAAACTTGTATGCTATAACACTTCATTTTTAAAGATATGTATTTTGTCATCTCCAAGTTTTCTTTTTATAATTGCTATTCCAACCCTTCTTCCCCTCAATTTACCAGCATCACTAAATGCCCACCTTATTATCCAGTAGTTTATGTATTCTCTCATATTTTAAAAAGCTTTCTTGAGGTATAATTTATATATTATAAAATGCACCCATTTTAAGTATACAGTTCAATGAAATTTAGTAAATTTTTATAATTGTGCAACCATCACCACAATCCAGTTATATAACATCTCAGTTACCAAGAAGTTACCCTTATGCGCCTTTGCAGTTAATTCCTGCTCCCACTGCAGCCCTAACAACAGCCACTAATTTTTCTGTCTCTATAATTTTGCCTTTTCTAGAAATTTTGTATAAAAGGAACCATACAGTATGCAGTCTTTTGTGTCTAATTATATTTGTATGTTTTTGAACTATTAACTTGCCACATGTATTAGTACTTTGCTCCTTTTATTGATGAGTAGCATTCCATGTTTGGACATATTTTGTTCAGTCATCAGTTGACAGATATTTGGATTGTTTTTAATATTTGCCTATTATGAATTGTTCTGAACAAGCAATTATGAATAATGATTTCTCACACACAAGTGTTATGTAAACATATGTTTTTATTTCTCTTGGGTAGATACCCAGGAATAAAATTTCTGGGTTATATGATAAGCATATTCTTAACTTTTAAAGAAACTACGAAGCTACTACTTTTCCAATGTGTACGTACCATTGTGCATTGCCACCAGCAATGTAAAAGTGTTTGTTTTTCTACACTCTTACCAACACTTGATATTGTCAGTTGTTTTGATTATAATCACTCTAGTTGGTGTGTTGTGGTGTCACCTTGTGGTTCAATACCCATTTTCCCAATAGTTACTTATGTTGAACATGTTTTTATATGCTTTTGCATATCTTTTCCAATGAAATATCCATGTCTTTTGCTCATTTTTGAATTGGGTTATTGTCCTCTTGGATTGTAAAAGTTCTTTTTAAATTCTGAATACAAGCCATTTCCTAGATATGATTGGCATGTATTTTGTCCCATCCTGAGGCTTGTTTTTTTCTTTATCTTAATGGTGTCTTTAAAAGCCATGCTTGTGTAAACATATGTATCCACAAACATAAACAATGTAGGAGTTTTGTTTTGTCTTTTTTATTTTATTAAAATGGAACTGACTCTATATACTTTTCAGCATCTTGATTTTCTAATTCAACATTACTTCATAGAAATTCATCCATAATTCATATCATTATTTTTAATGGCTGCATACTCTTTCATGGTATGCATTCCCCCATTGATGAGCATTCAATTTGTTTCTAGGTTTATTCCACACCCCCAACAGCCAGGAAAACAATAACCACATTTGTACCCATTTATAGATCCTTTATGGGTGCTTTTTATTTCTACAGTTTCAAGCCCAGGAGTAAAATTTTTGGCTCAAAGGCTTATATGGTTTTATTTTGATTTATGTTACCAGATTGCTTTCTGAAATGTATGTGACAATTCACTTTTCTCTCAAATGTGTGGGCATCCTTTCTCCTATATCCACGTTAAGTCAGGGAGCTATCCATTTTCAAAGGTTTGCCTTTAAGAAGGTAGAATGTGACTGGGCATTTGCACTCCTATCATGACTAGCAAATTTGGGCATTTTCATATGTTTGCTAGTTGACTGAATTTGCTCAATTGTTAACTTCAATTTAACCCTTTATAAATTTTTCCTCTGGGTGTTTTGTCTATTTTTTCAGAACATAAATATATTCAGAGTTATAGATACTGGGTTTTGTCATTTGAATTGCAAATATTTCTTCCGGTTGTATTGTTTGACCATTGGTTTTGCTTTGATCTCCCTTGCTACAAGAATTTTTAAATTTTATGATTCCTAGTCTTGAAATATTTGTAATATCATTACTATATATTTTCTAATTCTTTAAGGTGGGTACTAAATTCCTTTATTTTTGTCTTTCTCCTTTAATAAAGAAGTAGTGTCCTGGAAGTGATAACATCCCAATGTCAAACACCTAGAGTCCAGATCTGGGTTTCTGAAGGTCATTTCTAAAAAGAACCAAGAGTCCTTGGAGAAATGGCTGATTACAGGTTGTGGCCAAGAAAAAACAATCAAATCTGAATTATTTTGTGGCGTTAGAAACAAGGAAGTACTCAGAGCCTAATGGAGGGAGTCATGTTAAAACGACTCAGAAATCACATTGAAGGAGCCACCGCTGGTCTAATCTGGAAAAATTTGAACATCAAAAATAGAGAATAAATAACAGTCAAATTGAGGATCACAAAACATTCGAATAAACAAACAAACAAACAAATGAGTCAACAGAGATATTCCAAAAAAATGAGAGACTAATAAATGTAGGGAAAACATGTCTATTTAATAATCACTATTGCAGCTCCAGTATAACATTTGATTAGGCAAGAACATGGACAGAGGCTAGAACTTTTAGCCATTAGATTGCTGGGGAACACGGTAGTCTCACAAGGGTACAATGTTTGATAAGGTTTGGCTGTGTGCCCACCCAAATCTCATCTTGAATTGTAATTCCATGTGTTGTTGGAGGGACTGGATGGGGGTAATTGAATCATGGGGGTGGTTTCCCGCATGCTGTTCTTGCGATAGTGAGTGAGTTCTCATGAGATCTGATGGTTTTATAAGCATCTTGCATTTCCCCTGCTATCATTTATTCTCTCTCCTGCTGCCCTGTGAAAAGGTGCCTTCTACCATGATTATAAGTTTCCTCAGGCCCGTCCAGCCATGTGGAACCGTGAGTCAATTAAACTTCTATTATTGATAAATTACCCAGTCTTAGGTATTTCGTCGTAGTAGCATGGGAACAGGCTAATGCAGTAAATTGGCACCACAGAGAGTGATGTGCTGCTATAACAATACTTGAAAATGTGGAAGTGGCTGTGGAACTGAGTAGCAGGCAGAGGTTGAAACAGTTGGGAGAACTCAGGAAAAGAAAGGAAAATACGGGAAAGTTTGGAACTTCCTGGAGACTTGCAGGGCTCAGAAGACAGGAATATGTGGGAAAATTAGGAACTTCTTAGAGACTTGTTGAATGGCTTTGACCAAAATGCTGATAGTGATATGGACAATGAAGACCAGGCTGAGGTGGTCTCAGACGGAGATGAGGAACTTATTAGGAACTGGAGCAAAGGTCATTCTTGCTATGCTTTAGCAAAGACACTGGCAACATTTTACCCCTGCCCTAGAAATCTGTGGAACATTGAACTTGAGAGAGATGATTTAGGGTATCCGATGGAAGGAATTTCTAAGCAGCAAAGCATTCAAGAAGAAGCAGAGCTTAAATGTTTGGAAAATTTGCAGCCTTATGATGCCATAAAAAAGAAAAACCAATTTTCTGGGAATTCAAGCCTGCTGCAGAAATTTTCATAAGTAACAAGGAACCAAATGTTAATCACCAAGACAATGAGGAAAATGTCACCAGGGCATGTCGGAGATCTTCACAGCAGCTCCTTGCTTCACAGACCCAGAGGCCTAGGAGAGAAAAAGGGTTTTGTGGGCCAGGTCCAAACGCCCCCCCCCGCCCTGCCCCCCGGCAGCCTTGGGACATGGTGCCCTGTAACCCAGCTGTGTCAGTTCCAGCCGTGGCTAAAAGGAACCAAGGTACAGCTTGGGCCATTTCTTCAGGGGTATACAAGCCCCAGGACTTGGCAGCTTACTTGTGGGCCTGCGGGTGCACAGAAGACAAGAATTGAGGCTTGGGAATCACCACCTAGATTTCAGAGGATGTACAGAAAACCCTGGATGTGCAGGCAGAGGTGTGCTGTAAGGGTAGAGCCCTCATGGAGAACCTCTGTTAGGACAATGTGAAAGGGAAATGTGGGGTTGGAGCCTCCACACAGAGTCCCCACTGGGGCACTGCCTAGTGGAGCTGTGAGAACTGGAACACCATTCTCCAGACCCTAGAATGGTAGATTTACTGGCAGCTTGCACCATGTGCCTGGAAAGTCACAGACACTCAATGCCAGCCTGTGAAAGCAGCCAGGAGGGGGTGGTACCCTACTAAGCCACAGGGGGAGAGCTGCCTAAGGCCGTGGGAACTCATCTCTTGCATCAGCATGACCTGGATATGAGACATGGAGTCAAAGGATATCATTTTGGAACTTTAAGGCTTAATGACTGTCCTATTGATTTCAGACTTGCATGGGGCCTGTAGCCCTTTGGTTTTAGCCAATTTCTCCCATTTGGAATGGATATATTTACCCAGTGGCTCTACCCCATTTTATCTAGGATGTAACTAACTTTCTTTTTATTTTACAGGCTTATAAGTGGAAGGGATTTGCCTTATCTCAGATGAGACTTTGAACTTGGACTTTTGGGTTAATGCTAGAACAAGTTAAAACTTTGGGGGACCTTTGGGAAGGCTTGATTGTGTTTTAAAACATGAGGACGTGAGATTTGGGAGGGGCCAGAGGTGGAATGATATGGTTTAGGTGTGTTCTTACCCAAATCTCATCTTGAATTGTAATCCCATGTGTCATGGGAGGGACCCAGCGGGAGGTAATTGAATCATGGGGTTGGCTCCCTGCATGCTATTCTCATAAGAGTGAGTGAGTTCTCACGAGATCTAATGGTTTTATAAGTGTCTGGCATTTCCCCTGCTGGCATTCTCTCTCTCCTGCCATCCTGTGAAGAGGTGCCTTCCTCCATGATTTAAGTTTACTGAGGCCTCTCCAGCCATGCAGAAGTACGAGTCAATTAAACCATTTTTCTTTATAAATTACTCAGTCTCAGGTATTTCTTCATATCAGTATGAGAACAGACTAATATAGTGTTACTTCATAAATTGCTTACTAATTGGAAAGGGGAAAATGTATTAATACCTTTAAGATAGAAAGATCTGACAACCAAGTAGACAAACTTAACATTGCTAATAATAGGACAACCTGATATTTTGTTTCTCCTCTGCTAGGCAATATAAAGTACATAAATCATTACCAACAAACTATGCTTGCCAAAAATGTTTGTTCTAAATAAAGCATCTACCCAACTTCTCATTTATGTAATAAGTATAGGTATTAGAGAAAAAAATGAAGTAGCACCATTATGCATCAATCAGACAAATCCATGATTTGGGACATTCTCTAAGTCAACTAATTTGGCTCTTTTAGAAAGTGAAAGTCAAGAGAAAATAAAAATGTAAGAGGCTTGGCATGGCGGCTCACATCTGTAATCCCAACACTTAGGGAGGCAGAGGTGGGCGGATCACTTAAGACCAGTTTCAGACCAACCTGGGCAACATAAGTGAGAACTCATTCTCTTAAACAACAACAACAACAAACTCCTGCCAGCAGAAGTGTGCTATTAAAAAAAAAAAAAAGAGAGAGAGAGAGAGAACTATCTAGATTAAAAATGATTTCAGAGAAATAATCTTTATTGCAATATGAGAATTTTTCTTTGGATACTGAAGTTGTTTTCAAGATATAAATTTATTTTGATGAAAATTGAAACTTTAATACGGACTGAATTAGATGACATGAAATTATTATTAATTTTTAACAATTTTGATAATGATATTGTACTTATGTAGAAGCTTGTCCTTATTAGGATGTGTGTGCTGAATGTAGGCTTTAATTGCTGCAAAAATCTTCCTCACATAAAGTCAAAACTTTTTAGGTACTACCTATTCATCTTCATTCTGCCATCTGGAATTAAAAGCATCAGCTGATACTGTCACAAGAAAATTATCTTCTTTGTATTAGTAAAATAATTAAAATGTATATATACAAGACAGAGAATTACAAAATTTGTGTATCGATACTATTATATTAATTTTATGCTAATTAGTATATGCCTTTTTAGATGTTTACTACCTGCTAACAGATATGTTTAGGTAGAAATGATGTATATAGCTATTTCCCACCATTTAGATGCCATGAAGTTGCAGTGATTAAATAAATATTTGGTAAACTGGAATAACCTATTTTAAAGTGTTCTTTAAAAGGTACGCATAGGCCGGGTGCAGTGGCTCACGCCTGTAATCCCAGCACTTTGGGAGGCCGAGACGGGCGGATCACGAGGTCAGGAGAGCAAGACCATCCTGGCTAACACGGTGAAACCCCGTTTCTACTAAAAATACAAAAAATTAGCCTGGTGCGGTGGCGGGCGCCTGTAGTCCCAGTTACACGGGAGACTGAGGCAGGAGAATGGCGTGAACTCGGGAGGTGGAGCTTGCAGTGAGCCGAGATTGCGCCACTGCACTCCAGCCTGGGCGAGTGAGACTCCCTCTCAAAAACAACAACAACAACAACAACAACAACAAAAAATTAGCCGGGCATGTTGGCGGACCCCTGTAGTCCCAGCTACTTGGGAGGCTAAGGCAGGAGAATGACGTGAACCCAGGAGGCAGAGCTTGCAGTGAGCCAAGACCACACTACTGCCCTCCAGCCTGGGCAACAGAACAAGACTCCATCAAAAAAAAAAAAAAAAAAAAGTTATGTTTGTATACATATGTGCACAGACACATAGATATTTGTGTATCTTCTTAAAGATTATATTTTATATGACTATTATATATTATGTGATATATTATTATACAACAATATATTCTATAAAACTATTTTTCTTCAATTTATTAAAATATTATTTTCATGTAATCCCAGCACTTTGGAAAGCTGAGGTGGAAGGATTGCTTGAGCTCAGGAGTTTGAGAACAGCCTGGGCAACATAGTGAGAGCCCATCTCATAAAAATTAAAAACATGTATATATTATTTTCAGTTTTATACTTGACAGGCTTTACAAGAATTTCAAGGAGGTATAAAAATAATGCAAATTGTCTGGAAGAACTCGTCCTCTCCTCTCCTTACTCTACCCTGCTACTGGGAAAAAGATTAGCTGATGGTGAGTGGTGAGTCACCATCACTCCATGTTCCTGGATGTTAAAAGCCACTCACACATGTGACTTCTATCTTTACAACACATGAAGTAGGAGAGGCCAGAATTCTGCTTCCAGCTAACTGGGAGAGGTAGTCTGTTCCCAAAGACTTAAAATATCCTCAGGTCAGGAGTTTCAAGGTCTACACTTAGAGGGAAGAACCAGGAAGTCCATAAAGTCATAGGTTTCAACCGCATCCTTCAATTTAGTATTTCTAACAACAACACTGGTATTTTGATATCCATCTCTTTAATACCTGCTTCTATTTCCAACTTGTTTAGTACTTCAAGAGGGAGATAAGGTTTAATTTAGTGCCTTCCCCAAGCCCAGCATTTAGGGATGCAGAGATAGTATGTATTTTAAGCATGTGCTGTAGTAGCCAATTGGAATCCAGAATGTTGTTGTTTATTTTCATTTTAATTTGACTACAGAATTGTTTATTTTAGGTCCTTTGATCCAATGCTAATTTAAATCATTTTCAATAGAACATTGTTTCTTTCCCTTCATGAGTTGAAACTCTAAATAATAAAAGATACCATCATTTACTTCAAAGTCCATATTCTCCAGGCATTATTTTTGAGCTTCACATAGGCTTAGAAGAAAAACTGATGAATAGTAGTGATGTGATGGTTGTGGAAGCAGTTGCATAGCTTAGATAGCTCAGGTTTTAAATCTCAGCTTTGCCTTATATTAACTGTGTGAACAGGTTAAAATGACTTTCATCTCTCTACACCTGTTTCCTTGTATGTAAAATAAGAATAACAAAAGAGTAGCTGGGAAGATTAGTGAGCTAAGACATGCACAGTGATTACCATGTCTCCTGCCATATACACCTCAAAAATTTAGCTCTTATTATACTTGTTTGGTTCATAGTAGGTGAAGTATTAGGTAGAAAAACTGGGAATTCATTCCTTTCTTGATTAGAATGAATGACAATCCATTTGCAGAAAGCTGGAGAGAGACCTCTCCAGAAATAGAAAGAGGCAATGGCTCTGGAGAATTGAGAACTGACGGGAACTACGCTCCACAAAAGATAAGGAAATCAAAATGCCAAGAACAATATTTTGAGAAGAAGGGAAAACGAAAGAACAGAAAAATTATCAGTTATGTGGGGCGGGGGGGGGCGGGAATCTGAAAGGAAAAATCTCGAAGAAAGGGGGACTAAAGAAGTATAAAGCTGATTATTCTATACTGATCTACCCATCAATGTGCTAATTAAGCAGTAAGCAGAAGAAGGTTACAGGATGGAAGTATGGATTCTTCCTGACCGTTCTTTACACAGTAGATGATTTCTCTACTTAATGACAAGAGCAATAGGCAATTGGAAAATGTCACTTAGCCAGCATGTCCAACTCCATCTTCTTTGACTTTCCTGGTGAAAGTTTTGTCTGTGTAGAGACCACATATTTTATTCTAGATACCGGGTTGACCATAGAGGTAAGACATGCAGTGCTTTGGAATTTGTAATTTTTTTTTTTTTTTTTTGATGGAGTCTCGCTCTGTCACCCAGGCTGGAGTGCAGTGGCGCGATATCGGCTCACTGCAAGCTCCACCTCCCGGGTTCACGCCATTCTCCTGCCTCAGTCACCCGAGTAGCTGGGACAACAGGCGCCCACCACCACGCCTGGCTAATTTTTTGTATTTTTAGTGGAGACGGGGTTTCACCGTGTTAGCCAGGATGGTCTGGATCTCCTGACCTCGTGATCTGCCCGCCTCGGCCTCCCAAAGTGCTGGGATTACAGACGTGAGCCACCGTGCCTGGCCTGGGGTTTGTATTTTCTTAATTCTTTTGTTTGGTATTTTGCAGATTTGGGGAGAAAAAATTGGTGAGAAAAACAATATTATTAACATATATGAAAATTCAGCTGCTACCTTTTTTATGTAAAAAGAATTCAGCTTTTCAATTATACGCTTTCAGATATAATCTGTTGTTTCTATAGCATCATTAGTGGCAGTATTTAAAAGTCTCTAAGCTTGACAGTTCACTTCGACAAATGCAAAGAACAATGAGCACTGATTTTCAGGAAGCTAATAAGAAGTAGTTTAAGAAAAAAATTGGCTTAATTTGAGTTTACAATAATCCAAAATTTTGCAAAGATTTATTTATTTATTTACGTATCATAGTGTGCTTTTGAATTAGACATTTCTTAGACTAACATGCTTATTTTCAGAGGATTACAAGGATGCAACAGACAACATTCCATTTGATGTACATAGTTGCGAATACATTTAACATTGAAAGTTTCAAGCACTTTCTTTTAGTATTTGAATTTTTCATTTCACTCTTTCTAGCAAGATAACTTAGAGATATGTATGAGAAATATAAAGTAAATGACAAAATAGAATGCTGTATGGAGAACAATTTGATGAAAATATAATTGATTCAGAGATTTTTGTTGAACAAATGAAACCAACGATTTTTTTCCCCATCAGAAACTAATTGCATTTCTTTCTTATTTCCTTGGAGATACATGTGGAATAAAATGTAATAAATACTGTACTTGTGTGTTTACTTCCCAGAATGTTCTCTTCAGAAAAAGTAATGATACCCTTTCATTGACATCATCCAAGTGATAATATACTTTTGTTTCTGTCATTGGAGTAATAATAACCTTTCAACCACATCACTGCACAGTGCTTCTTTCTTTTATCGTACATAATGCATAAAAATAAAGAGAGTATATTATTTCTTAAGGAAATAGGTTGTTATTTAAATAAATCCCAGGCATCAGAAAACTACAGTTCTTGCTGGTGTGTACTACAATTTCTATAGATACTTATAACTTTGTATAGAAATTTAATTTTAATATTCTTTTAATTGTCACATCATACTTAACTGCAGATCTCTGCTATTTCACATCTCAAAAATATGACTTAAAACCAGTTATAGTTGTTTATACCCCAATGATAAGGGATTAGAATATTTTTTTTTCCAAATACTTTTTAGGCTAAGTTTCAAAGTCTGATTTGTATAAAATATTACTAGCACATAAATAGTTTGTTAATAAAACATCCAAGCTTATGCTGATAGGTGAATTTGCTATAATTTAATAAAGGCTAACACTACTCATAGTGAGAATTTAAACTTTTTCTCTCAGAATACATTATTCATTTAAATGAACTCACAGGTTTAATGTAAAACATTTGATATATATTTAATACGATCCTTTACAATTGTTTCCTAGCATAATTAATTGAATATGGTGTGAAACAAATTATAATTGTTTCCTAGCATAATAAATTGAATATGGTGTGACTTTGTTTTTTTTACTTAGTATCTCAAGTTTGAAGAATATAAGTTCTTTATGTTTTTGCTTAAGTTTGATTTACTTTATCATTAATCATAATAATAGGATTTGCGCTAGATGATGGAAATCTAAACAGTGTTACTTGGCATAATAAGAAAAGTGAACTACATATTGAATGTTTAAAATGAAGAACTAATCTTAAAACTAATCAGATTGTTTCATGATGCAGACAGCAATCTCAGGAAATAGACTTAGTGGAATTTTCTGACAATTAAGTATAAAATTTTACATGCTTTAAGTAAATATTTCTAAAATAAGTGTCTATTTCTGGTCTCATTCCATGCTCCAAAGAGTTTCATCTGAGCTTAACAATGTTGGTTTGAAGGCATGCTTGTAAATAGAGGGCAGAGATGTTACCTCTATTTTCAGATTTCTACTATTGCAAACAGTCTCTAAGTTAAAGCCAAAGTTGTCTATTTTATTGGAACAAGGAAAGCCTGGTTAAAGCTTTTTTCAGAATACATATTCACTCAGCAGAGCAAGAAAACAACTTCAAGACTGACATAGCTGTTCTAAAAGTCATCTTTTGGTTTTATTGTTGGAAAGAGGGATTGTTCATCAAATCACTGATAATAAGAGTGCTTAGATAACACTGTTACTTAGTTGGTGTTACTTAGCATGCCAAATCTCTTTCTATACATATTAAAAGTGATAAGTTGTTCTCAGCTAAGACTGTCTAATAATTTTTTTTCTGGTAAGATCTTTATTGAGATATAATTCACAAACCACACAATTCACCCATTGAAATTGTACAGTTCAATGGTTTTTACTATATTCACAGTTAACGCAATCATCACTGCAATCAATTTTAGAACATTTTCATCACTCCAAGAAGAAATCTCATATCTATTAGCAATCACTCCTCATTTCCTCCTAAACACCCCTCAGCCAACCTCTCAGCTCTAGGCAACCACTAATTTACTTTCTGTCTGTATATATTTGGCTATTGTAGACATTTAATATAATTGAAATTATATAGTATGTGGTCTTTTGTGACTAGTTTCTTTCACTTGTCATAGTGTTTTCAAAGCTCATCCATGTTGTAGTATACATCAGTAGTATTTCAATGCGTTTTATTGACAAGTGATATTCCATCATGTGTATATACCACATTTTATTTAACTCTTCATCAGCTAAGGACATTTGGGTTGTTTTCACCCTTTGGCAATTATGAATAATGTCACTATGAACATTTGTGTACACATTTTTGAGTAGATATATGTTTTCACTTCTCTTTGATATATGCCAAGGAGTGGAATTGCTGGATTATATAGTAACTCTATGATTACTCCTTTGAGGAACTGCTGGACTGTTTTGTAAAGAGATTGTGCCATTTTTCATTCCCATGAGTGTTATGTGGGGATTCCACTTTCTACATGTCACCAACACTTTGTTATTATCTGTCTTTTTTTTATTATGGCCATACTGATGGGGGTGAAGTAGTATTTCACTGTGGTATTATGGAAGTAGTATTTCATTGCCTTACCTTTCCTTAATGATGTTGACATTCATCTTTCAGTGCTTTATTGGCTGTTTGAATATCTTCTAAGATAAATGTCTATTCAGATTCTTTGCCTATCTAAAAAATTGTGTTGTCTTTTTATTGTTATAATAAGAGATCTTTATATATTATTTTATCAATTTTGCTTTGTGTGGCTTACTAAGATAAAAAACTCGTGTTTGCAATTAATAAATTCAATTGTTAGCAAAATTATTAAAACAATAAATTATAATTTTTTGTCCACCTGAAATAGGGAAACTAATTTGACTCAACTTTTCTTTCAATTGTTGTGGAGTCTGGTTGACTACCAAATTTTGTGAATCTTAGTATTTTACCCAGTAAAAAGCTTATTAAATAACAGGATGTACTGATTAGAGGTTACTTTCAAGAAATTAAATATTTTTTTTGTCTTCAGAAGGAGTTCTCCTTTTGGAAAGATACTATATGAATAAAGAAGTAAAGTTTTATGTACATTTTTTTAAGTGCATCTCAGTTTTTTTTTAAAGGAACATTTGAATTTTAGCATTTGAGCAGCTCTCTTTCCTTCTTTCAAAATTTTCTCATTATCCTTTCCCTGTACATATTATTATTTATAGGCTGCAAATGAGACCTAAAAGAACATAAATAGTTTTCTATTTCAAAAGAAACAATCACCTCCACGTCTCACTTTCATATCTTTAAATAAGATAAAAGTAAAAGTCATGGTTGCCCCCTTGGTTTTGCTAGTCTGAACCATTATCCAAGCACACTGTGGTAGAGATATAATAAGCCTGCTTTGCATAGAAGATCAGTTAGGAACAACCAAGGCTTGGGGAAGAAATCAGTTGCCACTAAAATGTCAAAGTATCAAGTATTTCTGCATGTGTAACTAGAGGAAATGGAGAAGACAGCAGTGCTTCTGATGAGGCCCAAGGTCTCTGGCATTTGAAAGAAAGGTGACAGCTGTTGATGGTCACTTTCTTTGGGTCTCTTTCCTTGGGTCAGGATTGTACATGAAAGTCGCTTTAGATACATTGGCCAGAATGTGTGTAGCCTAACACAAATGTGACCTTCTTTTTATGAAAGGAAGAAATTCTTGGGAGATATAACTGAAAATTATCATCCCAATTTACAAACTCACTGGACAATATGAATTTCTCTTAGGGCTCCTGGTGTATTTCTGTCAGATAATAAGTCTTTGCCATGAAAACAAAAATGAAATGGACTGTAAAACTGAACAGGCTGGGCTCAGTTATAGATTTGATTGTTTGGCTATATGCAGGGAACCAGCATTTAAAATATAATTCCAACTTTAATCTGAAATAAAGCAAAGTCTGAATGTATGGCATAGCTTAATGATAAAATAAGCTCATAAATGTCTATAAATGCATTTATAAATATATGAAAAGATTTTTAAAGTAGATACAATTCTTTGTCACAAATACAGATATGATTCTAAATATCATCAAGCTTCTGCTAATAAAAAGATGCAAATGAAAGTCATGATCCAAAAGCTGGGCGTAGTAATAATTCTGGTATCTGGTTTGAGTTTTAGTTCCTTTCGTAGCTGTCAGCAAAATCATCCCCTGAACTTCTCACTCTTATGCCTACCCGTCTTTATTTTAACTCATAGACAAGCAGTTGGAATTTTACTATTTAACAGCCAAGCCCTGCGGCAGGATAATAAGTAACAGTCCACTAACATGAATGCAGAGAAAAGCATATGTTAGGCCAGGAGGGATGAAAATTGTCCACAAAGAAGAAAAAAAATAGAAAAAGCAAATAAGACAGAAAGAAAAAGATAAATAAAACCTTAAGGGCCAGAATTTTCTGTTTACAAATATGCTCTCCTTTAGCCTAGGTTTTACAAGTGGGTGACTGCATTTTGTAGTGTTAGTAAATCATGACTGCTTAACCATGCATTTTAAGCTATTAAATTAAGTTACCAACAGCCAATCCCCCAAAACTTATATGCATGAAAAGACATAAAAATATAATAAAACAATAAAGAAAATTTCCTATTTAAAATTTAATGCTGATATGATTAAAAACATATATCAACAGCTTAAAGGCAATCAGACTTCATAATCAAGGAGTAGGCGTGTTATAATAAAAACAAGCTCTAGTTTCATTTCTGGTGCAGGTTTAATTTATTATTATTTTTTAAAAAGCTGAAAATGGTAGGAGGTGATTCATTTGTTTGGATTGAGGACTACATCTGGTTCAGAGTTAATAGTCGTCTAAAAGTAAAGTATCATTTGAGAAGGCTTAGGGGTATGCCCGAAGTTTTAACTTTTACATCATTTGCTAATGTGCTAGCTATCTGGAAGCTATTAAATTAGAATATTTGATTTTGCTGAGATTAAAAAGAAATATTAGACTCATAGTTAATTTTTTGTGCAGAAAGCTTCCATTATATTCTGCAAAGTTTTAAACATCCAATGTAACAGCCTGTTTTTGTTTTTTATACTTTAGGAAATGTTCTTCAATTTGCCATATAGGAAATTAAAAAGTATAACATTTGAAGTAGGTTAATGTTCTGAGCTTATGTTTTACAAAGCTTTGAATATTAAAACTCCATGGTTTAAATAATTTCATGGTTAATATTTGTTCTGTATAAATTCACTGGTTTCCTCTACTACGACACGTTAAATTCCAGAGAACCTATATCTGAAGAAGAATTAGTTGTAACAAAAGTATTTCTTTTTTATCTTTCTCTAATGGGAAGATCCATATAGTATAGGAAATTGTGAGAATACTAATGAATTACTCAGAAATAAACTAAAACTGTGAAAAAAGTAAGGAAGTTAGAGTTGAGAGAATGTCAAGATCACCAATGGATTTAGACTCAATTGTGTATTAGGCACATTTAAGTCTACGTACATTGTTGGTCATTTATAAGTTTTTAGACTGCAATTTTTAATATCTGGTTTTCTCTTCATTTTCCTTTCCTAAAATTATTTCCTCTTCTTTCTTTTCATTTTTTCCTTTATTCTTTGTTTTCCAGGGAAATCATTTTCTAGCACAGCAAGACGTGATCTGCTTGCTGAGGAGCACTTGCACGCTGAGGAGGATTTTAAGATGCTGATGTTTTTCTATTTAGTTTTGCAGGCTCAGGGCACACATGTATGAGTGTGTGGAGTGTGTGTACATATCAAAGAAGTTTTTATTCTAAGACAATTTTGAATATAAGTTTGAATTTATTACCTTTTTCTTTTGCCTAGTGTGTTATACAAATTCTACACAGTTTTAGAGCCAAATTACAGCAATCAGTTCACAATCCCTGAGATCATATACTTTTCTCAAAATTTCTTATTTATTTGAAATGACTATATTGACTTATTTTAACTGAAATATAGTCACAAACAGATCCTCTTGTAATACTTTTCTCAAGGTTCCAGCTGAGAAACTGCAAATATGAAAATACAACTAACTTCTTCAACTGCTTATTAAATATCATCTTTGGTTACAGTTCAAGATCAACTTCTTTGGGACAGGCAACTTTCTACTTATGTATGAGATTTTTAAAAATATTACTTATGATTGTTTTGGTGTACGAAGGATCCTGTCACCGAGGTATAAGCATAGTATCCAGCCAAAGCTCAGCAACATGCAAATTACCCATGTAACAAACCTACACATGTACCCTGAGAACCTAAAAGTCAAAAAATAAAAATAAAACATGTATGCCAGTAACTTATTCTTTTAAAAAAAAATGACTGTTTATAAATTTTGGAAATAATTTTCCACTGCAACAGCGTTAAAAGAATGGGCCTTGGTCCAAGAATAACCTCTAAACTGGTTGTTTATCTCATAATAAAGCTGAATTGTGGAAATCTAGAATCTAACTTCAATACATTGTTTTCAGGGGAAAAAAATGGTTGGGAATACTCTTAATTTATTGATTTTTCTAATTTACCAGAATTTTGCTCTCCATGTGCAATCCAATTCTTACCTCTGGATGCATGACTTCATAGGGAAAAAAAAATGTTCATTTCTGGCTCGCCACAATTTCATGCTCATTTTAACTGAGCCCTTATCAGTGCCCTTCTGTTTTAATTTATCTGTTGCTGGTTCTCTAACAAAATATCCAAAGAAGTAGCTGCCATGGATTTTTTATCTTTCCAATTCCATATTCCCTTCCTTCTCAACTTCCATTTGTATTCCTCATCAAATGATTATTCTCTCTGTTGATTTGAAAAGATTTAGGGCACTTTCCCTCCTCCGCAGCTTGTCAACTTGTGGTTTCCTTTGATTTCAGAGAAAGAGATGATTCTACTATAAAACCAACCTATCTCTCTGTCCTTGACCCAGCTTTCCCTGTTTCATAAGAGATATTATTTTTATAGATATTCCTTTCTAGTCTTTACATACACATTTGTTCCTTCATCCCCCTCTGGCTACTGTCCTCTTTCCTCTTTTCCTTTAGTGAAAAATATCTTCCATGTCCCTTGCATCTCTATCACCCTGGATGTAAGTCCATTTAATTGTTTTCTCTTTGTTCCCTTTCTATGAGAATTCTCAAGATCAACTTTGTATCAGCTCTAGCAGCCACATATTCACTCAGTCTGGTTAATTCTTTAGTGCACTTCACAACTTAAAACTGCTTTTTCCTTGACTTCTGGGAAAGTACATTATATTGCCCCACAATACTCAGATTCTTCTCTTCCTACCACCTAAATGCTCAGTCTTTTTCATATATTCTTTTTCACTCCTCTGTGTGTTTTCTCTACTAAATATGAAATCTCAGCGATCTCATCTACCCCATTATTGCGACTCTCCCTTCTAGGTGAAAAAGCACAAAATAATAATCATTTCCCATTTTCAAAGAGCTTTTCCTTGGATACTTATATTTAATCTTTAATAAGAATTTATGAGGTAGATATACCCATTACACAGACTACCAAATTCACATTTTCAGTTTCCTACTAATTTGGTCATTCTCCATAAGTCAACAAGACATTTACTGCACTTAGGCATTCACTATGGTGTAGTACCATATCAAAAATTAAGTCTATGGTCTTTTTATGCCCCATCCAGTGTCCCTTCTCAACTTTCCTATTGGGATTAAATTGGCCAGGCTACTGGCCAAGTCTGTTCGTTCAAAGTCTTAAGAGTAAACTTCATTTCAAACAGTAGAGGCTTCCAATGGGATGAACTTGGATTATTAACTATTGGTGACCCTCCCCATTGTCAACTCATCCTTTAGAAGCCCACTCAAATGCCACCTCCTTCAAGAGTCACCTGCTTATCCCAGTGTTCCTAGGAACATTTTCACAACTCTGTTTCTGTGGCACGTTTTGTCCCCATCCTGATATTGCTAAATAGTGTGGCTGTCAGAGCTCTGGTTCTTGGGTCAGACAGCCTTGTGCTCCAGTTTTTGTGCTGTCACTTACGAGGTGGATGACTTGTTGCAAGTCACCTTTTTAAAGCTTCATTTTTCCATATTGGTACACAGTGTTCCTGATCATAATGCCTAGTTTGTGGGATGTTTAAAAAGATTACATCAGATAATCATATGCAGAACTGGAACACACTAAGTGCTCAAAAAATTGTCAGCTAACTCACTTTCCAAAACGTAATATTCTGAACACATACAGAACCTGACTTTTAAGATCCAGTTCCTGGTTTTGTGCCCGAGGCTTTACAATGCTGTGATGCTGTGATCTGGTCATGACTCAGAATACTTTGATTATCTCTGCTATACAATGGGATGAGTTATAATTTAAATAAGTATTTGTAGGGCTGGATGCGGTGGCTCATGCCTATAATCCCAGCACTTTGGGAGGCTGAGGCGGGTGGATCACTTGAGGTCAGGAATTTGAGACCAGCCTGGCCAACATGGTGAAACCCTGTCTCTACTAAAAATACAAAATTAAGCTGGGCGTGGTGGTGGGTACCTGTAATCCCAGCCACTCAGGAGGCTGAGGCAGGAGAATCACTTGAACCCAGGAGGCGGAGATTGCAGTGACCCAAGACCGCACCAATGCACTCCAGTCTGGGTGACACAACGGGACTCCATCTAAAAAAAAAAAAAAATTGTGGTATAGATGAAAAAAATTTCTATAAAGATGTTCACAAACTATAAGATTCTTGCTAAATTGTAAGCAATGATTAAAATCAAACATCTGAACAGCAGAATCTGGTTTTGTACATCTTTGCATTTTGTATGTTACATGACCAAAAACAGAGTGTCTTATATTAAAAACATTTAGTTATTTGTTGATTGAATTTACTTTGATGTCAATCCTCCTTTTCTTATATATATGCACTTTCCAAATCCTATTGACCAAAAAAAAGAAAAATCTCATCTTCATTACTTTACCCCGTAACCCAAAGCCACTCCTCTAATCAGACCCCAACTCCCTTTAAGAATAACCATAAGTGGCCAGGCGCGGTGGCTCAAGCCTGTAATCCCAGCACTTTGGGAGGCCGAGACGGGTGGATCATGAGGTCAGGAGATCGAGAACATCCTGGCTAACACGGTGAAACCCCGTCTCTACTAAAAAATACAAAAAAAACTAGCCTGGTGAGGTGGCGGGCGCCTGTAGTCCCAGCTACTCGGGAGGCTGAGGCAGGAGAATGGCGTGGACCCGGGAGGCGGAGGATCGGGCCACTGCACTCCAGCCTGGGAGACAGAGCAAGACTCCGCCTCAAAAAAAAAAAAAAAAAAAAAAAAGAATAACCATAAGTGTCTCCTACTTGGCCCCATACCTCCAGCTTTTAACTCTATTAATCTATTTGTTACAATGATATGCAATAAATAATCTTCTGTAGACACTCATTTGACCATGCCCTTCCCTTGTTTAAGAACTTGCAATGACTTGCTTTTCCCTAGCACAGCAAAGCTAAATTTCTCCCTTGAATTTTAAAATCCTCCATCTGTTTCTACTCTTCCTATGCAATATTATTTTCCATTATTCCTTAACAAGCTTCCACTGTCCTACTGAGACAGGTATATTTTTTGTCTCTAGTAAACTAGGCCCTGAAGATAAAAATTTGCATAAAATATTCAGTAGCATGTTCCTTATTTTGCTCTCACCTTCTATGCTTTTACACATGCTATTTATGTCTCCTGGAATGCCTTCTCCTTTCCCATCATCTGACATACAGTTACCTAAACTCCATGACCCAATAAATATTTTTTCTCCCCTGTCAACTATTTCTTCATGAATCTCCTCCTACTCTTAACGTTGTTACATAGTCTTTAAAAATAATCTAAAATAGATGATTTAGTCATGTGGAGTAAGATTCAGAAGGTATCCCAGGCCATGTAGTTAAAGTCTCTTAACTTCAGCAACGCACCTCCCAGATTCCCTCCTTCTCCCAGAGATGTTCTATATGTAAACAAAATATTACATATATTCTTCCCTTATCTCTCTTTCTCCCCTCTTTTTAGTGCAAATGATGGAGGGAGTAACAAAGCTGTCCCTAAAGATATCACATTTATGCAGAAACCTGAAAGAAATGATTGAGCATGTCAGGTAAGGATCAGGGGAAAGAAGATTCCAGGCAAAGTAAACAGTAATTGCCAAGTCCTTCAGATGGCAGCAAGCTTGTACTCCAGGGAGAATAAGCTGGACTGCGTTGTCTGAATGGCGGGTAAGGAGGAGATTGTGGCACAGGAGGATGGGAAGGTAGGAGGGATCAAACCAAGGAGAGTAAACTAACCCATGGGAAGTTTGGAATTTATTCTAAACTTGATGGAAATCTATTATAGAGTTTTGTGGCGAGCATGCTGTGAAATATTCATATTCTAAAATGACCGTGTGGATGCTCTGTTGGGATTTTTCAATAGGCAAATATAAATAAGCAGGGAAGATATTTATGGATCTTAGAAAAAGATTTTAAAACTCCATAAAAAACCTGTAAAAACAATTTTCTAAACTGCCTGTGACATTTCAAATTAATTGCAATTACAAATTACTTAGAAATTAATGACGTTAAGATTACTATATATTAAAACCCATAGAATATAAACATAGTGGTACTTGGTGGGAGGACATTCATAACAGGAGATGTATTTTTTTTTTAATGTTGAAGGTAAGTAACTAAAAAGCAACCAATCAAAAGTATAAGGATTAACAAAGTAAGGTAAAATAATTTGGTAGAAAGGATGAAACAAACTATAAACAGGAATTAAATATAAATACAATTAAAATTGGCAAATTTGAAGAAGAAAAAGAGAAGATGCACGAATGCCTATTGTGGGTAACTCTTCGTGAGGGTGGTTCAGCTCAAAATTCCACCTTTTCTGGGACTGGTTTCTAATGTATAGCAACTGATGCTTTGTAGCTCAATGTATGATTTGTAGTCCTATCCAAGTAACTGTGATTCATAGAGGAAGGATTAGTGAACTCACCTCAACCCGGTGGTCCAGTTTGGGCTAGATTTTCCTGGAAATTTGACATTTAAAATCGTTAAGAAAAAGAGAGTGGTTAGAGCATACAGCAGTGGTCATTTGGGGATGTGCCTCCGCTGATACGTGTAGTAGGCACTCCAAATGTTACTTGCATTCATAGATATTTTAGAAAGCTTGTCCAACCTGCAGCCCATGGGCCATGTGTGGCCCTGGATGGCTTTGAATGTGGTCCAACACAAATTCATAAACTTTCTTAAAACATTATGAGATGATTTTGTGATTTTTTTTTAAAGCTCATCAGCTATCGTTAATGTATGTTTTGTGTGGCCCAAGACAATTCTTCTGATTTGGCCCAGGGAAGTCGAAAGATCAGACACCTCTGCCAGGGAGGTTCTATATTCACATTATTCATACGTACATTAGCCTAAAATCCATCTGTTTGAAAAGAGTTCAATTTTTAAAAATTATACTTTTCTCCCATTCATTTTCATAATAACCTTTTCCTTCTTTACAAGAGGGAGGCATATGTGTCCATCAGTATTCTTGAGTATTACAATGGTGCTTTGTATTAGTGTGTAAAACTTACCAGACTGCCAAACAATGGACAAATAGAAATATCGATGTTGGTGCTGAGAAAGTGAATGCCTAATGACTGGGTAACAAATCCTCTTGCAAATCAGGGGATTTCTTTTTCACTGAATTAAATAAAATTTAAAGAGAACCTAATAGAATTTCTATTGATTAATCTTTAAAAATATTTTTTGAAGAAATATCACTAAGTAATTTTTGTTATATACCCAATAATGAATTCAAAGAACTGAATACCATGGCTATATCAAAACTCCTTCTAGGACCTATTGTTACTTTATGTGAACAAGCTTTCTTAGCACTTGCATCTATGACAATGAAAATAGGGATTATATGGATGCTGAACTCTATTTCAATTGACAATAGTAACATTCATCAATGAATATGTGAATTAATAGAAAAAATAAGTGAGAAATCAGTAAAGCTTCAGTTCCATCTATTTCATTAAGAAATACATTTTCAATTAAAGTTTACATTTTCATGATTGAAAAATCATCAACATTTGCAAATTTATTAAGTCACCTGCATACAACTAATAATTATAGAAATAATTTAGTCCAGAAAAAAGTAATTCAATACTTAGAAACTTATAATCAAAGGAAATTAAACTTTAAGTTTATATAATTTTCTTTTTCTTTTTTCTTTTTCTTTTTTTTTTTTGAGGCAGAGTCTCCCTCTGTCGCCCAGGCTGGAGTGCAGTGACGTGATCTTGGCTCACTGCAAGCTCCGCCTCCCAGGTTCACGCCATTCTCCTGCCTCAGCCTCCCGAGTAGCTGGGAGTACAGGTGCCCACCACCATGCCCAGCTAATTTTTTGTATTTTTAGTAGAGGCAGGGTTTCACTGTGTTGGCCAGGATGGTCTCGATCTCCTGACCTCGTGATCCGCCCGTCTTAGCCTCCCAAAGTGCAGGGATTACAGGCGTGAGCCACCGTGCCTGGCCAAGATTATATAATTTTCTTGTAAAAATATGTTAAAAGATAATAGAAGATGCCCAAACATAAAAAATATATATTATCTTAGTATAAAGTTTTATGGGGCAAGTGAAAGATAAATAAAAAGAAAAGAATTATGTAAAATTTTTACTTACAAAGAAAAGACTTTTTAAAAATGGATTGTAGTGGGTGTCAAATTATTATGGTATTTAGATTCCCACTACATACAATTTAAAGTGACATGACAGTTTTATTTTTAACGTTATATATTTGCAATAAGAAGAAAGGTATCTTTTGTAACTTCCTATATTTATAACGAAAATTTTAGTTCCCAACCTAAAAATTCATATACAGATGTATAAGAAAATGTCTGGAGACTTGTTCTAGAGAGAAGACCTACCCCTGAAACTTGTGCTGCAGAGGTCTTACAAAAGAACTTCCTTCTTTCACAAAGTAAAGAGTTAGATTTACAATTGAAAGAACCTAAAGAATCGCCAGCTTTTTGTTGGTATGAGTTAAGAACACAGGCTTTGAGTTCCAACTCTTATTAGGCCACTTGTTCTCTGTCTGATATCAGATAAGCAACATAATGATTTACCACTCAATTTCCTCATCTGAAAAATGGGAAAAAATGTAGTACCTATCTCAAAAGGAGATTATGAGAGTTAAATTAATACAGTGCCTGACATAGAGATCCAAAATAGTAGTATTGTTATTACGATAAAGAAATGGACTCTAAAAATACGAACAGCAGAGAAAACGTTAGAATATTTTAAACAAATGTTTGACAAAATAACTGAAAAACTGGATTACTGAATTTGCCTTTAAGAAAATACATATACAGATTTTGACTCAACTAAAGAAGAAAACCTGAACAGAGCAACAATTATAGAAGAAGCCAGCACCTAAGAAAGATACCAGGAATAGATGATTTTATAACCAGGCTCTTCTGAACCTTTAGAAAAGAGAAAATTCTTAAGTTTTTAATAACTGGTTCTGAAAACAGAACAGGATGGAAATCTTATTTCTATATTGACACTAGCAAACCACTGATAAGCTAAACCTCTCCCAGAAAGGAATCATTCATATATACACACACACTCATGACAAATCTTACTTATAAAATATGATTTCAAAATCAAAGTTTTCTTCAAGAATATAGCCATGCTTATGCATTAGAGAAACTATTGTGATAATGGGATAGAAAAATAGAAGCCACAACAAAACACCACATCACCTACTTATATGAAGAGTCACTGACCTGAGAAATAGAGACATATAGGATATTCTAGATGGGGAAACTCAGTATTTTACAGCTAGTAATTGTCCTTAAATTAATCTATATATTGAATGTGATTCAAACAAAATTTTCAATAGAATCTTGAATCTCGATTTTATCTGAATCAATGTTTGCAAAGGAATGGGCACTCTCAGTCATGCTTGTTGGGAGTGTTGTTTCCTGCATTGGAGGGGGGCTAGTATGGCATTATATATGTAGCTGCGTAATATACATATTCTTTGATTCAGCTGTGAGACACATGTTTATTAATTGGCGAGTGTATTACTAATGGAAGAAAGCAAGTTGAAAAACTTTAATTTTATTTTGCTAAAAATCTTTATATATATATTTAGGCATATTTACACATATGGAGAAAAGTCTCTCAAAAGATGCACATCTAAATGTTAATGGATGAGGCATTAAAAACTCTTTACTAATTCATACAGTGCTGTAATGTTAGTTTTTTGAACAACGAGAACACAACATTTTCGTAATTAAAATAAAAAGTCAAGTCTTGGGAGGGATCATAAGGTTGGCAGTGGCTACTGGAAAAACCACATGTCACTTAGCTTGGAATTGCAGTCAAAGAGACATAGACTGATGGAGAGATGTCAGGCTCAGAAAAAGCATTTCCTTATAGCCTCTTTATTTGGTAATTAGTGGCAGATCTGCTTTAGAAACCAGATTCACTCTAATTTCAGCTAAACTACACTATCTCTTTTGCAGTTGAATGTTTAGACTTAAGAATAAGTCCTCACATTCATCTCATTTAATGCTGCCTTTAAATTACCCTGTTCCCTTAACCTAATCCAGATGGTTTGAGAATTTTGGTTAAACAAAACAACATAGTCTCTTCATAGTTTTAGGTCACATTACAGATTTATCTAAGTTATTGCTTAAATATTTTCATTGTATAGAACAAAGGATAGGCTATCAGTCTGAGTTTTTGTATCGAAAGTTTCCTTGTTTTAAGGATATGGATGTTAAAAGAAAGGTAGACTGTCACAAAACTGTGCTGTCAGTCACCTGTCCTTGGAATGTTCCCATGTTCCTATCTTTCCTTTTGTTGCTTTGCCTTCCAGTCGCATCTTCCACTCTGAACCCACCCGGAAGCATTAGACTTGCATCCTTCCCCAGCTTGTCCCCATGTGGCTGAACCTACTTTCCCTGTACAGCCTTTAAATATGGTCCTTATCTTTGTCAAAATGCTTGCTCTCTCTTAATCTCTTTCATCCATCTATCTATCTATCTATCTATCTATCTATCTATCTATCTATCTATGTATCTATCTATCCATCCATCCATCTATCCATCCATCCATCCATCTACCTACCCACCTATCAATCATCTACCTATCATCTCTCATCTCTCTCTCTCTCCCCTGCCACTGTCTGTCTATCTCTTTTATCTACCCATTTATTCAGTATAGGCAGCTGTTCTTGATTTTCACATGGATATGATGAATATGCTTACACTTTTATTTAAACAGCTTTATGTGTTACCTCTCCCAGGAGAGTCTAAATTTGAAAGGAAAATTTGACCTTGAAGTTTTCCATAGATATATTTCAAATAGAAGAATAAGTCTCTATGAACCCGAAGGATTTTGGAAAGTAGCTTAAAGCACTCCAGCAAATACTAAATGTCTCTATTTAGTGTACATACTAAATACTAAATATCTTTGGATCCCCATGTTTTGTCTGTATAATTCAAGCATTGCTGAATTATACTTCATAATATGTTTATTTTAATATAAAATTGTGGTTTCAACTATGAAATAAAATGAACCATTATTTCACCAAATCTTTAATATGGTGAATTCTTCAACAAGGTGTCTTCTGTTATACCATCACTCCTCATGCTTTCTTGCGTATCACGTCACCAAAGCACAGTATTTACTACTTAACTTTTGCATGCATTTGCGTTGGAAGAGTGTTTGTCTGAGTAGGGTATTATCTTGTGGTATTATTTGGTAAAGAGAGTTTGCCTTCCCAACATTTGTCAGGGACCTGCTATGCTTACTTGTAGGAGTTACATGTAAAGAAAAGCGTAATGTGTACGTAAGTTCCTTGCTGAGATTTCCATGCACTTTGAAAGCTGAATTTCTAAGAGGCCATTTCAGTGTCTTATGAAATTACTCACTGGAAGGAATGGATGCAACTTTTAAAAGAAACAGAGGTTCCCAGAGAGTGCTAATGCTCTGCTAGAATGAGCATCAGTAGGCAGGTAAATCAGTCATACAAAATTAAATTATGTATGCACCTATTAAAGATTACCTTCTTGCTAAATAAATGAAAAATTTTATGATAGACATATTGCTTGTAATTGAAAGTCCTTGATTGCAGGGGTGCAATGGCAACAGGAACTCAAGGGAACCTGCTTGAATGAATTCTTTTTATAAAAAATATTGAAAATACCCATTAAAAAGAGGTATTTTCTTTCTTCCAAATGTTTAAATCAGAAACACAACAGAGTAAAATAAATCTCTTAGTGCTAAATAATCTTAGAGAGTAAAATCTTGTTTTTTGTTAATAAAAATAACATTCTTTCAGAGCATTATTTTAAATAATTTAGCAAGTGTGATCTAAATAGTTTATGGTTACAAGGTACATAACAGATATTTACCAGGAACCATTCATATGAAACAAAAAGGGGTGCCTTTGCTGATAAAGGTGAGGAGGCCACTACAAGATAAAGTCAGAGGATACAGGAGAAAAATAAATAGAAAAATGTACTTGGAACCACATTCAGGGACTTCGGTAAGGCTTGGAGGGTTTAAATGACTAACAAAATGTTTGCTGGTAGAACTGGCGCTTAGAAAGCATAAGATACCAACTGTAAAGATCTCACCAAGCAAAAGGCTCTCTTTTCGTGGAAGCAGTAAAACAGTGAGAAAATGAATTCAGATCCTAAGAACTAACCGTGTTGTATGGATGATGGATGATGTGTCTTCAGTCATTGTTAATAGAAACTTTCTATTGTTCTTTCAAATTCTACCTACCATATTATATTGGCAATTTCATCGCCATGTTCCAATTCATTCTCATCCTTAATTCCCTCATCATTCTGTACTGTTTCTTCTCATGTCCGTACAAGTACAAGGAAGTGGCAGGAGCTGTCCTCAGCACAAACTTTGCCTAAGCGTCTCTCACGCCACTTTGGCACCTCAGACTCAAAAGGGGAGCAGGAAACATCTAATTTTTGCTTAGCTCTGTGCTGGTGCCAAGCCAGCTTCAGTCAAGCGACTAAGTAAATAATGGCAATGAAACTTATTAGGAAAGAACGTCAGGGCTTTCCTACATATTATATATGTTTTTTTCTCCAGGAAGAATTTCCCTTCAAATGTTAAGATTTCCCTGTCCCAGCATATGCGCTTTTTGCCAAAATCTCCTCTTGTTGAGTGACAATGAGTTCAAATGATGCAGTAAGTCACTTTTGACCTCTCATTTCATTTTGTCACAAGTGACAGGTGTTTAGGCTGAACTATTTTCCTGCTTCTGCAGGACTAATGACCTTGAGCTCGTGAAGGTAAATTTTTTGAGGCAAAAACTAGTAAAGAAGTACATAATTCTCTCAAGATTTCCATGCTGCGGCTTGAGTATAAATTGTCATCTTCAGTACAATGTGGAGTTAATGTTTAGCCTTTATTTTTTTTCCTTGACTAGTTTTCTCTTTGCTCACTCAAGCAAATCTTGTGCCTTTTCCTTTTATGTTATTCGTTTTCGATTTGTACACTTTCCATGAGTGAAGGGGAGTTTATGTGGGAGGAATTGTTGTCATTTGAAAGATTCTCTTAAAGCATTTGAATAATATCTTAAATAATAGCGATTTATGTGTCTAAAAGCAATTAAGGTAAATAAATTCAGTATTTTGACTTTTTAAAATAATGCATGTTATTGAATTCTTCCCCATATTGTTGAAACTTTGCATGAATTTGGTTTCAAAGGCCAACGCTAGGGGTCACCCTTCCTTATTGTAAAGTTTTAGTCATTGTCCAGAGCCCACTGACAACCCATTATCTCTGACGAAAGTGAGGAATTTTGTAAAGAAAAGCAAAAGACTTTTGGCTCTAAGAGTGCTAGTAATGTTGCTTTTTGTCCTTGCCCTGTCGTGAAGCCCAAATTTGTAACAAAATTTTATGAATGAGGAAATGATGTTGAGCTTTTGGGGGGAAAAATATTCTGAGAATAAAAATTTATTCAGCCTGAAGTAGGACTAAAAATAATAAGCATTTTAGGGTATTATTTATAGGGTATTATTTGAAACCATTAAGTTTAAAAATGCATTTTTATTTAATAATCTATATTATAGACATACTGAGTTTGCTTAAGAAAATAGTACAAATGTCTTCATAAAATGAGATGGGAGGACTTAACGATTATGCATATCAGATTATGGGCTTATAAAAGTTAGCTGAGAATGAAATTTTAGATAAAAGGTGTATGCTGAAATATATAATGTTTGTTCATGCTTTGTTTGTTTGGTGTGTGTGTGTCTGGTTGAAAGAATATTTCCATCTATAATGATGCAAAGAATTTACATAGTAGAAATCGCTAGTTCATCATTTGCTCTGAAGTTCAGTTTTGAAGATAAGTTTAATAATTTTATCAGGAAGCTTGTGTCTTACTCTGTCCCTATTTCTTCTTAGCTGGATTATTTCACACATAATGTGGTTCTAAAAGAGATCACAATTCTCTCCAACAGTCTTGAATTGTTTTTGCTTTCACTTAAAAACTGTTACCTCTGCCCTTACACTTTTTCCTTATTTTAAAAGTGTTCCCGTTGATTTTTCATTTCATTCATCCAGATCATAAAGATAATAATCTCAATTATGAAGTGTTTATTATGTGCTAAGCACAAAGTCTTCACATCTTCATTTTAGAGATGAAGAAACTGAGGCACAGTGGTGTAAATGGAATGCCAGAAGCAGGATCTGAACTGGGGCTGCCAGACACCAGAATATATGAATACATTCCTAAACTGTAGGTTGTGCTGAATTGGCTACCCAACCACAAAATTGCCTGTCAGTTACACAGCATAGATGCATAAGTGCCCCAAGAGCACCTAAACATGAGGTGGGAAATGCACAATTACCAGGAATTTTCTGAAGATACTGATGTAATTTCAAATGAATGATTCTAACAGTGGCATTTTGGACACAGCAGTGGGATCAGTAGAGTGCCTATCTGAAAAAAGTGGGGATCACCCAACATCCTCAATTTTCCCACAAAGGAAGCACATCAACGAGCAGAGCCAACAGCCTTTGTAGCAATAATTGGGTAACCCCCTCCTTGGGGACAGTGACGTTTGAGTGTGTTGGGAAGACACGGAATGGTTAAACAGGATATAATGACATGTAATTGGTTCTTTAGGCTGATTTGCCCCCGGTCTATAGCTTTCCCCAAATTCAGAGGAACAACAAATTTCTCCTTCCTCTGTGCACCTTAGCAATTTGTATATATGTTATTACTGTAATTTGCTCATTACCTCATAATTATGTCTTTGGTTTCCTGCATCTAATCTATATGCTCACGGAAGTTGAGACTATGTCTGGTTCTTTGTGGCATCGCCAACATATATCACAGTGTCAAACATACGAGAAACAGAAAACAGTTGTGAATAAATGAATTCATAATTTTAAGAGACTCCTTGCCATATTTTGCAATATGAGATTAAAATGTTGCACAACACCATTAAGATGAGGATTGGAGCTGGGTGTACAGGGATGCTATGCTGGACAGATGTAGCAAGTTACAAGTGATTCAGAGAGAGAAAGAGGGAAGTGAAGGGAGGGAAAGGAAGGGAAAGGGAGGGGAGGGAGGGGAGGGGAGGAGGAGGAAAAAGGGAAGGAAAATGATGAAGCTCACCTCATACCTGGACCGAGGTAGCTTTTCTGCGCCAGTTCCCAGGTGGTAGTCTGTATATTGCACTGGAAAGGTTAAAATAATCCTTTGCCAAACTGAGTTTGGTATAGGCAATTAAATCTCTGCTTCATTGTCAGCATTGACAGAAACTCTATTTGGGGTCTGAGGAAACATCCTCTTGTCATCTAGATGCCTGATGAGACATCTGTCACTCTGCATCCATACCTGCTGCTCCTGTTTACACCTCATCAGTCTAGTTATAAAATCTGCCAATTTCCCATGTTTGCCCACGACATTTTTACTCACACTTGATTTTTTTGGAGTTGAGAAACCCTCTTTGAAATTTAAGAAGTCATGGGGAAGACTTAAATCATGGAGATACAAGAAGACATGGATTTAAGAAATCACAAGCCCACCTCTGTATTGGCTTTGTTCTGTGCACTTAACTCATCGCATCTCTCTCATCTTTTCTCTGAGCAAATCCTTCTCCTGGCCTCAGGTAGGTAGCCTTGGCACTAGCAAGTGGAGGGAAGGGAGGAAATGAGCAAGAAAGTTCTTACTTGACTGATGCTTTCAGGAGCTGTCATTGAGCTCTCTGGGTCTTGATCTTGCTTTGAAATACCTTTTTCCTCTTAAAGCACTTTTGGGGTTCCTTACAGACTCTCCCGCTTCCACCTCATGTTGTAGATGGCTTCACACCTGTAGTTCTCTTGAGAGGGAAAGTTTCTTCCCCACCTTTAAATTTAGACATGCATTACTCTTTAAATGGTTTCTTCAAAGACCTCTGCTTGGTTTTGAGATCAAGAAAAAAGAACTCCTAATTCTATTTCCCTTGTAGAGGAGAAGCACAGCACACAAACTCGCCAAAAATTCTCTACTAAATTCCTCCAAGACTTTTATATACTCAGTGGGTGAGGCGTTAAAGACTCCCGCAAAGCCAGATCACGTCATCATTTTCTGCAAATTTCACAGGTAGTGTTGTACCTGATTTTAATATGTAATCTTAAGGCTTTGGCTGAAAATTGAGATGAAAATGACTCTTAACGTTCTGTTAATCAAGTTATAACTCGGGCCAATACACTGAAAAAGAACACAAACTCCTTGCAGTTAGAATATTTGCCTCGTGTCACAGAGCCGGTCAATGGCAGATCTACTTTAAAAAAAAAAAAATTATGGTTAAAATATGCATAACATAAAATTTACCATTTTAACCATTTTTAGGTGTATAAATCAGTGGCATAAAGTACATTCACATTGTTGTGCATTGAATCTACTTTAAACCAAAGTCTTTCTTCTTCTAGGCTGTGAGCACATTGTGTGACATCAGTGATTTTTATTCTGTGCTTTGTGGCACTCTGGGCTTCATGAGAGGTGACCACCAGGCTCTTCATACTCTGTTATTTCTCCAAGTCTTCTCTTCAACTCGAGCATCTTCTCTATGATTAATGAGGTTTCTTACATAAATATTTCACTTTTAAGCTGGGCACAGTGGCAGCTAGCAGTCCCAGCACAGTGCTGGTGGTCCCAGCTACGAGGGAGGCTGAGGCAGCAGAATCACTTGAGTCCATGAGTTCGAGACCAATGTGAGCAATATTTATTGAGACTCTGTCTCAATAATATGAACAAATAAATAAACAATTTAAAAACACTCTCTACTTTTTTCTCCAGTCCCTCTTTTAAACCCAAGCATCTCCTCTATGATTAATGGGGTTTCTTACATAAATATTTCACTTTTACATTCTACTCAAAATAAATGTTGAAAAACATCTGCACTGTATCTGTCCTCAAGAACCAATTGCTCTATTCCACTAGTCTTTGCCCATTTCTGTTAGAGTTTTCCTCATGTTTCTTTCAACTCCTGAGATAATAAAAACAAAAAAAAAAACAAACAAACAAAAACCCCAAACCAAACAAAACAAAATCCTCAGAGCTATTTGTAAGAATAAACCTAAGTAGTATCAATTTACAAAGTCCAATCCCTAAACCTTATCCCTCCTGAAAGTTTAACCATGTCTTCGTCTCATAATTAAGTAACCCAGGTACTGATTCTGTGTTTCCTGCTCTGGCCTGGAGCATCACTCATTAATTTGTGTGATATTTGTAAATACATAAGGAATTAACCATAAAAGAAAAATGGATGCATTTACCATGCAAATGGGAAATGTTATTTCAAAAAACAATGTAAACTCACATGAAATCCAAGTGACAAACTCAAAACATGTTTTCACATCTATGTCAGAGCTGGTGAATTCTTGTTTTTAACACTTGATACTTTTGCTCACCCACTAATATTTCTGTGATTTGAGCTAGCTTCCCGGGACTTCTCATCCTCAGAAGAGTTGCTCCTCCCCTACTTTGTCAGTGTGATTATCTCAGTGCTTTCAGTCTCTGTGAGTAAAATGATCAAAATGAAAATATAAAAATAAGTATTTTTTCTAGTCTTTGAACAGCAAAGATCTTTCTTACCATGAAAAATTCATAGGAGCCATAAGGAAAGAGTCAGATTTGGCTGCATGGACATTTAAACAAAATTTATAGTAGACAATGAGATGAGACAAATATTTGTAACATTTACTGACATAATACAAATATTTTTGAAAAATTGGAATAATTCCATAAAAATGAGAAAAAGACAGTATATAAACAATTGTTAGGATATACTGATGGTAGAAAATATACAAAAGCTAAACTTCGTAATAAGTAGATGTGAAGAAAAATGAGATACCCTCTTCTTTGCTCTTCAGACTAGTGACGATCAGAAGATGTGATAACCATCAGTATGACAAGTTTGAAATGAACCAGTACTTTTTAATACACTGTTGATGGGAGGCTAAACTGGTGCAAAATTTCTGGAGGATTAGGCAATATAGTTTCATTCATTCACTCAAAAATATTCTGTGTCTGCAATGTGTCAAGTATTATACTATTCCAGACACTGGGGTTAAAACACAAAACATGATTGACAAAAGTCTCTGGCCTCATGGGATTTCATTGTATTAAAACTTGGTGTACAAACCCTTTGACCCAATTAATAGCACTTCCAGAAATTTATCTTACAGAATAGCTTGCAAAAGTGCACAGAGGTTTATGTAAAATGATATTGATTGTAGCATTGTTAGTCATGTGAAAAATTAGGAACAAGCTGAACTTCATCAATACAGGACTGATTGAATAAATTATGGTATTCATTGTGTAAAAAAGTTTCTGTAGCTATTAAAATAGCTTAGGTAGATTTAGGTACATGGGTTTACGCATAAAAATATTTACCTCTGTAGACATATTGCACTGAAGAAAATCTGGCAAAACCATCTGACCAAAACTGGTTTCCTCTGGAGGTAAAATTATGGCAGACTTTCATTTCTTTGTGCATTTTAGAGTGGTGTAATCCTGTTTTCCAAAGGGCTTTTGTTGTTTGTACAATTAAAATTTTAAAAATTACCATCTTATTTCTATTAATTAAAAATGCAAATTAAAACAACATAAGATATCATTGTTGTCTCTCAAATTGGTTTAAAAAAGAAGAAAAAGAAAAAAAAAGAACTGTATTGGCAAAGATGTAGAGAAATAGACATCAATATATGGATGTTCTATTGACACCACATTTCTAAGGGACAGTAATTTAGCAGGGACTAGCTCACGGCATTAGGCAATACTGCTCCCTAGAGGTCATTATCATTCTCTGGTCATGCTTTCAGACATCCCAGGGACAGAAATAGATGCCTAGCGAGGATTCTAGGCTTAAATGTCCAGGCATGGGGATGTGGCTTTACTACTCAGTAAACCAGCAAGCGGTTCATCTTCAATCCTGCCTTTGTCAACTGAGAAAGAGGTCAGTGATATGAAAGGAGAGATGTGTGTCATCAGAGACCCAATGCTTGTGAAAGAGCAAAGTCCTGGAAAAGGAAGAGGTTTCTTGTTGGCTAACAAATGAAAGAAAGCACCAGTATTCAGTGTTCCAGAAGAAGGCAGGGCCTAGTTCTGTGGGAAAGAGCAGGAAGACTGAAAGATCAGAGGACAATTCAGCCGGGGGACTACAGAACTGTTCATATCTCCCTGTACTCCTCTAGCCCACTACATATATGAGGAACAGATGGGAGAGTAACACTAGAAAACACCAAACCCCCACATTTGTATTGTCACACTACAATACACTCATTTGGATTTACCAGCAGGGAGGCCAGTGATAAAGATACACACACCAAGGCCAAAAAGTATATCTGTTCACTTAACAATTTGACTGCTAGGAATTTGTCCTAAGGAAAAATACTTGCCATGACCACGGTTTATGCACAAGAACAGTTATTGCAAATAGCAGAAATAATCTAAAGTCCAATCATAAGAGATTACTGAAATATATTTATACCATTATCATGTGATTGCATACAAGGGAGCCTTAAAAATACTCTTGAACAATACTTATTGTCAAGGGAAAATGTTAAAAGAATTCAAGTAAAAAATGAGACTGTAAAGCATATATCTCCAATGTTGTAAGAATCTAAAATAGAGGAATATATTCATATGATTAAGGGTATATGTACCAAAATGTTAACAGTGGTTATTCTGGATAGATGGGATTTCTTTTTATGAGTGATATTTTCTTATTTATTCTGTTGCTCACTTCTAAAAAAAAAAAAAATTTTTTTTTGAGAAGGCTTGCTCTGTCACCCAGAATGGAGTACAGCGGCACAGGATCTCAGGTCACTGCAACCTCTGTCTCCTAAGTTCAAGCGATCCTCCTGCCTCAGGCTCCTGAGTAGCTGGGATTACAGGTGCCCATCACCACACTGGCTAATTTTTGTATTTTTAATAGAGACAGGGTTTTACCATGTTGACCAGGCTTGTCTTGAACTTCTGACCTCAGGTGATCTACCGCCTCGGTCTCCCAAAGTGCTGGGATTACAGACGTGAGCCACTGTGCCCAGCCCACTTCTAAAAATTTTTAATAAACATATCCCTTTTATAGTTAGAAAATATTTAATCCAGAGAAGTATTCCTGCTTGAATTTTAGGTATAATTCAGATTATTACTCTTATGTAATTATTCTCAGAATAGTTATTTACTGGCTTAATTTTAGAGTCAGTGATTTTAGGTAACCTAATATGTGTCTTTAAGATTGTCCCCTTCTTATTTAATCACAGAGAACATAATGATATATGAGTATATATGAGTATATATGAGTCGGAGACATAAATTCCTCTACAAGGTAGAGTTAACATCACTATTCCATAGGCTCTTTTTGAGAAGTAAATGAAATTAATTCATGCAAAAAGCCTCATAGTAATCTTTATTTATTACCTATTAGCAGTGCAGCATGTCTATTATGTCATTCTCATAGAAATCTTTATTTATTACCTATTAGCAGTGCAGCATGTCTATTATGTTACTGTTTCTTCTTTACTTTCACCCATCATGCATGCTTTGCAGAGATTCATATATATTCAGTGTACTTCTAGTTGGTTGGATAGATACTGGTGAGCAACATGTTCACCATTCAGCAATTTTTTTTTTTTTTTTTTTTTTTTTTTGAGATGGTCTCACTCTGATGCCCAGGCTGGAGTACAGTGGCATGATCTTGGCTCATTGCAACCTCTACCTCCTGGGTTCAAGTGATTCTCATGCCTCAGTCTCCTTAGTAACTGTGATTACAGGTGCCCGCCACCACACCCAGCTAATTTTTGTATTTTTATTGGAGACGGGGTTTCACCATGTTGATCAGGCTGGTCTCAAACTCCTGACCTCAGGTAATCCACCTGCCTCAGTATCCCAAAGTGCTGGGATTACAGGCGTGAGCCACCACACCCAGCCCAAACAATTTTTATTCCCCCACCTTGCTGAGAAAAATCCTGAAATCTTCAATGATGAGATAGATGAAATCTGTTACTAAAGTTCATATGGCTCCACACTATTAAATGCTGTTTGGCTTGCATTTGTCCTCATTTTCATCAGTAGTTGAAGGAAAGTGCCATCCTCTTGGCAAAATATTATAAGATCTATTGATTTTTATTATTGTGTAAGCTTGTTTCTTGACATAATCAAATTTTGCTCGAATGTATCATCTAAGTAGAAAGCAATTTTTAATGGCTCTGCATTATACTCACAAGTATACTGTGGATAACACTGGAAATGGATCAACTAAGGAAAAGATAAGCAAATATAACAGGCACAAATGATGACTTTATATTTATAGTAAAAGTTTCTCACACCCATACCTAAACCGAGGAAATTCAGAGGAAGGCTGGTCTTTAACTATGAAGCATTTCATTTAACATTTCAATATTGCAATATTTCTAAATAAACATCATGTAAGATTCCTATGAATTGCTCTGTGACATCTTACTACCCAGAACTGAGTTGAAAGTAAAAAGGATCTCTGAAGTCATTGAGATATACAATTTTAGTTTGAAAAATGATTTTTGCATTTATTTTTGCAGTTTTTCTACATCAAAGAAACTATTGATTAAGCAAACCACACTTATTACAACAGCACAAATGTACAACGTTAAATGGATGTATTAAAATGCAAAACACATACTCTCATATAATTATATAATTACTAGGTTATTAAACCATAGGTAAGAAACACATAATTTCAGTGGAATATTACTAACAGAAAACTTTGTCGTGGGAATTAGAATGATCAACTTTTCAGAGTCTGAATTATTTATTAACAAGGAAAAATTATCAAATGGCTCTTTGCTCTTCTCATGTTTATAGGGCCATGATGTAAAAAAGAAGCAATATTTAAAGTGTCAAAAGAAGTAGCAAGCTCATCTATACTAAGAATTCAGGATTTTTAACTCTCGTAATTTATGATCTAGTAACTTTTAAAAATAAAGGAGGACAGGAAGATGTACTCCTGACTTGTGAACCTCAAGTTATTAAACTATCCAAGTAGTGTTAGTCTCTGTTCAGAGGCAATACATTAAACTTGCTTACTGATTTGTTATGCACATTTATGCTGCTGACTGGAACTAGTATGGTTATCTCTGGAAATTTCACTTCAAGTTTTTACTGGAAATTCAGAAAAATAAAATAATAACTAATTGTTCTCAATCATATTATATAGGTTTGCTACTACTTCCAAAAATAAGGTAGGTAAAATACCCTAATTGACCCTCTCAAATAAAATAATAACAGTTTTTAAAATATTTAAACAACTTGAAACATATTAGCTGGCAGAAAGGAAAGAAATTTTAAAAGAATAAGCACAAAATGAAAATAGAAACCATAGAGGTAAGAAAGAGCCAAAGCTTGCTTTCACTCTGGAAGACATGGAGCGCAGGGAATAAGAGATAAAGCCTAGAACCTTTGCAGGATCGATAGTCTTACAGCAGACACTTTCACAAAGCTCAGATTCTAGTGTAAAGATTTAAGAGTGAAGAGTAAAGAACCCACAATGCTGAAGGGGACAGCAAGGAAATTTTCCTGTATCAACTTTTGTTCTGGGATGAAGGGAAAAAAGAATATAAGAATTTATGTCCATAAACCAACCCTTAAGTAAGCTTGAGGTCCAAATTCCCACTGAGTTGTTCTAAAACACTTAAATGGGGAATTTAGCTTATACTTGTCCAGGGTTGGTAATGCCTTCAGAAAAAATTTGCAAAAGCAAACTCAATTTCTCTCTGGTGAAATACAACTTCAAATATGCTCTCAAGAATTCACTCATATCAGATTTTCAGCTATACGAGTACAGGTTAAAAAACAACAACTCTCTCTCTTATAACACACACACACATACACACACACACACGGAAATAAATAAGAGACCGTATGAGAGAGCCAGATGAAACAGTAGACTTCACAATGAGATTAAACACTTTAGACCTTGTTACAAATGCATCTGAAGTTATTGAGGATAACTAAAAATGTGCCTACTAACAGAGTACAATTTTCAAACAAGTAGAAGGAAAAATGTGATCAAGAAAACCCAACTCCAATCTCAAAAATACAAGAAATGAGTAAAAGTGAAAAAGAAACAGGAAAACAAAAAACTCAGGTCAATAACAAGTACATATAAAGTTGGTATAAATAAATCCAAACACAGCAGTAGTCACAATGTAATAAATGGGTTAGTCTCTCAAGTGTATCATTTCCAAACTAACAGTAGAATGTAATGAAGAAACAAGACTCTAATCCAAAAAAAGACAAAAATTAGTTAAAGCAAAATGAAACAGAAAATATAAACAGAAAACAATAAAAATACAAAGGTGGCACAAATAAATCCAAATGCAACTGTAATTGAAATAAATATAAATGGTTGAACTAAACTAGTTTCTAATTAACAAAAAATTATCAGATTAGAATAAAAAACCTTGCTTCTCATACAAGATAAACTTCATATTACAAAAACATAAAAGTAAAAGGATGAGAAAAACATAGACTAAAAATATATTAAATCAAAAAAAGCGATGTTATTATAAGACAACATAGACTTTTAAAGCAAAAGGTATTATTAGATATAAAAAGTACTAAACTGGCTGTAAAAATTATTGAAATGATAGGGGAACAAATCCACTCTTTTAGTAGAAGATTTAAAAATACAACTCTCCAGGAAATGATAGTTCAAGGAGACAAAATAAAAAGTGAAGATACAGAGCATTGATATGTTTGATCAAATAGACAGAATGATGCTCCAAAGGCATCCTTATGGACTCTGCTTGGATGGACTCGGTATGAGATAGTTCATCATTCACCACTGATCTGCATTACCTTTGTTATATATGTTTTCCATAAGTATGTAGATCTATCTCTAAGCTATCCTCTGTTTATAGCTGCATTGAAATAATAGCAACATAATTGTTAAATTTTTTAAATAAAAACAGTGGTAGGACAGTATTTTCAACAGCCATGAGGCATGACACTTGTAAGCAGAATATAGCTGAATAAATGTATATGCATATATATTTTTTCATTACTTTCTCTATGGAATTGACATGTAAATATAATCTTTTTGTTTATTTCAACATTAGCATAATTAAATAATGATAATTTAGAATTCAATTCTATAATTTTTAGTATTTGTCTTGCACCACAAAATAATAAAAATCTTTGCATGATTTTCCCATAGAACAATCTACAACATGTCCATATCTTGTTATTTTAGTTAAGAATTTTGATTTCCCTACTTTTAAAATACAAGATTAGTGTTTATACAGTGTAGTTAATTAAATTTACTAGGTAATTTAATCAAATTTATTGCTCTTTTGTTTTCATTTCTTGTGATAATTTTATGCATCAGCTAGACTGCTTTAAAGGATGCATATGACTGGTAAAACATTATTTCTGGCTAAGGGTGTTTCCTGAAGAGGTTAGCATTTGAATCACTGGAGTAAATAAGGGAGATCTACCCTCAATAAGGTGGGTGGGCATCATCTAATCTGTTAAGGGCCAATTGAATAGAACAAAAAGGAGAAGGAAATGCAAACCCTGGCTTTCTCCTTCAGCTAGGACATTCCCTTTCCCTTGGACATTGAAGCTTCTGGTTTCCTTAGAATTCCACTGGGACATACAAACCACTTTCCTGCGGACTCCACCATCTTTGGCCTCAAACTGGGAGTTAAACCATCAGCTCCCCTGGTTCTCAGGTCTTTGGACTTGGACTGCATTACACCACTGGCTTTCCTGGTTCTCCAGCTTACAGATAGCACATAATGGGACATCCTGATCTCCATAATCATGTGAGCCTATTTGCATAATAAATTTCCTCTTTTATATATGTGTGTGTATGCATATATATACATATATATGTATGTTCTGTTGCATAGATATATATATACATATGTATATCTGTGTCATATATTCATGCATGTATGTTTATATACATATATATATATAGGTAAAATAGACTGTTGGTTTTGTTTATCTGATAACCCTGACTAATATTCTGACTTACCACCTTTTCACTATTCCTTTGATATAGTTCATGGATAAATTTTCTTTTGGAGAATAACTACTGGGTAAAAGATTTTAGATGATATACGTCAGAAAACATTTCTATTTTGCCTTCACTCTTGAATAACATTTTAGTTAAGTATAAATTCTATGTTGATAGTTTTCTTTTTCCTCCTTCCGTCTTTCCTTGAATATAATTATTCTGTATAATTTTGAAGTACATTGTTACAGATGAGAAGTCTACCTTTTATCTCACTGTCATTTGTATATAATTTTTTGTTTGGCTCTGGTAGATTTTAGGATTGTCACTTTTTCCTTGATGTTCTTGTAGGGACAGAATGGTGCAATACCTTTCCTTGCCCATCAGAAGGATCATAGCCCACACTCCTATGACAAAAGATAGGTTAACAAGAGCATAACAAATTTATTTAATCAACATTTTACATGACACAGCAGCCTTCAGGAATGCAGAGCTCAAAAGGCCCAGGAAAAACTGTTTTTATGCTTAGGCTCAATGAAGAATAGACAACCATCTAGAAATGTAACTGGAACAAGGTATGATCTAGTGATAGCAGACTGAGGGGAAAAGTTCACCAAGGCCTGTCTGTTCAGTTTCTTCTTGGCCTCTCTGTGTAGCATTTCTTCCTCCTGGGTATATTGCAGGACTCCTCTGGAATGAGAGTTTTATGACCTATTATCAGACAAGGTAGGTCAGAGAACATTTTTATGGCCAGCTTCTACAGAAGAAGGTGGGAGAAGGTTATAGTAATGTTTCTAGATTTTATGGTTTGCTTTGGAGGAGAAGGGTTCTAGTTTCTATGACTCGCTTTGGTAAAGAGAAACTGGTTTCTATGATTCGCTTTAGGGGAAAGGGAGGGACAGGAGACAGGAGACAGTAGAAAGTCAGAGAGAGACTTGGCTGCTTCTGAGGCCCTCCAGTCTCCTTAAGTTCAGAGTACTCAGCAGGCTAAAGTGCCACACTATGGAGTATTATTTTCTCAGCCCCAGTACTTAAGTGTCAGCCCACTGTGTATATGTATGGAGTTTGCCAACAAATCAGAATACAGTAGTCCCCTCTTATCTGCAGGGAATACGTCCCAAGACCCCCTGTGGATGCCTGAATGGCACAGAGTATCAAAGAACCCCATATATATTATGATTTTTCCTATCAAACATTTCTACAAAAAAGTTTAATTCATAAGTTAGCCACAGTAAGAGATTACCAGCAATAACTAACAATGAAATAAAACAATTATAACAATCTTCAGAATGGCACACAATCTTGTTGGGGTCCGCGTGTTTCCTAAACAAAGGAATGAACACACAAGACAACACAAGACAAGACAAACATGGCGGCTGCCTCGAATGGCATGCTCCACTTTATTTTATATAGTCGTTTGTGGAATGTTGCCAAGTCAGAAGACACATTGTTGTTTTTCTGACCTTTCCCTGACTTTCTGGATTTTCAAGATGTTTACATATAAACAGGCCCCCACCGCCCTGCTTCTTTTGCAAGAGCAGGACTTGTCGGAACGCCCTGCTTCGTTTGCGAGAGCAGGATTTATGGGGAACGCCCTGTTTGTGAGCACGTAGTCCTCTACAAATCTAATATGTAATTTTTTATTTCTGGAATTTTCCATTTAAAGTTTTTGAACTGCAGTTGACTAGCAGTAAGTGAAACCACAGATTGGGAAACCATGGAAAATTCTGGAGCATTCTCAAGCAGTTATCGCTTCAATATTCTATCTCTACCAGTCTTTCCCATTAAGGAAGAGTTTTAGCCTTTCAGCCTACCTTCTATACTTCTCAATTACATTTCTATGTTTATTCTAGCTTCTCTGAACTGTATGCAAGATGAGTTCCATCCTTATGTCATCTCCCTAGTCATTCTGTAGTTGTTACCATTTTTATATTAATCATATGTATTGAATATTATTTTAATGGTATAGCATGACGAGCTGCAGACAAAACCCCTCAGACACCAAGTTAAAGAAGGAAGGGGTTTATTCGGCTGGGGGTGTCCACAAGACTCCTGTCTCAAGAGCCCAGCCCCCTGAGTGAGCAATTCCTGTCCCTTTTAAGGGCTCCCAACTCTGAGGGGGTGCATGTGAGAGGGTCATGATTGATTGAGCAAGGAGGGGGTACGTGACTGGGGGCTGCATGCACCGGTAATTGGAACAAAACAAGATAGGAATTTTCACAGTGCATTTCTATACAATGTCTGTAACCTACAGATAACAGAACCGATTAGATAGATCTTTAACTACCAGGCCCAGGGTGCAGCGCCGGGCTGTCTGCCTGTAGACTTCATTTCTGCCTTTTAGTTTTTACTTCTTCATTCTTTGGAGGCAGAACTTGGGCATAAGATGATATGAGGGGTGGTCTCCTCCCTTAATGGCATTGTTTTTATTTTCAGGATGTTTAAACGATCTTTCTATATTCTCGATAGATTTCTTAAGATTCTCTATTTTTTTTCTTTTCTTTTCTTCTTCTCTTTTCTTTCTTTCTTTTTTTTTTTTTTCCCCCAGACAGGGTCTCACTCTGTCACCCAGGCTTCAATGCAGTGATGCGATCATGACTCAGTGCAGCCTTGACCTCCTGGGCTTAGGTGATTCTCCTACCTAAACTCCTGGGTAGCTGGGACGTTAGTTATGGGCCACCACACTAGCTAATTTTTTGTACTTTTGGTAGAGATGGGGTTTTGCCATGTTGCCCAGGCTGGCCCTGAACTCCTGGCCTCAAGCCGTCTACCCACCTCAGCCTCACAAAGTGCTGAAATTACAGGCATGAACTACCATGCCTGGCCTGAATTTCTAAATTTTGTAATTTGTTAAATTTAAAGCAACCTATACCTCCTTTTTCCCTTGAAAATCTTCAACATATTTATTTAAAAATCCTTGTCCCAATTTTTTTACAAGTTTAAATTAATTGGAATGAATTTACATTTTAATTGTTGACTTTTCTTAGCTGTGTTTTGATATTATGTTTTTATGTGTTTTCTAATTTTCACTGTTTCTCTTTCTCTCTCTTCCCCCTCCCTCCCTCGCTTCCTCCCCTACTTCCTCCCACCCTAACCAGCAGTCTGAATTTGCTTCTGGCTAGCCCTCTGATTCTTCAATTGAGAACCAGGTCAGGAAATGTTAGATAAATTCATAAACCCAGTGACTGGTATAGTTTAGCTTCTTGTCATAATTCTTGTATATTTTTTGTCTATTTTCTTTTTCTTTTTTTTTTTGAGACGGAGTCTCGCTCTGTAGCCCAGGCTGGAGAGTGTGGCATAATCTCGGCTCACTGCAAGCTCCCCCTCCGGGGTTCATGCAATTCTCCTGCCTCAGTCTCCTGAGTAGCTGGGACTACAGGCTCCTGCAACCACGCCCGGTTAATTTTTGTATTTTTTTTTTTTTTTTTTACTGGAGACAGGTTTCACCGTGTTAGCCATGATGGTCTTGATCTCCTGACCTCGTGATCTGCCCACCTCAGCCTCCCCTGAAACATCAGTGTCTTACAATGTTTTGCATTTATATTCCATTTCTGGTCAATGGAGATACTTACTTTGAATTTGAGTTTGGCTATGCAATTTTGTTTCTCTATACTTTATCTGCTGGTATCATGGAGAAGGGTTTATCAAAGGGTGTATAAATGCTTTGTACTATTTTGACCTGGATATCAATTTATTCATCTTACTATTCGGTTTTTCATCATCCTTTTCTGCCTTGACCCATATTTTGTCTTCTTGACATTGTGATAATTTTTGAAAGTTTGCCACAGGTCTTTAAGCTTCTTTTTAATTTGTTTAGCGTCTGGCTATTGAATTGCAAGTCTTTGCCACCCTTCCAGGTGTAGTTCTATTATTCTTGTAGCTGCAATTGCACTGTTTCTTGGTCCTCTGCATTATACTCTGTGCCGTAGCCCATTCTTCTCTTACACTCTTCTGTTACGTTCTGCATTTTTTTCTCAAATGCGCTGGAGGGGAGAAAAATAATAACATCTTTTCCTTACCTACTGGTAGGTTAATGACTGAGGCACCTGTAATAAAAGCCAGATTAATGAGAAGAGCATACAAATTTATTTACTGTTTTACGTGACACAGGAGCCTTCAGAAATGACCTGAAGAAACAGGGAAACCTGTGTATTTTTTTACTCAGATTTTTAATGCTCAGGCTTGATGAAGAATGTACAGTTGTAGGGAAGTGTGATTGGACAAAGTGGGTATGATTTAATAATAATAAACTGGCCGGGCGCGGTGGCTCAAGCCTGTAATCCCAGCACTTTGGGAGGCCGAGGCGGGCGGATCACGAGGTCAGGAGATCGAGACCATCCTGGCTGACACGGTGAAACCCCGTCTCTACTAAAAAATACAAAAAACTAGCCGGGCGAGGTGGCGGGCGCCTGTAGTCCCAGCTACTGGGGAGGCTAAGGCAGGAGAATTGCGTGAACCCGGGAGGCGGAGCCTGCAGTGAGCTGAGATCCCACCACTGCACTCCAGCCTGGGCGGCAGAGCGAGACTCCGTCTCAAAAAAAAAAAAAAAAATTAATAAACTGGGAGGAATTTAGCAAGGCCTATTTGTTCTGATTCTTCTTTGTGTCCCTGTGTCTTCAGAGGTAAGTGTGGAGTCCTAATTAGGGAAATGGAGTCAGACTGGCAGGAGCAGGAAAAAGCAGAAAGAAAAAGAAGATATGCTCTAAGTTGTTTTTCATGGTCCAGAACACACAGCTCTCCTGCACAAATAATTCATAATCTTCCTGTACCCAAATATTGCCAAACCCTCAGCTGAAATAAAAATTTAAGTTAGCTCACTAAAACCTTGGCGTTATCAGTATTGCACAAAACCCTCTTCAGCCCATAGCACAAGCACCATCCTACGAAGTCCTCAGCAAGCCTTTGTTTCCCTGCAGTCAGTTCCCATCTTGCTGACTTGCCCATTACACCCTTGCAACATATTTCCATACTTCTAATAAGTCTCCTGTTCTTTACCTACAACTGTTTTAGTAAATTCTTTTTACTGCCTGTGTGACACTGGCCCCAGATAGTCGTGACCTGTGACAATAAGGATGTTCTTTTCTTCTGGGTATGAAGAGGGCACCCCGGAATGAGAGCCTATGACCTACTTCAAAGAAAGATCGAGAATTATTTTATGGCCTGCTTCAGAGGAAAATGTTGGGAGAAAATCAGAGAGACTGTCCTGCTTCTGCTGTTTTCTTAAATGCCACAGTGCCATATTTTTGGGGTAGTGTGTGTCCTGAGCTCCATCAGTACCATTTTTTTTCTATTGACCCCTTAAACACAGATATTATTTTTAAAACTGTCAATTCTAGCCATCTGACAAAAAAGTTCTTGAATTTATAGGATGCGCTCTCGCTATATGTGACCAGATCTCATCTTGGTGGTTGTAACTTTCACAGATGTCTTTGGTGCTTCATCCATATCCTGTTGGCATTCACTCTAAAGGATTGCTTTTTGCAAATACATGGCTCTTCCACTTAGGGCACTCTTCCATTTAGGGAATTTTATGTTTGTATTAGTTTGCTTAGGCCACATACAATACAAATCAGAAGTTCTGGAGGTGTAATACCTCCAAAACAAGTCACCAGAAATTTTGGAGAAGATGTGATGTATAATTGTTTTGTTTTGTTTTTTTTTTTTTGAGACAGAGGCTCGCTCTGTCGCCCAGGCTGGAGTGCAGTGGCCGGATCTCAGCTCACTGCAAGCTCTGCCTCCCGGGTTCACGCCATTCTCCTGCCTCAGCCTCCCGAGTAGCTGGGACTACAGGCGCCCGCCACCTCACTCGGCTAGTTTTTTATGTATTTTTAGTAGAGACGGGGTTTCACCGTGTTCGCCAGGATGGTCTCGATCTCCTGACCTTGTGATCCGCCCGTCTCGGCCTCCCAAAGTGCTGGGATTACAGGCTTGAGCCACCGCGCCCGGCCTGTGATGTATAATTGTTACAGGTTGCTTGCTTCTCATTTGGGATAAGTCTGATCCATGTTTTGCACTGTCTCCTGGAGTTCCTTAGTGGTACTTAGTTCCAGTTGCCCTCAGTGGTAGCTTACTTGTAATGCAGCTTCTATTGATTTTATTTTTTTTTCCCTTTTTTCTCTATTCTTTTGTAGACACTTACCTGGATCACTGAAAAAACAAATTACTTACATTCTAACCTTTTTCACTGGGTTTGCCTCTGGGAAATTTCAAACTCAGATACAAGTCAGTCTCATCTGCCTACTGTATTTAGTGTTTATCCATTTCTATTTGGTCTCACAACATATTGTGGCTATCTCTTCTGAATGTTTTTAATTTGCTCTCTGTATACCTCTCCTTTATCTATATGCTGAACTATTCATGTATCCTTTAAGAGAAGTCCTTTTATTGATATGGACAGGAGGCAGGAAAATACTGGGTAGAAGTGGGTGGTTCCCTGGCAAAGGCCCCACCCTCAAGCCTGGAAACCCATGGGCCTAAATAGGAATAGGCATTCCTGTTTTGGTGCTGAAATGGTGCCTTTATCCAAGACCACTTGGCCCACCACACCCCTATCCTGTGCCCATATAAACCCCAAGCTCCACTAGCAGAGCAGCACAGTGGAGTGGCAGAGGAAAAGAGAAGAGGAGTGTCAACGCCAAGAGGAATTTGGCTGGGGACTGTGGGAGAGGAGCTTGGCCACAGGACAGCTGAACTCCAGGGGAAGATCATCTTCCCACTCCATCCCCTTTCGGGCTCCCCATCCATCCTGCTGAGAGCCACCTCTAGCACTCAATAAAATCCCCATATTCACCATCCTTCAAGTCCATGTGACCTGTTTCTTCCTGGATGCCGGACAAGGACCCTGGTACCAAGAGGGCAGGATGTAAAAGGCTGTCACCCTGACTCTCCCCTGAGCTGGTTAACACTTAGCCATCTGCAAATGGCAACTGCTAAAAGGGCATTAATCGTAACACACTCCTAGATGCTACCGTGGGGCTGGAGCCCAAAAGCGCTTGCCCAGGTGCCTGCCTGTCTGCATGCTCCTCCTCCTGTAAGGGAGCAAACGAGCCATGCCCCTGTTTCAAGTCCCATGAAGGGATCAGGGAACTCTCATGTTTCATTATTTTTGCAACATGTGCTAAGATTCTAGCAACATCCTTAGAAAAATTCTCCCATATTCACTCCTACGGTCTCTTCCTTTTGGTCTTCCTTGTCTCTCTTTGGAAACATGAGCTGCTTTAAAAAACTGCTATATTCATAGTATAGTTTTCACAACCAGGCATAGTTTAGAGCAGGCATAGGCAAGACTTTATCATCCACATAGATAATGAAACTAGGCCTCATAAAACTTAGAAACTAGGCCTCATATAAAAAAAATTAACACCAGGTGGCTCTGGATAGGGTCCCACCCTGCCTCGATAGGGTCCCACCCTGATAGGGTCCAACCCTGCCAATTCCGGGAAACAACTTCATGGGGTCCCACCCTGCCAATTCCGGGGGTCCCACCCTGCCTCGAAGTTCCCGGAATCAGCAACTCTAAGAAAAAAACCTCATAAGGTCCTGCTCTAACCAATTAGAACAAGACACCTTGCTCAGGCCATAGCTAGACCCAATTACCACGCGCCTAAAGCTTTGTTTGAATTTCGCGCCTTAAGCTGTGTTTGAACTTGTGTTTGCCTATATAAACAACCTGTAACAAGCACTCAGGGTCCCAGGGCCAACTTAGAGCTTGGGACCCTAGCGCGCTAGTAATAAATAACTCTCTGCTATGAATCTCGTGTCGGTGATCCTTCGCGGCGACCCCTGCCCAGGAAGGAATCGACAGTTCGGTTCCAACAATACTATGAGTTGTTTCATTTTGTAGCAACAAAGGTGTGATTGCACAGTACATCCATAGGAAGCTATACCTGTTTGTTGACTTAAGAATTTAAAACAGGGGAGTGATAAGATGGTATGGTTTAAAGCTTGGTTTACAAATATCAGATGTGATGGCATCTTATAGTACTACTTATTTTCTTTCTACTTTTTTAGTATAAAATAATATTTAATAATACTTTATTTGGATAAAATACTTAATACTTAATACTATATAGTAGATACTTAATAATACTTTTATTTGAATAAAATAATTATCTAATGGGTAAAATGGTTAATCTGTGTAAATGTATTCTGGATACATAACTATCTTTTATAATGCTACAACTAGCAAGAACTTTCTTGTTTCGTATTTTTCTTCTTCTCGTATTTTTCTTCTTTTCATTTTTTCAGCAGGGAGGTCACATTGATTTCTGCTATAGAAAGAAGGCTAGAAACAGCTGCAAACTGCTCTATGGGGCAATTTAGTATCAAAAATCAGCTAGCAGAATAGATAATATTCAGAGACAAAACACCACCAGGCAAATTCAAGAGCATTTAGACCCAACTTACGTTTAATCTCTCCCCAGTTGATAATAGGCAAATATTGATAGTGGATACTAAAATCTACAAAGCAAAAAAGAATGATTTTCATGGCTATTGAAAAAAGCCACTGGAGTCAGTTGTTTCTTTTCATCTGCCAGTTGCTTCTCCTTTTTATGTCTTTGGATTGGCTTATTGTTTCAAGCTTTGTTCCTCACTTAGAGGCAATTTACACAGAAAAGAGGTTTTCATTTGCATATTCTGCTGAGGAACTCAAAGCATGTTTCCTTGGAAACTTTGGTTGTCTGAAACAATTATTTACATAAACAATGTTTTTTATCAGGCTAATGTTTCTAAAGAAAGAAGAATATTAATAGTTTGCCCCAAATAAACCATAAATTAAGACTAACATATTTTATCCTGAGATTCATTAAGATTAACAAAATTTAATTATTTTGTTGTAGGACTCTTTCTTTAGTTCAGCTAAAATCAGGGGTCCTTATCACATGGCCATAAAAAATTAGGCTAGCAGAAAATTTTGAAGGGTAAGGAGGGGAAGGTTTATGGGGTGAAAAGGAAGAGAGAGAAGCAGGGACTCTCTGCAAGGCCTGAGTCCCTGCTAGTGTGCTTCTAGCCTCGCAGCTGGAATCCCAGGTTCCACCCAGGAAGAGGAGGGGCCAGGCTCCTCCCTGCTGCAAATAGCATGAACTTCTGTGTTTCTACTCTAGTGTGCACTCTTCCCAGTGTACAGGCTGGTTGGAGTTTCTTTGGGGATCCCTTCCCACCTGGCTGTCTCACGATCATCAACAATTTGAAATAATCACCAAAACTTTCATAACATGTATTAAGTTACATGTTCTATACATTATACAACAGTATCACCTCCTAACTAATTTAGGACCGGTAGGTGGAAAGTTAACTGAAATAGTTGTCTAAAGTGTTATATCAGAAAAAACCAAAAAGATAGATACTGTTAAAGAAAAAATATTTATGTCACTTGTTAAAGATGGTAATGCAGACTTTATTCAAAGGGGGCCATAGAAATAGGTATAGGAACGCCTGCAATGGGATTGCAGCTGGGGAGAGGGAGTGGACTCAACTCCAACTGGGACAATACCATAATTCATGCCAAATTTTAATTTTAAAATTTATTTCCAAAATAAACACAATAGTGAAGATGTAAAAAATATATCTATATATATAAAGACAATATATGTATATGTACATCACGCATATATTCTATCTTTTAAAATAGGAATTCCTAAGCGAATAATACTTTTATGCTTTCTCTTACATTAGCAAATTATTTGAAATGGGGAGACTAACATTCAGAAATGTTATCAGATGTGTCTTATAATTTTCCTCTTTTCTCTAAGTGCCAGTTCTGTTCAGAAGTTGAAAAACAAATCAGGTATCACCCACCTATTTAACATTGTTGTCAGAATCCTTCAACTCCACATATAGCTGATCCCCAGATCTTTGACTCCCAATTATGACAAGGTATCTAGTGTTTTCTTTTTCAGTTTCTTTTTTTTTTTTTTTTTTTTTTTTTTGAGACGGAGTCTCGCTGTGTCTCCCAGGCTGGAGTGCAGTGGCGTGATCTCGGCTCACTGCAAGCTCCGCCTCCCGGGTTCACGCCATTCTCCCGCCTCAGCCTCCCAAGTAGCTGAGACTACAGGCGCCCGCCACCACGCCCGGCTAGTTTTTTGTATTTTTAGTAGAGACGGGGTTTCACCATGTTAGCCAGGATAGTCTCGATCTCCTGACCTCGTGATCCACCCGCCTCGGCCGCCCAAAGTGCTGGGATTACAGGCTTGAGCCACCGCGCCCGGCCTTTTTCAGTTTCTTATCCTAATCTCTAGCTCCATTTTTGTAGCTTATTTTCTTTCCCAAAATGAAAAGTTATGTTATAACTAATTTATTGCCTTTCTACTCACATATAGTTATATTAAAAATTTGGGCATTGTAAGAAATGACGTAATAGTAGAAAAGATAGATTTGGAACTTATTAAACCAAGTACAAGAACAGGGAGTGGATGCACCATTGTCGAAAAATCCAGCTTATCTTCCCAGAAAGAAATAAAAATGTCTTGAATGTCTTCTACATCAGCCTGAGCTTGGCAGCCTATATATTACTGATAGTTGATAAATATGTATTGAAAGTTTCAATATTATAGATTGAAATTGGCAAGCTTATTTATTCTGGCAAAACCAACATTCACTTTACTAGAATTTAGGCAATCATCTCAGCTCTTCATGGACAACATAATCTCAAAATTATGACAGAAATGAAGGAAAAAATCATCATTAAATATTCCCAATCCTCAGTTTGGTTCCATGTACTTAGAAGTTCTTCATGTTTTATTTAAATGAATCTTCATTGTCAAATTAAATACCACTCACAAATTTTTCTCTCCAGCCAAATCTTTTCTCTGAATATCAGGTTTCTATATCTGTTTGCAGTTAGTGACTCCCAAACTCAATTCCCAATCTTTCCCCCCACACCCTCTCACACGTCCCAAAATCTGTAAAAGCCATCTTCATCTCAATTAATAGCACAAATCCTTCCAAGTGCTTTGGCCGAGAACTTAGGTTCATCATTGACTCCTCTTTTTCTCTCTAATCCTGTATCTAGTCATCAAGGAATGATGTTTTCTGTAATTTCAAAGTATGTATAGCATCTTAACTACCTCTCTGTCTGAATCGCCATCTATAGACTAGAAGATTGCAACAGACTTCTATCTGTTCCTCCTAGACTTTTAAATGGTCTTCTTACCCCTCACCTTGCTCCTTTACAATTTATTCATATTAAACCAACCAAGTGAACTTTTTAAAATGTAATTTTCATGTCATTTCTCTGATAAAATTCTCCCTTGGTGCCTCATTTCAATTTAAAAGCTGAAGTTCTCACAATGGCCTATAAGCCCCTTCATGACCTGGTTCACTGTTACCTGTCTTACACAGGAGTACTGATCAAGATCTACCAGGGGAAGGGGCCCTAGTGAACACAGCCTGATGTCAGGGGAAAGCCCTGAGGAGATCTTTGACTCCCAATTATGAGTACAAAAAAGTACAAACTAGGAGTTTGTACTCATAGGAATGAGTACTCATAAGAATTGTACTCATAGGAATGAGTACAAACTAAAGGAGTCTCAATGAAACAGCAATCCAGACTTGACTTAGCTGAGTCCCTGATTATATTATGAGGATAGCTATGCCTCTCGATTTCATTTGTCAAGCAGCAATTGGTGGGGAAAACTTATCTGGAAGAAGTCAATATTGTTTGGAGTCACCACAACTTTTCACACACAATTTGTGTGTTTCATTAAATACCACTAGACATGTTAAGTGATAGGATAATATGATCAGAAATACAAAGAAAATGCCAGACCATATAGCAAATCCACAGGGTGATTCTGTTATTAGAGTTAGCAGATAGAAACATTAACATAGCTGTAATTAATGCATTAAAGAATTCAGAAAAATGGGAAAAAGATGAAAAGTTAGAGAATGTTATCAAATTACAAATTGTAAAGCAAATTGATACTCAAGGCTCAAATTAAGCTCTATAGAAATTTAAAAACAGTAGAGGATAGGATTCAATAGAAAATCTGAGGCCTGAATGCTCAAAAGAGAAAGGACATTAGAGACATATGAAACACATGGATATGATCAGGAGTTCCAGGAAAAAGTAAAAAGTGTAGCAGAAGTAATATTTGAATGGATCATAGCCAGGATTTTTTTTAACAACTGATAAAGGACTCAAGAGAAAGACTCAGAGAAGGACTGTGCTAGAAAACATCCAGTATAACAAATACAAATAAATCATACGCAGGCATATAATAGCAAAACTCTGAAAACCAAAGTCTAATAGAAAATCTTAAAAGCAGGAAAAGTGAAAAAGACACTTCACCTTCAAAGTCTGACAGCTAAATACTCAGCAGAAATTATGGAAGCCATTTATTAAAAAGTCAAAAAATAGTAGATGCTAGCAAGGTTGTGGCAAAAAGCAATGCTTAATGCTTATATGCTACTGGTGGTAATATACATTAGTTCAGCCATTGTGAAAAGCTGTGTGGCAATTCCTCAAGGAACTCAGAACAAAATTATTTGACCCTGCAATCTGTTATTGGGTATATACCCAAAAGACTATAAATCGTTCTAACATAAAGACACATCCATGCGTATATTCATCTCAGCACTATTCACAATAACAAAGACATGAAATCAAACTAAACGCCCCTCAATGGTAGATGGATAAAGAAAATATGGTACATATATAATATAGAATACTATGCAGCCATAAAAAGGAACAAGATCATGTCATTTACGGCAACATAGATAGAGCTGGAAGCCATTATCCTAAGCAAATTAACACAGGAACACAAAACCAAATGCCACATGTTCTCACTTACAAGTGAGAGCTGAACACTGAATACACATGGACACAAGAGAACAACAGAGACTAGGGCCTGCTTGTGGGTAAAGGGTGGAAATAGGGAGAGGATCAAAAAACCACCTAAAGGGTACTATGCTTATTACCTGGCTGATGAAATAATCTGTACACCAAACTCAGGTGACATAAAATTTACCCATAACACAAACCAACACATGTACCCTTGAACGTAAAATGAAAGTTAAAAAATACATACATAAAATAAAATCATGATGGAAGCCAGAAATCAATAGGATGACACCTTAAAAATGCTAGAGAAAAATTGCCTACCTGAATTCTACATCAAGCAAATAACCCTTCAAAATGTAGACAAAATAATTAATAACATTTTCAGAAAAATAAAGAATGAGAAGTCACCACTAGCAGATCTGAATGAACAGAAACACTTAGGAAATTCCTCAGGCAGAAGTAAAATAATTTGAGATAGAAACATGTAAATTCAAGAGGTAAAGATAAATATGTGGATAAATCCAATCACATACTATTTTTAAAACAACAATAATAGTAATTATTTGTAGTTCTTAAAATATGTGAAAAATTAAAATATACAACAATACAAAATATCATAGGGGGCTAATAACAAATTTATACTACCATATCGACATTCTGATTTTTTCTAACCTTTCCTCTAGAGCTACAGGCTGAATGACTTTCAGTGTATTGATGTTGACAGTTTTACCAAATCTTTTGCCATTGCCTAATAGAGTCTTTCATATTTTCCATTTCTGTTATCAATTTCTTCATTGTCTGATCACTAAGCCACTGTGACACATTCAAGGCATTTTTCAAAGGATGTATCCCACTTCAAATTACCAATATCTATATTAGTTAAGATGATATCAGAAGCTATAAAATTTAGGCCAGTGTGGTGGCTCACACTTATAATTCCAGCACTCTGGGAGGCTGAGGCAGGTGGGTCACCTGAGGTCAGGAGTTTGAGATCAGCTTGGCCAACATGGCAAAACCTTGTCTCTAATAAAAATACAGAAATTAGTCAGGCATGCTGGCACGCCCCTGTAATCCCAGCTACTTGGGAGGCTGAGACAGGAGAATTGGTTGAACCCAGGAGGCGGAGGTTGCAGCGAGCCACGATTGTGCCTCTGCTCTCCAGCCTGGGTGACAGAGTGAGACTCTGCCAAAGGAAAAAAAGAAAGAAAGAAAGAAAAGTTATAAAATTTAGAAAGAAAGCAAAATTTTTTTTCTTTTGGTGAGTTTATATAAGTAGAGTTTTTTTCTTTTTTGCTCAAGTAATAGTCTAATATAGGTGTTCTTGGTTGATAAGTAGCCTTGTATCCAGTGATTCAAGACCTTAAACTCTTTCCATTCTGTATCTTCAATATCCTTTAGGACCTTCAAGTCCTCTGCATTTATCTGGCAGGTCAGAAAAGAGTGAGAATAAACTAGAGCTGCTGTTTCTCAGCCTGAAGTGGCATCCATCACTTTTACTCACAAAGGATTGGAATTATAGACTTTGCATAGACAGCTGCTTCCCAATAGAAATGTTTACATTCCTGAGATAAATCATGAATTTTTGTTGACCAGTTAATCAATTCTGTCACTAAAGGTTTTTTGAATGAATAAAATAATCTGATGGTTTTAAAATTTGTAAACAAAGCTTACTTCCTATCATAATAACCTTATAATGCATTCATAATTAAATCAACTTGACAAGGTATCTATGGTACAGGGAGGGAAATGTCCTGTATTTTGTGCTATTATGTAAAATATTTCCATTAGGTTACTCATCTGGGAGTACATACCACTAAAATAAGAAGCATGAGTTGAAAAATCAATGATACAGCCACAATTATATATTTTGAAAAAATAGATGCATTTTACTTGAGATAGTTTGTATTTTAATCTGTCTACAATGAATTTAACTTAATTAGTTAAAGACATTAGAAATTAAGGTATTAGTGGGAGTGTTTTATTTTACTAAGTTTCATAAATGATTATTGTTGTTTATGACAGTTGTTTGAAATGACCTCCCTTAACTGCTCTTTTTTCCCTTTGCATTTATATATTTGCTCTTTTGTATGTGGAACTTAAGTCTATAAGGCACTGGGTTTATTCACTTAAGTTCCTGTTCAAAAGGAACTTTTTGGTACTTTAATTTTGCCTTCAACAGCAATGAGTCCTGAAGTCATACAAACTTTAAAGATTTAGGTTAGTCTTTTGAAACTCACTTCTCTTAAACATGGATGGGGTATGAAGCAAATCAAAATGTTCATATTTAAAGCAATTGTGCTGAACTACTTAATTTCTCAAAATGACTTCTCTCTCTGCTTTAACAGTGGGAAAAACAAATGATAATTATGGTCCTCAAATTTGTGACCTAAACCCATACCTCCAAGGGATAGAGATGATTATTTTGCCAATATAAATTCAAACTCAAAGACTATTGCATACATTAGAAACACACTGTAGTATCAAGCAATTGATTGGAAAACAAATTTTGTGAAATATGATGATATAACACATGAAAATATGCCTATAATAGTAAATCTAAATTAAATATATACCCTTGATTATTCATATTAGCCATTTAATATAGATGCTACTTTTGTGTTTTAATTTACAAGTAGCAACATTTAAAACAATTACATTCATCCATTTGAAGCTTAGCATCAGATGAGGTGGCCATTTAGAAACTGCTCAATCTGATAGACTAAGCTTATGCCTTTGATTAGTTTGCTGAGCCCATATAGATTTAATGAAAACATCTTACCAGTTGTCTACTTTTTGAAATTTTTATTAAATAAGAGGTGAAAAATTGTGCCTATAAAGTGCAGGATTATTCACTCAAGTTGAGTTCCTATTCAAAAGGCACCTTCCAATATGACCCAGTAAAAACACCACTAAAACATTTTCAATATCATATGAAATGCTAATTAGATCTAGTCAAATATATATTAAATTTTTGTTACAATTCATTTTGTCCTTGGTTATTATTGAATAAGGTAGATGCAGTTTTTAGCTTGGTAGCAAATGAATTATTTCCAACTTTACAATAATCATTAAAACTGCAAATAATCTGTTGATTTTCCTTTTGTTTGATACAGGTTTTTGATTTAGATTTAACAATGGAGATTTTCAATACACAAAGTAAATGAAGACTGACCTTTGAGGTATTTAGTTTGCCTTCAGGGCCAACACTAGAAAAATTAACATATACATTTTATTGCCAGAATCAAGAAAACTTTGGTCATTGCAAAGATTATAAATTACTTGAGAGCAACAATTATGTGTTAGATAATTTTATAGTCTGCAGCTGTGCCAAAAGAAGTGAAGTGGGAAGCAAGGGACATAGAGGCAGAGGAAGGGCAAGGAGAATCCCATGCCATCAGAATCAGGGAAGTGAATAAGAAATTGCCTTGTGGTGGCCTCTCACATCAGTCACCTCAGTTAACATAGACTATCTTTCTGTTGGTTAATTCTCAGAAAAATTTAGTAGTTTTCATTGTGTAGGACTGTCATATCTTATCTTGAATTTCTTCTCAAGTATTTTGCGTTCTTCAGTGCTAATATAAGTGTTTTTTAATTGTCTTTTCACAATTGCTTCTTGCTAATATAGAGAAATAGGATATATTTTTTATATTGACTTTGTAGACTGTGACTTTGCTAAATTTATTTATTCATTCTAGTATCTTGTTTTGTAGATTCCAGCAAAATTTTGAGTCGAAGTATTGAGAATGGGCATCTTTGCTTTGTTTCACAGCTTAGGTGTAAGGCTTTCATATTTTTCTTAGGTAACTATAGGTTTATTGTAGATTTCTTTCTCCAGGTTGAAGAATTTCTATTGTATTCCTAGTCGCTGAAAATTAAAAAACTTTTTTTCAGATATTTTAGTTTTGATTTCTAGATTCTCATTTGTTTATATTTCTGAAAGGTATCTATTTTTCTTCTGAAACTCCATTTATCTTCATTCATTATATCCATCTTTTTTGCAAAATCCGTTAGCATATTTATGATACTTATTTCAATGTAATACTTCCTAATTAAAGAATCTGGATGATCTGTGAGTTTGTCTCTATTGACTTTCATTCTTGAGTATTTATCACATTTTCCTGTTTCTTAATATATCTCATAATTTCTATCTAACTCTAAACAGAGTGTTTGTATTTCATAGTGGGCAGGCCTAGTGGCTAGGGTAAGGGGCTCATCATTCAAATTCCACTGGGGTCATATTGAGTTGCTTTGGGCTACAGCTTTTAATAGTTTTGTTCTACCATTGAATTCCTTTCTAGCAGGATTCTGGAAGCTTTGCACCCCAAAATGCGTAAGACTGCATAAATTTGGTTCCATACCTTTATTTTACTGACACTTCTCTCCTCAAAGTTCAGGAAGTTGTGGGAGAAATTGTCAGGCACATTGATTAGTTTTTGCATCTAGGACTCTTCTAGATTTCAGTCCTCTTTGCCAGTCCACACAGATTCTAGTTAGGCTGGTTTCTCCTCATTCCTGCAAAGTCTTTCAATCTATGACAGGTCACTTGCTGCCCACCAGTACATAGGCAAGATACGTACCCCTAGGCATGGAAACTGTCTTGACTTGCTTCTCCTTCATGTAAGGTTCATTTCTTGCTGAGATTTAGCTCCTCAAGGCTTCCAGGCATCCATACCTGTTGATCCTCCATAGAATATCATGTATAGTCATGCACTGCATAGCCATGTTTTGGTCAACAATGGATAGCATATACAATGATGGTCCCATAAGATTATAATGGATCTGAAAATTTTCTCCTATTACCTAGTAACACAGTAACTATCATAACATCATAGTGCAACACGTCACTTACGTGTTTGTGGCGATGGTGGTGTAAACAAACCTATTGTGCTGCTAGTCATATAAAACTATATTGTATACAATTATGTATAGTACATAACACTTGATAAAGATAATAAACAATGATGTTACAGATATATGTATTTACTATACTATAGTTTTTATCATTATTTTTAAAGTATATTTCTTCTACTTATATAAAAAAAGGTAACTGTAAAACAGCCTCAGGCAGGTCCTTCAGGAGGTCTTATAGAAGAAGGCATTGTTATCATAGGAGATGACAGCTCCATGTGTGTTATAGTCCTTGAAAACCTTCCTGTGGCACAGATGTGGAAGCAGAAGACAGTGATATTGATCCTGACCCTGTGTAGGTCTAGGCTAATGTGTATGTTTGGGTCTTAGTTTTCAACAAAATCTTTAAAAAATAAAAATAAAAAAACTTTAAATCCAATAAAGTTTATAGAATAAAGACAGAATACATTTTTATTTATAAAAAGGATAGCTGAATTTTTGTACACCTGTTCAATGCATTTCTGTTTTAAGCTAATTGTTACTTCAAAACAGTCAAAAAGTTTAAAAATTAAAAATTTTATGAAGTAAAAAAGTTATTGAATAGAAATTTTTTTTATAAATTAGTGTAGCCTAAGTGTACAGTGTTTATAAGTCTATAGCAGTAGAGTACAGTAATATCCTAGGCCTTCACATTCACTCATCACTCACGCACTGACTTACCCAGAGCAATTTCCGGTCTTGCAAGCTCCATTTAAGGTAATTGCCCTATATAGGTGTACCTTTTTTTTTTTATCTTTTCTATTGTATTTTTACTGTAACATTTCCATGTTTCAGTATGTTTAGATATACAAATACTTATTGTGTTACAATAGCGTACAGTATTCAGTACAGTAACATGCTGTACAGGTTGTATAGCTTTGTAGTCTAGGAGCAAAAGGCTATACCTTTTTATATATACCTTTTATATAGTCTACATATGTAGTAGACTGTATCATCTAAGTTTGCACGGCAGTAAAATCGCCTAACGGTACATTTCTCAGAACATCTCCCTGTTGTTAAGGGACATATGTCTGTATATGTTTATTATTTATTATTTTTTGGTGGATATATTTTTACATCTTTTTACATCCTACTCAAAAGCAGAAATTATTTCAGCCATCTTATATTGTGCCTTCTGTTTGTGGAGACAGACTTATCTCTACTGTCTGTGTTCACCGACAGACCAATTTCTTTCCTACCATCCTTTTATTAAGGGTACGGCCATCCCTGAGTGCGGCTACGAGTAGGTCCAAGATTTTGTCTCTTAGTTTCTATCTGTACCTTAAAATACAAACCATTAGTTCATTGAAGTCAATAAATCGTTCATGAAGAGTGATGATTAGGTTTTAGTGTACCACACAGGTTATTAGTACTTTGTTTCTATTCTCTCTTCTCTCACTCACCCCTTTAGAAACTCATGGGGGAGTTCCCCCACCCCCAATGCACTGAACTATACCTATGAAAGCTTGTTTTCTAGATTTTATTCAGCATTTCTAGGGGCTCCATGGTTGGACAATATCTACTGTGCCATATTGACAGAAAACAGAAGTCCTTTCTTATGCCTCCATGTAACTTTTAACCTCTGCATCACACAATCTGGAAATACTGTTTTTCTTCTTCTGAAACCCTTCAGAATTTTTCAGTTCCCCCTTTATGACACTTATCATGTTCTCTGTTATGTCACTACTAGTTTGCATGCATGTCCTAGATGTACGATAAGAATGTAAGTTTAATAACGAAATAACTTTCTTATATTCTTTATATCTTTAGGGCCAGGTGTAATACATTGCAATATACTATGCACTTGATGGAATAATTGATGTATGGAGAGCATAATAATGTCAATGAATTTCTCCAGACAAAAAGCAAAACATTTCCATGACCCAGGTAAAATTCTGCAGTTTTGATCCCTTTAACTGTAGAAACAGACAAGAAAAAAATCCAAAGACAAGAAGACAATGGTTCTTTTCTCAAGTCAATTACAGCAAAGTTATATTGCCTTCATTATATAGTTGCCAGATTTAGCAAATAATTATAATAATATAAATCTCTCCATTAAATTTGAATTTCAAATAAACAATGAATTTTTAAATATATAAGTATGTCTCAAATAGCAATATTTGTTGTTTATCTGGAATTCAAATTTAAATAGATGTCCTGTATTTTATCTGGTAACCCCATTCACATTACAAGTAGGATGCTCAGAATCTAAACTTCAGGTTTAGACTCCTTGGACTGTATCCTATACCCCAAATATCTCTCTCAATGCCACTTCTCTCATTATCAGGAGAACCCACTCATGATGTTTAACGTGGGTTCTTTTCTATTTCCTAAATGTCTCTGCTGGGTTGAGAAATAAAGGGAAAGCACACAAGAGAGAGAAATTTAAAGCTGGGTGTCCGGGGAAGACATCACATGTCGCAGGATCCGTGATGTTCCCCCAGCCGTAAAACCAGCAAGTTTTTATTAGCGATTTTCAAAAGGGCAGGGAGTGCATGACTAGGGTGTGGGTCACAGAGATCACATACTTCACAAGGTAATAAAATATCACAAAGCAAATGGAGGCAGGGCGAGATCACAGGACCACTGGATGAAGTGAAATTAAAATTGCTAATGAAGTTTCCGCATGCATTGTCATTGATAACATCTTATCAGGAAACAGGGTTTGAGAGCAGATAACCTGTCTGACCACAGTTTATTAGGCCGGAATTTTCCTCCACCTAATAAGCCTGGGAGCGCTATAGGAGACCGGGGCTTATTTCATCCCTTCGGCTTCAACCATAAAAGAAGGGACACCTTAAAAAGGGGCCGTCTATAAGCCTACCTTCAGGGCGCATTCTCTTTCTCAGGGATGTTCCTTGCTGAGAAAAAGAATTCAGCGATATTTCTCCTATTTGCTTATGAAAGAGGAGAAATATAGCTCTGTTCTGTCCGGCTCACCTGCAGCCAGTTCAAAGTTACCTCTCTTCTTCCCTGAACATCGCTGTTATCCTGTTCTTTTTTTAAGATGCCCAGATTTCATATTCAAACACACATGCTCTACAAACAATTTGTGCAGTTGATACAATCACAGGGTCCTGAGGCGACATTTATCCTCCTTAGTTTACGAAGAAGATGACGGGATTAAGAGATTAAAGACAGGCATAGGAAAATACAAGGGTATTGATTGGGGAAGTGATAAGTGTCCATGAAATCTTCACAATTTATATTCAGAGATTACAGTAAAGACAGGTGTAAGAAATTATACAAGTATTAATTTGGGGAACTAATGAATGTCCATGAAATCTTCACAATTTATGTTCTTCTGCTGCAGCTTCAGCCGGTCCCTCCATTCAGGGTCCCTGACTTCCCGCAACATCTCATGAGGGTAATTTCCCAGTATTCTTTTTGTTTTTCAGGAGTGCGATTACCAAATTGACAAAACTAAGCTGTGTTGCATGAATAGTAGGTATATCCTGGAATTTGCAAATCTCATGTAACATGTGCCTAAGGTAACAGTGATCTTTTGGATTCAATAATCCAAATAGATGATTCTATTAATGGAAATCTCAAACCAGAGACAAAAATATCAACAAAAAGGAAGGAAGAAACTTGTCTTCCAAACAACTCAATAAGGTGACTGTTAGTGACGCCCATGTTTGGAGGAGATTTCCTGCCTGTTGGAACTCCTAGCATGCAGATTTTGTGATTATTAGCTATCTTATGTTAACTGTAATTGAAAACATTTTTTGTTTTTTAAAAAGGTATTAAAAATTTCATATGATCACTTGCAGTCTTGCATTCTAAAAATTTATGGCAGATAAATACTCTCTGGCAGATAAACAACCAAAACTCGTCATAAATAGGTCTTTTAGACACAAAATTGCACACACCACCAGAATTTCTCTCCAGATCACATACTTCCTACTGCATACCACAACTTCTCCACTATTAAAGTATGCAAGAAGTCTAGAAATCAAATAGACACATTATTGGAATTATGAACAAATAAACTGCTACCTAAAATTGTTGTTATTATTATTATTATCAGAAGAGGGAAGAGAATATGGAATTGTTAAATGTTTCAAGTGAAATAAAAAGAAGTTTTTGAGTATTTTAAGTAAATGTTTTGTTTTGTGAGACAACAGAGATTTTAAATTACAGCAGAAATAATGGTTACATGGAATATAAGGAAATACTTGTAACTGGAGTATAAACCAGGAAGATAACTGACAACTGTGGATAATTTTCAGAGGAACACTTATGATCATCTTTTTCAGATGGATATCTTCTTGATGATTTTGCACATTCTACAGATTTCTGTGTGGTTTGTTTATATATAATGAGTCAGATTTTAGGAATGGAAAGGACCATTTTCTTGTGGTTCTCAACCATTTTCCCACTACTCAACACACCTGAGGAAGACAACCAACTCCTAAAGGTAACCACTGGAGTGGTTCCCAAAGTGGTAGTAGTTCAGAATTCATGTGAAGGATTGGGAGGCTACACAGTGACATAAGTCGTTTGATGAAGTCCTCCAAATAATTCTGGCATCTGGCTGGGTGCAGTGACTCACGCCTATAATTCCAGCACTTTGGGAGGCCTAGGCAGGGGATCACCTGAGGTCAGGAGTTCGAGACCAGCCTGGCCAACATGGCAAAATCCCATCTCTACTAAAAATACAAAAATTAGTCGGGTGTGGTGGTGGGTGCCTGTAATCCTAGCTACTCAGGAGGCTGAGGCAGAATCACTTGAACTAGGGAGGTGGAGGTTGCAGTGAGCTGAGATCGCACCACTGCACTCCAGCCTGGGTGACAGAGTGAGACTCTTTCTCAAAATAATAATAATAATAATAATAATAATAATAATAATAATAATAATAATTCTGGTATCATTTTTCCTTTCTGAAGGATCATATATCTAATATCAACTTTTTTTTTTTTAATGAGGTAATTGAGAGTCAGTTTTGCCCAACATTGCTGAGAAAATCAGATAAGAAAACAGAATTGGAAATGATGTCTATGTCTCCCATTTTTAAATGCAGTGCTCTTTCTAATGCATCATATTTTACCTTCCTCTTCATATACTTCTCTTAGTGACCGTAATGGTTTATCACTTCAGTTCACAAATGCATGTGGATTCTTTGACCTTTTTCTTTTTCAAAAAAACTGATTTTCTTTAACTGTTTTAAAGCAGTGAGTCTCTGGCAGATAAATACTGAGACATGAATTGCCTTAGTTATTCCTACTCTGATGCTCCCTGACGAACTCAAAGGTATCAATATAGATCTTGTCTTTTTGTATTACATAAGGTTTTGGAACACATTGTTAGAATCTTTAATCAGGGATGAAAAATGTCAGACCTCTTGCCCTAATGATTAATTCTGATTAACTCATTTAACCAATCTGGTTTATAATTCCATCCTGTGGTTTCACTAATTTCATAAGTTCAGACAATCCTGTAACAAGGAGGATAATCTTATGGGACAGTAGTCAGTGATGATGCACAGTCTTTTTCTGGTATCAGAGACAAGTGGGTGAAAAGAGGCATTGGCATGCAGCTGAGATCTGTCAGTTCCTGCTCATGGCACCTGGTTCTTGGGTGAGAATCAGAGTCAATTTCATCATATCAAAATTACTAATCCTACTCACTATGTAAATTATTTTTCATCCATCAATCTAATTTCTGAGCTTTGAGAGATACCCTTTTTTTGTTATGTCTTGAACTTTCTTTTGGTCTATTAAATATCTGTGTATATAAACTCATCAGAATGATATATTTTTTAGTATACATTCATTCATTTATGTTAAAAAATATAGTCATTGAGCTCCTCCTATATGCCAAACATTGCCCTAAGTCATGGGCACAGAACAGTCACGACAACAGTCTTTGCTCTCATGGAGTTTATAGCCTGGTTGAAACTTATAATTTTACAGTCTGGCTGGTAAAGATTTTACGCACACAGATATGCGTGTGTGTGTGTGTGTGTGTTTATATATGTTTATAAATATATATGTATATGTCTGTGGGTATATGTTTGGTGATAAGGGGTAATAAAATAAAGTGAGTAAGGGGACAGAATTTCCCAGGGGTGTTATTTTAGCTAGACAGCAAATGCCTCCCATATGTAGGAATGTATAAGTGGAGATATAGATTAAGTGAAGGAGTGAGCCAGGGTGAAATCAGACAAAAGAACATTTCAATTCTTGCTTTGGGAGGAGCTTGGTTTGTGTGTTTGTAGAATTGTGGAGAGGTGATTTGGTAGGAGCACCATGACAGGAAAGTGAGAGAACCTGGCATCTCAGAAGTTGTCAGGAACCAGGTGATGTAGGGCTTTGTAGGCCTAGTAAAGAGTTTGGCCTTTATTCTCTATAAAATGTGCATATACTGGAGGGTTTTGAGTTGATGAAGGACATGATCTTGTTTATGTTTTAAAAAATAGTACAGGAAAACACCAGCAAGATGGGAGATTAGAGATGCCTGGCATTTATCCTCTCAAAAACAAAGGACTAAGGCAGAAGATACACAGCTAAGATTTGACTGGAGGGTTGAAGGGAGAGTGCTGGAGTGCAGTGGGGGAGTGGAGAGGTACCTATGGTGATTGGAGATCCAAGAGGGAAGTGTGAAGGTGCCTAACCTCTGCAGCCCCATCTCCCCTAGCCTGGATAAGACCTGACTGGAGTCAGAATGGATTCTTGTTGAGGGGAAAAGGTAGGCAGACGAATTCCACAGCCTCCACTGCCATCACAAGCACCTATAGTCCTTGTAACAGGAGACTCCCACAATCTCCCAGGTTGGAGAACTTCCAGGTTTTCATGCCACTGCATTGCCCTGGATTGGGAGCACAGGGTGTGTACTCCTCACACCCTATCCACTCCCTGTGAGGCAACTTGTTTCAGCAGGGTGCCATCTTGAGAATGGAACCACCTCTGAAGTGCGCCCTCCTGTGGAGGCCAGTGGCCACTGTAATTCCCCAGCATTGAGGCTCCATTTTTGTTCCTCCAAGGGCGCACGTCAGTGGCTGAATACCACAACCCCAGTAGCATGGAACCTAAGCCCAGGATTGGTTGTGATGTTGGTCCTGGGCAGGAGGGAAGTCAACTCCTGTTAGTCTAACTTCCAGTCAGAGAAACAATCTGATACTCCCACCGAGAACCTGCCCTTAAGCTGGTCAAACTGCTACGTACTCTTCCCACCAAGCAGGAGAGGCCTTTAAGCCTCCGAGCAGCTGACGTGCTCCCAAGCCGGCAAAGCGGCTACGTACCTGATTCAAGAACCTGAGTAACAACCCTGAGGGCCCCACCCCATGGCAGACGAGCCCTTAACCTGCCCAATGGCCCTGCACCTGCAGCCAGAGCCTGAGAAAAACCTCTATGGGTTGCCCGTAGCATAAACACCCTAGGCCAGCTGAGCAGCTGTGTACCCATGCCCCAGGACTGAGAGACCTCTGCAGGCTTCCCCCGGTGGGCAGGCCCCCAGGCCAGTCAAGCGGCTGTCTGCCCATTGATATGCTTTGGCTGTGTCCCCACCCAAATCTCAATTTGAATTTTATCTCCCAGAATTCCCACATGTTGTGGGAGGGACCCAGCGGGGCGGAGGGAGTGGGGTAATTGAATCATGGGTGCTGGTCCTTTCCTGTGTTATTCTTCTGATAGTGAATAAGTTTCACAAGATCTGATGGATTTATCAGGGGTTTCTGTTCTTGCTTCTTCCTCATTTTTCTCTTGCTGCTGCCATGTAAGATGTGCCTTTTGCCTCCCACCATAATTCTGAGGCCTCCCCAGCTATATGGAACTGTAAGTCCAATTGAACCTCTTTTTGTTCCCAGTTTTAGGTATGTCTTTATCAGCAGCGTGAAAATGAACAAATACACCCATGCTCCAAGCCGAAAACTAGCCCCGTGGGCCACCCCCCACAGATATAACCCCAGGCCAGCCAAGCAGCTTTGCACCTATAGCCCACTCTTGAGAAGCAGCCCTGCAGGCTGCCCCTGGCATACACACCCCTAAGTCAGCCAAGCAGTTTTGCGCCCACATCTCATGCTGGAGAAATAGTCCCACTAGGCCACTCACAGCAGATATGCACCTAGACCAACTGAGAAGCTGTGTAGCCATATACCAGACCTGAGAAACAGCTCTATCAGCTGCCCCTGTTAGCCAAAACCCACCATGCCCCCACGTTGGCCAAAATCGACCAAAACCAAGATGGTGACAAGAAGTGATTTCTGGTCGTCCTCACTGCTCATTATATGCAAATTATAAGGCATAAGCATGCTAAAAGACACTCCTACAAGCACCATGACAGTTTACAGATGCCATGGCAACATCCAGAGGTTGCCCCATGTGGTCTAAAAAGGAGAACTCTCAACTTTGGGAATTGCCCACCCCTTTCCTGGAAAATTCATGAACACTCCACCCCTTGTTTAGCATATAATCAAGAAATAACCATAAAATAGCCAACGAGCAGCCCATGCTGCCATCTGCTTATGGAGTAGTCATTGTTCATTTCTTTAATGAACTTGCTTTCACGTAAGAAAAAGAAAAGAAAAGAAAGAAGCCAGGAATAAAAAGTTAAACACTGCATGTTCTCACTCATAGGCAGATACTAAAAATAGTTGATGTTATAAAAGTAACAAGCAGAACAGAGGATACTAGAGACCAGGAACCGTAGAGAGAAATGGGAGTTCAGGAGACATTTGTTGAAGAATGCAACATATATAGCTAGATAGGAGGAATAAGTTCTAAGGTTCTGTACCACTATAGGATGAGTATAGTTAATAGTAATATATAATTTTAAATGGCTAGAAGGAAGACATTGAATGTTCCTAGCAAAAAGAAATGATAAATGTTCAAGATAATGAATATGTTAATTACCCCAATCTGATCACTATACATCATGTGTGTTGAACATTACTATGTATGCCATTAATGTGTATAATTAATATTTGTCAGTTCAAAAAATAAAATAAATATTAGAAAAACCAGTGGCAGTGGGGAAGGAGCAAGAAATCTGTAACTGGTTGTGAGCAATTAATTGTAAACACCACTGCACTTGGACCTACCCTGAAGGCATTTTAAAGGGAATGTTTTCAATATTTTCCATTAGGATGGGGGCAGTCTGATCTCAGTGCCCTACTGTCTCCTGGCCTTTTCTGGAGCCCCAGCCTTGCTGTAGCCACTTGCAGAACAACCTTGAATGCCCAACCAGGGTGCTCCTGAGGCCATCATAGCTCCTTCACTGGGAGACTGTGCCTGACTATCAGCACCCCCTGACATGCAACTACCCATCTGCAGCCTCTCCCCATTGCAGCCTCCCCCAACCACTTTGCAGATGCACACTCACCAATGCCTGCCCCGAACACTGTTTTGCTGGCACATGCAGGTGGACTTTGCCTCTTCTCCTCCACTAGCATGCATGCACACACTAATTGCTCCACTGCCACTGCCACAAATGTGCTTGTATGGATAATGCTGCCAAACCCCCATGGGCACCCCACCCCCACCAATGTGTGGGCACCTTTCTGCACCAATGTTGCCAGTGTGAGCATGTGCATAGATGCTGGCCTCCCACCCTCACCCATGCCCCACCCCTGTCAATGCACATGTACCTCACCATGCCATGGCTCCTGCTGGTATGCAGTTTCAGGTAAGGATACCACTGCTATTGCCCCAGTGAAGCACTGTGGTAGGCACTCCTCATTGAATGTTGATGCCAGCAGACCTGGAACACTTCAGCCCCAAAATGCAGCAGGTTTCTAACCTCAAGGGGTCACAGAACAAAGCAATGGGCCTAGAAACAGCCCTTCAGGGCTATAGCACACAACCCAGGAGTGATAAGCTGAGCCTTGGTCTCCTGAAATCTCCCAGTAACAAAACCAGTCAGGTGAGCCCACCTTATACAACAATCAAACCCTCAAGGTATCAAATATAAAAGGAAAAAACCTCATCCAAAGGACAGCAACTTCAAAGATTAAAGGAATATCAACTCACGCAGATGAGAAAGAACCAGCACAAGAACTCTGACAACTCAAAAAGCCAGAGTGCCTTCTTACTTCCAAATGAACACCCAAGTTCCCCAGCAATGGTTGTTAACCAAGCTGAAATGGCTGAAATGACAGACAGAGTTCAGAACCTGGATAGGAATAAAGATCATCAAGATTCAGGAGAAAGTTGAAACCCAATCCAAGGAATCTAAGGAATCCAATAAAACAATACAAAGAATGTAAGATGAAATAGCCATTTTAAGAAAGAACAAAACTGATCCAAGGGGGCTGAAAAACTCACTACAAGAATTTCATAACACAATTGCAAGTATTAACAGCAGATTGGACCAAAGTGAGGAAAGAATCTCAGAGCTCAAAGACTGGTTCTTGGAATCAACACAGTCAAATGAAAATAAGGAAAAATAATAAAAAGAAATGAGCAAAACCTCTGGGAAATATGGGATTATATGAGGAAAACAAGTCTGTGACTCATTGATGTCTCTAAAGGGAGGGAGAGAAAGCAAGCAACTTGGAAAACATATTTGAGGATACTGTCTTATGAAAATTCCCCCAACCTCACTAGAGACTAGGCCAACATTCAAATTCTGGAATTGTGAATAACGCCTGTGAGATACCACAAAAAGATGACCGTCCCCATTACACATAATTATCAGATTCTCCAAGGTCAACATGAAAGAAAAGGGGCAGGTTACCTACAAAGGGAACACAATTAAGCAAACAGCAGCAGAAACTCTAAAAGCAAGAAGCATTTGGGGACCTATATTCAGTATTCTTAAGGAAAGAAATTCCAACCAAGAATTTCATATCTAGCCAAACTAAGCTTCGTAAGTGATAGAGAAATAAGATCCTTTTCAGACAAGCAAATGCTAAGTAAATTTACCACGAGACCTGCCTTATAAGGTGTCTTTGCCTTATAAGGTGTCTTTAAGGGAGTGCTAAATATGGAAACCAAAGACTGTTACAGCCACCACCACACATAAAAAAACCACTTAAGGACATAGACCATTGACACTATAAAGCAACTACACAATCAAGTCTGCGTAATAACCAGCTAACAACACACTGGGATGTATTAGTGTGTATTAATGTACACACACATAGGATATATTAGTCTGTTTTCATGCTGCTGATAAAGACATACCTGAGACTGGAAAATTTACAAAAGAAAGAGGTTTAATTGGACTTACAGTTCCACATGGCTGGGGAGGCCTCACAATCATGGTAGAAGGCAAGAAGGAACAAGTCACATCTTATGTGGATTGGTGGCAGGCAAAGAGAGAGAGAACTTGTGCAGGGGAATTCCTCTTTTCTAAAACCATCGATCTTGTAAGACTTATTCACTCTCATGAGAACAGCATGGGAAAGACTTGCCTCCATGATTCAATTACCTCCCACTGCATCCCTCCCACAACACATGGGAATTCAAGATGAGATTTGGCGGGGGACACAGCCAAATCGTATCACAGGATAATATCCACACATATCAATATTAACCTTGAACAAATATGGGCTTAAATGCCCCACTTGAGAGGCAGAGAGTGGCAAGTTGGAAAAGAAATAATACTCAGCGTGCTGCATTCAAGAGATCCATCTCAAATGCAATGACACCCATAGGCTTAAAGTAAAAGGATGGGGGGAAAAAAAAAACAAACCTCTACCAAGCAAATGTAAAATAAACAACAACAACAAAAAAAATCAGGGATTGCCACTCTAATTTCAGACAAAACAGACTCAAAACCAACAGCTCTCAAAAAAAGACAAAGAAGGCCATTTCATAGTGGTAAAGAGTTCAATTCAATAAGAAGACCTAACTATCCTCAATATATATACCCCCAATACAGGAACACCCATATTCATAAAACAAATTCTTAGAGATGTAGGCAGACACTTAGTTAACCACACAATAATAGTGGGAGACTTCAATACCCCACTGAGAGTATCAGAGAGATCATTGAGGCAGAAAACTAACAAAGATATTTAGGACCGAAACTCAACACTGGACCAAATAGACTTAAGAGACATGTATAGAACTCTCCACCCAAAACCAATAGAATATGCATTCGTTTCATCTGCACATGACATATACTCTAAAATCAACCACACAGTCAGCTGTAACACAACTCTCAGCACTTTCAAAGGAACTGAAACAATATCAGCCACACTCTTGGACCACAGCACAAAAAAAAAAAAAAATCAATACTAAGAAAAGTGCTCAAAACCACACAATTACATGAATATTAAACAACCTGCTCATGAATGACTTTTGGGTCATTCAGACAATTTGAAACAATGAAATTAAGGCAGAAATCAATAAATTATGAAACTAATGAAAATGAAGTTACAACATACCCGAATCTCTGGGACACAGCTAACACAGTGTTAAAAGGGAAGTTTATAGTGCTAAATGCCCACATCAAAAATTAGACAGATCTAACATTAACAACCTGAAATCATACCCAAGGAGCTAAAAAAATAGGACCAAACAAACCCAAAACCTAGCAGAAGACAAAAAATAATCGAAATCAGAGCTGAACTGAATGAAACTAAGATGTGAGAAACCATACAAAAGACAAACATAACCAAAAGATAGTTTGTCGAAAGAATAAAAATATTTATAGATTTCTAGCTAGACTAATAAAAAAAAAGAGAAGATCCAAACAAACACAGACAGAAATTGGACAAAGAGGATGTTACCACCAACTCCACAGAAATACATAAAGCACTCAAAAACTATTATGAATACCTCTCTACCCACAAACTAGACAACCTACAAGAAATGGATACATTCCTGGAAACATGCAGCCTCCCAAGAGTGAACCAGGAAAACACTGAAACCATGAACAGACCAATAACGTTCAAAAATTGAATCAGTAGTAAAAATTCTAGCAATCAAGAAAGCCCTGGACCAGACTGATTCAGAGCTGAATTGTATCAGACATATAAAAAAGTGTTAGTACTATTCCAGGACCAGGCACAGTGGCACATGCCTGTAATCCCAGCACTTTGGAAAGCTGAGGCAGTTGCATCACTTGAGGCCAGGAGTTTGAGACCAGCCTGGCCAACACGGTGAAACCCCATCTCTACTAAAAATACAAAAATTAGCTGGTCATGGTGGCCCATGCCTTAATCCCAGCTACTCAAGGGGCTGAGGCATGAGAATGGCTTGAGCCTGGGAGGTGGAAGTTGTGGTGAGCTGAGATTGCACCACTGCACTCCAGCCTGGAAGATAGAGCAAGACTTGGTCTCAAAAGAAAAAAAAAGAAGAAGAAAAGAAAAAGAAGTGTTAGTACCATTCCTACTGAAACTATTTTTTAAAATTGAGGAGGACATACTCTTCACTAACTCATTTTACAAGACCAGTATCATCTTGATACCAAAACCTGGTAGAGACACAATAAAAATCAGAAAACTTCAGGCCAATATTCTTGATGAACATGAATGCAAAACTTTTCAACAAAATATTGGCAAGCTGAACCAAGTAGCACATCAAAAAGCTAATTCACCACTATCAAGTAGGCTTTATTCGTGGGATGCATGGTTGGTTCAACATATACGAATCAATAAATGTGATTCATCATATGAACAGAACTATAAACCAAAGATGATCATCTCAATAGATGTAGAAAGGCTTTTGATAAAATTCGGCATTATGTTACGTTATATATATAAAAAAAACCTATAAGAAACTAGTCATTGAAGCAACTTACCTGGAAACAGCCAGCTATAACAAACTCACAGCCACCCCTAAGACTGAATGGGCAAAAGCTAGAATCATTCCCCGTGAGAATGGAACAAGACAATTATGCCCACTCTAATCACTCCTATTCAAAATAGTAATGGAAGTCCTAGAAAGAGGAATCAGGCAAGAGAAAAAGAAGGCATCCAGATAGGAAAATAGGAAGTCAACATATCTCTGTTTGGAGATTATATGATTCTATACCTAGAAAATCCCGTAGTCTCGGTCCAAAAGCCCCTTGATCTGATAAACAACTTCAGCAAAGTTTCAGTATACAAAATCAATGTACAAAAATTAGTAGCATTTCTATACCTCAACAATGTACATGCTGAGAAAGCAATCCCATTCACAATAGCCACACATGAAAATAAAATACCTAGGAATACAGCCAACCCGGGAGGAAAAAGATCTCCACAAAGAGAATTACAAAACCCTGCTGAAAGAAATCAGAGATGACACAAACAAATGGAAAAACATTCCATGCACGTGGATAAGAAGAATCAATATTGTTAAAATGGCCATACTGCCCAAAGCAATCTACAGATTCGATGCTATTCCTATCAAGTTACCAATGACATTTTTTACAGAATGTATTAGTCCATTCTCATGCTGCTAATAAAAACATACCCAAGACTGGGTAATTTATAAAGAAAAGAGGTTTAATGGACTCATAGTTCAGCATGGCTGGGGAGACCTCAGGAAACTTACAATCATAGTGGAAGGGGAAGCAAACATATCCTTTTCCACATGGTGACAGCAAGGAGAAGTACAGAGTGAAGTGAGGGAAAAGCTCCTTATGAAACCATCAGCTCTCATGAGAGCTCACTCACTACAATGAGAACAGCATGGAGTTAACTGCCCCCATGATTCAATAACCTCCTACCAGGTCCCTCCCACAATATGTGGGGATTATGGAAACTACAATTTAAGACGAAATTTGGGTGGAGACAAACCAAACTCTATCATTCTACTCCTGGCCCCCAAATCTCATGTCCTCACATTTCAAAACACAGTCCTGCCTTTGCAACAGTCCCTCAAACTCTTAACTCATTCCAGCATTAACTCAAAATCCATGTCCAAAGTCTCATTTGAGAAAATGCAATTCCCTTCCACCTATGAGCCTGTAAATTCAAAAACAAGGTAGCTACTTCCTAGATACAATGTGGGTACAAGCATTGGGTAAATCAGCCATTCCAAACGTGAGAAATTGGCCAAAACAAATGGGCTACAGGCTCCATGAAAATTCAGAATCCAATAGGGCAAGTTAATAAAGCTTAAAGTTCCATAATGATCTCCTTTGACTTCATGTCTCATATCCAGGGCATGCTGATGCAAGCCCATGGGCTCCCATGGCCTTGGGCAGCTCCACCTCTGTGGCTTTGTAGGGTATAGCTCCCCTCTTGGCTGGTAGCTGGTGTTACACAGGCTGGTGTTGAGTGTCTGTGGCTTTTCCAGGTGCATGGTACAAGCTGTCAGTGTACCTACCATTCTGGAGTCTGGAGGACGTTGGCCCTCTTCTCACAGCTCTACTAGGCAGGGCCCCAGTGGGGACTCTGTGTGGGTGCTCCGGACCCCACATTTCCCTTCTACATTCCCGTAGCAGAGGTACTCCATGAGGCCTCTGCCCCAGCAGTGCAGCATTCAGGTGTTTCAATACAACCTCTGTAATCTAGGCAGAGGTTCCTAAAGCTTGATTCTTTTCTTCTCTGCAACCCCAGGACCAACATCATGTGAAAGCCACCAAGGCTTGTGGCTTGCATCCTCTGAAGCCATGACCTGAGCTGTACCTTGGCCCCTTTTAGTCATAGCTGGAGCAGTTAGGACACAAGGTACCAAGTCTCTAGGCTGCACACTGCACGGGGGTCCTGGGCCAGGCCCACAAAACCATTTTTCCCTCCTAGGCCTCAACCTGTGATGGGAGAGGCTGCCATGAAGGTCTCTGACATGTCCCGGAGATATTTTCCCCATTGTCTTGGCGATTAACATTTGGTTCTTCCTTAATTATGCAAATTTCTGTAGTTAGCTTGAATTTCTTTTTCGAAAATAGGTTTTTTGGTTTTTTTTCTATTGCATTGTCAGGCTGCAAATTTTCTGAACTTTTATGCCCTGCTTCACTTTTAAATATAAGCTCCAATTCCAAACCACATCTTTGTGAATACATAGATCTGAATGCTTTCAATGGCACCCAAGTCACCTCTTCAATACTTTGCTGCTTAGAAATTTCTTCTGCCAGATATCCTAGATTATCTCTCTCAAGTTCAAAGTTCCATAGATCTCTAGTGCAAGGGAAAAATACCATGTCTCTTTGCTAAAACAGCAAAATTCACCTTTATTCAAGTTCCTCATCTCCATCTGAGACCACCTCAACCTGGGCTTCATTGTCCATATCACTATCAGCATTTGGTCCAAGCCATTCAATAAGTCTCTTGGAAGTTCCAAACTTTCCCATATCTTCCTGTCTTCTTCTGAACCTGCTACCCAGTTCTGAAGCCACTTCCACATTTTCAGGTATGCTTACAGCAGTAACCCACTCTACCAGTACCAATTTACCATATTAGTCCATTTTCATACTGCTATGAAGAAATACCCAAGACTAGGTAATTTATAAAGAAAAAGAGGTTTAAGGAACTGACAGTTCCACATCACGGGGGAAACCTCAAAATTATGGCAGAATGTGAAGGAGGAGCAAAGGTACATCTTGCATGGTGGCAGGCAAGAGAGTACGTGCAGGGGCATTGCCTTTCATAAAACAATCAGATCTCATGAAACTTATTCACTGTCACAAGAACAGCATGGGAAACACCTGCTCCCATGATTCAATTACCTCCTACCAGGTCCCTCCTATGACACATGGGCATTATGGGAGTTATAATTCAAGATGAGATTCTAGTGGGGACACGGCCAGACCATATCATAGAATTAGAAAAATCTATTCTAAAATTCATATGGAACCTGAAAAAAGCCCAGGTAGCCACAGCAATACTAAGTATATTATGTCATTCTTGCATCACTATAGATAAGTACCTGAAACTTGGTAATTTATAGGAAAACAGGTTTAACTGGCTCATGGCTCTGCAAGCTGAAAAGGAAGCATGGCAGCAGCTGCTTCTGGGGAGGTCTCAGCGAGCTTTTACTGATGGAGAAAGACAAAGTGGAAGCATGTACTCCACATGGCAAAAGCAGGAGCAAGAGAGAGAAGGAGGAAGTGCCATGCACTTTTAAATAACCAGGTCTCATAAGCAGGCACTCACTATCTTGAGGATAACACCAAGGGGATGGTGCTAAATTATTCATGAAAAATCCTCCCCTATGGCCCAATTACTTCCCACCAGGCCCCGCTTCCAACATTAGGGATTACATTTTAACATGAGAGTTGGGTAGGGACACATATCCAAACTATATCACTATGCAAAAAGATCAAAGCTGGAGGCATCACATTACCCAGTTCCAAACTGTATTACAAGGGTACAGTAACCAAAACAGAATGGGACTGGTACAAAAACAGACACATAGACCAATGGAACAGAGTAGAGAGCCCCGAAAAAGGCAAGACATCTACAACCACCTGATCTTTGACAAAGTCAACAAAAACAAGCAATGTGGAAAGGACTTCCTATTCAATAAATGGTGTCTGAATAACTGGCTAGCCATGTACAGAAGATTGAAAGAGAACCGTTTCCTTTTACCATACGCAAAAATCAACTCAAGGTGGATTAAAGACTTAAATGTAAAACCGAAGACTATAAAAACACTAGTCAAAAACCTAGGAAGTATTATTCTGGACACAGGCCCTGACAAATATTTCATGACAAAGATGACAAAAGCAATTGCAACAAAAATAAAAACTGACAAATGTGACCTAATTAAACTAAAGAGCTTCTGCATAGCAAAAGAAACTGTCAATAGAGTAAGCAGACAATCTAGAATGGGAGAAAATATGTGTAAACTATGCATCCTACAAAGGTCTAATATTAAGAATCTATAAGGAGCTTAAACAACTTAACAAATAAAAATAAAAGAAAACCATTAAAAAGTGGGCAAAGGAAACAAACAGAAACTTTTCAAAAGAAGACATGCAAGTGGTCATCAAGCATATGAAAAAATGCACAACATCACTCATTATTAGAGAAATGCAAATCAAAATCACAATGAATATCATCTCACACCACTCAGAATGGCTATTATTAAAAAGTCAAAAAATAACCGATGCTGTTTCAGCCAGTGTGGAAAACAGTTTGGCAATTTTTCAAAGAACTTAAAATGAAGCTACCATTTGACCCAGCAATCCCATTATTGGTTATATACCCAAAGGAATATAAATCATTCTACCATAAAGACACTCTCACATGTACGTTCAGTTGCATATTCACAATAACAAAGAAATGGAATCAACATAAATTCCCATCAATAGTAGACTGGAAGAAGAACATGTGGTACAGACACAACATGGAATACTATGCAGCCATAAAAAGGAAAGTGCAGCAACACTGACGGAGCTGGAGGTCATTATCCTAAGTGAACTAGTGCAGGAACAAAAACCCAAATACCACAAGTTCTCACTTATAAGTAGGAGCTAAATAATGAGTACACATGCACACAAAGAAGGGAACAATAGATACTGGGGCCTACTTGTGGGTGGAGAGTGGGAGGAGGGTGAGGATCAAAAAGCTACCCATTGCATACTATGTTTATCACCTGGGTGATGAAATAACATGAACACTATGCACCTGTAGCACACACTTTACATATATGACAAACCTGCACATGTACCCCTGAACCTAAAAGTCTAAAAATAAAATTTACCATTATTTATGGTGCTATGTCTGTTTGTCTGTCTGTGTACATTATGTCCGATGTAAGTACTTTAAGATGCACTTTTTCAATAAAGACCTTTTCAATTCCTGGTTCATTTCGTCATAAATGAATGTTTACTGAATATATTTTCCATATCTATAGGGATAACTATACAATTTGTTTAATATGTCAAATTACATACATTTATTTTCTAAAGGATATTTCCATTCCTGAGTAGACTCAGTGAGTTGTGGTATATTTTTATACATATTGTTAGATTATTTTAACAAATATTTTACTTTTTATTTTATTAATAAAATATTTTACTTGTATTTTATTAAGAGTGTTTGCATCTCTGTTATAGATTATACTGGACTATAATTTTCCTTTATTTTACTATCTTTGCCTGGGTTTGTTGTTCAGATTATAGATTGAGGAATTTTTCTGATCTTTCTGTTTTCAGGAAGAAATGATGCAAGATCTGAATGATGTATTTCTTTAATATTTTATCAGCCTCAGCTATAAATTCATATGGTTATGCTGTTTTCCTTGCAAAAACATTTTAAACTACTGGTTTAAGTTTAGTAATGATTATAAATGACTATTCAGATTTTCCATTTCTTCTCAATTCAGGTGAGTAGTATTTTCCAAGAATTTATTCATTTCATTTAAGTTGTAAAATGTAGCGGCCTATTTCTGCTCCTAATATCCTTATATTACTATATTCCCCTCAAGGATTTCAAATGCAGAAGATTGAGTTATTCATAATCTTTGGATGATGGCACATTTTCATTATGATCCATGTTAGGCCTCTTTTTCTTTCCTTTCTCTATTTATTTCCATTTCCAAACCCCATAGCCTATGGATTTGCATCTTTTTCTATGATATTAAAATAATAACTCCAGCTTCCCTTATGATATGATAACCCTCAAGTATTTTGTACATCCTGTGACTGAAGTTTTCTGTGTTGTTTAACATGTATATTTAGAATGCAAAAATATCTGGATATTGTTCTTAACTATTCCACTAATCTTTTCTTTTACTGATAAGTTTAGTACGTTCACATTTATAATGATTGCTAACATATTGTGATTGGCTTGCATCTTCTTACAAACTTTCTACTTGTGTGGCTTCTTTATTTTATGTTATTTTATTTGCTTTCCCCTCGTTTCACTCTCACCTTCTTTAGATCACATTTTTTAAAACTTCCCCCTTTAATTTTTCTCAATTCATTTTTTTTCTCCTAACAGCCTGAAACTTTTGTGATCTGCATATTATTTTTGCAAATAACAAAATCTTAAGCAATCTTAGGTGACATATTTAACATACTTAACAAATTCTAAATTAAACAGTATCTTTACCATGATTCCAAATAACATAAGTAAAGTACCGTAGTTAATTTAATTTAGAATTCAGAAGTTTCTTTAGTGTTTGATGTCTTGATTGCCAATTTTTGCCAACAAATTAGGTATTGTTGTTGTTGTTGTTGTTGCTGTTTTATTTATCATATCAATAATGTATGGATATATCCACATACATGCAGTGTCTTTGCCTGTAACTTTTACTCAATTAAACCTTGTATGTCAGATTGATTTCTATTAATATTTGCCAGAGGTAAATATTTTAAACTTTTTCAGTAATAAGAACCCTATGTGGTAAAAATCCCTAAAATTTTGTGTGCCTGAAAAGAAATTTATTTTGCTATGTTCTTAAAAGATAGATTCACTGGGTATAGAATTCTAAGTTGAAAATTATTTTTCTTGGTACATTAAACATATTCCACCTGTGGTTTCTCTTATCACTGTTTAGAAGTTGTGTCTAAATCTCAATGCTGTTTTCGTGATTTTTTTTTTTTTTGGTCTTTCTGATTTCTTTTAAAACCATTCCTTTTTTTTTTTTTTTTTTTTTTTTTTTTTTTTTTTTTTTGCCATTTTGCACTTCACATGCTGTGTCTAAGCATGGATTTTTAAATTTATTCATTCATCCTGTTTGGGGATCCCTGAATTTCTTAGATCTGGTAATTGGAATATTTCAACAATTTTGGAAAAAATATAAACTCTTTGAATAGCTGTGCTTGTCTGGAACTTACTTCAGCCCTGGAGCTAAGGAAAGAATGAGAAATATCTGAAGTGGAGTTTCCATCTTGATATGCTGGTAGATGGGAGACTAAAAGGAAATTTGGACACAAACATGTAAGAAGAAAGAAGCTGCGAAGGAATAGGGAGAAGACGGCTATCTACAAGCCAAGGAGAGAGGTCTCAGAAGGAACTACTTCTGCTAACACCTGAATCACAGTCATCTGGTCTTCAGAATTGGTGACTTTCTCATGGAGTTCTAACTTGCTTGAAATTCTTGGTTACCTGAAGTATCTGGCATATTGGAAGGAATCCTCTGGACTTTAGAATGCAATTACTAGGACTGGATGAATGGCTAATTGGATTAACGGCTCCTTGGATTTGCTGTTCTCAAGCTGCTAAAGTACCTGCTTTTCTGGGCTACCTAATGCCTGACCCCTTCACCCACTCCTGTGTCCCCTGTATCTAGGGAACATCATATCTTTTTTATTTTTTATTATACTTTTAAGTTCTAGGGTACATGTGCGCAAGGTGCAGGTTTGTTACATAGGTATACATGTGCCATGTTGGTTTGCTGCACCCATCAACTCGTCATTTACATTAGGTATTTCTCCTAATACTATCCCTCCCCCAGTCACCCACCCCCCCAACAGGCCCCAGTGTGTGATGTTCCCTGCCCTGTGTCCAAGTGTTCTCATTGTTCAGTTTCCACCTATGAGTGAGAACATGTGGTGTTTGGGTTTCTATCCTCGTGATAGTTTGCTGAGAATGATGGTTTCCAGCATTATCCATGGTCCTGCAAAGGACAAGAACTCATCCTTTTTTATGGCTGCATAGTATTCCGTGGTATATATGTGACATATTTTCTTAATCCAGTCTGTCACTGATGGACATTTGGGTTGGTTCCCAGTCTTTACTATCGTGAATAGTGCCACAATAAACATACATGTGCATGTGTCTTTATAGTAGCATGATTTATAATCTTTTGGTTATATACCCAATAATGGGATTGCTGGGTCAAATGATATTTCTAGTTCTAGATCCTTGAGGAATCACCACACTGTCTTCCACAATGGTTGAGCTAATTTACACTCCCACCGACAGTGTAAAGGTGTTCCTATTTCTCTGCATCCTCTCCAGCATCTGTTGTTTCCTGACTTTTTAATGATTGCCCTTCTAACTGGCGTGAGATGGTATCTCATTGTGGTTTTGATTTGCATTTCTCTGATGGCCAGTGATGATGAGCATTTTTTCATGTGTCTGTTGGCTGCATAAATGTCTTATTTTGAGAAGTGTCTGTTCATATCCTTGGACCACTTTTTGATAGGGTTTTTTGTTTTTTTCTTTTAAATTTGTTTAAGTTCTTTGTAGATTCTGGATATTAGACTTTGTCAGATGGGTAGATTGCATATTTTTCTCCCATTCTGTAGGTTGCCTGTTCACGCTGATGGTAGTTTCTTTTGCTATGCAGAAGCTCTTTAGTTTAATTAGATCCCATTTGTCTATTTTGGCTTTTGTTTCCATTGCTTTTGGTGTTTTAGCCATGAAGTCTTTGCCCATGCCTATGTCCTGAATGGTATTGCCTAAGTTTTCTTCTATGGTTTTTATGATTTTAGATCTGACATTTAAGTCTTTAATCCATCTTGAATTAATTCTTGTTTTTGTCAGGTTTGTCAAAGATCAGATGGTTGTAGAAGTGTGGTGTTATTTCTGAGGCCTCTGTTCTGTTCCATTGGTCTATATGTCTGTTTTGGTACCAGTACCATGCTGTTTTAGTTACTGTAGGCTTGTAGTATAATTTGAAGTCAGGTAGTTTGATGCCTCCAGCTTTTCTTTTTGCTTAGGATTGTCTTGGCTATGCAGGCTCTTTTTAGGTTCCATATGAACTTTAAAGTAGTTTCTTCCAATACTGTGAAGAAAGTCATTGGTAGCTTGATGGGGATGGCATTGAATCTATACATTACTTTGGGCAATATGGCCATTTTCACTATATTGATTCTTTCTATCCATGAGCATGGAATGTTCTTCCATTTGTTTGTGTCCTCTTATTTTGTTGAGCAGTGGTTTATAGTTCTCCTTGAAGAGGTCCTTCATATCCCTTGTAAGTTGTATTCCTAGGTATTTTATTATTCTCTTTGTAGCAATTCTGAATGGGAGTTCACTCATGATTTGTCTCTCTGTTTGTCTGTTATTGGTGTATAGGAATGCTTGTGATTTTTGCACATTGATTTTGTATCCTGAGACTTTACTGAAGTTGTTTATCAGCTTAAGGAGATTTTGGGCTGAGACAGGGTTTTCTAAGTATACGATCATGTAACTGCAAACAGGGACAATTTGAGTTCTTCTTTTCCTAATAGAATACCCTTGATTTTTTTCTCTGGCCTGATTGCCTTGGCCAGAACTTCTAGAACTATGTTGAATAGGAGTGGTGAGAGAGGGCATCCTTGTTTTCTGCTGGTTTTCAAAGGGAATGCTTCGAGTTTTTGCCCATTCAGTATGATATTGGCTGCGGGCTTATCATAAATAGCTCTTATTATTTTGAGATACATTCCATCAATACCTAATTTATTGACAGTTTTTAGCATGAAGGGCTGTTGAATTTTGTCGAAGATCTTTTCTGCATCTATTAAGATAATCATGTGGTTTTTGTCGTTGGTTCTGTTTATGTGGTGGATTATGCTTATTGATTTGCGTATGTTGAACCAGCCTTGCATCCCAGAGATGATGCTTACTTGATTGTGGTGTATAAGCTTTTCGATGTGCTACTGGATTCGGTTTGCCAGTGTTTTGTTGAGGATTTTCAAATCGATGTTCATCAGGGATATTGGTCTAAAATTCTCTTTTTTTGTTATGTCTCTGCCGGGCTTTGGTGTCAGGATGATGCTGGCCTCACAAAATGAGTTAGGGAGAATTCCCTCTTTTTCTATTGATTGGAATAGTTTCAGAGGAATGGTACCAGTTCCTCTTTATAGCTCTTGTAGAATCGGCTGTGAATCCATCTGGTCCTGGACTTTTTATGGTTGGTAGGTTATTAATTATTGCCTCAATTTCAGAACCTGTTATTGGTCTATTCAGAGATTCAATTTCTTTCTGGTTTAGTCTTGGGAGGGTGTATGTGTCCAGGAATTTATCCATTTCTTCTAGATTTTCTAGTTTATTTGCACAGAGGTATTTATAGTATTCTCTGATGGTGGTGTGTATTTCTGTGGGATCAGTGGTGATATCCTCCTTTATCATTTTTTATTGCATCTATTTGATTCTTTTCTCTTTTCTTCTTTATTATTTTTGCTAGCTATCCATCAGTTTTGTTGATCTTTTCAAAAAACCAGCTCCTGGATTTATTGATTTTTTGAAGAGTTTTTGTGTCTCTATCTCCTTCAGTTTTGCTCTGATCTTGTTATTTCTTGCCTTCTGCTAGCTTTTGAATTTGTTTGCTCTTGCTACTCTAGTTCTTTTAATTGTGATGTTAGGGTGTCAATTTTAGATCTTTCCTGCTTTCTCTTGTGGGCATTTATTGCTATAAAATTTCCTTACACACTACTTTAAATGTGTCCCAGAGATTCTCATATGTGGTGTCTTTGTTCTCATTGGTTTCAGATAACATCTTTATTTCTGCCTTCATTTCGTTATTTACCCAGTAGTCAGTCAGGTGCAGGTTGTTCATTTTCCATGTAGTTGTGCAGTTTTTAGTGAGTTTCTTAATCGTGAGTTCTAATTTGATTGCACTGTGGTCTGAGAGACAGTTTGTTGTGATTTCTGTTCTTTTACATTTGCTGAGGAGTGCTTTACTTCCAATTACGTGGTCAATATTAGAATAAGTGCAATGTGGTGCTGAGAAGAATGTATACTCTGTTGATTTGGGGTGGAGAGTGTTCTATAGATGTCTATTAAGCCTGCTTGGTGCAGAGCTGAGTTCAAGTCCTAGATATCCTTGTTAACCTTCTGTCTGGTTGATCTGTCTAATATTGACAGTGGGGTGTTAAAGTCTCCCATTATTATTGTGTGGGAGTATAAGTCTCTTCGTAGGTCTCTGCTTTATGAATCTGTGTGCTCCTGTATTGGGTGCATATATATTTCCGATAGTTAGCTCTTCTTGTTGAATTGACCCCTTTACCATTATGTAATGGCTTTCTTTGTCTCTTTTGATCTTTGATAGTTTAAAGTCTATTTTATCAGAGACTAGGATTGCAACCTCTACTTTTTTTTTTTTTTTTTATTTCCATGTACTTGGTAGATCTTCCTCCATCGCTTTATTTTGAGCCTATGTGTGTTTCTGCATGTGAGATGGGTCTCCTGAATATAGCACACTGATGGGTCTTGACTCTTTTCCAGGCTGTGTCTTTTAACTGGAGAATTTAGCCCATTTACATTTAAGGTTAATATTGTTATGTGTGAATTTGATCCTGTCATTATAATGTTAGCTGGTTATTTTGCCCGTTTAGGGCTGCAGTTTCTTCATGGCATCGATGGTGTTTACAATTTGGCATGTTTTTGCAGTAGCTGGTACCAGTTGGTTCTTTCCATGTTTACTGCTTCCTTCAGGAGCTCTTGTAAGGCAGGCCTGGTGGTGACAAAATCTCTCAGTATTTGCTTGTCTGTAAAGGATTTTATTTCTCCTTCACTTATAAAGCTTAATTTGGCTGGATATGAAATTCTTGGTTGAAACTTATTTTCTTGAAGAATGTTGAATATTGGCCCTCACTCTCTTCTGGCATGTAGGGTTTCTGATGAGAAATCTGCTGTTAGTCTGATGGGCTTCCTCTTATAGGTAACCTGACCTTTCTCTCTGGCTGCTCTTAATGTTTTGTCCTTCATTTCAATCTTGGTGAATCTGACAATTATGTGTTTTGGGGTTACTCTTCTCGAGGAGTATCTTTGTGGTGTTCTCTGTATTCCTGAATTTGAATGTCGGCCTGCCTTGCAAAGTTGGGGAAATTCTCCTGGATAATATCCTGAAGAGTGTTTTTCAACTTGGTTCCATTTTCCCCATCACTTTTGGGTACACCAATCAAACATAAATTTGGTCTTTTCACATAGTCTCATATTTCTTGGAGGCTTTGTTTGTTTCTTTTTACTGTTTTTTCTCTAATCTTGTCTTCTTGCTTTATTTCCTTAATTTGATCTTCTATCACTGATATCCTTTCTTCCACTTGATAAAATTGACTACTGAAGGTTTTGCATGCGTCACAAAGTTCTCATGCCATGGTTTTCGGCTCCATCAGGTCATTTAAGGTCTTCTCTACACTGTTTATTCTAGTTAGCCATTTGTCTAACCTTTTTTCAAGGTTTTTAGCTTCCTTGCGATGGGTTAGAACATGATCCTTCAGCTTGAAGTAGTTTGTTATTACCGACTGAAGTGTGAAGCCTACTTCTGTCAACTTGTCAAAGTCATTCTCCATCTAGCTTTGTTCCATTACTGTTGAGGAGTTGCAATCCTTTGGAGGAGAAGAGGCACTCTGGTTTTTAGAATTTTCAACTTTTCTTCTCTGGCTTCTCCCCATCTTTGTGGTATTATCTACTTTTGGTGTTTGATGTTGGTGAGCTACAGATGGGGTTTTGGTGTGGGTGTCCTTTTTGTTGATGTTGATCCTATTCCTTTCTGTTTGTTAGTTTTCCTTCTAACAGTCAGGTCCCTCAGCTGCAGGTCTGTTGGAGTTTGCTGGAGGTCCATTCCAGACCCTGTTTGCCTGGGTATCACCAGCGGGGGCTGCAGAACAGCAAATATTGCAGATCAGCAAATATTGCTGCCTGATCCTTCCCCTGGAAGCTTTGTCCCAGAGGGTCACCCACCTGTATTAGGCATCTGTCGGCTCCCACTGGGAGGTGTCTCCCAGTTAGGCTACATGGGGTTCAGGGACTCACTTGAGCAGGCAGTCTGTCTGTTCTCAGAGCTCAAATGCCATGCTGGGAGAACAACTGCTCTCTCCAGAGCTGTCAGGTAGGGACATTTAAGTCTGCAGAAGTTGTCTGCTGCCTTTTGTTCAGCTATGCCCTGCCCAGAGGTGGAGTCTATAGATGCAGTAGGCCTCGCTGAACTGTGGTGGGCTCCGCCCAGTTCAAGATTCCTGGCTGCTTTGTTTACCTACTCAAGCCTCAACAATGGCAGACGCCCTCCCACCCCTACCAGGCTGCAGCCTTGCAGGTCAATCTCAGTCTGGTGTGCTAGCAGTGAGCACTCGGCTCCATGGGCATGGGACCCACCGAGCCAGGCACACGAGAGAATCTCCTGGTTTGCTAGTTACTAATACTGTGGGAGAAGTGCAGTATTTGGGCGGAAGTGTCCCATTTTTCCAGGCACAGTTTGTCACGGCTTCCCTTGGCTAGAAAAGGGAAATCACATGACTTCTTGCACTTCCTGGGTGAGGCAATACCCCACCCTGCTTCAGTTCACCCTCTGTGGGCTGCACCCACTGTCCAACCAGTCCCAATGAGATGAACCAGGTACCTCAGTTGGAAATGAAGAAACCACCTGTCTTCTGTGTTGATCACGCAGGGAGTTGCAGACTGGAGCTGTTACTATTCGGCCATCTTGGAAAGGACCCCCATTGTGGAGGGGACATCATATCTTTTAAGGCTAAAGCTGCCTCTTAGAAGTAGCTATTGCCAAATACTTTCCCATCCTCCTATATAGCTAGGAAGCACAAGGCTCAGGTTCTGCCAATCACAATTGGAATCAAAGCCAGTGATAAGAAGAAACAGGTCCCTGGGCTAGAATCTATTAGGAAGTGGGTTGGAGGCAGTTATATCCAAGCTACAGAGATAAATGAAAATAAGGACATTCTGTCAAAACTTATGAGATATAATTGAAGCTACACTTAAGAAAATTTGTAAGTGGCAATAAATCTGGTATACAACCACAGTGATCCTTAAAGTGCTAGCTGTGGTCTCTATACAGTATTCCATCATCGTGACAAATATTTCTTCACTGGACTCTTTCTCAGGTGGGCTTTGAGATAACATTCCTGGCTGTGTAGACCCTAATTCTTGTTCTCTACCTTTCCTGGAGATCTTTGTGCCTCCTCACATTCTTTATTACATGTTGTTCAAGAGTAGATAAAAGTAGAGAGAATTGCATGATGAACACCTTGTACCCATGACTCAGATTCAACAATTATCAATGCAGGACCAGTTCATCCATTAAAAAATATACTTTAAACAAATTCAAGACTTCATATCATTTCATCATAAGTACTTCACTTTGCATCTTTAAGAGTTTTTTTAAGAAAAAAACAAAACAAAACAAAACATTGTAGCCACTAACAAACAAAAAATTACCATCCTCAAAGAGTAAAATTAAAAATATAAGACAATATTGTATGTATATTGAAAAGAATAGTCCGCAGTTCCTGAATTTCTTAACCTAAGAAATAACCTAAGAAAATGAGCTAGAACTAATGTTGAAGCTGGCTTGAACCAATGTGGCACCTCTGGAGGAATCAGTTTCTCAATATTTCTCAAAGGTAAACCAAGATTTGTTGATGTTTTGGATAGGGAATGTGAGAGGAAGAAAAGCTAAGATGACTCCATGAATTTTGGCTTGACTGGAAAAACATAAGTTGCCATATTAGTGAGAGGAAGAACTAATATTAGGTGAGTCATGATTTCCAGAGTCTTTCCTAATAATGTAACAATTCCTGCTGGATATAAGTAAAAACTCCTCCAGAAGATCAGATTGGTTCAGTACTTCTTTATGTTACTTCTTGAGGATTTTTCACACTTGCTAATCAAACTTAGGTAGGCAGCAGAGATAAAAATGATTGGTGGAGCTATGAGGGAAATTTTCAGAGAGGCTAACAATTATCTTGCTTGACAGGCAGAAACAATGATACTTAAATGCCTTTAGGACTTGTCACTGGCCTAAAAAAAACCCTAGTTTAAAGGAATGGCAGCCTTACCATAGCCTCACAGGAACCCTGACTTCACTGTCTGTTTGCTACTACAAAAGAAATAAGGGAGTTTCTCCCCTCTCTTGGTTGAATTTTAAATCAGTACTAAATGCTGAATAATTAAATATTTAGGTTGGTGCAAAAGTAATTGTGGTTTTTTTCATTACATTCTGTGGCAAAAGCCATAATTATTTTTTGCACCAACCTAATAGATTTAATTTTTCCTTTTTAATTAGAAGAAAAGGACTCGTTTATTTTCTCCCTGGGAGTAGAATGAAGAAATCTAGAATCATTTAGTATTCTGATACATTTCATATTGGTGGAAAAATCATCAGATAAAAAACATAATTAGAAAAATATATTTAACAGAAATCTTGAAAAAACATATAAGAATAAATCTTAAAATTTATATGATGAACTTTTTTCCGGATACACACTGTTTTTTTAATGTGTGGATTTCCTATAATCTAGGATGTTTTGTTATTAGAGAAAACTATTTTTAAAAAGAACACACTCAAGTAGTAACTTTTTAAAAATGCAAGAGTATGTCAGAATCCAAATATTTTCAATAATGACATGTTTTGTGTACTATATTAATACCCTACAGGCTACTTCCTATAACAATCTTTCTTACCCCTAATGAACAGTGCTGTGATCGCAGATATTTCAAACAAAATCTGTCTCTTAACCTAAGAAAATAAACTAAAAGAAAATTCAGATTTCCAGGGTCACCAAAGCAGGAATCTTTCCAAAAAGAATTTTAATTTTTTATTCTGAATGCATTCCTGAAATATACAGTTTTCTAACTGAGCATTTCCTTCAGTTCTTTGCCTCTCCTGATGACACTGCTAATTCGGTACCATTACGTTGTCATCAGGTACCAGGACGGCCCTCTTTAGTTTACAAACCACTACTCCTGTGGGTGTGCCAGATGTAAAATACCTTGCCTTGTTTTGAAACCCTTACAATGACTCCAAGCCACCTTCCTCAGTTCTTTCATGAGTAGGCTTTTCAGTCTTTCCTTCTCATTCACTGAAGGCTTTAATACGCGAATTATAGCTTTCCACCTCACATCCTATTCCTGCCATCATTCTTGGTGACTGCAACAAACATGTGGATGATTTTTGCAACATTCTAATTTCTCAGTTTCTTGTACTCTTATCTCTACCTGTCTTCAATCCCTCAGTCATTGTCATATCCTAAACATTTTATCACCAAGGACTTATCCACTTCAACCATTTGATTCAGACAACTTTCTCACTTAATTCCTCCCAGCTTGTCTCTCCTCTGCCCTCTCTGGAATCTCTGGCATTGGAACCCTCTTTTTTTTCTGCTTTCCCTGCTCCTGCCTTTACATGCATTCTTATTCAGTTTAGATGTCCAGGTTTATTACTTCACTTTCCCAGTATCTTCAGTCTCACGTCAAATTCTCCTTCGATCCTATCTGCTGGGAAAAACATACCTGTATCCATCAGGAATAGTTGTTGCAAGTGATGGAAACTGCTCTGACTCATTAGAGCAGAAAGGAATGTATTAGAAAGACACTTGGTAACTTACAAAATAGGTTGGAAGACAGGAGAATGAAGCTCAGAAAATAGGCTGGCATCAAGGGAGGTTCTGCAAGGAACCTGTGTGTAGGGTCAGGCCACAGGGACATCTGGGTAGGGTGCTGATGCTGAAGCAGCCAGCCGCACTGACACAGCTCTCAGAACAGTGCTGCAACAGCACACTAATTCAGATACTGATGGATTAGCAAAGCCGTGCTGTGGCCACAAAAGACTTCTAAACTCTGTGCCTTTGTATCATTTTCTCAAGATTCAGCATCTCAGGTGGGAGCATATGTTATGTTGGTTCAAGCAATCACATTCTGGTTTTAAGAATGGGAGGTAGAAAGTTCTCTCCCCTTCATCTCATCACATTTCTATTTTTTCCATCTTTTGTCTCATTTATTAATCTTCCATGCTCTAGATCCTTTCTCTTTGCATTATTTTCAGGTTTTTTACTTGGTTGATTCTCCTTCTTCTTATGAGATGTTGGAAAATTTATTATGTATGACCTGTCCTGTGCATTCCCCATTCGTTATATAGTCCAAGGATGTTTAGAGGATTCTCATTTAAGTAAAGCATTGAGCACCAGCATCCTTGAAAAGCCCTGTGGCGACTGTCTTCTGTAGCCCAGTGACCACCATACATGATGCTGCCAGTAAGATAGGTTTCCTAATTTCAGTAGGGATGGTAAGATCCAAGAGCAACAGAAGCTTAGCAGCTGTGATTTAATAGGACAAGGTAGGTACATTTACCATAATGGAAAGTAGGCTTGAGTTGGTAATCTAAATATTTTAAGCCACAGGAATTTTTAGAGGGGACTATTTATAAAAATGGGGGTGTATCAAAGGTGTTTTTAAATCCTTGTTGGCAGAGCCACAAGATGATAAAGCTGATTTTTTTTTTTTTAAATATAGGGTAGAAATAATTGATAGACATAGAAAGAGAATGCTATATTAAGATTTCTAAATTATATACAAAAAAAATGTCAGTGCCCTACAGGGCATGCAATGTTTTCTATGGGATAAAAATCCTTTGCATATCTACAGGACAAAATTAATCTGCACTGCTACAGAAACAGAATTATCTGCATAACTATCAGTTTTCTACTCTTCAACACCTATCCTTATAGAGTTGTAAAATACTGTAATCAAAGGCACATCCCCCTTGGGGTTAGATAATCCTTGTTAGATAAGCCTCTTAGGCAATATTCTAGTATGACATTGAAAGGACAAGCAGTTTTCCATTATTTCCAAGCACTGGATTTTTTTTGTCTTAACAGTTCCTCCCTTATAAACACAAATTCTCTTTATCCCTGGCTGCAGACAACCACTGATGTTTTATGTCACTATAAGTTAGATTTGATCTCTTAGAGATTCTAGAAATGGAATCATGTAGAATGTACTCTTTTGAGTCTGGGTATTTTGCTTAGTACAATATCATTGGGCTAAATATATTTTAGTGTTTACCAGTAGTAAATGTTGTTGTTGTTGAGTTGTGTATGGATATCCCAAGATTTGTTTATCCACTTACTTACTTTTCGTGTCTTTTTATCTTTCCAGTTTTTAGCTATTTTGAAAGAAGCTAAGGGTCTTCACATATAATAAGTCTTATGTTAATGCTTTCATTTCTACTGGATAAATAACTCCGAGTTACATTAATGAGTTACCTTTATAAGTATCAATCTAAATAAACAGGGAGAGGCTCTCTAAAATAAAAGGATATTTATTTGGGAATAGAGCATAGCAATGGTAATACATGTGCCATAGTAAACCATATGCATATTCAAGGAGGTAAAGGAAGACAAAGATTTTTAAAGAAAAAATGAGGATGATCACACAATTGTTTTAAAATAATCCTCAGCTACAAAGATCAATTAAAAGGTTGACACCAGTCTGAGGGTTGACAGCCAGTTGCTGGGCAGATATCCTTGCAGAAGTATTGTTTTGTATAAGGATGTGATGGTCTTTTTGCAAGATTATGCTTTTCACAGATTCTTTTGTGATACTTTTTATTATCAAGCATACGAGCAGGAGAACCCTCTCTTCATGGTGTTGCCTGGCTCTATTTGTCAGGGTTTTTTTTTTTTTTCAACATTAGTGACTCCATGTTGATTCTGAAAACTTTCACGTGAGAAACTGCCAGTAAGTTTTTCAAAATGGTTATATCATTTTAGAATCTTTTAGTGTATGAAAGTACCAGGGACTCCCCATAATTACCAACAATTGACATTATCAGTCTGCTTTGTTTTAACTATCATAATGAGTATGTAGCAATAACTCATTGCAGTTTTAATTTTCTTCTTTAAATTAACTTTTAAAATAATACTTTAAGTTCTGGGGTACATGTGTAGAACGTGCAGGTTGGTTACATAGGTATACATGTGCCATGGTGGTTTGCTGCACCCATCAAACTGTCATTTGCATTAGATATTTCTCCTAATACTAAGCCTCCCTTAGCCCTCCACCCTCTGACAAGCCCCAGTATGTGATGTTCCCCTCTCTGTGTCCATGTGGTCTCACTGTTCCACTACCACTTACGAGTGAGAACATGTGGTGTCTGGTTTTCTGTTCTTGTGTCAGTTTGCTGAGAATGATGGTTTCCAGCCTCATCCATGTCCCTGCAAAGGACATGAACTCATCCTCTTTTTATGGCTGCATAGTATTCCGTGGTGTATATGTGCCATATTTTCTTTATCCAGTCTTTAACTGATGGACATTTGGGTTGGTTCCAAGTCTTTGCCATTGTGAACAGTGCCACAATAAGCATACGTGTGCATGAGTCTTTATAGTAGAATGATTTATAATCTTTTGGGTACATATCCAGTAATGGGATTCCTGGGTCAACTGGTATTTCTAGTTCTAGATCCTTGAGGAATTGCCACACTGTCTTCCACAATGGTTGAACAAACTTACACTCCCACCAACAGAGTAAAAGTGTTCCTATTTCTCCACATCCTCTCCAGCATCTGTTTTTTTCCTGGGTTTTAAATGATCACCAATGTAACTGATGTGAGATGGTATCTCAATGTACTTTTGATTTGCATTTCTCTAATGACCAGTGATGATGAGCATTTCTTTATGTGTTTGTTGGCTGCATAAATGTCTTCTTTTGAGAATTGTCTGTTCATATCCTTTGCCCACTTTTTGATGGGGTTGTTTGCTTTTTTCTTGTAAATTTGTTTAAGTTCTTTGTAGATTCTGGATATTAGACTTTGTCAGATGGGTAGATTGCAACAATTTTCTCCCATTCTGTTGGTTGCCTGTTCACTCTAATGATAATTTCTTTTGCTGTGCAGAAGCTCTTTAGTTTAATTAGATCCCATTTGTCTATTTTGGCTTTTGTTACCATTGCTTTTGGTGTTTTAGTCATGAAGTCTTTGTCCATGCGTGTGTCCTCAATGGTATTGCCTAGGTTTTCTTCTAGGGTTTTTATGGTTTTAGGCCTAACATTTAAGTCTTTAATCCATCTTGAATTACTTTTTGTATAAAGTGTAGGAAGGAATCCAGTTTCAGCTTTCTATATATGGCTAGCCAGTCTTCCTAGCACCATTTATTAAATAGGGAATCCTTTCCTCATTGCTTATTTTTGTCAGGTTTGCCAAAGATCAAATGGTTGTAGATGTGTGTTGTTATTTCTGAGGTCTCTGTTCTGTTACATTGGTCTATATATCTGTTTTGGTATCAGCACCGTGCTGTTTTGGTTACTCTAAGCTTGTAGTATAACTTGAAGTCAGGTAGTTTGATGCCTCCAGCTTTGTTCTTTTTGCTTAGGATTATCTTCGCTATGCGGGCTCTTTTTAGGTTCCATATGAACTTTAAAGTAGTTTTTTTCCAATTCTGTGAAGAAAGTCAATCATAGTTTGATGAGGATAGCATTGAATATGTAATTACTTTGGGCAGTATGGCCATTTTCACTATATTGATTCTTCTTATCCATGAGCATGGAATGTTTTTGCATTTGTTTGTGTCCTCTCTTATTTCATTGAGCAGTGGTTTGTAGTTCTCCTTGCAGGGGTCCTTTGCATCCCTTCTAAGTTGTATTCCTAGGTATTTTATTCTCTTTGTAGTAATTGTGAATGGGAGTTCACTCATGATTTGACTGTCTGTCTGTTATTGGTGTATAGGAATGTTTGTGATTTTTGCACATTGATTTTGTATCCTGAGACTGCTCTCTAGACTCCTCCTCTCTGGGCAGGGCATCTCTGAAAAATAGGCAGCAGCCCCAGTCAGGGACTTGTAGATAAAACCCCTATCTCCCTGGGACAGAGCACCTGTGGGAAGGGGCGGCTGTGGCGTTGTGTCAGCAGACTTAAAAATCCCTGCCTGACAGCTCTGAGGAGGGCAGTGGTTCTCCCAGCACAGTGTTTGAGTTCTGATAAGGGGCAGACTGCCTCCTCAAGTGGGTCCCTGACCCCTGTGTATCCTGACTGGGAGTCACCTCCCAGTAGGTGCTGACAGACACCTCATATAGGAGAGTTCTGACTGGCATCTTGTGGGGGCGCCTCTGGGACGAAGCGTCCAAAGGAGAGAATAGGCAGCAATCTTTGTTGCTCTGCAGCCTCCACTGGTGATACCCAGAAAAACAGGGCCTGGAGTGGACCTCCAGCAAACTCCAGCAGATGTGCAGCAGAGGGGTCTGACTGTTAGAAGGAAAACTAACAAACAGAAAGGAATAGTATCAGCATTAACAAAAAGGACGTCCACTCAGAGACCCTTTCCGAAGGTCACCAGCATCAAAGACCAAAGGTAGATAAATCCACAAAGATGGGGTGAAACCAGTGCAAAAAGGCTGAAAATTCCAAAAACCAGAATGCTTCCTCTCCTCCAAAGGATCACAAGTCCTCACCAGCAAGGGAACAAAACTGGGCAGAGAATGAGTTTGATGAAATTACAGAAATAGGCTTCAGAAAGTGGATAATAACAAACTCCTCCCCAATGCAAGGAATCTAAGAACCTTGAAAAAAAGCTTAGATGAATTGCTAACTAGAATATACAGTGTAGAGAAGAACGTAAATGACCTGATGGAGCTGAAAAACACAGCATGAGAACTTCGTGAACCATACACAAGTATCAATAACTGAATCGATCAAGTGGAAGAAAGGATATCAGAAACTGAAGATAAACTCAATGAAATAAAGTGAAGAGACAAGATGAGAGAAAAAAGAGTGAAAAGAAAAAAGCAAAATCTCCAAGAAATATGGCACTATGTGAAAAGACCAAATCTACCTTTGATTGGAGTACCGAAAAGTGATGAGGAGAATGGAACCAAGTTGGAAAACACTCTTCAGGATAGTATCCAAGAGAACTTCCCCAACCTAGCAAGGCAGGCCAACATTCAAATTCAGGAAATACAGAGAACACCACAAAGATATTCCTTGAGAAGAGCAACCCCAAAACACATAATTGTCAGATTCACCAAGGTTGAAATGAAGGAAGAAATGTTAAGGGCATCCAGAGAGAAAGGCTGGGTTACCCACAAAGGGAAGCCCATCAGACTAACAGTAGATCTCTTGTCAGAAACCCTACAAGCCAGAAGAGAGTGGGGGCCAATATTCAACATTCTTCAAAAAAAGAAGTTTCAACCAAGAATTTCATATCCAGCCAAACTGAGCTTCATAAGTGAAGGAGAAATACAATTCTTTAATTTTCTTTTTCTTTTTTTTTTTTTTTTTGACAGAGTCTCACTCTCTCACCCAGGCTGGAGTACAGTGATGTGATCTCGGCTCACTGCAGCCTCCGCCTCCTGAGTTCAAGCAATTCTCCTGTCTCAGCCTTCTAAGTAGCTGGTACCAGAGGTGTGCACCACCATGCCTGGCCAATTTTTGTTTTTTTAGTAGAGACAGGGTTTTACCACATTGCCCAGGCTAGTCTCAAACTCCTGACCTCAAGTGATCTGCCTGCCTTGAACTCCCAAAGTGCTGGGATTACAGGTGTGAAGTAACTGATGAAGTCTTTTACTTATTTTTGAGGAGTGTATCTTTTTCTACTAAATATTTATTTTTGAATACTCTTTATATATTCTAAATATAAGTCCTTTTCTAAACATATATACTGAGAATGTTTTCTTTCAGTCTGTGTGCTGTCTTACCATTTTCTTAACAGTGTAATTTAAAGAGCCTAAGTTTTGAACTGAAGGAGTACGGGACATGCCATGGCAAAATATGCTGCTTTGGCATTTTGAATTATTTTGATTTGAAGGCACTTGCAAAGCAGCAAATGCAGGTAGAGGCTTTTCCGAACTCTCCTTATCTATCAAAAGAAAGATCCTCCAAAAGAAATTCAGTTGTCATTAGTCTCTTCCCCCAGCAGTTTCATCAGCTGGGGAAGATTGACTCTTATTACAGGAGAGGAGACTAGAATTCAACAGTATACTCAAACTTTGTCACAAACAATCATATCTCTCACCTATTCACCTTCCTTCCTTCCTTCATTCCTTTCCTTCTTTTCCTTCCTTTCCTTCTTTCTCTTTTTTGAGACAGGATCTCACTTTCTCACCCAGACTGGAGGGCAGTGGTGTGATCTCTGCTCACTGGAGCCTCGACCTCCTCAGCTCAAGCTATCCTCCATCTCAGCCCCTCACGTAACTTTAAGTACAGGCATGCACCACCACACTGGCCAATTTTTGTATTTTTTTTTTGTAGCGATGGAGTTTCACCATGTTGCCAAGGCTGGTCTTGAACTCCTGGGCTCGAGTGATCCACCCAGCTCAACTGCCCAAAGTGCTGAGATTAGAGGTGTGAGCCACCGCATCTGGCTCACCTATTATTTTAAGGACCTGTATTAGTCTGTTCTGCGTTGCTATAAAGGAATACCTGAAACTGGGTAATTTATAATGAAAGGTTTATCTGGTTCACAGCTCTGCAGGCTGTACAAGAAGCATGCTGCCAGCATCTGCTTCTCGTGAGGGCTTCAGAGAGCATCCAATTATTGTGAAAGAGGAAGGGGAGCTGGCTTGTCACATGGTGAGAGAAGGAGCAAGAGAAAGAAGTGGAGGTGCCAGGATTTTTTTAAATGACCCGTTTTTGTGTGTACTAATTGAGCACTCATTATCATGGGAGGGCACCAAACCATTCATGAGAGATATATCCCCATGACCCAAACACATTCCACCAGCCACCCCCAACATTGGGGGTCACATTTTCATATGAGATTTGGAGGGTGTAAATAGCCAAACAATATCACGGTCCATTGAGTTTTCCTAAAAATCATTTACTCTCCCCTAAGTGGCCTACTTTACCCTCCTCCCATTATCCTCTTAAGACTGTATATAAACTTTCAAAACTCACCACTTCTTTTTGGTATTCACTTTTTTTTTCCCCTTGTGATGCCTCATGTGTGTACCACTAAAAATTAATAAATTTGTATACCTTTTCTCTTATCGATCTTCCTGTTGTTGGTTTATTTCATAGACCTAGCTATCAAACTTAGGAATGTGGTGAGAAAATCTTTCCTGCTCTATAGAATTTTAATTAAGTCCAATTTACATATATATGCATATGGATATGGATATATATATGAATGATGATTTTTCTGTACTATCTTTGCGTACTTCACTATTACAAAGAGGGTGTCTTATGTTTTCTTCATAGAAATGTTACATTTTTAGGTTTTATGTTTAGGTCTGTAATACACTTTGAACTAATTTTTTTTTTTTTAGATGGAGTCTCTCTCTGTCACCTAGGATGGCGTGCAGTGGCATGATCTTGGCTCACTGCAACCTCTGCCTCCCGGGTTCAAGTGATTCTCCTGCCTCAGCCTCCTAGAGCTAGCTTTTATAGGTAAAAAGGTAACAGTAGCTGTCAGGTAGTAGTAGTAAAGGTTTACATTTTTTCCATGTAAATATCAAGTTGTTCTAGTACCATTTGATGAAAACATAATTTTCCTATAAAATTATCTCAGCATCTTTGTCAAAATAAATTCAGTGCAAATGTACAGACCTACTCTGTATTCTGTATTTTGTTCCTTTGATCCTTATCTCACTCCTTATATTAATGACAGATTGTCTTGATTTCTGTAGCAATATACTAAGACTTAAAATCAAGTAATGCATGTTCTTCAAATTCATTCTTCTTTTTATTTAATTAAATTAAATTAATTAATTAATTTATTTATTTTATTATACTTTAAGTTCTAGGGTACATGTGCACAACGTGCAGGTTTGTTACATATGTATACTTGTGCCATGTTGGTGTGCTGCACCCATCAACTCGTCAGCACCCATCAACTCGTCATTTACATCAGGTATAACTCCCAATGCCATCCCTCCCCTCTCCCCCCTCCCCATAATAGGCCCCGGTGTGTGATGTTCCCCTTCCCAAATCCAAGTGATCTCATTATTCAATTCCCACCTATGAGTGAGAACATGTGATGTTTGGTTTTCTGTTCTTACGATAGTTTGCTGAGAATGATGGTTTCCAGCTGCATCCATGTCCCTACAAAGGACACAAACTCATCCTTTTTTGTGGCTGCATAGTATTCCATGGTGTATATGTGCCATATTTTCTTAATCCAGTCTGTCACTGATGGACATTTGGGTTGATTCCAAGTCTTTGTCGTTCTTCTTTTTTAAAAAAATTTTCATTATTCTAGGTTCTTTGTATTTCTATGTAATTTTAGGAACAGCTTAACTTTCACAAAAATCCTCCTTGTGTTTTATTGGGATTGTATTGAAGAGATAGGTCAATTATGGAGAATTGTCTTAACAGCATGAGACCTATGAATTCATGAAGATAGAATTTTCCTCCATTTCTTCAGGTGTTTTAACATTTTACCCAGAAATGTTTTGAAATATTTAAAATGTAAATTTTCCACATATTTTAAGAATTTATCCTTCAGTATTTCATGTCTTTGCTGCTTTTTTAAATTGTTACAGTTTGAATTTCAATTTCAAATTATTCATTGCTAGTAAACAGCAATAAAATTGATTTTTTACATTGATTTTATATCTTGTATGCTTGTTAAATTTTCTTATTATTTCTCAGAATCACTTTGTATATTTCTTACCATATTCCACATGAATGATCATGTCATCTGGGAACAAAGACAGCTATGTTTCCTCCTTATCCATGAGACTGCATTTTATTTATTTTTCTCACCTTATTGCATTGGCTAAAATTTTCAGTACAGTTTGAGTAGAAGAGCATATACCCTCATAGCTCCTGGTATTTAGTGAAAACATTCAATTTTTTCATCATTAAGTATTATGTCACTATAGGTTTTTCATAGATGCCCTGTTTGAGTAAATTTCCCTGAATTTCCATTTTGCTCAGAATTTTTAATGTAGATGGATAATACATTTTGCTAACTGTTTTTCTGCATCTACTGGGATGTTCATATGACTTAACGTTTTATTTTGTCAATATGTTTCAGTATATGGCTTGATTTTCACGTGTTAAACCAACATTGAATTCCTGAGATAATAACTACATTTTTCACTTTTTCATTGTTGTATTATCTTTCTATATATTACTGGAATTGATTTGTCTAGCATTGCCAATTTTATCTAAGTTTTTCATCTATTTTCCAGATGGATATTTCTTCCTTCCTTCCTTCTTTCCTTCCTTCCTTCCTTCCTTCCTTCCTTCCTTCCTTCCTTCCTTCCTTCCTTCCTCCCTCTCTCTCTCTCTCTCTCTCTGTCCTTTTAAATAATTTGGCTCTTTTTCATATCAGGGTAATGTTGGTTTCAAAAAATCATTTAGGCAGTGTATTTTCTAAAATTGTTTTCACTTATTGATATTTTCTTTTTCTCAAAGAGCTTGATAAAATTAAGTAGTAAACTCTTTGGTCCTAAATTTTTTTTTGTGGTAAACTGCATTGAATATACATTACATTTCTTTAGTAAATTTATGGGTATTTATGTTTTCTATTTTTTCTTGAGTGAACTTTGATTGTTTATGTCTTAGAAGAAATTTTTCCTCTTTATAAAAATTGTCAAACTTGGTGTCAAATTTGACACATCACCTTGATCATTTATTCTTAAGTACAAGTACTTTTATACTTGTTTCTACAGTTACTAAAGACAAAAAAACCACATGATTATATCAAAAGATGAACAAAACATTTTCAACAAAATTCAACATCTATTTATGTTAAAGACTCTCAATATGCTAGGTATTGAAGGGGCATACCTCAAAATAGTAAGAGCCATATACAACAAAGCCACAGCAAACATCGTAATGAATGGGCAAAAGCTGGAAGCATTCCTCATGAAAACTGGCACAAGACAAGGATGCCCTCTCTCACCACTCATATCATATAGTATTCTCTTCCTATTTCGATGCCCTTTGTTTCTGGCCAGAGCAATTAGGCAAGAGAAAGAAATAAAGGACACCCAAATAGGAAGAGAAGAAGTCAAACTGTCCCTGTTTGCAGACAACATAATCCTATATCTAGAAAACCCCATCAATTCAGCCCAAAAGCTTCTTAAGCTGATGAACAACTTCAGCAAAGTCTCAGGATACAAAATCAACATGCAAAAATCACTAGCCCTCCTGTACACTAACAACAGTCAAACCAACAGCCATGAATAAATGACTCAAATCAGGAATGAACTCTCATTCACAACTGCCACAGAAAGAGTAAAATACCTAGAAATACAGGTAACTAGTGAGACAAAAGATCTCTACAAGGAGAACTATAAACCACTGCTCAAAGAAATCAGAGGTGACACAAAGAAATGGAAAAAGCTTTGATAGGAAGAATCAATACTGTTAAAATGGCCATACTTCCCAAAGCAATTTATAGATTCAATGCTATTCCTATTAAACTACCATTGATATTCCTCCCAGATCTAGAAAATACTATTTTAGAATTTACATGAAACCAAAAACAACAAACAAAAAGAGCCCGAATAGCCAAGGCAATCCTAACCAAAAAGAACAAAGCTGCAGGCATGATACTACTCTACTTCAAACTATACTACAGAGCTACTGTAACCAAAACAGCATGGTACTGGTACAAAACAGACATATAGACCAATGGAATAGAATGGAGAACCTAGAAATAAGACTGCACACCTACAACTGTCTGATCTTCAACAAACTTGGCAAAAACAAGCAACGAGGAAAGGATTCCCTATTCAATAAATGGTGCTGAGATAACTGGGTAGCCATATGCAGAAGATTTTAAATTAACTCAATTAACTCATACAAACATTAACTCAAAATGGATTAAAGACTTAAATGTAAAATCTAAAACTGGCCAGCATGGTGGCTCATACCTGTAATCTCAGCACTTTGGAAGGCGGGGATGGGCAGATCACCTGAGGTAAGGAACTTGAGACCAGCCTGGCCAACATGGTGAAACCCCGTCTCTACTAAAAATACAAAAATGAGCCAGGCATGGTGGCACATGCCTGTAATCCCAGCTACCCACGGGGCTGAGGGAGGAGAATTGCTGGAACCCGGGATGAGCCAGGCGTGGTGGCATGTGCCCGTAATCCCAGCTACTTGGGAGGGCTGAGGCAGGAGAATAGCTGGAACCTGGGAGTCAGAGGTTACAGTGAGTTGAAGTGGCGCCATTGCACTCCAGCCTGGGCTATAAAACAAGACTCTGTCTCAAAGAAAAAAAATCTAAAACTATGAAAACCCTAGATGACAACCTAGGCAATACCATTCAGGTCATAGGCATGGGCAAAGATTTAATGACAAAGACGCCAAAAGGAATTGCAACAGAAGAAAAAATTGACAAACTAGGATCTAGTTAAACTAAAGAACTTCTGCACAGCAAGATAAACTATCAACAGAGTAAATAGATTACCTACGGAAAGGGAGAACATTTTTGCAAACTATACATCTGACAAAGGTCTAATATCCAGCATCTATAAGGAACTTAAACAAATTTACAATACAAAACCAAACAACCCCATTAAAAAGTGGGCAGAGAATATGAACATACACTTTTCAAAAGAAGACATACATGCGGCCAACAATTATAATTTTAAAAAGCTCGACATCACTGATCATTAGAGAAATGCCAATCAAAACCACAATGAGATAACATCTTACACCAGTCACAATGGCTATTACTGAAAAGTCAAAACAAGAACACACAGATGCTGGCAAGGTTATGGAGAAAAAGGGATGCTTATACACTGTTGATGGGACTGTAAATTAGTTCAACCATTGTGGAAGACAGCGTGGTGATTCCTCGAAGACCTAAAGAAAGAATTACCATTCGACCTAGCAATCTCATTACTGGGTATGTACTCAAAGGAATATAAATCATTATATTATAAAGACACACACATGCATGTTCATTGCAGCACTATTCACAATGGCAAAGACATGGAATCAACCTACATGCCCATCAGTGATAGATTGGGCAAAGAAAATGGTACATAAACACCATGGAATGCAATGCAGCTGTAAAAAAGAACGAAATCATGTCCTTTGCAGGGACATGGATGGAGCTGGAGGCCATTATTCTTAGCAAACTAACACAGGAGCAGAAAACCAAATACCACATGTTCTCACTTATAAGTAGGAGCTAAATGATGAGAACACATGAACACACAGAGGGGAACAACACACACTGGGGCCTATGAGAAGGTGGAGGGTGGGAGGAGGGAGAGGATTTGGAAAAATAACTAATAGTTACTAGGCTTAATACCTGAGTGATGAAATAACCTGTATAACATACCCCCATGAGACATGTTTACCTATGTAACCAATCTGTACATGTACCTGTGAATTTAAAAAGTTAAAAAAAAATCTTATATCATGAAAGGGCTTCCCAATTTATGATATTTCTATTGATTGTATGTTTGTTATATTACTCTACAGTTTTACTTTTTAAATGTAGTCAAGTATTTTAAATTCTCTTATTGCTTTAATCTGACAGAATTATATTATGCCTCTACTAAAAAAATAAATGTTTTTTAATAGCTACAAGCTACAGTTGATATTACATTTATAGAAACATAGATTGAAAAGTCATGTAAAAGGAAGAAGCATATATGAAAGAAAATAAGTTTTTCGTTTGACTTAAGGATTTGTTTAACTTTGCTCTTTTATTAATTTATTAAATCTACAAACATTGGGCTTAGCCCCAGCAATATAACACATTACTATGTACTGAGGGTATAAAGTCATGTAAGACCTCTTTAATGTCCATGAAGTCTCATGTTCAAAAAGGTAAAAACTAATTTGATACCATGTTAAAAGTGATAATTTAGATATGTAGTATATATACTCAATGAATAACTATACAATCAGTACATTTTATAATATTAATAGTAATAACCATGATAATATTATGATTATGTCAGCCTGTATTTCCCAGCTTTAAGAATAGTACTTTATTATATTTGCATAGAACCCCAGATTAGTTCTAGTACCTGTATTGATCACAGTATATTTTTAGTGTTTTAAACTCCTACAGCTTGGGGCACTGGAGTTTTCATGACTAGAAATGTGAGTCTTTTCCAAAAGCTTCTGCACTCAGGAGTTATAAACTTGTGGGATCCCAGAAAGAAAGTTAAGAAGATTGTGAATATGGCAGGATGACTTCAGCTGACAGATTGGTTTCTAAGCCTAACTGAAACATCCTTGAATACTACCAGGAGGAAAAATAACCCTGATACATAAATGCAGGGAAGCTTATTTCCTACTTAGGCATATAGGAGAGAGGTTGGTGGCCCATATTTAAGTATATGTCCATTTTTAAAACCACAGACTAGTAAGGTTTTGGAATACTGGATATAATTAAAATAAATTCCTATCAATTGAGATAACATCATCATATCCTAAAATGTTTGTTCCATTCTGAGGAAGCTTAACTAATACAATTATATAAGACACTTTTTTTCTATAAGAAATGAGCACAGACAGCAGTATTGAGAGTTTTTCTCCTACTGAATTAATGTGGGGATAGAAAAGACTAAGAGTTATGTTATTTTTATTTTTTGCTATTTCAAGCAAAAAAGGATTGTGATCAAAGAAGAAAACAACGAGCTAAGAAGAATGTGTTAGAAATTATCTCATAGAAATAGCTGAATTAATTTGTATAATTTAACAAATTATTTATAATTACTATTACTATTCTTTTTATTCAACTTTTTATTTTGAAAAAAATCATAGGCTTACTAACAGTTGCAAAAATAATACAGAGAGGGTCTGTATATGCATCACCCAGTTTCTGCCAACAATGGCATCTTATGCAGTGTTATCTAGGTCAGGATATTTATACTGGCAAATTTCAATTAAACTAGACCAGTTCCTCAAATGCCACAAACTACCTAAACTCACCCAAGATGAAATAGATAACTTGAATGTTACTGCAACTATTCGAGAAATTGAATTTGTCACATAAAACTTCTGAAAAGTGAATTTCATTGGAGAATTTTACCAAGTACTTACAGAAGAATTGATATCAACTCTATATAATCTCTCTCAGAAAACAGAAGAGGGTATGCTCCTGACATATTTTTGAGGCCAACATTATCTTGATACAAAAACTAGATGAAGACTGTACACAAAAATCTAACTACAAACCAGTATTTTGCAAGAACATAGATGCAAAAATCTTCCAGAAAATATTACATTAAATTCAGTAATACATAAAAAATTATGTATAATGACCAAGCAAATTTTTCTCCGCATGTGTGAGGTTAGTTTAACACTAAAATAATCTATCAAGGTAGCCACCATTTTAAGAGACTAGAGAGGAAAAAATCACATGGTTACCTCAATTAATGCAGGAGAAGTATTTGACAGAATGCGGAATTTATTCCTGATAAAAACTTTCAGTTAACTGGGAATAGAAGAAAACTTCCTCAACCTGTTATAAAACATCTATGAAAAACCTCCATGTAGCATCATCTTCAACACTGAATACACTGGAAATAAGGCAAGAATGTTGCTAAGGTTTGAATATTTGTCCCCTCCAAAACTCATGTTGAAATTTAATCTCCAGTGTGGTATCACTGAGAAGTAGGGCCTTTTTAAGAGGTAATTGGGTCACAAGGGCTTTGCCCTCAGGAACATATTAACCCATTTGTGGATTAATGGATTAACAGGTTATCAAGGCATTTGGACTGGTAGCTTTATGAGAAAAAGAAGAGAGACCTGAACTAGTACACTCAGCCCCCTCACCATACAAGGCACTGTGCCACTTTGGGACTCTGTAGAGAGTCTCCACCAGCAAAAGTGCCCTCACCAGATGTGGCCCCTTGACCTTGGATTTCTCAGTCTTCATAACTAAGAAATAAGCTCCTTTTAAAAATAAATTACCCAGTTTTGGATATTCTGTTGTAAGCAACAGAAACAGACTAAGACAGATGTCCACTCTCGCCATCCTTATTTCACAGAGTATTGGAAGACCTTGACAGTGCAAAAGGCAAGAAAATAAAAGTATGTCGTTTGGAAAGAAAAGTAAAACTGTCTTTACTTTGAGATTACATGATATTCTATATATAAAACCATAAAAAATCTAAAACACATTAGAACTACTAAGTAGGCTTGGTAAGGTCAAGGGTACAGTCAGCACACAAATTATTTGTATTACTTTATTCTAACAGTAAACTTTTGGAAAACATAATTTAAAACACAATACCATTTATAATTACTCTGAAAACACATGAACTACTTAGGCATAAATTTAACAAAACATGAACAGAATCTGTAGCTAAAAACTACAAAATCATGATGAAAAAAGGAGCTAGATAAATAGAGACACAAACCATGTTCCTGGATTGGAAAGCTCAACATAATAAAGAGGTTAATTCTCCCCAAACCAATTTGTGGATTAAACACGTTTCTTGTCAAATTCCCAAGAAGATGGAGGAAGGATTGTATGAGTGTAATTTCAAGTGATTTATGCACATTTGAACGTCAGTTGACAAAACAAAAAAACAAGCGTACGCAAAACCGTTTATAGGAATTTGATTAAAATTAGTCATGTATATAAAACACGAAGCTACAAACATTTAAAGGAGAATATTGGAGAAAGTCTTCATGACTTAGCATTAGGCAAAGACTTGCTAGACATAACATCAAAAGCATGATCCATAAGAGAAAAAGTAGATAAATTGAACCTCATAAAAAATTTAAAATATTTGCTCCATAAAGACTCTGGTAAATGTCTATTAGGTGAAGTTAGTTGATAAAATAAAAGCCACTGACTGGGAGAAAATATTTGGAAATCACATATATGACAAAAACTTGAATCCAGAAAATAAACTTTCAACTCTGCAGTCAGAAAAAAAGGAACCCAGTTAGAAAATATTAAAAAATCTTGAGCACTTCACTAAAACAGTTATTTAAGTAGTAAATAAACACGTGAAAGATGTTCAACATCACTAGCCACTAGAGAAGTGCAAATTAAAAGCTACAATGATATGCCACTACGCACCTATTAGAATGGCTAAAATGAAAAAAACAAACAAACAAATAATACCAGTGCTGTACAGAATAGTGAAATCTGCTGGTGTAAAGGTAAAGTGGTATAGCTACTGTGGAAATCAGTCTAGTTTTTCTTAAAAAGTTAACCATACACTTACCATACAACTCAGCAATTACAACCCTGGTTGTTTATCCTAGAAAAATAAAAATTTATGTTACACAAAAACCTGAATAGAAATTTTTATAATAGTTTTATTTTTTATAGCTACAAACTTGAAACTACCCAGAAGTCTTTCATATATATGGGTAAACAAACAGTGTTATATCTATACAATGCAATACTGCTGTACAATAAAAATCGATTAACTATTGATACACACAGCAACTTGCATGGATTTCAGGGTCATAATGTTGAGGAAAAAAGCCAGCCTCAAAAGGTTATGTGCCATATGACTTCCATGCATTTAAATTCATCAATATTTATTTATCATCCGGATTATGGTCTATCTTGGTAAATGTTCTGTGCATTTTTGAAACAAATTTGTATTCTTTTTTGAATGATGATGTTCAATATAATTTTAGAGTGTTGCATAAATTTCAATCAGCTGAAGCTGGTTGATAGTGTTACTCAATTCTTCTAAAGTCAAACTGAGTTTTTAATCCATTCAATGTATCATTTATTGAGAGGGGTATTGAAATCTGCCTGTGTAAATGTGTATATGTCTATTTCTCTTGCAATTCTATTCTTTTTGCTTCGTGTATTTTGAAACTCTACTTAGTAGCGTGATGTCCTTTTGATATATTTACTCTTTTATCATTTATGAACTGACTTCCTTTAACCCAAGTCATATTCTTTCCTTCAAAGACCATTTTATCTAATGTTCACACAGCAATTCTATCTTTCTTTTGATTTTTTTCTATCCTTTATATTTAATGTTTGTGTATTATGTTTAAAAATGGTTTTATTACTTGTTAAAGAAGAGAGTAAACTCATGGTTACCAGGGGCTGGTGGGGTGGATTGGGGGATTGGGTACATGTTTGTCAAGGGATACAAAATTTCAGTAAGATAAAAATCAGTTCAAGATACAACATGGTGACTGCAATTAGTAACAATGTATTATGTGTTGGGAAGTCACTAAGAGAGCAGATTTTGAATATTCTCAGAACAAAAAAAAAATGATAACCATGTGAGGTAATGCATATGTTCATTTGCTTGATTCAGTCATTCCCCAGTATATACATATTTCAAGACATCATATTGTACACCATAAATATATGCACTTTTTTGTCAATTAAAAAATAACAAGAAAAATGAATTTCTTATAGGCAGCATATAGTAAAGTCTTGCTTTTTATTCCATCTGATTATCTGTACTTTACTTTTCAATTGTAAAGTCATTTATATTTAATGTAATTATTAATATGGTTAGGTTTGAATCTACAAACTTGTTATTTGTATTTTATTTTTCCCTTCTGATTGCTCTCCCCTTTTCCCTTTTTTCTGCTTTATCTTTGATTCAGTGATTATTTTATGTCATTGCTTTTGTTGACTTATTAGCTAGAATGATTTGTTTTATTATTCTAGTGGTTTAATTAGAGTTTAAGTCTGACGTTAGAATTTTTTTTTTTCTGTGAAGGAAGTTATTAAACATCTTAGGCTTTAAAAGTCATATGCAGTCTCTGTGGTATACTCCTCTTTCCCCGCTCCTTCTCTTCTTCCTCTTCCCTCTCCTCTTATTCTTCTGTTTCTTCTTGTTCTTCATCTAATAAGCCATTAATAATGAAAAACAGTGTTCTTAGCTCATGAACCACGCAAAACAACAACAAATACCAACAACAATTAAAAAAATAGACCTTAGGCCATAGTTTACGGACCCTCAATTTAGAGTCAGATCTTTAGCTTATCACAGTCTATTTTCAAGTGCTATTGTATATAGCACAGGAATCTTACTTTTTATTGTATTTTTTTCTACCTCAGTCCTTTATGCTATTGTTATGTATTTTATATCTACAAATATTATCACCCCCATGCTACATTGTTGTTGTCTGCTTTAACAATACTATGTGGCTGAATAATAAGAAAAAATATATTTATCCACATAGCTTCCGTTTTCAGTGTTCTTTGTTCTTTTGTGTTGATTCGGATATTTATCCAGTGCCATTTTTCTTCTGCTTGAATTTCATTAGCAATTCTTATAGTGTGAATTCTGGTGATACTTTTTTTAACTTTTTTATGTCTGGAAAAGCTCATATTTGCCTTTACTTTTGAAATATCTTCTTTTCCTGTGTAAAATCTACATTGAGTTTTTATTTCAGTGTTTTAAACACATTGCTCTATTATCTTTTGGACTACAGCGTTTTCAATGAGAAATGTGCTGTCTTCCTTATCTTTGTTGCTTTTTATATAACAAAGTGTTTTTTCCATGTATACTTTTAAGATTGTTTCTTTATCACTGGTTTTGAGCAATTAGAATATGATGTGTATTGGTGTAGATTTCCGTATGATTCTCCTACTTTAGATTTTCTTGAGTTTGGTGTACCTTTGAGTTTATAATTTTAATCACATATGTGGAAAAATTGGCCTTTATTTATTCAATTAATTTTCTGTCTCATCATAATCTTCTCTTTTTTTAAGTTCTCCAGTTACTCATATGTTAGACCACTTGTAGTTATTTAACAGCTCACAACTCACTAATTCTCTGTTCAGTTTAATTCTTTTTATACATCATGGGTTTTTTTTGTTTGTTTGTTTCTATTGCTATGTCTTAGAGTTTGCTAATATTTTACAATATCTCATCTTCAGTTAAACCTATCCAGTGTATTTTTCATCTCATGTATTTTAGTTTTATCTCTAGAAGCTCAGTTCACACACATACATATATATACATATATATATATGTATGTGTGTGTGCCTATATATGTATGTATATATATGGGGAATATATATAATATATATAATATAAAACATATTTCATATCTAACATGACATATATAATATTGAACTTTATAATGGATATATAGTATATAATATATAAGACTCTATTATATATCTCATATATTTTATAATTTCACATACGATATATAAATTCCCCCATGTGTGTAAATATATGTGTGTATATATGTGTGTGTGTGTATATATATATTATCCCCATGTCTCCATGCCTTTTTGTCCCACAAACTTAATATGTTCAATCCTTCCTCTAGCTTTTGAACATATAAGGAATAATTATAGTGACTATTTTCATGTCCTGTCCACTAATTATAATATCTGCTCCTGTTCTGGGTCAGTTACAACTGGTTGATTTTTCTCTAATGATGGGTCAGTCATATTTTCTTTGTTCTTTGGATACTTGGTCTTTTTAATTGAATGACAGGCAATGTGAATTTTACTTGGTTTGGTACAAGATACTTTTGTATTTCTAGAAATGTTCTTTACTTTTAGTCTCAATGCACTTAAGTTATTTGGAAACAGTTTGATCCTTTCTGGTCTTGCTTTAAATTTGTTTGTGAGGACAAAAGCAACATTTAATCTCGGGCTTATTTTATCACATTACTGAGGCGAGACCTTTCTGAATACATAATGTGCCCCAAATTTTGAGGTTTTCTAATCTGGCTGGTGGGAATAGGCACTTTTTATGGCCCTGGGAGAGTACTAGATACTGGCCCCTCTAATTAATGAGGATAGACAGATTTTTCTTTGCTTTGAGTATTCTCATTACATTCATACAGCAATGAGTATTCTTTTGTAGACTAGAGACGAATGCTCCACACTTCTTTGGGGTTTACACTCTGTGAAGCTTTCTTCTCATTGGTAATCTTTTCTACAACTCTATTCGCTTTGGTTTTTATGGATTTGCAGCTGTTTTCTTCACTTATGGAGTCTGCCATTCTCCTCTGGGTAGCCCTTTCCTGCAAAGAAGCCTGGAAACTCTTTCAAGACAGGAAGTTCGGGCAGTAGGACTCACCTAATTTGGCTCCCATCTCTCAGGGATCATTGTCTTTAATCTGATGCATTGAAAACTATGTTCCATATATATTTTGTCTGCTTTTGTAGTTGTTCAAGTAGAACAGTTTTTCTAACTCCTTAGCCAGATGTGAAAGTCTCCCACCATTCTATTTTACCTACATACCTAAAATATTTCCTACATTCTCTCCTTCGATTTTCACTCTTTTCTAGTAAATTTCCTTTGTTGCAATGAGAGTGATTCTTCTAAAATACATAGCTGGTCAAGAAAAACTCGGCTTTAAAATGTTCAGGGCTTCTGCTAGCATTTAGTGCACACACACACACACACAAATAAAAACTTAATATGGTTTAGAAAGAAGTCTTTCATTCAAATCTGGCCTCAACTTCTCCAGTCCAATATCCTTCAAGTCTTCCTCTGTAACCTATATTCCAGCCACAGTGAACTTGGAGTTCTTCAAAGGTCCAAGACAGTCTCACATCTTTTAGATACAGATACATACTTTACCCTTTCTCCTAGTTATTTCCTACTCTTCTTTAATGATTTCCTACTTAAGTGGAGAACATTTAAAGTACACTTCCTATAGGTTTAACTCAGTGTCTACCACATAACAGGCAAATAAGAAATATTTCCTTTTGCATATTGTTATTTGGTGTTGGGGAAGATAGGATGGAGTTAAAAATAGACAAAATCTGAATATTTGTGATATTTTGTTTTTAAAACTAAATGAGTTCTTAAATAAAACTATGTTACTCATGCCTATCTTCTGAAGATCTTTATTTTTTTTAACTGAATGGTTAGAAGTATGTTTGTTTTCAACAACTCAAGTTTGCAGCAGAGTTTATCCACCTGCTTTCTGTTCTCATCTCTCTCCTACTGAGTCATTTGGACTTTCTCCAGGGCTCTCCATTTAGTACCAGATTTCACCCAATTTAAGGCCGGCATAACCGTTCAATTTTATTCCAAGAAAAGTTCTTCTACTCCTTCCCCAGGCCAGCTGGAATCTTCTTAAAACCCTTTCCAATATTCATGGGCTGTCTTCTGTTCCAGGTTCCTCTTGACTTGGCTTTTTCTCGTAACAGCAGATTCTCTAATGAGGCAAAGGCTATTGGTCTTGACTGGTGGTGGGCAGAATTCCTAGTCCTATTACAAACCACCAAGCAGAAATTATTTAACTAGTGAGGCAAGATGGTATTTAAATTGTTTGTTAAATCAAAGAAAAAAATAACGGCCAAAACCTTATTTTTACACTTGAGGTGAATGTCCGTAAGACAGTATTCTCACATAAAGCTAAAATGCTTCAAGTTACTAACATGAGACTATTTTGCACTGTTTCAAAGGAATTTCTTTTTTCAGTTAAATGACTTGAAAATATATGTATGTTAATGCTTCAAAAGAAAAAACAATTACTTTGGTTTTACTTCTTCAGACCTTTATGAATATAGACTGCACTTAATTGAATCATATATCCATCTGTCATAAAATATTAAGCACTGATATATAAAAAACACAATGCTTGATTTGGGAACATATAAGAATCAACAATGGACATGTAGAGTCCGCTTTCATGTACATGTATGTAAACAGATCACTAAAAGGCAAGTTATTGGCTCAGAGCTGAACTGTAAAAGTTTAGAGCATCTACGTTGCCTAACTATATTCTATACCTATTTTTTTTAATATTTTGCAGAAACTGATATATTAACTAAATTTGTCTTCTTTTTTCCTTATTGCTTCTTCATATCCCAGGGGCATGGAATCAGATAAACATTTATCTTTGTTTTATCACATACTCTTACTAGTGGTGCTTGTGTACGGTATTTATTAGTCTGTTTTTGTTTATGAGTAATAATGTAACAAACACCAGTTTCTAACTTGACACCCAGTTTAGAAACTACAACATCTAATGATCTGGTTCTTCTCCTTTCTGTTCTCTATGTACTTTCTCACCAACTTCCAGTCCATATTTTTCTGAATTACGTTTGGATATTCTCTTGCTTAAAAAAATATGACTTACTCATAGCTATGTATCTATAAAAAGTAAATGCTGTTTAAAAAATACATTGTGTAGTATTTTAACTTTTTGGATTTACTTCCCCCACTTAATTTTAGACAGTTTTTATTTATATGTGTCATTGTGTGTAGTATTTATTCATTCATTATTTAACATTATTGCATTTTGGGAATATAAACTAATGTGTTCATTCATTTGCCTGCCAGTGTGCTTTTGGATTGTTTTCAGATTTTTGCTATTATGAACATTGCCAATATAAACTGGTACATACTGATATTCTGTACTTATGCACTGGTCCACCTTTGCAAACAATTATCTTTGGTATAAAATTGTCTGAATTAACCATGATTTTCCTAAAAGTTATCAGAGCAAAACAGGAGTGTTCTAAACTTTGTTGTTATATGATCTCATGAATCTCAGATAAATTTTATTTATTGTAATGTACGTGTGTGTAGAAATGTAATTTTAATACTTTCTAAAAGTTATTTTTTTCTGAAATCTCAAATTTGTTGTTCAAGGATTAAATTCAACCCGCAAATGTTTTTATTTGCCTCACAGAATGCTTTAAAATATTAGATGCTGGCCGGGTGCGGTGGCTCACGCCTGTAATCCCAGCACTTTGGGAGGCCGAGGCGGGCAGATCACAAGGTCAGGAGATCGAGACCATGGTGAAACCCCGTCTCTACTAAAAATAGAAAAAATTAGCCGGGCGCAGTGGCGGGCGCCTGTAGTCCCAGCTACTCGGGAGGCTGAGGCAGGAGAATGGCGTGAACCCGGGAGGCGGAGCTTGCAGTGAGCCAAGATTGCGCCACTGCGACTCCAGCCTGAGCGACAGAGCGAGACTCCATCTCAAAAAAAATAAATAAATAAATAAAAATAAAATAAAATAAAATAAAATATTAGATGCAAACATTTACTTATTGGAATATAAAATACAAGTCTTGTTTTTTATCTCCTCTTGAACAATATAACAATTTGGCAGGGATGAGTCTTTATTTCATACAATTAGCAAGAACTGTAGTGACAGACTCCTTGAAACTGGGTATCAGCTTGGAGGCATAAGGCTATAAGAGAATATTTGACTAAAAGTGAACTAAAGAAAGGTAGTTTAATAATAAATCTGCTTTACTCCACAGGTAGATGATTTTAGCAGTTCAGTTTCTCAACAACTCTCCTGGATTTCCCCTCATTGCCACAGGATGACTACATTGCCAAGCATTATATCCTCAAATGACAGTGTCCAAGGCTGGCGGGAAGAAATTAGTTTTCTCTTCTTTATCAGTAAAGAGAAGTTTTCCAGCTATCTCATCAGGTTCCATTGCTCAGGATTGTGACTGACTGTCTTAGTCTGCTTTGTGCTTACAAAGTACCTGAGACTGGGTAGTTTATCATGAAGAAAAATTTATTGACTCAAAGTTTTGGAGGCTGGAAAGGCCAATATGAAGGTGCCAGTATCTTGCAAGAGCCTTCTTGCTGCATCATCACATAGCAGAAGGACAAAGAGAGAGCAAGAGGGACAAAACTTGCCCTTTTATAATGGCACCAATTCCACCCATGAGAATGGAGCCCTTGTGGTCTAATCACCTCTAAAATGTGATTACTTAATACTGTTGCAATGGCATTTAAATTTCAACATCAGTTTTTGAGGGAACGAGCATTCAAACGACAGCACTGACAGATGGATGCAATGGTCTAGCTGCAAGGGAGGCTGCATAAGTAAATACCTGAATTTTTTAATCTTCCCATCAGGAGGCAGGTTCTGCCAGAAAGGAATAAGGGACTCAGACAGTTTTCCAATGTTTCTGCCTAGAACACTTCACTAATATACAATTTCTTCATGGCCTGTGTAGGTATTTGTGAGCTTTGCTCAACATAATTATTTATCAGATAATTTTAAAGAGTTCTCAGGCTTATGCAAACTTGAGCAACATTTTTTATTGACCAGAAAATATTACTGTTTCTTATTTCAATCTATATGTTCCTACTAAAAGTGTAAATATGTTTTGTCAATATGCAGTGACAATGACTTCTTTAATTCAGATCTCAATAAAAAGCAAAAAAAAAAAAAAAATAGCCATTAAAATGGAATGGAGTATTTAGAATTTCAGGCTATTTTTTAAAACTTTGGCAAGAGAGTCAGTAATTACGTAGATTGATTCAAACTTTAAAATTCTGTTAATAGGATGATTTGTTGCAAATTTTATAGAAATTTACATTTCTATAAAATACACATTTTTCTAAATATAGAAAAATGCTTATGAAGTGAAATATAATACAAGAAAAATACTTTCAACTTATGAATTCTTCTTTTTTCATCATATTTTTAAAGGTGAACAGGTGCTCTTCTGCCTAATGAAAAAGAACTTGCTAAATACCATGTTGTTTCTCAGTGGGTGTATCAGTTAATGTAATTGAAACAACTATTTTTGCACTGGACAACCATTTCTCAGGGTTAGCTAAAAAAGGTAAGCCAAGAGCTGTAAACAGATTTTACAAATTGAGAGGAAATAGAAAATATCGTCCTAATACCATTTTTTCATATGATAGAGCGCAGAATTTTTAACAAGTTATTTGGAGTGAAAGAATCCACTGATATGTGCTCAATATGTTTATGTTATTCAACATCACTTTTAATGGTCTCTTTCAAACTATTTGATATTTCTTTTTGTCCTAAGCCCTTTTATTCAAATTATGTCTCTTGTATCTCCTTATCACAAAGCAAAACTTACACTAAACTTTCTTTTCTGTGGTCAGGTGGGACAGTGGTCAGTGCCTCCTGAAGTTACTGAACGCATGATTCTTACTTGCCTCTCTTAGGTCTGCTTTTGTATTCAGATTTTTTTTCTTAAGGTTGCATTTGTAATTTATTACTTTACCACAAGGGTGCACTAAGAAGCCCTCATAAACACAAGAATCAGCTGCTTAATTTGCTGAAACTCATTTAACCAGAGCAGTAAAATGTTTTCATTGAATTCACTTGAAAGTGTTGATACTTAAAGAACTTTCCTACATTGTTAGAGATATTGTGCATAGGGTCAAAACTATATTTCCCTCACAAATAAAATACAAAAAATAGAGTTTGTTTTCTATTAACTAATCATTAAATCTTTAAAATATTTCATAGATTGTTTCAGGCATGAAAATAAATTCAGTCAAGGGGTTTTTTTATGTCTTTGGCAATTAAAAAAATAGTTTCCTCGTGGAAAAAAATTAATTATTTGGGAGAAATTGTGATAGGATTTTAGCATATATTCTAATTGTGAACTGTAAAACTTTATATTTTGTTAGCATCATGTCAATTTTTCTTCATTACTTGAATTGTTACATAAAATTGTCTATTGGGTTTTTATAAGCCTTGCATAAATCAAGAGACATTTAACATACTGCATATACAATCTGCACTATTGGAAACGAGGAGATTTCTTTTCAAAAAACAAACATTCACACAAATGACAGTGCCCCAAACCTAATTATGTCTCTATATTAGAAACACATCATGTATGCCATCTTATCGACAAATGGCAATCATTTTTTCTTTTAGATAAAGCTTTGCAATTGTTGACATACAGATCTGACACAACCTTTATTCTGCAGTGAACATTATTAACTGCCTATTGTATGTCAGACACTGTGATAGATTTTGCAGAATCAAGGATTAATAACAGCAACAACAAAGACCTCTTTAAAAGGCTTTTGCCATCTATCAGGATGGTAGTGGAGATAGAGTTACTAGAGAGGAGTATGAGAGGTCAAAGCTTTCTTCAATATGCATTGGAGAGTTTGCATTAGCAGAGTGAATTTATTTGCAAGGGACATAATGCCATATTATGTTTTTATGTTGGGTAATGGAAGAAGCACTAGGTTGAGAGGCAGAAGTTTTTTGAGTTTTAGACTCAGCTCAATCAATAATACCTTGGAAACTTCAAAGTATCTCATTTGTAAAATACAAGATGTAGAGTACATGATCTTTCAATTTTCTTGAGCTTTAACATGCTATCATGTCACTTATGTGACTGCAGAATTAAAAGATTTGCTCCACTACATGCAAAAGAAACTGGATTGCAAACAATATTTTATAGTAACAGGACAATACATATATTGTAAGCTTTTAATTTTGAATATAAAGACATTATTCATTTTTACAGTTTAGTTCAGCAGTGGGCATCTTGCCCATATGATAGGCACAAAATGACCCCTTACATAGAAAATAATCCTTTGAATACCACAACATTCCAGTCCACTGCTGTTCATTACTGTAAATTTCTTGGTAGGCTAATTGGCTTGATGATGAAAAAAAATGTAGAATACCATTCCAAGAAATTATATTTAACATTGAAAATTAAATACTGTGGGATTTCTTTTACTCTGTTAACAACTTTTTATTTTTTATCTTTTTATATTTTTAATTTTTTATTTCAATAGTTTTTGGGAACAGGTGGGTTTTGGTTACATGAATAAGTTCTTCAATGGTGATTTCTGAGATTTTGGTACACCCATCACCTGAGCAGTGTACTCTGTATCCAAGGTGTAGTCTTTTATCCCTCATCCCATCCCACCCTTTCCCCAGAGTTCCCAAAGTCCATTATATCATTCTTATGCCTTTGAATCCCCATAGCTTGGCTCCCACTTATCAGTGAGAACATATGATGTTTGGTTTTCCATTCCTGACTTACTTCACTTAGAGTAATGGTCTGCAACTCCATCCAAGTTGCTGCAAATGCCATTATTTCATTTTTTTAATGGCTCAGTAGTATTCCATGGTGTATATATACCAGATTTTCTTTATTTACTCATTGGCTGATGGGCATTTATGTTGGATCCATATTTTGCAATTCTGAATTGTGCTGCTATAAACATGTTTGTACAGTGTCTTTTTCACATAATGACTTCTATTCCTTTGCATAGATACCTAGTAGTGGGATTGCTGCATCAAATGATGATAGTTCTACTTTTAGTTCTTTAAGGAATATCTGTACTATTTTCTATAGTGGTTGTGCTAGTTTACATTCCCACCAGCAGTTAGTGTTCCCTTTTCACCACATCCATGCCAACATCTATTATTTTTTGATTTTTAAATTATGGCCATTCTTGCAAGAGTAAGATGGTAGCACATTGTGGTTTCAATTTGCATTTCCCTGATCATTAGTGATGCCGAGCATTTTTTTCTTGTTTGTTGGCCATTTGTATATCCTCTTTTGATAATTTTCTATTCATGTCCTTTACCCACTTTTTGATGGGGTTGTTTTTTACTTGCTGATTTGTTTGAGTTCCTTATAGATTCTGGATATTAATCCTTTGTTGGATGCATAGTTTGCAAATATTTTCTCTCATTCTGTGGGATGTTCATTTACTCTGCTGATTATTTCTTTTGCTGTGCAGAAGCTTTTTAGTTTAATTAGTTCCCATTTATTTATTTTTGTTTTTGTTGCATTTGCTTTTGAGTTCTTGGCCATGAATTCTTTGCGTAAGCCAATATCTAGAGGAGTTTTTCTGATGTTATCTTCTAGAATTTTTAATGGCTTCAGGTCTTAGATTTAGGTCTTTGATCCATCTTGAGTCAATTTTTGTATAAGGTGACAGATGAGGATCCAGTTTCATTCTTCTACATATGACTTGCCAGTTTTTCCAGCACCATTTGTTGAATAGGGTGTCCTTTCCCCACTTTATGTTTTTGTATGCTTTGTCAAAGATCAGTTGACTGTAAGTATTTAGCTTTAATTCTGGCTTTTCTATTCTGTTTCAGTGGTCTTTATAAGAGTACCATGCCATTTTGGTAATGATAGCCTTGTAGTATAGCTTGAAGTTGGGTAATGTGATGCCTCCAGATTTGTTCTTTTTGCTTAGCATTGCTTTGGCTATCTGGGCTCTTTTTTGGTTTCATATGAATTTTAGGATTTTTTTTTTCTAGTTCTGTGAAGAATGATGATGGTAGTTTGATGGGAATTGCATTGAATTGTAGATTACTTTTGGCAGTATGGTCATTTTCACAATATTGATTCTACCTATCCATGAGCATAGGGTATGTTTCCATTTGTTTGTGTCATCTATTATTTCTTTCAGCAGTGTGTTGTAGTTTTCCTTGTAGAGATCTTTTACCTCCTTGGTTGAGTATATTCCTAAGTATTTTATATATTTTTGCAGCTGTCGTAAAAGGGATTGAGTTTTTGATTTGACTCTCAGCTTGGTCACTGTTGGTGTATAGCAATGCTATTGACTTGTGTACATTGATTTTGTATCCTGAAATTTTACTTAATTTCTTTATCAGATCTAGGAACTTTTTGGATGATTTATATATATGTTTTTTAGATGGAATCTTGCTCTGTCACCCAGGCTGGAATGCAGTGGCATGATCTGTGCTCACTGCAACCTCCCGCTGCCTCTTGGGTTCAAGCTATTCTTCTGCCTTAGCCTCCTGAGTAGATGCAGATGAGTCTTTAGGATTTCCTAGGTATACAATCACAGCATTGGCAAACAGTGACATTTTGACTTCCTCTTTTCCAATCTGGATGTTCTTTTTTTCTTTTTCTTGTCTAATTCCTCTGGGTAGGACTTCCAGTAATATGTCGAATAGAAATGGTAAAAGTGAGCATCCTTGTCTTGTTCCACTTCTCAAGGTGAATGCTTTAAACTGTTCCCCATTCATTATGATGCTGGTTGTGGGTTTTTCATACATGGCTTTTATTACTTTGAGACATGTCTCTTCTAGGCCAATTTTGCTGAAGGTTTTTATCATAAAGGGATGCTCGATTTTGTCCAATGTTTTTTCTTCATCTATGAGATGATCATATGATGATCATATGATCATCTTTGTTTTAAATTCTGTTTATGTGATATATTGCATTTATTGACTGCCAAGATGATACCCACTTGATTGTGATGTATCATCTTTCTGATATGCCGTTGGATTCAGTTAGCTAGTATTTTGTTGAGGATTTTTGCATCTATGTGTGTCAAGGATATTGGTCTCTTGTTCTCTTTATTTTTTTGTTATGGGCTTTCCTGGTTTTGGTATTAGGGTGATACTGGCTTCATAGAATGATTTAGGAAGGATTTCTTCTTTCTCCATCTTTTGGAATAGTTTCAGTAGGATTGGTACCAATTCTTCTTTGAATGTCTGATAGAATTCAGGTATGAATCCATCTAGTCCTGGACTTTATTTTGTTGAAATTTTTTTTTTATTACTGTTTCAAGCTTGCTACTTGCTATTGATCTGTTCAGAGTTTCTATTTCTTCCTGATTTAATCTAGGAGGGTTGGATATTTCCAGGAATTTATCCCTCTCCTCTAAGTGTTCTAGTTTGTCCATATAAAGGTGTTCATAGTATCCTTGAATGATCTTTTGTATTTCTGTGGTATTGGTTGTAATATCTCCAGCTTCATTTCTTGTTGAGCTTAATTATATCTTCTCTCTTCTTTTCTTGGTTAGTCTTGCTAATGGTCTATCAATTTTGTTTATTTGTTCAAAGAACTAGCTTTTTGTTTGATTGATCTTTTGTAATTTTTTTTCAATTTTATTTAGTTCTGCTCTTATCTTTGTTATTTCTTTTCTTTGCTGACTTGGGGATTGGTTTGTTATTGTTTCTCTAGTTCCTTGAGGTGTAACTTTAGGTTGTTTATTTGTGTTCTTTCCGGCTTTTTATATATGCATTTAATGCTATGAACTTTCCTCTTAGCACCACTTTTGTTGTATCTCAGATGTTTTGGTAGGTTGTGTCACTATTATCATTCAGTTCAAATAATTTTTAAATTTCATTTTGATTTCATTATTAACCAAAAGATCATTCAAGAGCAGGTTATTTAATTTCCGTGTATTTGTATAGTTCTCAGGTTCCTTTTGGAGTTAATTTCTAGTTTTATTTTCTGTGGTCTGAGATGATACTTGATATAATTTTGATTTTCTTAAATTTATTGAGACTTGTTTTGTGACCTATTGTATGGTCTATCTTGGAGAATGTTCCATGTGCTGATGGAAAGAATGTATTCTGTATTGTTGGGTAGAATGTTCCATAAATATCTGTTAGGTCCATTTGTTCTAGGGTATAGCCAAAGTCTATTGTTTCTTTGTTGAGTTTCTGTCCTGATGACTTGTCTAGTGCTGTCAGTGGGATTTTGCAGTCTCTCAATACTGTAGTGTTTTACAGAGGACTTTATATCCCATCACACCTATCATCACCTTTATTTTAGATTTAATTTTTTAAATTATAGAAAATGTAAAAATGTAATAAATGAGATAGAATGGTATAATACATCCCCTGTATTCCTCACACAGCTGTAACAATTATCCACCCATGACCAATCTTTATTACCATATGCCATCCACCCCTGATTATCATGTCATCTGAAAATACAATCACAAAGTGATCCAAACCATTTGTAAACCATGTTCAGGCTTTTTCCTACTCGTCCCTCCTCCCACATGGCCACTGGTGTGAGTTAACGTGGATGATAGGGAATTCTGGGATGCCTGATCATGTGCTTTTTTCATGTACTTTAGCCTTATTTGGACTTGATCCTGGATGTATTATTTCCATCTTACAGTATATGGCTACCAGGTCTGCCTGACTTTATGACTTAGTAGACCCAATAGTACACAGTCCATGATAGGGTTTTTGAATGTTTTTTTCCCGCAATTTTAGAAGCATTTTATATGTTTGTGATATTAACTGTTTTCTGTAACAGATATTTACTTTTGTCACTTTCTCGTTTGATTTCCACTTTGTTCATGACTTTTTTGGTCTCACAGATTATATGTAATAAAATGTATCCATCTTTTTTTCTTATAGTTTTAGAATCTGAAATTTAGAAATATATACAATTTTGTTGTAATGGTTATCCTTATACTAATGCCTTTATAAAATATTCTTATTCCTTCCCCGCTGCCTTTTTCCCCACTATTGGCCACTGGTGTTCTACTATGTTAATGAATTCAGTTATTGTATTTATTTCTTAGGGTTACCATTACAAATTACTGCAAACTCAGTGGCTTAAAACAAAAGAAATTTTATTCTTTCACGGTTCTAGAGACCAGGAGTACAAACTCCACGTGTTAGTAGGGCCATACTCCTTCCAGAGGATCTAGGGAGATTTATTTCCTACCTCTTCTGGCTTCTGGTGGCATTTCTTGGCATTCCTTTGCTGAATAACCCCAGTCTTTTCTTTCATGATCACATTGCCTCCTGCCCTTCTCTATTCTCCTCTGTGTGCCTCTTATAAGATTCTTCTCATTGGATTTAGGGCACACTCATATAATCCAGGATGATCTCCTCTCAAGGTCCTTAATTACAGCTGTATAGACTGTTTTTCCAAATTAATATTTACAGGTCTTCAAATGCGATATGGGTATCTTTTGGGTGCTTGTTTTTAACTTACCACAGTTAGTATCTGTTCTATTTCCTTCCCATACCCAATATAAAATAATTATAGTGTATGTATGCCTCCACAGAAATAGTCATTGTGACTGTACTATTTTCTTTATAGCTATCATTTAGTTTTAGGTCTATAGGTAAATATATACTTAATGCTCATTTCAGAGCTCATGCTGATGGCTCCCAATTCATGTAGGTTGTTGAAACTTCTCTAACAGATTTCTCCACAAGTGCTCATAGAAGCAATATTCTCCGTGCTCTTGATGTTCCTACGAGTTGAATGCCTTTTATGTCTGTATATATTGTATGTTTATAGGCATATATGGCAGTTAGCCTGAATAGAAAATTATTGATTTACATTTTCTTGCATCATGTTTTCAAATGTTTCTTCTTTGTCTTCTGACAGAAAGTGCTGATGTCAAATAGTCTAGTAACAGTCCAATTTCCTTTCTCTTTTAAGTGTCTTGGTATTTTGCCTAGATGCTCAAACTCCCCTACATGCTTTTTTTCTTTTTTCCCAAATATAATAATTTTCCTAAAATGTGTCTTGATCTTTCCTGTTCTGGATCATTTGTCCATGTATGCAGTGTGCTTTACAATATGTACTTTCAAGTTCTCCTTTTTTTCGGGGATTTTTTTGAATTGTGTTATTACTATTTCTTATTTCATGATCTTGGTTTTTATATGTTGGATCTTGCCTGTCTTCCAGCTACCTTTCATTTTCTTTTGAATTACACTTCATCTCTTTCTTCATTTTATGTTGATTTTTAAGCATTGGCTGCTTTCCATCTTCCCTTTCTCTGAAGTCATTATTTGTGTGTGTGTGTGTGCGTGTGTGTGTGTGTGTGTGTTTCCCTGCTAGTTTAGTCTTTATTTCTGAAATAATTTTCTCCTATTTATAATTCTTTCTAAGTTTTGACAGTTTTCCTTTCTCTGGTAGTCTCAATTATGGGTATGTATAATTCTATTTAAGCTGCTCATTCATGGCTTCTAACATTTTCTTAATTTCTTTGGATTCATTTTTAAAGACAGGTAACTGGTTCGTAGGAATGTCTTTCTAGTGGTAGATATCATCTTCATTGTCTATGGAGACATAAGCCTTCTCCTTAATCTCTATTTTATTCCAATAATTTTACATGTGATTTGACTATAATTCTTTTGATTGTTCATGCTTGAGATTAATTTTCTTGTATTCTTAGGAGAAAGGCATGGGTAATATTATATTTCCAAGGTTCATAATTCTGGATGTCGTTCTTAGATGTCCTTCTTCTGCTAGCTAGGTGAAGTTTGAAAACAAATGCATCCTTGTACTCTCTGAGACATTATGGCTCTTTTCTTCCCCACTACATTAAGTGATGTTTCTCTTTCTTTGCCCTATTGCTCATCTCTTACACAGTTTGATTCTACTCCCTAGCAGGTTTTCAAAGACATATTGCTTGAGTTTTGTTTTTTGTTTTTGTTTACTTTTAAAATATTTTTACTGAGTTCAGAGGGCTCTGACTACTCCAACACCATCTGACCTTACCATGTTTTCTTAGATTGTACCTGCAAATTGAAGCCTGTTAAGTCCTTTTCCAAATCAGTTACTCTTCCGACATTTGCTTTCCATGCTTTCCAAAGCTTGGTGACTTGGGCATTCTCTAGATCCCATGGCTCTCAAAAGTCCTTGTGCCTTCCCTCTGCTTCCTCCTGCATGGTCAGCCAGGCCATTTGGGTCTTGTTCTTGCAGTTTGTATCCTCACCTATTAGTATTTTAAGGTTTGTGAGGATAACTTACCACCTAGTATTGATGTAGAGGTTGCCCATGGTTTTTGATGGTCCTACTCCAAGTGCTCTGTCTGCTTTTATGGGAACATTAGGGAAGATAAAAAGCCATGCATATTAGTTTGCTATGCTGCAATAACAAAGTGCCTGAGACTGGGTAACTTAAACTCCCCATTCTAGAGGCTGGAAGTCCCAAATCAAGGTGTCAGCAGGTTAGTTCTTTCTGAGGGCTGTGATAAAAGAACCTCTTCTAGGCCTCTCTCCTTGGCTTGTGGAGAGTCATCTTCTCTCTCGGGGAAGACATAATTCAAACCACAACACTATATAACAACTGCTGACTTTCAAACTTTATATTCTTATTTAATTTTTTTTTTACAAATCAAAAATTAATCAAAATACTTTACTTAATCCATCATATGTATTTATAATGTCTATAAAAGAAGATTGCAGTTTTTAAGGAGTTTGCAAACAAATGGAGGGATAGTTGTAATACTGAAATGCATGAAAAACTGAATTTTTCATGCTTTAGGAGTTGAAACAAGAGCACTCAATAAAGGATTTTATAATCAGGAAAGGTTTTCTTTGAACCGAGAGTTGATCCAAGTGTTGAAGAATAATGGGAAGGATCTGCATAAATGAAAGGAGCATGTTTTCAATGTGATCAAGGCCTAGATGTGCATATCTGTACAAATCGTCCAGAGAAGACTTAGAAGTTTATAGTGGGCCTTGGGAAGTAATGGGAAAATGTTGGATAGTAATGATGTAAGCAGCTTTTGGTGACCTTGAATGTTAGGCGGAGTAGCTAGATTATCTAAGAAAATAAACTGAAAGCTGATCAGTTTTGAGGCACATTGTGTGTAAAGCAAATTTAAGGAGATTGTCAGCAATGTGCTTGATGGAGTCCAATTGAAATTAGTATTTTAATTTATAATATATAAAATAGGTTTACTTTTTTTTTTTTTTTTTTTTGAGATAGAATCTTGCTCTGTTGCCCAGGCAGGAGTGCAGTGGCACGATCTCAGCTCACTACAAGCTCTGCCTCCAGGGTTCACACCATTCTCCTGCCTCAGCTTCCTGAGTAGCTGAGACTACAGGCACCCGCCACCACATCTGGCTAATATTTTGTATTTTTAATAGAGACGGGGTTTCACTGTGTTAGCCAGGATGGTCTCGATCTCCCGACCTCATGATCTGCCCACCTTGGCCTCCCAAAGTGCTGGGATTACAGGCATGAACCACCGCACCCAGCCTACATCTTTTTTTTTAATGCTGGTGGAAGTTAGGAAATAAAAATTAGCCTTGATAATATCCCAGGAGATTTGCACAATTGTTATCTCATTTACTCTTTGCAAAAACACTTCGATGTACATGTGAGTGCTCATATATTACAAATAACAAAATTAAGTCCAGAGAGTTGAAGCAACTTCCTCAAACACATATATTTCATACATGCTTAAGTTAAAATTTGAATCCAGGTCCTTCTGGCTTCAAAGTTCATGCTCTTTTCACTATCCTACACTCCTATATAAGAGGTTACTATGTTTTAGAGGTGTTATAAAATATACATTAGAGATCTGGCAATAAAATCATAGAGGAAGGGATAGGCATTTTAGAGATCTGGCAATAAAACTATAGATGAAGGGATAGGCATGAGAAATTTGGGGGAAGCAGAATGAGTTAGAGAGTGATTATTTATTTTTTGAGCTCATTTATGCATTCCATGAATCCAGCATATTGTGGCAACACGTTTGTGTTTTTACGGACTGTTTTTATGAGAATGCAATGGTGAAACTTACTCTCAGTATTATGCAAGTCAGAATAACATTCTATGATCTTTCCCTGCACCGGAGTAAAAATAATGTCCAGAAAATCAATGGTATTTAATTATCATTCCTGGGCATAATTTTCCTATATATTAAAAGGAAATATTTCATCATCATTTTTTTTTAAGTTAATGGTCAACTGTCTCCTACTTATTGTGGGTATAAAGGTTAATTTTAATGTCAACTTGACTGGGTTAAAGGATATCCAGATAGCTGATAAAATACTATTTGGGGGTATGTGTATTAGTCTGTTCTCATGCTGCTGTTAAGGACTGCCAGAGACTGGGTATTTTGTAAAGGAAAGAGGTTTAATGGGCTCACAGTTTCACATGGCTAGGGAGGCCTCAGAAAATTTACAACCATGGCTGAAGGGGAAGCAAACATCTCCTTCTTCACATGATGGCAAGAAGGAGAAGAATGAGTGCCCAGTGAAGGAGGAAGCCCCTTATGAAATCATCAGCTCTCGTGAGACCTAACTCACTATCACAAGAAGAGGATATGGGAAATGGCTCCGATGAATCAATTATCTCCACCTGGTCCCTCCCATGACATATGGGGATTATGGGAACTACAATTCAGGATGAGATTTGGGTGGGGACAGAGCCAAACCATATCAGTATGTTTATGAAAATTTTTCCAGAAGAAAATTTTTAATCAGTGGGCTGAGTTAGGAAGATCATCCTCACCTAGTGTGGGCCAGCACTATCAAATTGGTTGAGGACCCAGATAAAACAAAATGTCAGAGGAAAGGTAAACTATTTCTCTTTCTCCTGGAACTGAGACACCCTTCTTTCCCTGTCCTTGGACATCACAACTTCAGTTTCTCTGGCCTTTGGACTCTGGGACTTTTATCAGTGGCTTTCCAGTTCTCGGAACTTTGGCTTCAGTCTGAGAGTTCTTACTTGGTTTTCAGGTCTTTGAATTTGGACTGAGCCAAATGGCTTCTCTGGTTTTCTACTTTGTAGAGACTATCGTGGGATTTTTCAGCCTCCATAATCACATGAGCCAATTCTGATATTAAATCCTCTCACGCATCTTTATATCTTAAGGGTACTGTTTGTTGAGAGAAACCTACTAATGCAATGGCTCTGAGAGAAGTCTATTTGATAGTTGAAAGTACATAAAGAAAATTGAGAGGAGGAAAAGAGGAGCAGGAATCACTAGCTAGGTCTTTCTTTTTTGTGGGGATAGCATTTAGCACAATAGAAATTCAGTCATGGCATTTTGCCTTCCTCTTCCCCCAGCTCTGGTTTCTGGTCTGTTATATTTCTATGATCAGAATAAATTTTGGACCTCCCTTAATTACATCACATTCTAAATAATTTAAGGATGTTAATGTGTTGTCTGCACAAACCAGGGACGTGATATAAGGGATACTAATTCCCATGAAACACGGACAGAGTAAGACGTTTCTTGCATTTAGTATTTTAAATTATGTCTTATATAATGTTAAAGATGAATGATTTATATTAGCACATTGTGATAAAATTTATATTATGTTAAAGTATTTTCTGTTAAAATTATGAAATTATGTTAAAGATTAAGGAACATATATTTGAGCCTTATTAGTAGTCATTGAATGCTATTTAAAAAAATACTTTTGACATATTATACAATAAAAACTTTACAAAATTGAACTCTAACAAGTAGGTGATAAAAGTCAATGTATGAAGTTCATTTGTATTATGAAAATAAATTAATATACAGGAATCATGGAGATGTTGCCTTATGAAACCTTTTTGTTTTTTTAAATTGAGATGCAGTCTCACTCAGTAACCCAGGTTGAGTGCAGTGGTGCTATCTCGGCTCACTGCAACCTCTCCCTCCCAGGTTCAAGTGATTCTCGTGCCTCAGTCTCCCGAGTAGCTGGGACTACAGTCATGTGCCACCAGACCAGGCTAATTTTTTGTATTTTTAGTAGAGATGGGGGTTTCTACATATTGGCCAGGCTGGTCTCGAACTCCTGACCTCAAGTGATCTGCCTGCCTCGGCCTCCCAAAGTCCTGGGATTACAGGCGAGAGCCACCCTGCCTGGCCTGATTTTTTTTTTTTTTTTTTTTTAACCAAAGAACATTGATTAGAGTTCTGATTCCAGTAATGGTGAGTAACTTTTATCAAACTGACCCTCCTATTGACAACTATTACACATCTAGTTTTAAAAAACTGTTTGAAGATATTAGAACGCAATGAAAAGCACCAGAAACTTCATGGGATACAATACTTTAAAGACAAGAAGTGAAGAAAGTAATACTTCTATTTAGCTGGTTTTAACCCAAGGGTACTTCCCAATTTCCTGAGACATGTAGAGAAATAGAGGTCAAATAAAAATTACAATTCTTACTGAATTGAAAGGACAGAGGTTGAAAAAGACAAGAGCCGACAGAAATTGAGGGGAAAGTCTCAGGAAGGACAGAGCCACAGAAAGGGAATACCTGCCGCTAAATTCTGGATACCAATTCTTCCCACACTTCTTTTAAGTCCTTCAGTGATTCCTAAAATATGCACATGACCAGCCAGACTCCAAAGAACCCAAAGGAAAGCAGAGTTGGGAGGCCAAAAAAATGAAAAGAGACTTCAGCACTTGCCCCTTGCTCAGGACAAAGAGTTTGCCTTTAAATGTTGCTAAGTTAAGTCTCTAGACCTGTGACAGAATAAGTCTCTCTTGTTAAAGTCACCCAGTTTGTGTACTTTGTTAAGGTAACCCTCGTAAACCAATATAATGAGCAAATCACATGCAGTCATATGTAACCAAGAGAATAAATCATGACCAATGGAAGTTTATTCCATAAATGCAAGATTGATTTAATATTTGAAATCAATGAATGTAATTTACCACATCAACAAGAAAATGAAAGAAAAATATGATCAATAGATGCACAAAAAGTATTTAATAAAATTCAACACTAATTCGTAAGAAAAAAAAAAGATCCCAGCAAACTAGGAGTACACAGAAACATTCCTAACCTGATTGAGGAAACCTATGAAAAACCTACAATTAACATAATATAACTCTTAGTCGTTCACGAATATATATATTATTCCAACAAAAAATCAAGCACTCATTGCTCTCAGCACTTCTAGTCAATTTTGAAAGTCCTAGCCAGAAAGTTAAACAAAAAGAATAGCAAACTATCGCAAGAACAGAAAACCAAACACCGCATGTTCTCACTCATAGGTGGGAATTGAACAATGAGAACATTTGAACACAGGAAGGGCAACGTCACACACCGGGGCCTGTCGTGGGGTCGGGAGGTGGGGAGGGATAGCATTAGGAGGTATACCTAATATAAATGATGAGTTAACGGGTGCAGCACACCAACATGGTACATGTATACATGTGTAACAAACCTGCACGTTGTGCACATGTGCCCTAGAACTTAAAGTCTAAAAAAAAAAAAAAAAAGGCCATAAGATCCAGAAAAAAAGAATAAAAGCAGACTATTTCAAGAGAATGAGAAGACAAAGCACAGGCTGGGAGAAAAAATTTTCAAAAGATACATCTGATTAAAAAAAAACTGTTGTCCAAACTATACAAAGAACTCTTAAAACTCAGCAAGAAAATAAACAATTAGGTTATAAAACAGACAAAAGACTTTAACAGAAACCTCACCAAAGAAGATATACAGATGGCAAAGAAGCATATAAAAAGATGCTCCACATTACATATCATCAGGAAAATGAAAATTAAAGCAACAATGAGATAAAAGTAGACACCTATTAGAATGGTCAAAGTCCAGAAGGTTGACAACATCAAACACTGTCAAGGATGTGGAGCAACAAAAACTTGTTCATTGTTAGTAGGAATCCCAAATGGCATGACCACTGTGGAAGACAATCTGGCAAGTTTCTTAACAACAAAACACGCTCTTATCATTTGATGCAGCAATTGTGATCCTTGCTATCTACCCAAAGAAGTTGAAAACTATGTTCACACAAAAACTTGCATTCAGATGTTTATAGCAGCTATGTTCATAATTGCCAAAACTTGGAAACAACCAAAATGTCCTTCAGTAGCTAAATAACTGTGGTACATCCAAACAAAGAGATATTATTAATGGGTAAAAAGAAATGAGCTATCACAACATGAAAAGACATTAAGCAAGCTTAAATGCATATTATTAAGTGAAAGAAGTCAATCTGAAAAAGCTACCTACTGTATAAACCCAACTATATGACATTCTGAAAAAGGCAAAACTAAGGGGACAGGAAAAAAAAAACAAAACAAAGAAACAGGGAGTAGGGTTGTGGTGGGAGAAGTGATGAAGAGGCAAAACACAGAGAAATTGAAGGGCAGTGGAAATATTATGATACCATAATTGTATTTACATATACAACCCTGGTGTAACTACTAATTTCTGGTGATGATCATGAGTTAACATAGGTTCATCAACTGCTAACAAATGTACCATTTTAGTGAAGGGTGTTGATGATGTTGAAATCTCTGTACCTTACTCTCAATTTTGCTGTGCACCTGAAACTGCTCAAAAAAATTAATTTTTTTAAAAAAGTTTTTTTTAAAGTAGGAAGATTAGGACGAAAGAAGTAAAACTTTATTTGTTAATGATGACATAACACATTGTATACATAAAAAATGTCTAAACATTTTAAAAGTAAAGCAAAAACAAAAGCAAAAGCCTACTAGAACTAATGAGTGAATTTAGTGTGGTGACACAAATGCTTCCAGAAAACTGAAGAGGAAGGATTTCTAATCTATTCTTTTGAGGCCAGCATTACTCTGACAAATGCATTACTCTAACAAACCAGACAAATGCATTACAGGGAAAAAAAATTATAGAACAATATCCTTTGTTAATGTAGATTTTAAAATTATTAATAGAATTTTAGTAAATCAAATATAATGTATACAATTAATAAAGTGATATGAAAAAGTGATGTTTATGCCAGTAACACAAGTTTAGTTTAACATTTGAAAGTAAGAGAATATGACCCATTATATAAACAAACTAAAAAAGAAAAATCACATGCTTATCTCAACACATGCAGAAAAAAATGTTTAAGAGAATCCAGCTTCTAGTACTATTAGAAACACTCAGCAGGCCGGGCGCCATGGCTCCAGGTACTTTGGGAGGTCAAGGTGGGCAGATTGCTTGAGTCCCGGAGTTCAAGACTAGCCTGGTCCACTTGGTGAAACCCTGTCTCTACAAAAAATGCAAAAATTACCTGAGTGTGATGCTGCGCACCTGTAGTGCCAGCTACTTGGGAAGCTGAGGTGGGAAGATTGCTTGAGCCCAAGAATTCGAGGCTGCGGTGAGCCGAGATCATATCACTGCACTCCAGTCTGGGTAACAGAGCAAGACCCTGTCTCAACAAACAAACAAACAAACAAACAAGCAAACAAACAAAACCATTCAGCAAACAGGAACGGAAGGTGTATTAGTTAATATTCTCCAGAGAAACAGAACTGACGCAGATGGATAGATAGATGAATAAATGGATGGATGCAGAAAGGCAGGGATTGAGAGACATTCATTTCAAGGAATTAGTTCACGTGATTGGGGTAGTAAGCAAGTCGGAAATTTGGCAGGCTGATAGGCTGGAATCACTGGCAAGATGTTGTGGTCTTGAGTTTGAAGATAGTCTGGAGGCAAAAATTCTCCTTTTGGAGACCTTAGTCTTTTATCTTAAGGCCTTCAACTGACTGGATGAGGCCCTTTGCCTAATGAAGAGGAGTCTACTTTACTCAGAATCTACTGATTTGCATGTTAGCCACTTCTAAACAGTATCTTAACCGGAATATCTAGACTGGTATTTGACAAAACAACAGGGCACCATAGCCTAGGTAAGCTGACACATAAAATTAACCACCATAGAAAGGAATGTCTTCAACTTGATAAAATCGTCTTTGACAAACCTACAGTTAACGCCATATTTATTGGTGAAAGATTGAATGCTATCCCTCAAAGATGAGGAAGAAAGTAAGGATACCCTGTCTCATCATTTCTATTCAAAATTGTATTGCAGATTTTAGCCAATACAATATAGCAAGCAAAAGAAATAAAAGGAATCCAGATTGGAAAAGAAGCTGTATTATTTGTAGATGACATGACGGTAGAATATCCCATGGAACCTACAATAAGACTACTCTAACTAACAAGGGAGTCTAGAAATGTTGCAGTATATAGGATCAATATATAAAGTTAATTATGTTTTTACATAGTAGTAATAAATAGGAAAATGGCATAAAAGAATACTACTTAAAAATACTACATCAAAAATATAAACTAGGGAAGAACCTGACCGAAAAAGGGACAAGAATTGTATACTGAAAATTATAAAATATTGCTGAGGTAAATTAAGGAAAAGCTAAATAAATGGAGAGATATGCTGTGTTCATGCGTCAGAAGACTAAATATTGTTAAGATGTCAGTTCTCTAAGAATTGATTTACACATTCAATGAATTACATTCATGTACATGTTGCCCAAAGCTGCTTTAGCACTACAGTAGCCAATTTGAGTGGAAGTTGCCACAAGGGATTGTATGGTCCATAAAGCCCAAATTATTTACTACCTAGCCTTTTACAGTAAAAGTTTGCTCTATTTCTTTTTTATTTTTTTGTTTTTTATTATTATTATACTTTAAGTTCTAGGGTACATGTGCATAACGTGCAGGTTTGTTACATGTGTATACTTGTGCCATGTTGCTGTGCTGCACCCATCAACTCGTCAGCTGAGCCTAGTTCTTTTTTCTGGCTCCTTCCTGTGTCACCTCCGACTTATACACCAGCATGCCAAACTTCTAACATTTTCTAATGTACCATGCTGCCTGTCATCTTCTGTTTTCTCTGAAAGATTGTAAGCTTTCTCTGAAACCTTCATGAGGAAGGCATTGTGTCTAATTTGTTTACTGGGGACTGGCATGTAATATCTTCTCAGTAAGTAACTATTGAATGAATTAATATATAAATGACAGCTTTGGACAAGACAGGTTTGGACCCAGGAAGAATGGTTGAAAAAAGCTTTTGTGACTATTATAATGGCACTTACCATTGTTCTCTTCCAAAAGAACTCTATGTCATTTCTCCCGGCTAGACTAGATTCCAATTTGAGACAGAGTTAGAGTTCTTAGAATCTAACTTTTATATATATATATAAATTGTGGAATCATATCACAAAGAATTATTGTATAAACATTTGTGAAATTAACCTTCCCTCTGACATAACATTGATAGATTTCTGAATTCTATCTTTCAGAATTGCTTTCTGAATTTTTTTCAATCCGATTTTAAATGAAAATAAAAATTAGTTTATTGACTGATATGCTAACACAGGAGGGGAATTCTCTGGGCTCCTTTTTCAGATCAACCACTGACTTATTTTGTATAAAAAGCACACATTTTTATTTGCAGCCCTGCTTTTTCCTATTTAAGATGGTGAGAAAATGAGTTTCGACATAATTCCTTAATATGATTATCAGGAGAATCGTCATCCCTGTAATATTTTAAAGTACAAAATTTGGAAGATCTCTGAGTGCAACTTCAGGGGTTATGGAGGAAGAACAGGTAGGCATCAGTAGCTGGGTAGAGAAGACAAAAGTTACACTTCTGTTATGTAAGTAAATACTATCTTGATATTCAAAGTAAATAAATGAAGTGCTTTAAAGTACAAATGACACTTGAAACTGTGATGGGAACAACCATATGATACTGATCAATAAAAGTTACAAATGGAATCTTGAATGAAAATTACTGATTCAAATCACTAGTTACCTAGTTTAACAATGAAGGATCTTACCTGGGGCAACCACATTTCAATTGAAGGAGAAGGGGCAATACAGCTCTGATACTATGTGTTTGATCATTTGGATTAAATACAGTAGGAACAACCTTAGGAAGCCAGAAGGTACAGTGAGACATCTAAACAATGAAGGGATGATATTTGGGAAGGAAAAGCGGTTCATTATTTAGACATTAAAAAGTTAAACGGATGTTAGACATAGTGCTTTTTGAAGATAAGGATTTATGTCATAACCATGTATTGGATTATAAAGAAATTGGAAAAATATATTGCAAAATATAGATTTTAAATTGGCTAGAAAGAATACAAAGTGACATCAGTCATGTTGCCCCAGAAAAATAACGTCCTAAAATCTCTCTTTGTATTTTTTTTGGCGCAATGCATTTGGCTTCCACCTGTGCAGGAAAAAAGGTGATGGGCAGAAGCTGCTATCATCCCTGCAGAATATTTTTGACTCAGCAACGGAAAGTGACATCCTAAGTTACAGAAAATTGGTGGAGATATACAATTGGACAAATAAAAGTCATTTTATTTCTGTCAGAAGTTAGAGTGTATAAACTAAGAAAAAAGGTTTGCAAAGCCAAAAAATCCAAACCTTAGAGGAGAAGTAAGCAGAAACTGTTGACTTAGAGTAAAAAAATTAGAAAGATAGACAAAGAGTGAATATATAACAGGATTACTGATGCATTATGTTCTTTTTGTGTCATCTCCTTGTTTCCAGAGACGAAGGAAAGATGTGTGAGAAAATAAGCAAAACAACAGCAATAAAAAATACCCAACAACACTCCCAAAAAAGACACAAAACCCCAAATTTGAATATTTATGAAGAAAAATATTTATGAGGAAGGCCAGACTTGAAATCAATCAATAAATCTGAATTAAGTAATAATTTATCAAGTGATGTATGATGTTTCTTGAATTCATAAAGTACCTTCAGAGGGAATGTGTCCTTAGAAGAAAAATAATAAACCTCTTTAGAATTGGGTTTAGGGGATGGCACTTCATTCAAATTTGGAAAACAGAAACAGCTGTTTCTGAAGAGCTGCTATTATTAAGACAATAGCAAAAAATTGTTAAAAAGCCTTTAGATATAGGAAAAAATCAACTTATTCAACATGGTTCCTTCAACATTGACAGACGACAGCATTGCCCATGGATGTTGAGTAGGGAAGTATGGTCCAGGTACTTTTCTGGACACTGGAGATTCTCAGGGAAGTCACAGTGTCAGTTATTAAGTTGCTCACAGTATATTGAGAAAGAGATGTGGAAATAAAAAATACACTCCATATATTTTTGGAGAGGTATACATAGAATACATGAATATATTGATGAAAGAGCTCTTATGTCTCAAATTCTCAGAATGGATTCTCAATTTGCAGGCCAGAGAGAGATCTTACCTACTTTATTCAGCACTATATTTCCAGTTCTTAGAATACTGACTGGCACAGAAGAGTACTCAGCATTTTTTTTTTTTTTTTTTTTTTTGAGACGGAGTCTCGCTCTGCCGCCCAGGCTGGAGTGCAGTGGCCGGATCTCAGCTCACTGCAAGCTCCGCCTCCTGGGTTCACGCCATTCTCCTGCCTCAGCCTCCCGAATAGTTGGGACTACAGGCGCCCGCCACATTTTTTAAAAGAATGAACAAAAATTAAATCGGGCTTAGGATGTTAGGCTAAATTTTACTGTGGAGATGATGCATAAACCGATTCTTTGGGAAAGACAGGAAAAGAATACATCAAGTTACTCAATGGCACAGAAGGACAAAACAGCTTGGTAGTCTGGTTAACAGCCAGTAGGTCTGAGTGGCTGCCAGCCTTGTTTGGGAGATGAAGTCGCTAAAGGCTGAACAGCCTGGAGAGGGGAGCAGGGGTTATCATTTTAGATAGATTAGACATGTAGAGGATACTGAATGTTTGGTATGGAAGCTCACCGAGATAATGGAAGAAAAGCTCTTGCTTGAAATTTCTTTCTGAAAAAGATGAGTTTCAATACTGTGTTAAATCTGACTGTGGCAAGATTTGAATGGGCATCTCAACCAGAGCAGAGGAAGTTCTGAGACTTGGAAATGACAGAAGCACTTTTGGATGGTGGACTTTGAGTGTGTGTGGATTGCCTCTGGCCATGGGAAGGCAGGCCAGGAGAAATAGACCCGAGGGTCGGACTAGAGCTACTCCATATTGTAGTATAAGTCATTTACTGTTCAAAAATTCTCTTCCATTATCACACAGTGGTGATATCACCTAGTGGGGTTCATGGCTAAAGTCATAGTCTCGTCTCAATTGATGGTAGGATATTAAGATAAAACCTTGGGATACTCTCACGGAAATCTGCAATGAAGCCATTGATGTCTTATGCGGTTGCAGCTTGAATAAGACACTTTGGCACATTGTTTGTACATAGGAAGCACACATAAATGTTAGTTGCCTTTATCTTTCTTTGCCCCATATCATGAAAGGCAAATACTTAATGATTTCCATGATCACAAGCATTTGCCTTTCACTGCTCTTTATCAGTATCCGAATTTAGTGTCTGATCTTTTTTATTCTATGTAGACAATTTTTATTTATCTGCTTCGTCTTCTTAAAATGCTTACTTACTTTCTCTCCAACAAGTCATGTTAATCAATTCGATTAAAACTTGGATATTATCTCTATAAGGATACCTAATATCAACCTAATTTTGTGTATTTATTTCCTATGCTTGCAATTGATTTTTCTTTATTCTCACCAAATCTTAACCAATACTTAAGGTCTCTAAGTTCCCATCTAGTGCAAGAAGATACCTTCAGCCCTACTGTGTTTGTCTGAATTCAAACTACTATTGCTTTTCGGTCACTACTACTCATTAGGTATTAATGATTTTGTGTGTTACGGATGATGTCACCAATAGGTTGTAAACTCCTTGACCATCAGGTCTTCTGTGTATTTGTATCCCTCACAATGCTAAATCCAAAGCTCAGTGTATACTCATTAAGTGCATGCTACTTAAAGAGTCCACGTGTGGGTGGAAAAATGATTCTTAAGTCTCTCTACAGCCCTAAATCATGCACCTTTTTGATTAATCAGAGTTGGGAGGTGCCTTTCTCACCACTCTTCTCTTTCAGACTTCTTTATGACCTTTCTTTTGACATTCCACTATTTTCTTTCTGCCATCAACGACTTGCTCAGCTCTACATCAATGAGATCTTTGTGATTATAAAATAACATGAGGTACGCATGGAAAGAATTTGTTGCATATCACTATAAATGAGATGTTGCTCACATGAGGTAATGTGATATGGCAAGCCCCAATCACTGGAATATTCTCGGTGTATTATTGAACACAACAAAAATGGAACAGTTGCACCACGCACATATGACTTTGCAAATTTATTCTCAGAAACGGTGAAGTAGAAACCCTAAATAGCTGCTTATAATTTGCTGTGTTATATATAAATACAACTAAGTGTAGACTTATCTCCAGCATCTGGTTTAGTAAACTGTTTATCAGCTATCTAAGGATCTTTGCTATTATATGAATAAAAAATTTAAAAATGCTTGGTTGAAATTTTCTTTTGTGCTTCTTAAAGGTAGAAATAGTAAGCAAGAATATTGGAACATTTATGAAGAAAATAAATGTTGCACAAAAAAAGCTGTGTAGAAAATTGGACAGTTGATATAAAATTGTTATCACCCTGAATATTTTCTTATCATTATCTCAGAGTTTTTGAATATATCATTTTCTAAGTTATTCTAAATAGCAAATGGGAATCATGTACCCAGTTAATTGACAATTTAATTAGCTGAACTATGATAGTATTTTTCTGATGAGTAACTTAGAATATTAGTTAAGTCAAGCTGATATATTGTCTGCATTTGTTCTGCAGGCACAGCTGTGTTTTTACTTCTACTGACGATAACAATTTTTTAACCCCTGATTTGTGACAAAGAAGGTAAGACAGTCATTTTTCTCTAACAATATCTGTGGTTGTTATTCCCAAGAGAAATTGCCTAAAGGCCCTCTTTTCCAGTTATAAGTTTTCTCAAAGACAAAAAATTCAGTCTCTCAAAAGCTATGAAGAGCTGTGAGCAAACTAGGCTTTTCCCAGTGGGTTTTCCCATAGCATTCCAGGACTACTGCTGTGCCCCTCACTGCCGAAACTGAATGGGGTTATAAATTGTTAGGACTAGAGAGACTAGTTGGAAATATTGGTGAGATCAATTTAACAGTGACCAGTATGCAGTCTATGCTCTCTCAATGCTATTTAAAATTAATTAAATATGATGGAGGTAGAACCCTAGAAAAAAGAAAATCAATACAACTAGACATCTTTACTACTGCTTTTGATTGTTTGTTGGTTATTTTATAATGGCAAATTAATGAAGTGAGGATTATGTGTAGAACTTTGTATGTGTACTTACATACACTTTGTTACATTAAGAGAACAGTTAGCTTCAATGAAATATAGACTTACCTTTTTTTTTTAAGAACTACAATCACATCACTTTGATGGTATGTTGATGTATTTGATGAAGACAGAAAAGAGCCGTACTAAAATGGGAGCCACAGTCCATATGAAACATGCTAACGTTGATAATTTATTTCTACTTCCTTTGCCTTTCTTAGCCTTTCCTCAAGACTTGGACCACACCAGCCTTGAACACAAGTTAAGTTTAGAGTAAGAGCTACAGAGACATCAATCCCTCAGTCCCCATCTGACACTGTCACAGGTGCCCCATGTCATTCTGCTCACTAAAATACTTACGTTTTCATTTACTTATCCTCCTGGTAATTTTTTTTTTTTTTTTTTTTTTTTGAGGTGGAGTTTCACTCTTGTTGCCCAGGCTGGAATGCAGTGGTGCAATCTCGGCTCACTGCGACCTCCACCTCCCAGGTTCAAGTGATTTTCCTGCCTCAGGCTCCCGAATAGCTGAGACTATGGGTGCCCACCACCAAGCCTGGCTAATTTTGTGTATTTTTAGTAGAGATGGGGTTTCACCATGTTGGCCAGGCTGGTCTTGAACTCCTGACCTCAGGTGATCCACCCCCGCTTGACCTCCCAGAGTGCTGGGATTATAGGCATGAGTCACCATGCCCAGCCTCTTCTGGTAATCTTTTGCTGTGGCAGTTGCTTCCACTATCATTGAGAAGCCCCTAGAGGACTGTGAGGGCCCATCCACCATGGCTATTCTTAGAATATTAATGCAAACTTATTTTTCCCACTGGTACTCACATTTTTTCCTCACCTAAATACTATCACAGAATACTGTAAAGTTCACAGAATTGGCAGAGATTTTCTTGATTGATTTCAGCATGACTGACCAACAATGCATCATTGCGTTTTTCAATGATTACTGTACTTTATCCTCAGCTTTATAGTCCTTTCACTGAGGTTACAAAGATGAAGGGTAACAAAATATAAGAATTCTCTAAAAAATATTTTCAAAAATGTTCCTTCCACAGTCACGTGTGTGGGCCTTTTGAATCTCTCTTCAAGAAGAACTTGCTGTTTAACTGTAAGTAGTGTGGTGAGCTGAGAACCTACAGCTGTGAGCACATTCAGTATCTTTTGATCCAAGTCCATACTATTCTCAAACAGCCCCTAGTCAATGACTGAGCATGGTCTGGGCAGTGGTCCTGGTCCATCTGCCCAGAACAGGACTCCACTAAGGGACAATCTTTGCTCCAGAGTTTCCTGTTGGGTTGGTTGAGATTTCATCAGAACTGTATCACTGCTGAGAGACTCCCTGCCCAATCCTTCTTATAGCTCATTTTTCCTTTTGTAAGTATCAGATTTTCATTATGACCTCAAGCCTCTCTCTGCCAGATTCTGCTTCTTTCAACTCTTATCTTTTATGTGTATTGCCTCTCAATAAAATTCTTGATTGCCTATATTTGTCTCAGAGTCTGCTTCCCAAAGAAATAGTATTTTACCTGATTTGTTTAATGCTTAAATCATTTGCTGTGATTTATAATCTAATTCCCCTTTTACTCTCTTAAGTTCTTCCACAAACAGAGTTTGAGACTGGGGCTTACATCTGGACAGCTTATTTGCTAAGTTATTCTAAAGAACAGGAGTGGACACTGGAACAGAATGAAACAGAGAATCCAAGGGTAGTTAGTCAGTTGGTCACTGTGAGCTACTGGAGGAATGTACTACTAAATACCTGTTGAGGAGGTTGGTCAAACCCTTTCAGAACTGTTTGCTGGAAGAATGAAAAAAGGGAGTTGATATGATTTGGATTTCTCTCCTTACCCAAATCTCATGCGGAATTGTAATCCCCAGTGTTGGAGGAAGGACCTGGTGGAAGGTGATTGGATCATGGGGGTGAATTTCTCCCTTGCTGTTCTCATTATAGTGAGTGAGTTCTCACCAGATCTAGTTGTTTAAAAGTATGTAGCGCCTCCCACTTCACTTTCTTCCTCCCGCTTCTGCCATGTAGGACGTGCCTACTTCCCCTTCGCTTTCTGCCATGATTGTAAGTTTCCTGAGGCCTCCCCAGCCATGCCTCCTGTACAGCCTGCCAAACCATGAGTCAATCAAACCTCCTGTCTTTATAAATTACCCAGTTTCAGGTATTTCTTTATAGTAATGCAAGAACAGACTAATACAAGAGTGATTTTCATCACCCCCTGTGTCCCTCCTTGGTCAAAGGTTGCCCTTAGGGTGTTGACTCATTTGTGCTGCCTGGTTTCCTTGTATATGCTTGTATCCAAATGATTGAATGGATTCCTGCTGGCAACCCAGGAGTGGGATAGCAGATAATCCTTTGCCAAGAAGTGAGAGAGAGGAGGAATACCTGAAGCAAGATGCTATCACTTATACCTCTGTACAGCTATTTGCTGCATTAAGGGCTAAAATTAAAAGGCAGGTCAAGAGAATCTGAAGTGTGCCCCAAGAAGTGTCTAATATACCTTCTTTGGAAGCTTCATTACAAGTTAGGCTCAATTTCTCTTAAGGACTTCTGGCAATTTTCCATCTTTAATCCTGTTTTCACTGTATTAAGAAAATTTTGAAATAAATAAAATTATAAAAAATGATGCAATAGGACCCTACATACCCAGCTTTAACAACTGTCAATATTCCACCACTCTTATTTCATCAATTGCTCCCTCACCTTTTCTTCTGGCATGTTTTAAAGCAAATCCAATGCAAAATATCAATTTTTATCTATAAGAACTTTAGTATATATCTCTATTAGATAAGAACTTTTAAATCTAATCACAATATCATTGTTACACTTGGTAAAATAAATGTAATCTAATGCCAAGTTCATGTTCATTTTTTCCTTTTTCCAACATGCTTCTTATACAGTTGCTTTATTTGAATTAGAATCTTAACATTGCATTTGGTTTGATGTTTTTAATTTAATATATAATATTGTGTGTGTATGTGTGTGTGTGTGTATACCTAACACCCCATTTATTTGTTGAAGCGACAGCAACTGGATCATGTGTCCTGTGGAATTTCCTATACTATCTCACTGACTGTTAATGATTCCATGGTGTTTGTATAAGATACTCCTCCATACCAGAGTTTTTAACCTGGGTATCCCAGATTGATAGAATTCAAGGAGTCTGTTACTATGGATTGGATAAAAAAGCATCTTTATGTTCCCTGACCACTACCAGAAAGTTAGCATTTCCTTTATATTGAACGTAGGCAACCAATCACAGAAATATTAACACCACCCTGTAGGCTTCTATTTGTCACAAGTAAACAAGTAAACATTTCCATATAATATTACGGTTGTTGCAGATATCTTGAAGTGTTATTTTCCTTTATTATTATTCTATTGGTTAATTTACATCAACATTTAACTGTGGGTATTAGATACCTCACTAGAATATAAGTTATCAGTTTTCTTGTCCACAATCCTGGTTAGCCAACTAGGAACCAAACCTGAGCCTAATAATTATTTATCGACAACACCATGACTTGGTTTGGATAGACTACATGGGAGTTCTCAACTCTGTTTGTGTTATTAAAAGGCAGTCTTTTGTTACACAAGCTATGAATGTAGACTATGCAAGTTCAAACATATCTTACAGTTGAGGTAAATACCATGTTTGCTATTTAATGTAACTTCTTATTACTACAAGTAGATTGTGTGCTTCCAGCTCTAAGCTTTGTAAGCAGCAGAGGCTCTTTCTTGTTTATATTTTTTCTTGGTACCCTTTGAACACTATCTATGTTATGAAACAAAAACTTTCACATACTAAAATATTAGCAGTGAAATTCGATTTCAGGAAGACTCTATATATGTGAAAAAAATCTTGGAAATTTATGTGTTGAAATGGATTCTGATGTATTTCTTTTGACAGGTCTAAATCAACTAAAAATTATTGCACCCAATCTGTGTCACATGGAGTTGAAGAGAATAAAAAGCAGCGAAAAAATATTCTTTGTTAGAGAGAATTCCTTTTTACTATTTTATTTTAAAATTTATAGAAATTCTTAAGTTGTTGAAAATCATTTATCAAGTTATAGGTGGCAAGAAAACATTGGGGATTCTTATTGTACTTGTCTTTCCTTCCATATAGTTCCTAGGTGAGTAGTTTTATTTCTTTAGTAAGAAAAACAAATCATGATAAAATGTTGAATTATTTCTACACGATAGTAAGGTGAGTGTATATTTTATCATTTTTTCCCTGTATTTTTTAATTTTCTCAGTATTAAAAAAACTAAAAAACAATGACACCATTGCTACCCTCAAGGAGCAATGCAATAAAAAAGACAAGCAAGTAAAACACCAATTTGGAAAGTGTGTGACTCATGCTATGTTAGAAGGACAGACTATGTGCTATGAGAGCAGAGAGGCTGGGTGCCTAACTGATAAGAACTAGGGAACAGCTTCCCAAAGGCATGGCCAGCAATTAAGAGATGAGAAGGAGTTGATGAACTGGGAACTGGAGGTTGAGTTTCTGCTGAAGGCAGTAAGAAGAGTATTTACAAAGGAAAGACAGCCAGAGAGAACATGATATTTTGGAGGAACTGGAAGGAATTTTTAATATCTCAGATTCACCTGGTGTGTGAAGGAGTTGTGAGAGTGGAGGCTAGAGAGGCAGGCAAGAGTGAGATGCTGAAAGGAAGTAGATTAAACTCTCAGGAGTTTCAAGTTTATCCTGAGTGAGGGAACCCACCAAAGACTTTTTATTAGGGCATAATATTACCAGGTGTAGATTATAGAGAGATCATTGCAGGGAGACCAATCAGCTTGATCTTATAATAGGCTATTTGAGAAGTGATTATCTGAATGAGGGAGAGAAGCAGTAGGGCATAGGGGAGGAAATCAGATGTAGGAAGAGAAGACTATAGGACTAATTACATGTGACTGTGAGGAACAGAAAGAATAAGCAGATGACTAGGTGAGTAATTTTGAATGAACTAGGATTTCTATTATTGCTTGACAAGTGTTACTAAAGATATGCAGTATAAATGTGACCTATTACCCTGCATAGTTTTTGAAAGACTACCTTAAATTTTTCAAATGTTAACCAAAACTAGACTTTAAAGAAGTTACAATTTACTAATAATGATCAAGATTTAAGTACTATAATATTAATGAGTTGCTATTTGCTACACTGTAAAATTTAGAATCCAGATGATAATTAATGGGACACTTTGCACTGTGACATCAACTGTTATTAAAATGATACCTGAAGGAAATAATTAAATGTGTTTATGAGATAAATAGCTCTTTCTTACCACATACTTTTTCAGTCATTCATTTAATTTTGAAATCCTCAGATTTGTACTGACTCTAAATCAGGGGTTCTCAAACTTTAGTCTGCATCAGGGTCACTTGAAGACTGTTAAAACTCAGAATGCCGGCCCCGAATTCTTAATCCAATAAATTTGGAGTAGCATTTGGGAATGTGCCTTTCTCAGAAGTTCTTAGGTGATGTGAATGCTGATGGGCTAGGAACCACACTTTGAGAATCACTGTTGTAAAATGTTATGTGAATTTATTTAGTCATTAATTCAACCACTGTATACAAATTTAGAATGAGTACCTACTATGTATCAAAACCTAGAAATAAAACAGTGGGAAAGCTACATAGTGAGTGTTTAAGTTTGGTTTATATCACAAATTAATCCAGTGTTTAGCTACTACTTGCAGTTTCATCTTTCTATGGTATTTTTATGTCACCCAAATTTTTTCCATATGGAATGAATCAGTATTTTATTTATCAAATCAAGACAATTATACTTAAAATGAAATGTAAAGCTATTTCACTAAATCTGAAAAGTGAGATCTGAAGATCTTATATTTGTAAATAGTGATTGAGATACTGTATTAGCTTGCTAGGACTTCCAAAACAAAATTCCACAAACTGAGTGGTTTCAACAACAGAGGCTTATTTCTCAGAGTTCTGAAGATGGAAAGTCTATGATCAAGGTGTTGGCAGGACTTACATTCTGGTAAGGCCTCTTCTGTTGGCTTGCAGGTGGCTGTCTTCATGCTGTGTCATCACATGGCTTTTTCTCTGTGCCTGTGCCTTCCTCATCTGATGAGGACATCAGTCATTTTGGATTAGGGCCCACCCTACTGGCCTCATTTTAACTTCACCATGTCTTTGAAGGCCCTATCTCAAGTATGGTCACATGGATGAAGGCTCATGCTTATGACTTCATTTCACCTTAATTACCTTTTCAAAGGCCCTATCTCTATACATACTTACATTCTGAGGTACTGAGGGTTGGGACTTCAACATATGAATTTTGGGTAAATGCAACTCATCCCATAACAGATATTCACAGTTGTTATGAGAAAATATATCCTTGAAATACAACTTTAAAATTGCCCCCTTTGAATTTGTATCTAAAACATTCTTTTTTCTTTTTCATACAGACAGTCCTTCTATAGCCATAAATTGAGTGCTACTACATTTCCAGGGCTACCATAGGAGCCAAGAGAATAAACAAAGCTTATTTTGCCTTCATTTTCGAAGGTTATTTCTAAATATTTATTTGTAAATTTGTCTATTAGTGAATTACAACCCCTAGTCCTATAGAAGGCATATTTTGTTGAAGGGTCAGTTCCTCAAAAGATCTAAAACATCCCATTTAATTGATAATCTGATTGAACTATCATATAACTCACAATATAAACTAACCTAATCCCAATTTGGGCTAAGGATAAATTGGATTTTCTTGATGCAAGTAGTAAAACAATTCACACAAGGTCGTTCACTCAAAGGAAGACTCCTCTGTAAAATAACTACATAGGGAGTTGTGGACAGGGTTGAGAAAATAAATGAGATCCACTGAGGTGTACCAAGCCTAGCCATTACCACTCTTAGATCAGAAGGTTCAAAGGCAGGAAATTCGGATGTTGGAGCCTGCTGAAAACTGGAATGAATCATGGAGGAAGGGACACACATGGGGAGCTGTAGATGGGTGGGTGAGTTAAGCTACTCACAGAAATATGACCCAAAGCAATGGAGTAGTGAAAATATATTAATTTCTCCTTCCTTCTGCCCTCTATTCCCCTGATGGTGCCTTCTTTTATTCAAATCCCATAAGAAACCAGACAACAAGAGAATCTGAGTGACATAGTCCATTGGGATTGTCAAAGAAAGGAGTAGAATACATGAACACAGGGGAGGACCAACGAATAACAGCAAATAACCAGCACAGAAGCTGCAGTGGGGCTGAGATTACAGTCAGCACAGCCATTCGTATATGTTATTTACAGATGAGAATATGTGTATATCAAGTATTGTTGGTATAAAATAAGCTTGTATTCTTCTGCCTCTGAAATTGAATCACGGAGAAGACTAAGAAATATGCACAATAGATTACAAAGTCAAAAAGAATAAACAATTATGAGCTAAGTCATGTACTGAGAAAAAGAAAAAAAAAGTGGAGGCTCAGTCCAGGAGAGATCACTGGGGGTAACAAATTTATATTTTAACAAAAATCAGTTGACCAATTTTAATGATGGCTTAACTAGTGTCCTGAGCTTATTATGCTCAGTGTCATGGTAACTTGATAGTTGATGTAAGATATTTTCCCAATCGTTGTGGAGGATATGCCCTACTGGAATCTACTTATTTGAGAAGCCTTTGAAAGAAAGTCTTGGCAGTATTCTTAGAGTGACCAAATATTTCCGTCTTTGGAAAGAGTTATACAGTTTCAGAAACTGCTAAGGTAGCTGTGTGGTATTTGAGCTCTATAGGTGGAGAGTGTAAATATATTACTTGACAAGATAAATGAATACCATAGAATAATAGGAAATCACCACGTTTTTTAATCCGACATTTAAGTGCAGGGGTACATGTGCAGGATATGCAGGTTTGTTACATAGGTAAATGTGTGCCATGGCTACACCAATCATCGCATCACCTAGGTATTAAGCCCAGCATCCATTAGCTATTCTTCCTGATGCTCTCCCGCCTCTGAATCCCCACCCTCCAACAGGTCCCAGTGTGTGTTATCCTCCTCTATGTGTCCATGTGTTCTCATCATTCAGCTCTCATCTATAAATTAGAATATACAGTATTTGGTTATCTGTTCCTGCATTACTTTGCTGAGGATAATGGCTTCCAGCTCCATCTATGTACCTGCAAAGGATGTGATCTTGTTCATTTTTATGGCTACATAGTATTCCATGGTGAATACATTCTACATTTTCTTTATCCAGTCTATCATTGATGGACATTTAAGTTGATCCCATGTCTTTGCTGTTGTAAATTGTGCTGCAATGAACATATGAGTGCGTGTATCTTTATAACAGAATGATTTGTATTCCTTTGGGTATATACTCAGTAATGGGATTGCTGGATCAAATGGTATTTCTGCCTCTAGGTCTTCAAGGAATTGCCGCACTGTCTTCCACAATAGTTGAACTAATATATACTCCTACCAACACTGTAAAAACATTCCTTTTTCTCCCCAACCTTGCCAGCATCTGTTGTTTTTTTTTACTTTTTATTAATAGCCATTCTGACCAAGTATTTATGTATATAAAAAAGCAAAAATTAGAAATATCCTCATAAAATATTTTACCTCATTTATCAAAATAGTTGGAGCAATTATAAATAAGAGAAAATCCACCATATGATTAATTTACTCTTATCTTTGCACAGTTTCTGGGTTTTCTAAAATGCAACATATTATTGACAAAGCATTCCATCTTTTAGACAAATTCTACAACTTTATCTCCTCTGACAAATATTTCTAAGTTCAATTTAACTGAACCCATAAGCACTAGAACTCATTATTTCCTTAGTGAATCATTTGAACAAATATATATCACTGCCGGAAATAATTAGCTAAATTACTAGATTGAATTCTATTCATATACTTGTTTGTCATCTGTCTCTTCAAATATTTGTAGCAATTATTTTATTTTTATTTTGCTAAGGTTTACATTGGAAAAGGACATATATGTTGGGAAGAATCATACAGTGATTAATCCTGTGGGCTTGCAGTAGAGTCCACAGATTTGAGCTGTGGCTCCTCCTTGCTAACTGTTTGCCTTAATGAAGCTTTTAAACTTCTACAAACTTTACTTTCTTTATCTGTAAAATGAGGAATAATAGCAATATTTCTGCAAGAATTATTATGAGGAATGTATGAAAAATGTATCTTGATTGGTCAGTGATTTAAGTATTTAAATTATTATTGCTATTGTTAGTACATGTATCTAATATTATACACATCTAAAATATCAAAATAATGATAATATTTACTTGTTTATCAGTATGCCATTTTTTGATGTTTATATCACTGGATATTAGCACAAACAACACAATATGCAACGTTCTCATACTTTAGACTGACCCATTACTTAATTTAGTGTATAATATGCCTATGAATAACAGTAAATTAATATTTTGGACTTAATATTTCTCTTTTGCAATTATTGATCTTTTAAAATAATTTATTATTGGTGAATTGAGAAATAAGATTTTAATATTAAATAGTTCATCTTATAAAAAACATATAATAGCTTAGTAATTTGGGTGAAATTTTAGAGAAAATAAATTCCTAAATGTTAAGTGTTTCCTGGCTGGGCATGGTGGCTCACACCTGTAATCCCAGTACTTTAGGAGGCTGAGGTGGGAGGATCACTTGAGGCCAGGGGTTTGAGACCAGCCTGTGCAACACAGCATGGCTCCATCTTTACAAAAAAATAAAATAGAAAACTTATCCAGGCATGGTGGCACATGCCAGTAGTCCCAGCTGCTTGGGAAAATGAGGTGGGAAGATCATTGGAGCACAGGAGTTTGAGGCTGCAGTGAGCTATGATTGCACCATTGCACTCCAGCGTGGGCAACAGAGTTAGGCTCTATCCCTAAGAAACTTTTTAAAAAAAGTTTCCTCTAGTCACATTCTGAGGCATTCTAAAAAGTCAACATTTCCATCTGTTCTTTCTATCATTAGTGAAGCAGGTGGTGTATGTAATATCCAAGGTGAAGTAAAAATCATTTGGGCTTTCAAAAACTCTAATATGAGTGTATAAGAAATTAGTACTACTCCTGTTTACAGAAATTTTTTTAATGGAAGACAAATAATTTTAGTCATAGATATTTTGTTTTCCCCCATAAAAATAGAGGAAGACCTTAGGCCATTTGTGCCTAATCCCATGTATTTAGAAAGTAGACCCTCCAAGGAAAAATAATTCTAGAGATCAGAAATTCATATCCACAATTAGTACGCCTTGGCTTTTCTACCATACTTTACTGCATTCCTCATGTTGCACATAACATACAGACACAGACACCCAAGAGAAGGTGGCTTAAACATTAAAGGGGATTTATTGGCTTTCATAAGTATGTAACTCTGGAAGCCCCTTGACTTTCTGAGCTGGTTTTGATTCAACAACCTAATGGTATCTTTACGGACCCAGTGTTTTTTGGTATTTATTTTCACCCATAGTCAACTTCATCTTAGAGCTTTCCTCATGACGACAAAATTGTTGCAGCAATTCTAGTGTGTATAACCATACATCATCCTGAAATAAGAGGGTTTCTTTCCCAGCATTCTAAGCAAGGGTCCTAAAATTCACTTGTCAAAGTTCAGCTTCTGATTGGATCAGTTAAGTTTACCTCCATACATTTGAAGTAACCACTATGCAGGGGATTAGAAATGTGCTGATTGATTTAGGTCAATCAGATGCCATGCTCTCTAGTTTAACTTTTCTTATAGTATCTGGGCTACATAGTGGAATGGTATATATACAAACTGAAATTCATAATGCTTTTAGGAAGGAGAAAGGAGTCAATAGATGCTGACTAGATGGCCAATTAATCCACTGCAGGGACTTTAATCAGAGTCAGAAAAAAATCACAAAAATCACAAAATCTAATCTCAGAGATTTTGCTAATATAACTACATCTTAAATTACATCTAGAAATAAATAAAAGCACATCTAAAGAATATGTCTACTAATATTACAGTAATTATTTAACTTGTTTTTTCTCAAAGAGAGACTGTATTACCAAGGGTTACCTATTTTTTTAAATGCAGATCTTACTGAAGCATATAGATCTTGGGATGCAAAAGTCTTAAATGACTGTGGTCAAGTGTATATTGGGCAATGTGTTGCAATGGAGTGTATTATTAGTTACAGAAATTGGGTGCTTAAAAAAAAACTCCTAATAAATGAATAATATAATAGAAAAATCTAAAAATATCCACTCCTAATGGCATCTGGGAGACACTTGTCATGTGAATCCATAGTGCTCAGTTCAGATACCTTTTCATCTGCAAGCATATTATTGGATTTCTAGATCTGGTTTAGCACTGGATGGTTTAAGAATGCATATATGAAAATTATATGTGGTTTTATCTTTACCATTTCTCTGGTGCCATCAACAACCACACCCCCTATTTCAAATAGACCTCCAGGACTGACAACTAACTGTATATGAAGAGAGAAGGAAGAGTTAACATTCCTCTTCCGTCTTTTTGGTTTTAGCACAACCACTCTGGATAAGTTGAGGCAAAACTTCAGTTAGAAGAGACTTGAGAATATTGGGCCAATACACAATACATATTAGTCAAGGTTCTCCAGATAGTCAGAACCAATAGGTACTTAATAGAACCTATGAATATTATAAGGAATTGGCTCATGCAATTATGGAGGCTGATGAGTCCCCAAATCTGTAGGTGGCAAGCTGGAGACCCTGGAGAGCTGATGGTTTTGTCCTAGTTGAGTCTGTAGGCCTGAGAACCAGGTATAGTTCTAGTATGAAGGCTAGTAGGTTTCAGACCCAGGAAGATTCAGTGTTTCAATTTGAGTCAGAAGGCAGGAAAACACCTGTATCCTAACTCAAAGGCAAGAACACTTCTTTTACTCAAGAAAGCCTCAGCCTTCTTGGTCTGTTCAGGACTTCAACTGATTGGGGGAGTCCACTGAGTGGGAGCCCACCCACATTATAGGAAGGACAGTCTGATTTTCTCAGTCTGCCTATTCAAATGTTAATCTTATCCAGAAACACCCTCACAGACACATCTAGAATGATGTTTGACCAAATGTCTGGACATCCCATGAACAAGTCAAGTTGACATATAAAATTAACCTTCACACAATATAAGCTCAGGATGGTTTGTGTGAAAAGTTAACAGATGCTGTAAATTCTTCTTTAGGGACTGAACAAAGCAATTCTGTTCAATTCAAATGAACAAGATATAAAGTGTTGCTCCAAAATTTTTATGACTTTAGAGCCAAAATTCTTCAGTTCTTTATACGATTTTATCCACATGTAATGACCTACATAGAACAAATAAACATGGGTTTGTATATGACTGTATTTGGAGGAAAGAATTAGGAGGATTAGAAGGATTAACGATATAGCAAACGTTATTTAGCCTAGAAAAGAGTTCCAAAAAGGACACCTTGAGAATGTGCATATCTTCAGGCCAAACTATGCTTAAAATTTTCCAGGAAGTTTATTGGTGCTAATATTTCTTAAAATCCTCCAGAAGAGTAGGCTCAGACAATAATTTGATAGTCAAAGTATTGCATATTATATATAAAAGGAATTACTGCTAAGTTAGGCCACACATGAGTTGATTTACATGAAGAAGAAAGGGCTTGGTGGTAGTTTATGCTTGGTTGATGCTGGAGGTCGGAGAAGTGCAGAGAAAGACCCCCTTGACTGCGTCTCAGCCTACGCACAGAGAGGCATAGGTAATTGAAAGAGTAATTGAAAGAGCCCTTTTTATAAAGGATTCCATGAAACAAGGGAATCTTGAGCATTGTCAGTTCAGGGCTCTGGTCTGAAATGTGACTGAGAGAGAGCGGTATATTCTAGTTGTTTATTTTTTCTAAGCAACACAGCATGACACAGACATAGAGAAGACTGAAGGAAATTCAGTGTCATTTTGTTCCCTAGTGAGTTTGCAGCTTTGTAAGCAACAAGAGAGGTTACCCTTATCTGGAAATAATATTTTCATGAAGGGCACACACCGCAGCAGCAGTGTGAGAGGCCACCCTCAGAGTGCTTTGGTAGAGAGCAAACTTCAGGGAGATGCTGGACTAAGTCCAGAGAATTGTTTGTAAGCTTATACAAGACAAAACAACAGGCGGAGAGGACTGGATGGAGATGCTGGATATTTTTTAGACAGATGGAGTCATAATCCAATGGTATTTGAGTTGTTGCTGTTAATAAGATTACTTCATATTGGCAAGGGATGTATTCAATAGCCTATTTTTTAGCTTTATGATTGTAAAAACTAAACAAACAAAAATAAAAAGAGACAATTAATGAACCTCAAGGCAAATAATACTTGTACTTATGCTATGTATTTCAAGGGAACTCTGTTTTCCTATTACATTACTTCCGGGTCAGTGACTTCTAACGTCAGTTGTAAAAAGGATTGCGGATTACTTACGTTCAGTTTAGAGGTTAGTTTGATTGCCTGAGGCATGGATAATTAAATGAATAAAGGAAGACCCAGGAGTTCTCTTTTATATTGTGGGAAGCTAGCGTTTGATATGCAAACCTTTAAAGAATAATTCTTCAGATTGGTTAGCATTGTCAGAGATGAGAAATAGTTACTTATGAGAAAAACATGAAATGTCTTTGATGGGTTTGCATAAATGACTCCTCTACATGGCCCTAATTCTGATGTTTTTTGATGTTTTAAGAAGAATTTTTTTGTTAGTAAATTGCAGTATGTGAACTATACAATAATCTTTCAACACATTTCTTGTTCTGCTTATATTAGAACTGTGGGTTTGAGGTATTCAGACAAGAACTGTGTCTGGTAAATGGATTATATTTTCTATGGAGTTGCTGAAAGACACATACAGCCTTAACACTTGAGTATAAATAAATTATTGAATTTGATGGTATTTGGTTCAGACTGGATCTTTACTCTGAAAATGTTCTTTTCTCATGTTCGCTGCCTCTTGACTCCATCAACTTTGTTTTAGAACTGGTTTCGACACAAGAGAAGAAAAAGTGAGAGCCTTTTACTTGGTAGATTGAGGCTCAATGTTATAATGAACGTCAATCTAGCTCTCGTCTTTACTTATTTCTGAAAATTGGAATTCTGGCTTGCTCCTGTTAATAGGCTATATGGATTAATTAAATTGACTAATTTTTCAAGGATTCGAATATGGTCAAACTCCCTACCACAATAACATTGTGGCATCCAAGTAAGTAAGTTTGAAATTGTCCTTAACTCTACTTTCTACCTCATACCTTCTATCCCACATTTAGCTGTTTATCAAGTTCTATGTTTTCAATGTTCTCGTGAATATTGTTGGTGTTTTGCCCATATCCCCTTGGGTTTTCCTGTCCTTTCCATGTAAAATGACCTGATTTCCAAAGGCCATTTTTGTCTAATGGCAGCCCTTGTGTTGTTGAATCCATTTTGCCCTCCTGCTACTGAATGCACTTCACAAAATAAAAGTTGGAATGAAGAGATAAAGAATAGAGGTTCCTGGGAATTAGCAGCCTTCTGGAAGGAGCCCTTAATTGCTAAGTAGCATATTGGCTCAGGGTGTGCTGTTGAGGGAACTCCAAAGTTATACACTTCTTCACCTGTTTTTCCATAGCACTTGTCCTCTGTGTTTCTTAGATTTGATTATAGAACATCCATTAGATCTTATCTCTTTTGACTCCTCCTCTCGACTGCTCCAGCAAAGGGACCAGAAAAGGGACTTATCTCTGCATTTCCATGATCTTGGGCTAAACTTGGCTCATGATGGGCCTTCAACAAATGGCTACTGAAATGAACTGGGATTATCCTTTGTGGCATCGAAATCCCTCAATCAACCTTTTTAGTCCTCTGATTCCTCTAGAATTGTGGAGTGTTTGACCCTCCATAGAACATAAGCTTCTCTTTCAGGGAATGGACTCTTGGACTCTTGTGCCTGAAATTCCAACTCATGACTTTTGCCTTCTAATTGATGACAAGTTTCATTTGATTTGTTTTTCTGATTTTTGCTTTCCTGGCTAGTCTTTCCAAAAAAGAAGAAGAAGAAGAAGGAGAAGGAGAAGGAGAAGGAGAAGGAGAAGGAGAAGGAGAAGGAGGAGAAGGAGGAGGAGGAGGAGGAGGAGGAGGAGGAGGAGGAGGAGGAGACAGAAATGAATTAAGAAGAAAGTGAATGAGAAAAAAAGAAAAGGAGAAAATAAATGAACAAAATGAGAGAGAGATGATGGGGAGAAGGAGGGAGGAAGTAAAATGACAGGAAAATTAAAATGAGAAGAACGTTGAGAGCTCATGTTAGATGTTCTTCCTCTTCTCAATAAAGTTGGAGAGAAAATCAGTGGCTGAGATAAAGAGATAAGAAGATACAGGACTGAGTGGAGTGGAAAAGGCTTGAGAAACCTGAAGAGGAAAACAGTGCAGATAGATAAGCAGCAGTGAGGCACAGAATTGGCATTTCTTCAATCAGTAAACAATTACAGAGCACCAATATGTATCCTGTCTCATACTGAGCATGATTGAGATGAAGAATACACATCCATTACTTTATATCAGTATTTTCATTCTATTATTTTCACCAAGTTTACTCCTCAAAACATCTAAATAATACTATTAGCCAAAAATATGAAAACATTTATTTAAAAAGCAAAACATATATCAAGTATTTAAGCCTTGAAACTAAGCATTCTTCCATTACATATAGCTGCTACCAATGTCAGAATCTATTATTCTCCTGTTTTGTTGTCCAGTAAAGAGAAAAATACTTCTGGCAATATCACTTTCTTTATTATCTTTGCTGAAGTTATCCAGAAAGCAGGATATTGAGTCATTGTCCCAAAGCAGAAAAAAATACCTGCTGAGGTCTGCTCAGAGGTTTACAATATATTCTAAAGTAAAGTGTAATTTTATAACTAGAGTATTTTGACTCAATTTCACAATTCTAAGAACTTTTAGGCCTATGGCAAAAATCTTAATCTACTGGTTCAGGTTTTAAATTCAATCATAATCTTACATTATTCTTCCATATCACATTTCCTTATCAGTTTTCCCCAAGAAAGAAGGCAATATTATATGTCAAAATTACTATGTACACTATTTACACTTTAAACCTTGTGCAAAGTTAATTATGCAATTATAAACAATGTACATAATAAGTAAAAGGGTGGAATTGGCATCTGACACACCTGAAATAAATTTTTTTTCTGTCACTTATTAGCTGTGACCTCAAAGAAGCTATTTAGTCTTGTTATATTTTAGATTCTGCTCCAAAAATGGGGAAAATGGAGTAATTTAAGAACTCAGTGAATTAATAGATTGAAAACTAATAAAAAATTGGCTGGTAATAACACAAAGTTGATAAATGTTAACAATTTATACTGAATATTTGCTTTTCTTTTAGTTTGCTTTAAGCTGTTCATTATGTGGTCTACTTTCCTATACACTGAGAATTTCCAACCTAAAACTCATGGTGAGGGAGTCTACTTTGTTATACAGAAACTTAAATGACAAACATTTATGATGCTTTGTTGTCTTGCGTCTCACATAGTTAGGCTTGGAAACCAAGTGCCATGTGGCCTATACTTTGAATTGAGATAATGTTGCAAAGAAATATACACAGAAGTGAATCTGTCTTAAAGAAGAAAAAGACAGCCATAACAATGACAATCACCTTCCGGGGCAGCAATATCAGGAGTCCCAGCAGACATTTAGAATTGTTAGTGGTGCTTCCTGTGGCTTTGAATGTGTTTCAGCAGTGGCAACAGTGGCAAGAAAAGTGGCAAGTTCATAGGGTATTATTTTGGCTGCTGATCTAACTGTGTGACTGCTAAACCTGGTTCTCTAATACCACTGAAATTATTTCAAAACCTGCTTTTCTCTTGAATCAGCCAGTGTTAGTTTTTGTTGTTTTCAATGAAGAGCCCAGATTCATAAAAAATTGGGACCAGAAATATTTGCAAGCAACAAGCCTAAGGGAAAATTAGGCATGGATGTTGGGGGGTTGAGAAGTCTGGGATTTGTTAACTGGCTTGGAGGCAGAAAAAAAAATCTAGTATTAAAGGAAAGAACTTTCGTAGGCAATGGCATGTGGTACCCAAGCCACTAATTAAATTATCCACTGTGGTCATCTACTATGAAATAACCATTGGAAGAAAGGCTGTGACAGACCCAGTGTCTATTACAGTATAGTATGAAGGGCAATTCAATTAGTATGGAAGACTTTTTTCTGAATATATAGACATCCTAAAAAAAGAGAATGGTTTTCTCAAATTCCAAAATTCTTGGCTTAAGGCACAGACTGTAAGGGAATTTCTAGGTCCCTGCTGATAGAAGAAAAGATATCCATCATCTTTTGCTATGCATAGCTAAGATACTGAAAACAAAATGTAAGATTGAGTTCATGTATTGCTGAATTGTGTTGAGTGAATTCATTGTTCATACTTTTATTAGTGCATGCAAAACACTGTCCAGATACAAAGATAAATAGATCTTGCTTTTCGGTGCAGAGAGGCACAAACAACTTAATTGTAGTTGTTTAATCACCCAGATGAACCCATCTGTTTTTGTTAGGATTATATTTGCCCGCAAGTAACAAAAGTCTAACTAGTGTGGTTTGTACCTAAACCAAGAAACCCCGAGGTAAGACATGGTCAATGCATTCAAAAGCTCTGTGGTGTTAGGGCCTATGGCTCTGTGTTTCACTTTGATGTTCCCTCATGTCAAAGGATGGCCACTGCAATTCTTACCTCTTCATTCATGTTCAAGGTAGGACCATGTTAAGAAAAAAAGGGCAAAATCTGCTGTGTATTTCCCCATTTATCAAGAAAATAAACATTTTCCCAAAATACCATCAACCTTACACACTTCTGCTAAGGTATTGTAGTTACCTTAGGTACGTGTGTGTCCACCCTGACAATAAGAAAGTATAGAAAAAAACAGGGGAGGTTTGTCATGATGCATTCCATTGGGCTACACACATTGCTCTCTGAATCAAAGTGAGAGTGTTAAAAAAGGAGGTAAGGAATGAATATAAAGTTGTCAACTAATAAGGTATGCCACATTATCCTGTATTTATTTTGCCAGATTCTGAGTGTATGATTGGAATACATATTTTTAGTAACTTGCAACACCTCCATTTACTCATCTAAACCATGGAATAAAGGTCACTATGACAGAAAGGACAAAATGCAATCTGGTGATTTCCTTTCCTAGCAAGATAATAAATTGGAACCAATACTCTATCCCTGGAGAAAAAACACCATTATCAAAAACTTGAAAGAAGCCCAAGATACAATAAAATGCCCTGTTCTTTGGAAAGATCTACTGGAATGCCTCAGACAGCTGATATATCCCCCATCTCCACCAAATTTCAGTGACGTGGTAGTCCCCTGATTTTTCAGAGAATATATTTTCTCTCTTCTGCAGCTGGTTTTTCTCATGAAGGTTTCCAGCGTGGTTGTCTCTTGTTGCTTATCTGGCTTCTTTAGCATAATGTCATTGATGTATAAGTAAACTACTCAGTTTTGTGCAGTATCCTGGGGCTTCAGGTCCCCTCAAGCTATATTACAAGAGTGTGGGTGAGAGTTAACAGAGGTGAAAGACAAGAGTTTAAGTGTACATGTCCAGAGTCACATCAGTGTGCTTTGGGTTTGAGAGCCTGATGAACTAGTCACTTGAGTGTTCGTGTGTGTGTGTTATTATGGGTGTGTTTGCAAAGACAACTCTAATACAGTTACTGATTTATTTCTAACCATTCTTTCTTAAGTTATTTGAGTTTTGGATTACCGTCCCTAAAGGAAACATGTATTGTATTTTTAATTAGATTGGTTGTTAGGCCAGCCCATACAGGTCAACTTAGTCTTGTTAGGCCATGAAGTAGGTATAGTGTGATTGCACTAATGAGCATTTTAGGTCCTATAAAAAGGAAATCATGAACTGCAGTGGAAGAAGAAAAAAGAGGAGGCATCTTTCTGTCTTCAGGGCTTTGGAAAAAAGTAAAAGAACCAAAACTGTTGCTATTCTACTTCCTGGTTATTGATGTGTGGCCCTCATCCAGCTTTACTGTAAGATACACATTCCAAAATTATTGACTTTTAAAAATTAATTTACACTAATATTTATAGCACTGTATTTGCTAGTAAATGTGAAGATGCTTTACGTTTGGGTTCACGAAGTGCTATTTCGGTAGGCTGGCTCTACCTACAGGTCTACTCCCAGTGTTGGTTCGCCAGACCTCTTCTGCTTTCTACAGCTTCTTCTTTTCTCCAATTCTAAATACCTAGATAATTCTGAAACTTTATCTTCTGGAGATTCCTTTGGTGGCAAGCTTGGCTTCTAAGAATTGGGAGAGTGGATAAAGGTAGATGGTTAGCATTTTGGGATTATCTGTACATTGAGTTTTAATGAAACTGAGGCCTGTTTAAAAAAATTATCGTCACTGTTAAGCAGACATTGTCATTAGAAAGTCCTAGTAGTTTTATTCCAGGGCTCCCAATGCCCTAGGAACTACTAGAAAGCATATTGCAGACTTCTGCAAGCCAAAGAGGGAAAAGAGGAGAGAGCTGTTCAGTGGGCAGGGCTCCAGCTGTCTTCTTTGCTTACAGACTTTTGTGAAGCACTAGATGATATTTAATGCCCATTGAAACTTCAAAATTCAATAGCTTGATACTTACAAATTCCCCACTTATAAAATCTTAATTTTTTGAAATGTGTATGATATTTTGTATTAAAAAATATTTGATAAATTTGAGAGAATTAAATACAATGAATTTTAAAGTGTGATTATTTTTATTTATAATTAAAATCAGTAATAGATAAGTACATTGAATTTTAGAACAAAATAAGAGTCTTGTTTTTTCTTCCAAGGCTTGATAGATTAAAGCAGCATTAAATCCCTATTCCATCATTTCCTAGCAATGTGAACTTCTTGAACTTTTTATTCTTTAATTTCCTCATCTGTAAAATGAAGATAATAATGGCATCAATCTAGTGATAGTAAAAAAATATTGTAAGACATTTAAAAGCTTTAGGAGAGTGGCTGAAAGATAGCAAGCACTCAATATAAATTATAATTTTTGTTATTGCTTATTGTGAAATTATCAACTTGATATGGCTTGACCACTGAAAATTAGAATGCCTAATTTATGCAATTGCAAAAAAAAAAAAATAGGACGTCTAGAATAGTTTGAAGTAGAAATGCAAAAAGGAAAACAGATGGGCAATATCCAGTAAGAAAATTTTGCTCAGTATTGCCCATCTGCTTCTCTCTGCCTGCATGCTTTGCAGTAATATAAATTTTCAAAGAGCCAAGTAATATAATTCTCAATCTAGTTTAATTTGTGTTTGCACTTCATTGGCTACTGGCAAGGGAATGGTTAGATTCAGATTTGATGATAATGCCACATAGTCCTCATGTTTATCCCATGAGAGGCAAAGCTGTACAAAAGATTAAAATTAGTAGGAGGCAATTATTCTCCTTATTAATCAATTCTAGACACATTTGGCAGCTTTTCTCTTGCAACAGAAGTACTATTCAAATAAAGGTGGTAGAGACTCTTTTCAAAAATGTTATTTTAATTGAAAGTATCAAGCTCTCTTTAGTAGACCATAACCTTCTTTGCCTAAGAATGTGTTAAGATTAGTATTTTTTCATTTGAAAATTACATAGTTTTCTAAAAGCACGATCATTATTCATTTTCTTATTACCTTAAAGCATGCTTCTTCACAGTGAAAATAAATAGAAGCTTATTTGATTCAGGAATTATGAAATACTGCACTTTCTGCCTAACAGGAAAACGTTGATATTATTTTGATTTCTTTTAATAAATGGCCATTCATGCAGATCCAGATTAGAAATTGGATGATGGTTTTCCTAAATGCAAGACTGAAATAAAGCTTCTGTATTTAGTAAGTGATTGCCAGGTTTTGCAGAAATAAAGACAGAGATTAAGTTTATAGATTACTAGGCCACATGATCATTTTTCTGTTTTAAGAAGTCGATTCAAGCAGGCACTTGGGAATGAAAAATAAGAGACAGTAATTTGGGGTTTACTTGTACTCCAGGAGGGGAAAGTGTGCTGATGGCTTTTCCTCTCCTTTCTCTTGGATAATTCTTAGTAGGGATAGGAATGTAGGGATAGGAAGGTAAGGATAGGAATGCTCTACTGCAATCAAATACCCCAACCTCTCAAGGTCTGATAACAGCAAATGTTTAGATCTTATGTACACTACATGTCACTTAAAACGGCATGGGACCCAGGTACTGCCTTCTCTGGACCATTGCTAGTCTCCATGACAGAGTGGGGAAAAGCACGCTGAAGTACACAGAAGTGACAAATGCCACATTTCTTAACTAACTGGCCAAAACAAGTCACATGACAAGCCAGGGTTCAAATCAGTGAATTGTAACATCTCCACTGGTAGGGTTAATGAATTACCCCTTTCAGCACTCATCACAAATACGACTAAAAGAGACCTTGTTGAATCCCCTGCAGACCTGCATCTGAAAAGTAGGAGGAGAGAAAAATTCTAGTTGTGTTAGATCAGTCATTTTTGTAGTGTGGGAAGAGAGAGAAAAGATCCAGTAAGAAGTAAAAACATAAAATTGACCTTTATCCTGAGTAGCACTTCTAGCCATCCCCAAATTACTCTGGTTGAGTGTTTTGAGATTATATGTCCTGACATGAACAGGGTGCTTCAATTTTTTAAAGACAATTTACTCACTAACTTAAAATTCAGAGTCTGTCAAATGATTTTCTTTCTCAATACCTCTTTTGATCCAAATGTTCTTTCAGTTGAAAATTTTTGTAACACTATGCTAGTTACAATGAATCTACAAGTACTTCATAATTCTTTCTATATTTCTTGTCATAATTTTTGCCTCCATGTAGATAATGGATATATTTTGATCCTAATTGAATTATAATATGGTGTAAGGTAAAATAGGTTGGTGGGACATTTGGCTTCTAAAGAATATTATTTGACACTTAAGATATAAATTTCAACCCTATTTTTCTCCTTCAGAGGCGTGCTGATTCAGGGAGCCATTCTATATTCTTAAACCTCTAAGTCAGGGTTAATGATGTATTTTATGTTCCATACAAGGGTTTTATCTACTGCAGAAGTTTTGTAAAAAAGTCCAAAAGAAAAGAATTTCCTTTAAAATGGTAGAAGCTGTTCTATGGTATGTGTTATCAATTATATTCATAACTAGGAGCTCATTAATTATTTTTTGAAATGTTTTGGTCTCTTTGTGGTAGCCTTCTCCTAATTAAATATCAACATCCTCACTGACTCTTCTGGTATACGTCTGCCTTTCTCAGTTTCCTGACTGTCTTTTCTCCAGGAGAAGAGGAGAAAATTATCTGGTCTGATAAACTGAGGAGTAAGAATTGGGCATGTAACGCTGTGGCTTTTCTATTTCTGATGTTTGACTGCTTGCTCAGTCCTCTGTTCCATAAATAAGTTTTCTTTGGGTGGGGCTCTGTGGAGTGGTGAGGGTGATGCTTGTAGTTGACTCCTAGCTGGTGGAAGTGCCTTACTCCAGGATTTGGTATTGAAAAGCTCTCCTGGTTACACAACAATACGATGGTACTTTCCAACAATACGATGGCATATACTGATTTTTTATTTCTTCTCTGCCTGGCTCCTTTGTCTATCTTTTAACAGATACTGAACTCAGGGAAAGAGAAAATTTTTCAAATCCTAAACATCCAATCCTCCTCTAACCAGCCCCATCCTAGGTTCACTGCTACAGGTTAGTCCATCCAATTTCCCTGCCGCTCTTCACTAATTAAACTGGAATTGCTGGAGGTGGGTCTGGAAATATATATTTTCAGAAAACTCCATATATGTTTTGATATGCTCACAGGTTAATGAAGATGTTGACATATTGATTATATGTGTTGCATACTTTTTCAAGTTTATGTTTATGTTTTCATATTGTTTATGATTTTTGACATAAAGTTTTGAAATTTACTGATAAGGCTATTCATCTTTATATTTTTCCATTTCTGTCTTCCTCTATATTGGGAGTTGAATATTTTCCTGTAGATTTTTAGGGTTTGAATTTAAAATAGGTTATTTAAAAATCACTCCATGAATGCATGCATATTATTTAAAAAGCCCCAAATTGTATAGAAAAATATTTATTAAAACACAAAAATTGCCCATTAGTAACACTTCCAGCCTTATAAGCAACCATCAGGAACAATTTGGTACATGCAGATATAGCTTTGTATTTCTAATTTTGATGTTAACATATATCTTCCTTAGTAACTTTAAGAAGTGTTTGTAATTTTGTGGGTACATAGTGGGTATATGTATTTATGAAGTGCATGAGGTGTTTTGCTACAGGCATGCAATGAATAATAATCACATCATGGAAAATTGGGTATCCATTTCCTCAAGCATTTATCCTGTGTGTTACAAACAATTCAATTATACTGTTTAGTTATTTTTAAACATACAGTTAAATTATTATTGACTATAGTCTAAGTATTTTTTTGTATGCATCAACCATCTCCGTCTCCCCACCCCCCATCACTGCCTACTACCCTTCCAAGCTTCTGGTAATTATCCTTCTATTGTGTACCTCCATGACTTCAATTGTTTTGATTTTTAGGCCCCATAAACAAGTGACAACATGCAAAGTTTGTCTTTCTATGCCTGGCTTATTTCACTTAACTAATGACATCCAGCTCCATCCATATTGTTGCAAATGACAGGATCTCATTTTTTTTTTTTTTTTTTTTTTTTTTTTGAGACGGAGTCTTGCTCTGTTGCGTAGGCTGGAGTGCAGTGGCCGGATCTCAGCTCACTGCAAGCTCCGCCTCCCGGGTTTCTGCCATTCTCCTGCTTCAGCCTCCCGAGTAGCTGGGACTACAGGCGCCCGCCACCTCGCCCGGCTAGTTTTTTGTATTTTTTAGTAAAGATGGGGTTTCACCGTGTTCGCCAGGATGGTCTCGCTCTCCTGACCTCGTGATCCGCCCATCTCGGCCTCCCAAAGTGCTGGGATTAACAGGCTTGAGCCACCACGCCCAGCCCAGGATCTCATTCTTTTTTATGGATGGATAGTACTCCATTGTTTATCTGTACCACGTTTTCTTTATCCATTCATCTGTCAATGCACACTTTGGTTGCTTCTAAATTTTACCTAGTATAAACCATCCTTGCCTTCCTAGGATAAATCCCACTTGGTCATGATGAATGATTGTTTTAATGCATTGCTGAATTTGGTTTGCTAGTATTTTGCTGAGAATTTTTGCATCAGTATTAATCAGGGTTATTAGCCTGTAGTTTTATTTCTCTGAAGTGTCTTTGTCCAGTTTTGGTATGAGGGTAATACTGGCCATGTAAGAATGAGTTTGGAACTATTCCTTCTTCCTCTGTTTTTTTGAAACAGTTTCAGTATGATTGATACTAGTTCTTCCTTAAGTGTTTAGTAGAAACAGCAGTGAAGTCACATCGGGTCCCAGGCTTTTCTTTTTTGGAGAACTTTTATAATGGCTTTATATACTTGTTACTTGATGTTGGTCTGTTCAGCTTTTGGATTTTGTTATGGTTCAATCTTGATAAGTTGTATGTGTCTAGGGATTTATCCATTTCTATATTTTGCAATTTATTGGCATATATTTGCTCATAGTAGCCACTAATGACCCTTTAAATTTCTGCAGTATCAGTTGTGATGTCTCCTTTTTCACTTATGATTTTCATTATTTGGGTCTTCTCTCTTTTTTCTTAATCTGGCTAACGGTTTGTCAATATTGTCTATGTTTTCAAAAAACCAACATTTGTTTATTGATGTTTTATATTGTTTTCATTTCAAATTCATTTATTTCTGCTCTAATTTTATTATTTCTTCTACTAATTTTGTATTTGGTTTGCTCTTGCTTTTCTAGTTCTTTAAGACTCATCATTAGGTTATTTCTTTGAAGTTTTTCTTTTTCTTTTTTTTTGATGTAGGCACTTATAAAGTTTCCTCTTAGTACTGCTTTCACTATATCCCGTAGGTTTTGGTATGTTGTGTTACCATTCAATTTTCTTCTTAATCTCTTCATTGACCCACTGGTAATTCCAGAGCATATTGTTTAATTTCCATGTATTTGTGTAGTTTCCAAAATTACTCCTGTTATTTACTTCATTGAAGTCAGAGAAGATGCTTGATATTATTTCATGTTTTTGAATCTTTTAAGACTTATTTGTGACCTGATTTATGGTCTATCCTTAAGAATAATTCCTGTGCTGAAGAGAAAAAAATGTGTATTATGCATCCATTGGATAAAATGTTCCATAAATAAATATCAGATCAATTTGTTCTGTAGTAAAGATTAAGTCCAATGTTTCTTTGTTGATTTTCTTTCCTGGAGATCTGTTCAGTGCTTAAAGTGGGGTGTTAAAGTCTCCAGCTATTATCATATTGGGATCTATATTTTCTCTCTTTAGTGCTAATAATGTTTGCTTTATATATCTGATTGCTCCAGAGTTGGGTTCACATATATTTTAAATCCTTATATCCTCTTGCTGAATTGATCCCTTTATAATTATATAATGGCCCTTTTGGTCTCCTCTTATATAATGACCAGTTTTTATATTGATATCTATTTTTGTCTCATGTAAGTATAGCTACTCCTGCTCTTTCTTGGTTTCTATTGGCATGGAATATCTTTTCCCCTCCCTTTATTAATTCTATGTGCTGCTTTATAGGTGAAGTGTGTTTCTTGTAGGCAACAGATCATTGGGTCTTTTTTTTTTAATCCTTTCAGCACTTTGTCTTTTGATTAGAGAGTATAGTTCATTTATGTTTAATATTGTTATTGATAAATAGGGTCTTACACCTGCCATTTTTTTATTTATTTTCTGTTTGTTTTACAGGCTTCTCTGCTTTCTTTCTTTCCTTCCTGACTTCCTTTAAGTGAAGGTCATTTTCTCTGGTGATATGCTTTCATTTCCTTCTTTTCATTTTGAGTGTCCTTTGGATGTTTTTCAATTTGAGGTTGCCATGAGACTTGTAAATAAATGGGTTATCTTATAACCCATTATTTTAAACTGATGAAAATTTAACTCTCATTGCCTAAACAAACATGCAAAATTAAAACTAGTAAAACTCTACACTTTAACTTCATCCCTCCACTTTTTAGATTTTTGTTGTTTATTTTTATGTCTTTTTATACTGTCTATGTTTTGAAAAATTGTTGTTGTCATTATTTTTTATTGTTTCATCATTTTGTTTTTCTACTTAAGTCAGGAAAAGTTTACACACCATAATTACCATGTTACACTATTCTGTGTTTTTACTATTACCAGTGAGTTTTGTACCTTCTGATGATTTTTTTCTTGCATATTCACATTCTTTTCGTTCAGACTGAAGAATTCCTTTTAACATTTCTTATAGGGCAGGTCTGGTGTTGATAAAATCCTTCAGCATTTGTTTGTCTGGGAAGGTCTTTATTTCTCCTTCAAGCTTAAAGGATATTTTCACTGGATATACTACTCTAGATTACAAGGTTTTTTCTTTCAGCACTTTAAATATGTCATGCCACTCTCTCTTGGCCTGTAAGGTTTCCACTGAAAAGTCTTCTGCCAGATGTATTGAAGCTCCATTTTATGTTATTTGTTTCTTTTCTCTTGCTGCTTTTAGAAACCTTTCTTTATTATTGACATTTGGGAGTTTGATTATTAAACGCCTTGAGGTAGCCTTTGGATTAAATCTACTTGTTGTTCTATAACCTTCTTGTACTTAAATGTTGATATTTTTCTCCAGGTTTGGAAAGATCTCTGATATTATCTCTTGGAATAAACTTCTACCCCTGTCTCTTTCTTTACTTCTTCTTTAAGGCCAATAACTCTTAGATTTGCCATTATGAGGCTATTTTCTAGATCTTATAGACATGCTTTATTGTTTTTTATTCTTTTTTTTGGTACCCTCTGATTGTATTTTCAAATAGCCTCTCTTCAAGCTCACTAACTGATTTGGATATGTGTTCCTGCTCAAGTCTCATGATGAATTGTAGTCCCCACTACTGGAGGTGGAGCCTGGTGGGAGCTAATAGGATCATGGGGTAGATTTCTCGTGAATGTCTTAGTACCACCCACTTGGGGTGTCCTCATGATAGCGAGTTACTTCTCATGAGATCTGGCCATTTACAACCATGTGGTACTTCACTTTCTTTCTCTTGCTCCTGCTTTCACCATATGACATGCCTACTCCCCTTTCACCTTCTGCCATTCTTCCTGAAACTTCCCTAGAAGCTGAGAAGCTGGTACCATACTTCCTATAAAGCCCGTATAACTGTGAGCTACTTAAACCTCTTTTTTAAATAAATTACCCAATATTAGATTTTGTATAACAATATAAGAATGGCCTAATACACTAGATATTTCTTCTGCTTGATCAGTTCTGTTAGTAAGAGACTGTGATGCATTCTTCAGCATGTCAATTGCATTTTTCAACTGCAGAATTTCTGCTTGATTCTTTTTAATTATTTCAATCTCTTTGTTAAATTTATCTGATAGAATTCTGATTTCTTTCTCTGTATTATCTTGAATTTCTTTGCGTTTCCTCAAAACAGCTCTTTTCAATTATCTGTGTATATCTCTCAGGATCAGTCACTGGTGTCTTATTTAGTTCATTTGGCAAGGTCTAGTTTTCCTGGCTGGTCTTAATGCTTGTAGACTTTCTTCACTGTCTGGGCATTAAAGAGTTAGGTATTAATTGTAGTCTTCACAGTCTGGGCTGTTTGTGCTTGCTCTTCTTAGGAAGGCTTTCCAGGGTTTTGAAGGGATTTGGACCCAAAGTCCAATAACACAGTGATTTTTGCAGACTTGTAGAGGCCTTAGTGATCTTGCATAAGATCTGGAAGAATTATCTGGATAACCAGGCAGAGACTCTGGTTTTTGTCCCCTACTTTCTCCTAAACATAAGGAATTTTTCTATATTGAGTCACCTAGAACTGGGGGCGTGGTGATACAAGCACCCCTGTGGCCACCAGTACTGGGACTGTACAGGTTCTGATCTGAAGCACAGCATTGGGCCTTATCCAAGGCCCTTCCCTTAGGGGTGTCCAGTTCCCCCAGGCCCCAAGCATGTCTAGAGATGCTATCAGGAAGCCAGGGATTGGAGTCAAAATCCTTAGCAATTTATCTAATGTTCTATTCTATTGATGCTAAGCCGGCACTCAAGCCAAAATACAAAGTCCTTCCCACTCTTCCCTTCCCTTTCCATAGGCAGAGGAGCCTCTCCCTATGGCCACCACTTGTCCATGGGTTGGGGGGGGGGTTCTCCTAGGCCACCAACAATGTTCACTTAAAGCCCAAAGGCTCTTTTGTCAGCTTCTGGTGAATGATGCCAGGCCTGGAACTCACTCTTTGGTGAGTTGGCTTTATTCTGGCCTAGTACAGGTCCAGAAATGCTTTCTAAGAGCCTAGGTATGGTCTTGGGAACCCCAAGAGGCTGCTTGTTGCTCTACCCTACTGTGGCTGAGCTGGTATGTAGGGTATAAGACAGTCCACTTTAATTTTCTCTCTGCTTTTCTCAAACAGAAGGAGTCTTACATCATAGCCACCATAGCCGGGAATGTGCTGCGTCTCCCTTGCAACCAGGAGTTCTCAGAGCACATGGTCCACGGCATTCCCTTCTGGCCCACCAAAGGGAACCCTGTTCCTTGAAGGTTATATCTAGAAATGCAGTCCGGGAGCGAGGGCCTGGACTAGAAGTCTCACAACTCTGCCCAGTGCCCTATCATGCTATGGCTGAGCTGATATCTAAGATGCAAGACAAAGTCCTCTTTACTCTTTGATCTCTTCTCTTTAAGAGAAGGAAAGAATAACTTCTATTGCTGTAAGCTGCACTGCCTGGGATTGGAGGAGGGATGGCGCCAGCCCTCCCTTAGCTGTGCCAGCTAGTGTCTTCCCAGGTCGTGTGCCACCCTACTTTGCTGGCTCTAAGCCCAGCCCAGCACTAGGAGTTGTCTAGTTGTCTTTTTGTCCTAGGTTGCCTTTCGCGTTTACCTAGAACCACAGAGTACTTTGTCCTGCAGTGGAGAGGTTTGCCAAGGTGTGCCAAGAAACTCAAGTTCTAATGGCTGGAACGGACCGTTCCTCTCTGACTAGTGCTGGTTCAAATGCTCTCTCCATGCACAGGCACTGGCTAAGCCCGGTATGGCTTTATTTTCTACTGTGAAAAGGCAGCACTGAGTTCAATATAAAGTCTCCCAGTTGCTGTGCTCTCTTGCCCCAAAGAACACAGACTCTCTCTCTGTGCAGCACTGCCTCTGCAGGGGCAGATTGGGAGGGGTGGTGTGGGTGATTCAAGACTGTCTCTCCTGCTTTCCTCAATCCCTCTTTACATGATATGAAGTTAAAACCAGGTACTGTGATTGCTCATCTGATTTTTGGTTCTTGTGACAGTGCTTTCCTGTGTTCAGATAGTTGTTAAAATTTGCTGTTCCAGTGAGGGAGACAAATAGTACAGGCTTCTATTCTACCATCTTGGCTTAGTAACTTCTTAAAATTAGTATATCTTGGTGAAATTTTCATGCCTATGGAACTACTTCCTTTTGATAATGGCATAGTATTCTATAGAAATGAAAGACCATAATTTTTAAAATTCCCCCACTGATGGACTCGAGGTCTCCAAATATTTACCATTGCAGACACATCGCTGGCAAGTACAAGCTTTTTTCTTTGAGCTCCTAAAAATAGAGCCTCATGTTCTTCAAATTAGTGCAATTAGGATGACATGGCATAAAATAGGATTGTGATAGACCACTCAATACCTGTGTGTCTTTGAAACTAGAGCACCAACCAAAACAGAATATGGTACTTGGGGAGTCAATGTGGGCTGCCCAGGCAAAAGAGTTCTTGTGTTTGGAGGCTGTCACAGTGGATATAAAAAGTGTACAAAATCACTAAATGGGAATGCTGAAGAGTAGGTGCTGAAAGAGTGCAGTTGAAGAAGAGCTGTCAGCTGGATGGAGGCCCTTAACATGGGCAATGAAACCTTTGTGAGATGAGGGCTATGTGAGGCTGAGGGCAGGTCTTATGGGAAGTTGGCTGCAGGAGCTGCTTCTTAATGGAGTCCTAATAGTATTGAATCAGCCCAGCTGTAGGCTTTTTCCTTTTATACTGGAGGTTGTATTTCTATTCATGCTTTCTGTACTTCCTTTGCCTGGAAAAAAAAAACCATGTATTAACCTACACAGATTCTATGTGATATTTGCACCCATTATCTTATTTATGAATCAAGCACTCATAATTCACATTAGAGAAATACGGGCTGAGGTAAAACAGACTGTGTATATGAATCATATGTTGCTACAAGAGGAATAATTACAACAAAGGAAATTTATGTTTTAAATGTTGAGGATTCTACCAAATTGTTCCCCAAAACAATGATAATAATTTACAACAACAGGGTTTGAGAATATTTTTTCTGTATGTTCATCAGCACTAGGTAGGATTAACTTTTAGATTTTGTTTGTTCAATTTATTTCACCCATCAGAGTAAAAATAGATACTTCATAATTAAAACAATATCTTATCTAAGATAATTAGTTGAAAAATTTTTGTGTCTTTTTTCCAATTTAATCTTTGTTCTTGTGAATTATTTATTAATATTCTTTGCCTACTTTTACACTGGGTTGCTTGCTTTCTTCTTAGTAGTTCATAGAAACTTAAAAAACATGTATATAAACCATGCACCCATTATATGTTGAAAAAAATTCCTCACAGACTTTGGCCTGTAACTTAACATTACATGTGAGTTATTTTCACATGAAAAAAATTTAACATTTTTATGTGAAAAATTATGCTGATTTTTCTCTGGTGGTTTGGAACTTTATGATTTGTTTAGGAAGAACTTTCCTACCGCTATATTATTCATATGTGAATATGTTCTTTTATAATTTTCATGTAGACTTTTGAAATGCTATTATATTGTTAAAATTTGAATTTATTTGATATTTATTATTCTGTAAGATATGCAATAGTCACCTGTTTCATTTTTTTCCTCAATTGATAGATAGTTAATGATCATAGGGTCAACCTTCCTCCCCTAATTCATAAGGATTTTACCTATAAATCTAAATATACACTATTGAATTGATTTATTTCCAAATTGTTGAAGTGTTAATATCTTCCCTGGTTGTTCTTCTTTTTTTAATTGAAATTTTGTTTTGACTATTTGTAACCTATTTCCCCCCTAAGAAAACTTTTTTAAGGTAACTAAGACCCTCTCCTTAAGCAAAATTTAGTTAGATTCTAGGAGCCCTCTTCTGGATAAGGCCTTGACCCTGGACTTCCATGTTTGTCCTTTCAGAGTCCAGTTTTAGCAAGAATCCTGCTGAGTCCAAGAGTGAGTCCCCCACCCCTGATATCAGGTCACTCTGGCATAACTTCAGCAAGAATCCTGTTAAGTTGGTTTGGCAAGAATCTCCCTGCCCTTGATGTATCCTTTTAGTAAGTTTTCGTCCACTGACCTCACAATCTACTCCTTGGCTATGAATCCCCACTTGTACTTCTTGCATTCGGAATTGAGGTCAATCTCTTTCCCCCATTGCAGCATCCTTGACACACACAAACAGTCATCAGTAAAGTGTTCTTATCTTTTTAACAAATGTCAGAATAATTTTTTCTTTAACAAGAATCAACTTGTCATATTTCATAAATAATTCTAGGGTTTTAATTAGTATTGATCAATTTTGAGAATAATATTTGGCACATAGTCTGTATCTCTAGCTTTTTTAAAAAAATCTGTTGCATGAGTATAATTTTATTTTTATAGGTCTAGGCATACAAGTGCATACAAATGCATACAAGTACACATTTGTGTAGTTTTAAGCTTTAATAATATCAGAAGTATAGGCATAAACTTACAAAACATATTTAAACGTTCATTTAGTTTTTTTACATTTTTTTATTTTTGGGAATTAGAATAATACATTTTTAATTCTTTTTAGTCAATGTTTGCCATCTTCAATCAGAAAGACTAAAACAAAATTAAAAATAAAAAATTTATGATTCACTAAATTAAATGCATGTATAGGAAATGTAAACAAATACACTTTCAAATGATTTTGAGGGTAGGTTTGTATAATTTGTAAAAAGGCACAACGTTTCAAAGTAGATAGAGGGGAAAGGCTTTTCTTGGCTTTTTATCCTGAAAAATGAGACTAAAAATATAAAACAAATATTTATCTTATGAAAATAAAAGATCATTTTAACTGCTCCTATTTATGGCATACAGAAAGAATGAAATGAGAGTGTTTTGTTGTAAATTTTTCTGATAATATTGTGTGAAAACATGATATAAAATTATTTATTTCACATTTGGCCTTTGTAACAAGGTCCTTAAACAGTCCAGTTTTACTTAAGTATGCAAGATTGGTTTGTTAAGCACTTTGATCTTAAAATCATTCTCTTTTAAAGCATTCATCTTGTTACTATCCTTCTTCATTTTATCTTCTTTAATTGCTAACTGGACTAATTTCAAATGATCTGGTTTGTACCTTATGTAGTTCCCAAGGTCACTTTCAATGACTTCATGCAGCGTTATACTTTTTGCATAATTTTCATTTTCATATTGTAGTTGATTTATATTGTAATTTTTACTGTACTATTTGAAATAATTTCTAATAATCAATAAGAGACTGACCAATAATTTAGAGTGACATGCAGGGATATGCTTCACTGAAGTTTGGGAAATAATTTTAAAATTGAGCTATTAAGATAGTTATTTTAATGTTATAATGACTTAATAATGACTTTATCTTTTTCTATCTAATCTAACAACTGTGGAAACTCAGATAACTTTTACCCAGACAATCATCATACCCTTTTATCACATGAGTATTATCCTGTGTTTTTTCAGTCAACTTCCTTTTTTGGGTAGCGTTTATATTATATATCTTTCCATGTTAGGACCTAAAAATATACTTTATTCTTGTATGCGGTATATATGCTTCATAGGTTTATCAGCTCCTCTGTTGGTAGAAATTTAGGAGACTTCTCATTTTTCACTAGTACAAAGAACACTGTGCATAGCTTCTTAAAATTATTATTATTATTATTTTCTTTTTGGAGGGAGCACCCAGATCATAGCTTTTATTAGTTATATGAGAATATTTCCCAATAATAGACATGAAATGAACTTGCTGGGTTGAGATTTTAGGTATTTTACATTTAAGCATATTTTGTCAATCTGCACTCCTCAATGTGTTTAGAAATTTTGCATTTCCATAGACAGTACATGAGCATCCCATATTATGTCCAACTCTTGAATATTTCCAACTTCTTGTTTTTTGTTTCCAACCTGATGGATGAAAACTGGCACTTAATTGTTTTAATTTGTGTTTTCTTACTAACTGGCAAGGGTGAGCATCTTTTTCTATGTGTATTGCTCTTCCCATTTTCTCTTTTGTGAATATCCTCAATATATATGTTACTATTTTTTTTCTATTGAATTATTTGCCTTCTCTTGTTCATTTCTAAGAATGTGATATATGTTTGAAGTACTAAGCTTTTATCTCATATATGTTACACATACTTTCTACCTGTCTGTTGCTTATCTGTTCATTTTATTTATTGTAATGTTAATATTACTTATGGCTTTTCAATTTTGAGGTGTTAAGAAGGCTTCCCTATCTTCTACTATATTTTCTTCTAATGTGTTTATAATTTTATTTTTAACACTTCTAACACTGCCTTTAAAACTTAGCTTTAAGTTAAGTTAAGTTCTTAATCTGCTGGAATTTTGATTTTGTGAAAAATGTGAAGCAAGAAAATCTGGTGGGGTTTATCTTTAAAATATGCCTAGTATCCACCTCTTCTCTCCACCTCAGCTACCCTCTGGTTCTAGACACCATCACAGTTACAGATTTCTGCAATAGCCTGCTAAGTGATCATCTTTTGTCTGTACTTGTTGACTTCAAGCTATTTCAACACAGCATCCAGAGGTATCTTTTAAAAATATAAGATACACTTTGGGAGGCCGGGGCAGGCGGATCATGAGGTCAGGAGTTTGAAACCAGCCTGACCAACATGGTGAAACCCTGTCTCTACTAAAAATACAAAAATTAGCCAGGCATGGTCGTGCATGTCTATAATCCCAGCTACTCAAGAGGCTGAGGCAGGAGATTCGCTTGATCCCTGGAGGCAGAGGTTGCAGTGAGCCGAGATCAAGGCACTGCACTCCAGCCTGGGCGACAAGCGAGACTCCATCTCAAAAAAAAAAAAAGAAAAGAAAAGAAAAAAAGTAAAATAGCAATAGCTACTGTTTTCACTCAGTGTAAAACCAGTGTGTTCAGAATGGCTAACACGATCTGTCCCCATTCTCGCTGGCCTCTCTTACGACTTTGCTGACCCCTTTCTTCATCCTTCAATGTCTTAAAGTTTGCATTGGCTTTAACTTACACCCCACCTCAGCTCTATGCACATATCCTGCTTTCTACACAGAGTACCCAAGGACAACCTGCTCTGTTTCCATAGGCCTCAAGCTAGGTTGCTGCTATAGCAGCTTCTTCTACTTTAGACTGATTGGCCTGCTCTTGCTGGTGTTCCTGGTCCCTCTTTAACATATGAGCACAAACTTTCTTTTGCTTCTTTTTTAGGGTTCCTGTGTTGCCACTAAGTTTCAAGACATGGGCAGCAGTTCTTCGCTCTTCATTTTACTAAGCACCCAAACATGTGCAACTCAGAAGTGTTGGGGGCTAATTCCTAAACAGTGAACTTTGACAAAAGGGTGATGGAGTCAGTGGACAAATTATTGTTCCCTTTTCCTCCTTTTGGAGGCAGAGTAGCTTCATGCAGTTTCTGGAAATGTCTTGCATGGCTAAGCAATTGGCTTGCTATAAATCTGTGTCCAGCTCAACAATATTTTCCTTTATTGTCTTCTATCTAATTCCCTGTTTTACTTCATTTTTCCAGCATTCCTGCTTCTTTGGGATTGTACTTCATAATAAAATGTTAGCACAAATGTGTTTCCTTTAGGGTCTGTTTTCTATAGCACCATGGTTAAGACAAATTTTTCTGCAATGTCATGCTTTCACTGAAGCCTATCCCAGTCACCTACTCCAGGCACTGCTCGCCCCTACAAATCTCTTTGACTTTTTCATTTATTATTACCTAATGTATAATTTCCTTAATTATTATAATTATTATTTGTATCTTCCCTCTTTCCCCATAACAAAAGCTTTCAGGTTATAGAGAATCAGAGGTCTTTGTTTTGTTGATAGCTGTATCCCCAGCACCTAGAACAATGCTGGGCACATAGGAGACCCTCAATTAATATCAGTTGAATGAACTGAAATGAGGTCTGGTGTTGATACTACTGACGAAGCATCACCACCATTGCCACTATAATAAATTTGAACTTATCTCTGCTTCTTTATACTATCAGATGTAGGTTAGGAGGCCTGTTTGGGCAGGAGCTTCTGATTGGCAATGTTTAACACTGTTTCCCTTATCAGTTTCTTGGAAACTGATTTGTTTTCTGTATTGGATGACAAGACCCCTCCTTCTACCAAAAAATCAAACAATAGTTGGTTTCCCAAAAGAAGGACTAGAAAAAAAGAAAAAAAATTCCTTATAGGATTGAATTAGATTTACAAATTAATTTGGAGGGACTCTTTATATTTTGAATATTGTTATCTAAAAGTATTGAATAATCTTTATTTATTTAGGTCACCTTTTATGTTATCTGGATGTTTTCAAAATATTGCTTTATATCTTTGCCTTATGCATTTCTTGTTATGTTTATTACTAGATAGAATTTTTCAAAACTAGTATGAATAGATTCTCATTTTCTAATTGTGTTTGGTATATAACACAATTGTTTTTTATTTCTATAATAACTGTGTATCTATCTTCCTTGCCATACTCATTATCATTGTTTTAAATAATTTGACATTTCTCACATTTAATTACTCAATTTATTTGGAATTTTATGTATGGCATTTAGTGAAGATCTAACTCAATTTTATTTTTCCAGTTGTTCACCCAATTGTCTAAGCCATTATAGCTGATACTTCTGTTTTCTCCTCATTAATTTATGATGCAAATGAGCATACACTAAATTATTTTGTGTCTAGGCTAGCTATGTTTTTGAATTATTTCCTCCACATTAATTGCTCAACTTCATAGAGAAATCTATTCCCTTGACTGTGTGCTCTGTCCCTGAATGACTATGAAATGCTTGCATAAGAACTAAAAATAACCATCTGGACATCTCCAATGACAATTACTTCAACACATCTAACTCATACCTGGCAGTCTTTCTCTATGTCCTATCTCAGTTATTAACACTGCCAGACGGCCAGTTGCTCCAGCCAGAAACTTTAGAATAATCCTTAAATCCCCATATCCGGTTGGTTAGGAAGTCTTGTGAATTCACTGTTCCAAACATCTCCAAAATATTTTCTCTCCTCTCCACTAACACTGCATTCATTGGAGTGCTGTCGGCTGTCAGATCTCAGCTTAAATGTCACCTCCTGTGAGAGGGTGTCCTGCCACCCTATTAAAGAAGACTTCACCTTATAGTTACTGTTGTATCACCTCATTTCTTTCCTTTATAAATGTTTTAACAGTTTCTAACGACTCATTTAAAACTTTTTACTAATTTATTATTTATTTATCCAGTAGAATGTAAGTGCTGTGACAGTGGGCCTTGTCTATTTTGTTTTCTGTAGTAATGACAGCGTCTAGTTTTTTGCATGTAGCAGGCACTATGTAATTATATGAGAATGAATGAATGAAAGAATGAATGACACAATGACCTCTTATTAGTTTTATTTGCTTCCACCTGTCTTAGTCATTTTCTTCCAAACAGCCCTCTGCACTGATAGAACTGGTTACCAAAATAGAGATCTAGTCATGATAAATCTCATTTAAAAATCCATCGCTGCCTCCTTAAGTACAAGATAGATACTACTTTCCTTAGCTTATAAAAAAAAATGATAGAACTACTTTGAATCTACTTTAAATGAAGTTTTGAGTAGAATTGAAAATATGATATTAGATCAAAATCTTAAATTCATATTTCTGTATTAAATTCTGTATTTAGAAAAATTGAGTAGTTTTAGAGGGGAAAAAAACCAACATGAGTTAATCTAGATTATGTGTATCCTTTCTTCAAAGATGTTTCCAACTTATTTTTTCCCACATATTAAATTCTTTTATTTCTATTCTCCATAGGGATTTTTTTGTTTCTATTAATTTTTTTCTATATTTTAGAAATTTAACCCTTAAACACTGTTTTTTTTTTTTTTTTCTAGGTAGAGCTACAGAAATCAAACAGAAAATAATTGTGTTTTGGGATTAGACAGCAGGGTTGATTTCTCTTATGCCATTTTTCCTTCTACAGATAATAAGCCGGCACTGTGTGATAAAACTTTCAGTGACAAGGAAAATGTGCTGTGTTCGCAAATACTGTCCACATGTGACTTTTGAATATGTAAAATGACTAGGTGACTGAAAACTTGAATTATTAGTTTTATTTTATTTGAACTTATTTAAATTTAGCTAATCATGTGAGGCTAGTGGATACTGCATTGGACAGTGCTAAACACTACAGGAAGAAGGCAAAAATTATCAGCCTGTTTGAAAAAGCAAGACTCAATTATCGGCTGACTATAGGAGACAGCCTTTATACATAAAGATAGAGGATGAGAAAAATATGCAAAGTAAAGATTAATTATCAAATATATAGAGTGGATATATGAATATCATGTACATGGATTTTGGCAGAAAAAATATTACCAGAGATAAAGAGAGATATTTAATTATGATAAAAGATTAGATTTTGAGGAAGATATAACAATAGTAATGTGTAGACACTGATAATAGAGCTTCATCATGAGTAGAAATATTATGATGAAGAACTCTTAGTCTTAAAATGAAGACAAATCTTATAAGATTGTGGTGGTTTTAAAATATACTCACATGTTTTCTGATACCCCTCCTTTGTAAGGTGTAACCTAATTTCTTGTCTCTTGGGAGTGTGATCTGTACTTATTTATCTACTTACAGTAAACAGAACTTGATGGAAGAGGTGTGTGTGACTTCTGTGACTAAGTCACAAATGGCATTATGGATTTCTCCATGCCCTCTTTGTCTCTAATATCACTTGCTGTAGTAAGCCAACTGCCACATCATAAGGACACTCAAGGACCCCTATGGTGAAGCACATGTGGCAAGAAGCTAAAGCCTCCTGCCAATGGCCATCTTAGACGTGGATCCTCTAGCCCCATTCTAGCCTTCAGATGACTATAACCCTGGCTAACATCTTCACTGCAACCTCATGAGAGACCCCGAGTCAGAACTACCTGAGTAAATTATTTCTGAATTCTTGATCACAGTAACTCTGTGATAAGTGTTAAATTTTTTAAGCTGCTAAACTTGGTAGCAATTATTTACTAAGCAATAGATAATTAATAGAAGACATAAAAGATGAAATAGAAATAGCCACAATTATAGTTGGAGATTTCAACATTTATCTCTTAGAAATCGATAGAACAAATAAACAGCAAATGATAAGTATAAAGAAAAATGCTATAAACAAACTTCACTTAATCAACCTTTACAGAGCACCCCACCTAAGAAAGGCAGAATACCATTGTTTTCAAGTGAATATAGAATATTCACAAGTATAAATATACCATATGCTACAATAAAAAACAAGTTTCAGTAAGTTAAAAAGTATTGAAATCATGCAGATTATGTTCTCTGGCTGTAAATAAATTAATGAGAAATTAATAACAATAAGATACTGTTATATCTAGCAAAAAAATTTTGCTAGAAATTTCTAGTAAAAATAATAATATTATTATTAGCAATAAGATATTGTTATTTCGAGCAAAAGCTCAAAAATTGAGTATTAACAACGTACTTAAAAATAACATGTAGGTCAAATAAGGAAACACAAAAGAAATATTTCAAGTTTTTCATTGAATAAAAATTTTTCAATTTTCAAATTTGTGTGACACACCTAAGGCTCTACTTAGAGGAAAATTTAGTGCTTTAATACTTAGGAAAGAAAAAAGGTTTACAGTCAATCTAAACTTTCACCGTAAGAAGCTATAATAAAATGATGAGTGAAGTAATCCCAACATAAGTAGAAGGAAAGAAATTTTAAATATTCAAATAGAAATTAAAGATATAAAAAATTTAAAAAACAATAAAATAAAAAGTAGTAAAGCCAAAATCTGATTCTTTGAAAGAAACAACAAAATTGACAAGCCTCTAGTTTGAATGACGTTAAAAAAAATTGAGGAGACACAAATTACCAATATCAGGAAAAGGGGGTATCATTAAAGATCCTATAGACATTTAAGGATAATAAAAACTATTTTGAATAACTTTTTGCCAATAAATTTGACAACCTAAACAAAATAGATACATTCCTTAATAGGTGCAAATCACTAAAACTGATGTAAGAAGAAATAGAAAATCTGAACAGTAATTCTATGTTTACTTGAAATATCATGATATGATTTGGCTCTGTGTTCCCATCCAAATTTCATTTTGGATTGTAGCTCCCATAATTCCCATGTGTTGTGGGAGGGGCCTGGTGTGAGGTAGTTGAATCATGGGGCGGTTTTCCCCGTACTGTTCTCAAGACAGAGAATAAGTTTCACAAGATCTGATGATTTTATAAGGGGGAGTTTCCCTGTGCAGGTGCTCTTTGCCTGCTGCCATCCATGTAAGACAGGACTTGCTCCTTTTTGCCTTCTACCATGATTGTGAGGCCTCCCCAGCCATGTGGAACTGAGTTCATTAAACCTCTATCCTGCATAAATTACCCAGTCTCAGGTATGTCTTTATTAGCAGCATGAAAATGGACTAATACAGTAAATTGGTACCAGTAGAGTGCAGCACTGCTGAAAAGATACCTGAAAATGTGAAAATGACTTTGGAACTAGGTAACAGGCAGAGATTGGAACAGTTTGAAGGGCTCAAAAGAAGACAGGTAAATGTGGGAAGTTTGGAACTCCCTAGGGACTTGCTGAATGGCTTTGACCAAAATGCTGATAATGATATGGATGATGAAATCCAGGCTAAGGTGGTCTCAGATGAAGATGAGGAACTGCTTGGGAACTGGAGCAAAGGCGATTCTTGTTATATTTTAGCAAAGAAACTGGTGGCATTTTGCTTCTGCCCTAGAAATTTGTGGAACTTTGAACTTGAGAGAGATGATATAGGGTATCTGGCGGAAGAAATTTCTAGGCAGCAAAGCATTCAAGGGTTCACTTGGGTACTGTTAAAGGCACTCAGTTTTAAAAGGGAAGCAGAGCATAAAAGTTTGGAAAATTTGCAGCCTGACAATGCAATAGAAAAGAAAATCCCATCTTCTGAGGAGAAATTCACGCTGGCTGCAGAAATTTGCATAAGTAACAAGGAGTTGAATATTAATCACCAAAACTATGGGGAAAACGTCTCCAGGGCATGTCAAAGACATTTGCAGCAGCCCATTCCATCACAGACTGGAAGGCCTAGGAAAAAAAAACAATGGTTTGTGGGCAGAGCCCAGGGTCCCTCTGCTGTGTGAAGTCGAGGGATTTGGTGACCTGTGTACTATCTGCTCCAGCTGTGACTAAAAGGGGCCAAGGTACAGCTCAGGCCATGGCTTCGAAGGTGCAAGCCCCAAGCCTTGGCAGCTTCCATGTGGCGGTGAGCTTGCCAGTGCACAGAAGTCAGGAACTAAGGTTTGGGAACCTCTGCCTAGATTTCAGAGGATGTATGGAAGCGCCTGGATGTCCAGGCAAAAGTTTGCTGCACGGGCAGGGCACCCATGGAGAACCTCTGCTAGGGCAGCGCGGAAGGGAAAGGTGGGGTCAGGGCCCCCACACAGAGTCCCCACTGGGGCACTGCCTAGTGGAGATATGAGAAGAGGGCTACTGTCCTCCAGACCCCAGAATGGTAGATCCACTGACAGTTTGCACTGTGTGCCTGGAAAAGCCACAGACACCCAACACCAGCCCGTGAAAACAGCCAGGAGGGAGGCTGTACCCTGCAAAGCCACAGGGGCAGAGCTGCCCAAGGTCATGGGAACCCCCATCTTCCATCAGTGTGACTTGGATGAGAGACAATCAAAGGAGTCAAAGAGGATCATTTCGGAGCTTTAAGATTTGACTGCCCCACTGAATTTCTGACTATCATGGGGCTTGTAGTCCCTTTGTTTTGGCAATTTCTCCCATTTGGAATGGCTGCATTTTCCCAATGCCTGTACCCTCATTGTATCTAGGAAGTAACTAATTTGCTTTTGGTTTTACCGGCACATAGGTGGAAGGGACTTGCCTCGTCTTAGATAAGACTTGGGACTGTGGACTTTTGAGGTAATGCTGAAATGAGTTAAGAGTTTGGGAGACTGTTGGGAAGGCATGATTTTGAAATCTGAGGATATGAGATTTGCTAGGGGCCAGGGGTGGAATGATATGATTTGGCTCTGTGTCTGCATCCAAATCTCATCTTGAACTGTAGCTCCCATAATTCCCATGTGTTTTGGGAGGGACCTAGTGGGAGATAATTGAATGACGGGATGGTTTCCCCCATACTGTTCTCGAGGTGGTAAATAAATCTCGGTCAGGTCTGATAGTTTTATAAGGGTTTTCTGCTTCTTTTTTTTTTTTTTTTTTTTTTTTTTTTTTTTGAGACAGAGTCTCGCTCTGTCGCCCAGGCTGGAGTGCAGTGGCCGGATCTCAGCTCACTGCAAGCTCCGCCTCCCGGGTTTACGCCATTCTCCTGCCTCAGCCTCCCAAGTAGCTGGGACTACAGGCGCCCGCCACCTCGCCCGGCTAGTGTTTTGTATTTTTAGTAGAGACGGGGTTTCACCATGTTAGCCAGGATGGTCTCGATTTCCTGACCTTGTGATCCGCCCGTCTCGGCCTCCCAAAGTGCTGGGATTACAGGCTTGAGCCACCGCGCCCGGCCGGGTTTTCTGCTTCTATGTCTCTCTCATTCTCTCTTGCCATTGCCATGTAAGAAGAGTTTTTCACCTTCTGCCATGATTGTGAAGCCTCACCAGCCATGTGGAACTGTGAGTCCATTAAACCTATTTTTCTTCCCAGTCTCAGGTATGTCTTTATTGGCAGCATGAAAACAGACTAATACACATTATATTTGAAATTTATAATAAAACCTTTCCAAAAAGTAAACTATAGCCCAAAATAGTTTCACTGGTGAAGTTCTATCCAACATGATGTAGGGAAGGAATTATGGAAACCCTACATGAACTGTTTCAGAAAGAAATATGCTCCAACTCATTATGTAAGGTCATCATAACCATGATACCCAAACCAGATAAAGATATTACGAGAAAATTACCATAGACTGATATCCCTCATAAACATAGAAACAAACATACTTTTTTAAATAGAAAAAGCTCTATTGAAGTATAATTGATATAGAAAACACTGTACATATTTAACGTATACAATCTGATGAGCTTGGACATATACATACACTCGTGAACCAATGCCATAATCAAGGAAATAGACATGTCTCTCGCCTTTAAAAGTTTCCTCATGTCCCTTTCTTCTGTGTGTGTGGCAAGAACACTTCACACGAGATCTACATTATAAAATGTTTAAGTGCACAGGATAGTATTGTTGACTATTAGATACAAAAATACTTAACAAAATATTAATTAATCTACTCAGGTGCACTCAAAATGGGTGCACTAAAATCTTAGACTTCACCACTATACTATTCATTCATGCAACCAAAAGTGACATGTACTCCAAAGGCTTTTTGAAATAAAACAATTATATATTTAAGAAAGAAAAATAGTAAATCTAAACTGGTGACATATAAAGGGATAATACATCATGACTCATTGGGATTTATTGCAGGACCATGAATTTGGTTTAATGATGAAAATCAGTCACTATAATTCACCATATTAACCAAAGAAAACAAATCATGTTTATATAAACAGATGCAAAAAAAGCATTTACCAAAATTTAATATTATTTTGTCAAAGAAACTCTCAGCAAAAGAAGAGAATTTCCTCCACTTTATACCGAGCATCTGTTGAAAACCTACAGCCATCATCATAATGGTCAATGAATGTTTTTTCCCTCTGATAAGAAATTAGGCAAAAATGTCCACTCTTACCATTTCTATTCAACTTTTTAACTGGAGGTCACAGCCAGAGCCAAATAGCAAGAAAAAAATCTAAAAAGCATACAGATTGGAAAGATAGAAATAAAACTGCCTTTATTTTTAGATAGCATAATCCTATGTATAATAATCCTAAAGAATCAACATATAAACTGCTTACAAGTGATTTCAACAATTTTTTAGGATCTGACGTATATAACCTAGATCACATATTACTATGAAACTAAATTTATGAAAAACTAAATTGAAAAATATTTATAATAGCACTCAAAAACTTGAAACACAAATTAACTTTTTTTTTTTTTTGTCTCACTCTGTCACCCAGGCTGGAGTGCAGTGGCGCAATCTTGGCTCTGCCTCCTGGGTTCACACCATTCTCCTGCCTCAGCCTCCCGAGTAGCTGGGACTACAGGTGCCTGCCACCACGCCTGGCTAATTTTTTGTATTTTTAGTAGAGATGGGGTTTCACGGTGTTAGCCAGAATGGTCTCGATCTCCTGATCTTGTGATCCACCTGTCTTAGCCTCCCAAAGTGCTGGGATTAGAGGCGTGAGCCACCGCACCAGGCTACAAGTTAAATTTTAGAAATTATGTTGACATATACATGAATGGGAAGCCAAGTTGGGAGGATTGCTTGAGCCCAGGAGTTCGAGACTGGCCTTGGCAGCATAGTAAGACCCTATCTCTACAAAAAAAAAAAAAAGAAAAAATTTTTGATTAGCTGGGTGTGGGTGAGGTGATATATGCCTATAGTTCCATATTCTCAGAAGGCTGAAGTGGGAGGGTTGATTGAGCCCAAGAGGTTGATACTGCAGTGAGCCATGACTGTGCCACTGCACTACAGTCTGGGTCATATAGTGAGACTCTGTCTCAAGAAGAAGCGCGGTGGCTCACGTCCGTAATCTCAGCACTTTGGGAGACTGATGTGGGTGGATCACTTGAGGTTAGAAGTTGAAGACCAGCCTGGCCAACATGCTGGTATTTTTAGTCTCTACTAAAAATACAAAAATTAGCTGGGCTTAGTGGCACACATTTGTAATCCCAGCTACTTGGGAGGCTGAGGCGAGAGGATAGCTTGAACCCAGGAGACAGAAGTTGGAGTGAGCTGAGATTGCACCACTGCACTGCAGCCTGGGTGACAGAGTGAGACTCTGTCACAAAAGAGAAAAAAAAAAAAAGGAAAAAAACCTAAAGGACATGTACATTGAAAACTATAAGGCACTGCTTAGAATGTTAAAGATGTAAATAAATGAAGACAGGCTATATTCGTGAATGGTAGTCTAAATATTGCTAAGATATCAATTATCCCACAATTTACCTATAGGTCCAACCTCATTATAATCATGTTCCCTATTCTCCTTTCTTTGGGTAAAAATTGATAAACTGATTTTTTAAATTATGTGGACTTAAGAAAGCTAAACATATTCTTACCATATGATCCAGGCAATTGTACTCCTGGGTATTTACCCAAAGGAATTGGAAACTTGGGTCCACACAAAAACCTTCAAACAGATGGTGATAGCACTTGTATCCATAATTGTCAAAACTTGGAACCAACCAAGGTGTTTTTCAGTAGATGAATGGAAGAGTAAACTGTGGTACTTCAAGATAATGAAATATTTTTTTCAGTGCTAAAAAGAAATGAGCTATCAAGCCATGAAAAGAGAAAACTTAAATGCATATTACTAAGTGAAAGAAACTAATGTGAAAGGCTATATATTGTATGATTCCAAATATATGAGCTTTTGGAAAAGGTAAAACTAAGGGGACAGTAAAAAGATCAGTGGTTGCCAGAGTTTGGAGGTGGGAACAGGGAGGAGGCATGAATAGGTGGAGCACAGAGGAATCTTAGGTCAGTCAAATTACTCTATATGATAGTGGAATGTTGGATACATGTCATTATAAATTTAAGTAATTGTAAATTACATTAAACCCTGATGTAAACTATGAAGTCTGAGTGATAATGATATGTCAATGTAGGTTTTCAGTTGTGACAAATATATCACGCTGATGGGACATGTTGATAAAGGGGGAGGCTATGCATGTGTTGGGTCAGAGGGTATATGGGAAATCTCTGTACCTTCTGCTCAATTTTGTTGTGAATCTAAAATAGCTCTAAACAATAGTCTATTAAAATTAAAAAATAAAATATTCAACTTTACCAATAAATAAATTTTTACCTAAATATTATATAACATGTGAAAAACCTAAAATAGTAAAGATAATTTGATTTTGTAAAACAACATTGTAGGATTAACATTACCTAACTTTGAGACTCACTATAAAGCTACAGTAATAGAGACTGTGATAGTGGAATAAGGATGGATATATATATGTCAATGAAAAGAGAGTCCAAAAATAGACCCACACATGGTCAATTGACTTTTGAAAAAAGATCTAAGATAATTAGATGAGGAAATTATATCTTTCTCAACAAATGATGCTGAAGTGAATGGATATCTGCATGGAAAAAGAAAGCCCTTACCTAAGCCTTTACTTCAAAGCAAACACCAAAATTTGCTGGAAATAAATTATAGACCCAACTGTAGAAACTAAGACTATAAAATCTCTAGGAAAAAAATAAAGAAGATAATGTCCACAACTTTGGTGCAAACAATGATTTCTGAAAGGGACAAAAATATTAAGCACAAATGAATGATTTAATTGTATTCAATCAGAATTAAACACTTCTGCTCTCTGAAAGCACTCAAAATGGAAAGTCAAGTCACAAATTGAGAACAATACATATTATAGTAAATGTACTTGACAAGGTCTTTTCTCTAGAATATGTATTTAAATCTTATTAATAATCAGGCAAACAAAGCAAAATGAGCAAATATTTGAAGAAGAATTTCACAAAAGAAGATATACAAATGATCACTAAGCACATGAAAATATGTTCAGCATCATCAAAGAAGTGCAAATGACAATGCCATTGAGATATCACCACACAAGCACTAGAGTGGCTAAAATGTAACACTATTAGATGTTAATAAAGCCATAGAGCATCTGGAACTCCTATATGTTGCTGTGGGAGGAATGTAAAATTATACAACAACATTGGAAAACAGTTCCACAGTTTTGTAGAGTGCTAATTACATACCTGATAATATAACTCCTAAGAACTGATAGGAATAGGGAAATATAAACATGTCCATGTAAACACTGTGTTTAAATAATCACAGCAATTTTATTCTTCATAGCCCCAAACTAGAACAACCCAAATGTACTTTAATAGTTGAATGTATTAAAAAATTGTGATATATCCACATAATGTAGAATGATAGATACTATTAGAATGAGATAGAATATTATTCAGCAATGAAAAGGAATGTACTACTGATATAAGCAGCATGACTATACCTCCATAACATGTTGCAAAGTGGAAGAAGCCAGACACAAAAGATTACTATTTTATTACTGTATTTACATGAAATATGAGAATAGTTATAATCTATGGTGACAAAATTAGATCAGCAGTTGTCTTTTTCTGGGAATGGAGGTTTGGGGATTTATTGCAAAAGATCAGAAAGAAAACTTTTTGAGATTATAGAAATAGATTATATATTGCATACTTTGTCAGATGAGTATTTACATTTAAAAAATGTTCCAAACGAGCATATTTATTGTGTGTACGTTGTACCTTTTTTGTTATTTGAAAAAAATATAACTCTAAATATACTGGTTCATTTTAATTTGGGTTAAATATTTAAGAATTTTTTCTATGTGCTGAATCAAACAAGCAGAGTTGACAGTGGAGATCATAGTCTTATTCTCAAGGCATTTTCATGTAAAATAGGAGCTCAGGCAACTGGAGTGACTGCAGAAAAGCAGGTACAAATATTGATTATAAAATCCTGGGAAAATGTAAAGAGGAAGGGGATAGAGGGAACATGGTATATTTTCATTCTATAATTAGAGTTAGCAGCTGCATCATTCTGATTTTCCTTTTTATTCATTTCAGTTGAGGTCATAATATTGTTGAGTAAATATAATCATTCTGAGCCTAGCAATAGGTTTAGAAGGTTAATTTAGGGTGCCTCTTTGTTATTAGATGTACCTGAAAAACAATTTTAGGCAAAATTAGACCAAATTAAAAACACTGGTGTTTCAATTATAATAAACACTCAAATAGAAGTTTTATTATTGTTTATTATAACAATAATTAATAATAAATAATGTGTGAGTGTGCAGACATGGGCCAGACTACATTTTGAAAATTTCCACAGTAAGGTAAAAGGATTATAAAGCTTTCTGGTATAATATTAACAGAATTAAAAAAACATGAATAATATTAAAGAATGGGCTTTGGCTAGTGATCAGTTCTCTTGGAAGCAATACTCTCTTAATTTTACTGAAAGAAAATTCAACTTTAATATAGTATTTAAATAAATCAATACAACATCTTAATGATAAAATAAAAAAGAGAAAACTATTTGTAAAAGACAATATGTGTTTCAGTATATAAATTCTTGGGTAAAACTACCTTAGGAGACAAAATAAAATAGAAGTTTGCACCTATTCTTAGATGACCCCAATATAATCGATGGGGTGTTGATATTGTGCTGGTGACTCAAATACCATGGGCAAGCTTGTCATCAGTGATGTGCTTCTCCGAAAGCACATCAAAAAAAAGTCAAAAAACGCAAAGTAAATTATCTTCTCAATTTATATAGTAGATGTATCCTAGAAAACAAAAACAACATAAAAAATTTTGATGTGGAAACAAACTTAAATTAGGTTTCAAATATAATGCAAGGTTTTGTTGTTTTGTTTGTTTGTTTACTTATTACATGAATGACCAGTGACCCATTCAGAAGTCCAAGGACAAAATATGTTGTAGGATTGTCCTGACCACTGAGGGACAGCTCGCACCCTGACCCCACAGTATACTAAGGCCTGCAGTAACCGCCGTTCCCGGAGTAAACCAAAAGACATCCTTCTGCAATTCACAAAATCCATTAAGGAGTTGTTTCAAACCTTACGAGAACCACTGACTTAGGCCGTAAAACACAAACGAACAAACAACAACAAAAACTAGGCATGGCAGTAGTTCTGCTAAGTTAAAGAGGAGAAACCAGGACTGGTAGAGATGAAATTGTGAGTCTGGAAGGAAACCATTGCAAAGGTCTTTACCTTTAAGTAAATGTCTCCTAACTGAACTGAAAGCCTTCATTGTAACCATTACTTCGGTCAGGAACATTTCAGAGACGCTGGGGGGAGGGGGGGGAGGGGGGTTGTTTTTTCTTGCACTCCCTTTACTGTCCTCCCAGCAGCCTACCTAGCAGTAAGTTCCCCGGCCTGCAGTGTCCCCAGAGGCACCTTCCCTCGACTAGCAACTTCTCAGACACCCTGACCTTGGGCACGTCTTGGATCTTCTAGGTACCCAGTGGCTGTGCACAGTTTTGCCAGGCCTTTCTCAAGAGGTAAAAGTTCCTGGCTGTTTGCATTTCCCAGAAATAATGTTTTCCATGTGTAGGGATTTTACAGATTTCAAAGTGCTTTCATGTCAATTACTTTCTTTAATTTAAAAGAAGTTCAGATACCAGGTCAAGCTAGGAATGATCCGGTCTCAGAGGGAAGGAGCCGTCTAGGAAAGGAGGATCCTTTAATAGAGGGCCGTCCTGGGGCCGCGTGCCCGGGGAAGGCGAGAGTGGAGGAGTGTCCTCTCTCTCCCCCACCCTCAGGCGGCGGCCCGGCCAAAGCCAGAGGGGGCTGTCTCCTCCTCTTCCCCAGCAGCTGCTGCTCGCTCAGCTCACAAGCCAGGGTCAGGGGACTGGGCGGCAGCGACTTCTCTGGCTCCTGAGAAGTGGATCCGGTCGGGGCCACTACGATGCCGGGAGCCGCCGAGGTCCTCCTCCTCCTGCTGCTCTCCGGGGGCCTCAGGGGCGGTCAGGCGCAGCGGCCGCAGCAGCAGCGGCGGCCACAGGCACATCAGCAAAGAGGTACAGTTGAGGCACGGGCTTGGGTTGCATCCTTTGCCGGGACGGAGACCCCTCACTTCTTCCATTCTTTCGAGAGTTGCTGTCTGGGGACCGCCGTCTTGCTTCGCCGTCAGAGAGTGCGCTTTGGGGCAAGAGGAACTTGAAGCAAGTTCAAGTTCAATGCCCTGAGAGAGTAGTGTAGGGGGAATTACCTAAGTCCTGCAAAGGGAACGGGTAGTGCTTTTCATTGTTCGTTCTTTTCGAAGGGATCTTGCTATCACGATACATCCTGTAAATTGATTGCTGAAATCTTTCCAAGAGAAAAACTTTTTCCAATTGGAAAAAAAAAGAATTTCTTCAAATCTGATTCTGTCCTGCAGAGAAAGGTTTCCCAAGCTGTGTGGTTCATATGGAGGGTAGCTGATGCATCTAATAAAACAATTACACACACACACACACACACACACACACACACACATATATATATACACACACACATATATGTATAAATTTTACAGAACTTTGTTTTCAACTTTTAAAACAGGATTTCTAAAGAGGTTATGTGTTTTTTTTTCTTTCATGGCAATGGCGCCTCCAGCCTCACCTTTTTCAAGCCCACATCTTATCTTCATATCCTATTTTATTGCTGTGAAATCGGAAAATTTCTCCTTTTGTTTAAACACAGAGGAGACTTCTATGTCATGTGTACTTTAAGGCCACAGTGACGAGATATTCAATTTGGGGGACTTTGGAAGATGGCTGTATTTAATGTAACTTAAATAACTTATTCTCCTCAGAGCCTCTTAGTATTTATGTATATATCTCTCTCATTTCTGAAACTTTTGGGAGTCTTTGAAGAGTTATTTTATTATCATGAATTTTACAGGAAGTACATGTGCAGCATTCTAAAACATGCTTTGTAACACAGTATTTCAGCAAACAATTCTTTAAGTTGGAAAACCTGTATCAAAGTAAAAAAAGTTAAGAAATATTTATTATTCTGTTTTAAATATCAAAATGTTTAACCTAAGAGTACAAAATCTGGAGGTTAGAAGCTTTTAAAAGTTTTAATGAGGCTGAATCTGCTAAAGTTTTGAAGTATACTTATCCTTCTTCCAGTTAACTTCTAGCTAAGTCAATAGTTCTGATATTTGTTCTTATAATCTTGCATTTTTAGCAGTACTATTTTTTTAAGGAGTAAAGAGATATCCCAGGCTCCTTCTATAATAATAACTCCCTGATTAAAATTCTTGGAATAAAAACGGCCTTGCATTCACTATATAACTTTTTTTCTTCTATTTTTGCTTTTGCTTCTCTGAGAGGTAAAATGGGGCCAATGTGACTTAATGAATAGAATTTATGAGAGTGATTTTGAGAGTATCTCTGGCCACTGATTTTTTAAAATGCTACTTTCAACTATTCAACTTTGCTCAATTACAAGATGTGTTTAAATAAGACATAATACTTTAATAATATTAGGTAGCTGGGAGAAATGAGGGGCCAGGGGCACCGATCCTTATGTCCACTTGGAATGGGGTAGAAACGCAAAGCATGCAGTGTAGGGATCAAGTGAATTGTTGCTGAGAATTATCCTGAGCACGCATAGGATTTCTCTTTTTCCGTCTCCCTTCTTATTTACTCTCTTTTCAAATAAGGTAATATCAACTCTGATTTCTATGACCCAGGTACAAGATGAAGTGAATTCCAGAGGAAGGGTTTATACTACCATTCTGTCAAGATACCACTTAAATGCTACATACAATAAGGAATTTTATTCAAAATAACTACAACATACAATCTACTATAGACTGCTATAATCTGCATTCTAGTATCCATTATTGTCTTTGTCATAGACCATTTACAATATATTTGGAGGTTGGCTCAAGGATAAATGATTTAAACCTGTTAATGTTAAAAGTATGTAAAATTCATGGAACTTTAAAATTGGATAGTGATTTATGATTTAAAAATGCCTTATGTACATGATCTTTATTCGCCTTCAGATATTATTATTCTCAAAGGACAAATTTAGAACATAGGCTTGCAGTAGTAGTAATTTAAGTTTACATAAGATAACTTCATTTTCAACAACTAAAACACTTCTGGTATTGTTTGTGCTGAATTTTCTTTTTTATGGTTCCAAGGTTTCTTTCCATTAATTTTTTAGGCCATGTTTTCTTTTCAGTGTTGTTCTATTGAAGCAAGCCCTCTGTGAAAATCATGGGATATGAGTATGACTGAAGAAGGGGTTGCCTGGCTGAGATAAACTTTTCTGTTTTTGATTATACCAGCACTGACCTTTCTAGGGAAGCGCTAATTGTGTAGAAGTTCTATTTTTCCTTATAATTCGATGCCAATTTATTAAGAATTTTTGACATGAATCAACCATTTTGAGATGTTGTAATTGAGTTAGAAACATAACCAGACTTTTTGTTTGTTTTTTACTTTTTCTTTGAAATCTTCTGTGGTTTGTGTAGCATACTCTATTGTAGTATGAATAGCATTGATTCAGCAAGAATGATAGTCCAAGGAAATTCTTTAGCTATATTTAAAATTGACGAAATAGGAGAATGATGTAATCAAAATGATTCTGCATTTCAGCAAGTCAGCGTCTAAAATTTTTTGTGATATTCTTGTGAATAATATGTGGAAATGGAAGCATAACGTTAGGTAAATTGCAACTGATTGAAAAATAGTTTCCAAAGAATATTGCATAGTGGGTTACGATCAATGTGGAAAGAAGTCTCTAGCAGTCCCACAGTGGTTTTCTTATGTTCAACTATCTTGGTAATGGCTTGATGGCAAATGTAAAATCCAAGCTTATCAGAACTGCGGGTGGTCCAAAATTGATACAGGTGGCTAAGCAGGTTACTAACAAGTTCAAAAATTTTAAAGGTCTCTAGAGCCTGGACCATGAATGGCACCTACATGAAGTTGCTTTTATTATTCATATCCACATGTTAAAAAAACTCCATTTGTGTTCTTCTGGAAATTAGTTATATCCTTTATATATTTAGGAATGAATATGAAGACAGGAAGAGAAAGGCCACTCTGAATTACAGCAAGTTCAATATGAACATATAGTATAATATAGTGACAAAAAAGGTTAGCTCACTTTTATACAAAACTCATAGAAGCACATAGGTCTGTTGGTTAACACACATTTGGGTATTTCATTGACAAATGGGTGTAGATTCAGAGAGGGGAGAGCAGAATGGTTAAGAGTCTGAGATTTTCAGAAGACGAATGTCCCAAGTAAAACCTTTCCATCTGAACAAGGAAAGATTTAGGGAAGGCAATCATAAGAAATGTCCTCAAATTTTCCGAAGAGTCGTTATGTTAAAGAGAGACTATTCTAAAGGCTGAACGTGGATTCATAGAAGAACATGACAAACCACCAGGTTTGAATTTTATAATATGGAGAAAACAGCTACTCTCCTCACTCTCTCCCCACACCATTTTGAGCTGTTCAGAAATAGCTGGATTGTATTTGACCAACTTGCTTCTGGAAATGACCATGCAGTGATCAGATGTACAACTAGTGAGGGCTGCTTTATGAGGGAATACCTCTACTGAGAGGAAGTTAAGATCCATCAACTGTCTAGCCATTTTTCAATTCTAAGATTCTAATATTGTAGTCTATTGTTTTTAGAGTGCATACCTGTATTTAAATTTCTGAATTCTTAAAATGTCAAGAAAATGTTAAATATATAAAAATGTGCTTTTAAATCCCTTCTGGGATTTAAAATAAAAACATGTTTGAGACAATCCTCACACATTTTTGGCAAGAATACTTACATATTTAGCATGGAATTTCCACATCGCCGTCAATTGCACAGTTCTAAAACATCTTGTGTTATAACACACAAGAATACTTTAGAAATTACCTGAGAAGTTTTCAGGGGACTTATAGTGGCCATAAACCTGGAATTAATTTTTTAAATGTTTTTCTTTGCTGCATATGTAATTTTTTGGCTTGTTTGCCATATACTGACCTAATCATTTAGTAAAAATGATTCATAACAGATAAAATGCATGGCATCTCAACATATTCAAAATATTCATATGAATACATTCAACACTAAATATTATAGATGTGATAGAATTAATAAAATTAATATAAATTTTATATTACGTTATATTTCACATATTAACGTATACAGATTTCTGGTCTATCTTAAGATTTTTCTGCCCTAGGATTTCATGCAAACTAATGAACTGAATCTATATCAAGAGATGCTGGGGGCTGGGCAAGGTGGCTCACTCCTGTAATCGCAGCACTTTGGGAGGCCAGGTGGGTGGATCACCTGAGGTCAGGAGTTCAAGACCATCTGAACCAACATAGCAGAAACCTTGTCTGTACTAAAAATACAAAAATTAGCTGGGCGTGGTGGCATGTGCCTGTAATCCCAGCTACTCAGGAGGCGGAGGCAGGAGAATCACTTGAACTCTGGAGACAGAGGTTGCAGTGAGCCAAGATCGTGTCACTGCACTCCAGCCTGGGCAACAGAGGGAGACTCTATCTCAAAAAAAACAAAACAAAACAAAAATTTAAAGAGTTGCAACTTATCATCTGTCCAGTTTGCAGTAGGGCCTTATTTAGCATCTAGAAACCATGTGAAAAAGATCAGGAAGAAATTATTGTAAATAATTATTGTAAGTGGTTGCACAAGTGGTTTAACTTCTAATCTAGAAGATTCGGGTTTAGGATTTGTTTATAGTTGCAACTTGAAACTCGAGAGCTAAACAGGAATTTAGGCAGAAGCTCAGTTGCAGTGAATGAGAAAACAAGATAGAGTTTAGAGAAAGATACAAGTAGATTTTCCAGGCTTAGTATATGTCAAGCAGATAGAAATAAAACTAATTCTAGGCTTTCCCCATTGTTAAGACTGAATTTAGAGGTCAGAATTTGTGAAGGAAATTGGTGGGGTTGGGCCTATATGCATTAGAATGTGGTAAATGAATGAATGTTTACACTGAGTAAAACAGACAAAAAAATTCCTGCTCTTGTGGAACTAATATTTAGTTGGGATGGAGATGAGGAGACAGGACTATGATGAATATATAATGAAGTAACATAAGAACACCTATATTGTATAGAATGTAGTTGATGATAAATGCCCTGGACAAACAAATACAGCGGGGTAAGGACAGTCAGGAGTTCTAGGAATGGAGGGAGGTTGATGACTATTTTAAATAGTTGGTAAAAGTTGACCACTTTGAGAGGATCTCACTTGGGCAAACACTTGAAGGTGACGTGGGAGTGATTCGTGCAGTTATCGGGAGAAAAGTACCCTCTGTACAGGGAGCAGGCCTCTGAGGATCTAAGCTCGGAGCACGGCGAGAAGGCTCAGAGGAGAAACGGGAAACTGGAACACATAGCATTGTTGACCTTAATTGTAAAGATTTTGCCTTTTAGTCTGAGTGAGACAGGGAGGCATTGGTGAGTTTTAACAGAGTTAAATAAATGAATAAAATCACTGTTATGTTTTTTTTCTCTCTCTCTAACACGCACTAATCCATGGGACTAGACCAACAGTCCAAGCATAGAATTATTTTAGATTCATCTCTTGTCCCAAACATCCCACTGATACAACACATTTAAATGATTCTACATTCAAGAGCATTCCACTTCAATCATCCTATCTTATCTTATCATGGTGAAGCTCAGGTGCGTCTTTGTAACACTTCTTTTCTTCCCTTTGGCAACTCAGTGCTATTCCATTATTCAAAATATATCAGTACCTCAAAAACAACTTGTGTGCCGGGAACTTCCGCAGCTTTTAAAAATTTTGCTCCAGTGTACTTAGAAATATGACATAGATTTTAAAAGGTAATTTTAAATAGTATGCACTTTAAAACAAAAATGAATTATTCACAATTCCACATGGACATACAGGAACTTTGGAGTTCCCTTTTTTATTTTCTATTTCAATATCAAACAGTAAAGTTCGGACACAATTGTTGAAAATGACATAGTGATGTATTGCTCTGATGACGTATTTTATGATATGAACTTTGAAATGCTATCTCTTTTACATTCAGAAACTTATTCTATGCTCCGTTTCCATTTTTGTGACTGTTTTAAGAATCGCTGTAAGTTTTAACAATAACCTTTTGGACTATAGTATGCAATTTTGGCCTAATTTAATTCTGTCATTTAGAACAAAAAGGTGAAAAAATTGGATAGCTTTTCCCTCTCTCTCCCTTCTCTTTCTCCCTTCCTTTCTTCCTTCCTCCCTTTATTTTCCTTTTCCTTTAGTGTTCTTCCTGTGAATAAAATATGGTAATTAAAATTCTAACAAATGTAACATTCAGGAAGATAGTAAGGCAAAACGTTACTTAAATTTTCCTTGTTAAAAGCCACAGGTAATTACTATCTAAAGATAATTTGGGACATACTTTCAGGGTGAGTTAAAGCTAAAGACATTTGCTTGTCAAAGATGTATAATATGGGTTTAAAAATGTTTTTCTCCTAAGTAATCTTGAGTGTGGATCTTAATATGGGAACTTTATGCTATTTGGCTTTTATTTGGACACATGACAATATCATTGAAGATTGCCTATTAATGGGTTATTATTCATAATATCATCCTCTGTGACATGCCTAATCTAGTTCAAATAACAAGTTAATCTATGCAAATTGCTGATGATGAAAATCTCAGGAGCTGTTTAGTGCCTGACACTTAGGAAATGTACCTTGTGCAATGTTAAGTATGTCTCTGCATGTGTAGTCCACTCAACTGACCCCCGAACTGTGTACCTTCCCAGGGCTCTTCATTTAGCTGTGTCCTGAGTGTTAGATGGTTTCGATTGGTATAATAATATGTAGTTGCATTGTGAGCATTAACACATTTACTTACGTAGCAGAGCTGTTCAGTAGATTAATATAATTATCCTCATTTTGTAGAAGGAAAATATGCCCAGCAACTTGTCAAGGACAAATAAAAATTCCAATGCTTGTTTTAGAGTTAGAAATTGGACTTTTATATATTTATCTTTTATAAAACACCCTGAGGAAAAAAAATATATATCCATTTCTGAGTTATGTTAGTCTATCATAATCAGAGATTCATTTGGTATTATGGAAGAACAAAAAATAAAATGTTTAGTCTTGAAGATTTTTTTTCATTTAAATATATACACACACACACACACGCACACACGCTGCTTATTACTATGTAGACATATACACACATGTGTATTACTTAAAACTATGCATTAATTCAAATGCATTCATCACATTTTAGTCTTTACATTCTTAGAACTTTGATTACTGGACACTAGGCTATAAGAAAATATTAATGATTCTTTATTGGCTTTTCTGAAGTCACTTTACAGAAGTTACTGCAGCAAGCTAGAAATACAATGGTATTTATTATACTGTATAATGACATCTTTAAAAATAGTCAATGTGTAAATGTCAGTGAATGAAAAGAACAAGAACCAAACAGATATACCTAAGAATCAGAGCAAGGTTAATCTCAAAAGTCCTTCTGAAAAGATGAAAAGCCTTGGCATCTTCATAAAAACATTCAAAGACTTTCATTTGAAGTTGAACTCAGTTAAGGCAAAGTTTTTCTAATCTCCCAGGTTTTGAGAGGGTGTGTTTGTGTATGTATGTAATTGCAGCACCAGTACACATGTACCATTTACAGCCTAGCACTCACAGGACCTAATCTGTATATTTAGTATGTTGTCTGTTTGATTTTTGTTTTCTTAAGGTATTAGATTTTGTTTATCAAAATCTTTGAATAAGAAAATCTAAAAATTGAATTTCTAGAAAAGTCTCATTGCCCTGACAAAGGATTATGGACCAAAGAATAAATTATAAATGAGACAATTATAATATTCCATCCAGTAGCTATACTGTTAAAATTCCAAGGTGTAATCCCTTTCGAGTGACTTGTAACTTAGAAGGTCCTATTCTATAGAAGAAATAGAGTTAGTAGAGTTTGCTGCATCAAATATAGTTTTTCAAATGCCTACGTATTCTAGTTGACACAATTTCCTGGCTTATTGCCTTCTATGCAATTTTCAATTACTGGATGAAGCTGAAAGTTTGAAAGAGAACATGAAGCAGTGCAATTGTCATTTCAGTGAGCTACCTTGTCTCATTGGTTTGTCATGGTGTATATGTAAAACACTGAATATAAAACATGAAACATCTAGTATAGCCTCAATAAATGTTCATTTTCAAAATGCCTCAAAAAAGGAATTAAACCTGACAACCTAACATGATATTCTCTGGCTGAAAGAAACACTCTTCTCCAATATCATGTGGTATACCAAATTCAGTTGAGGGTGTTTGTGAAGGAAGGAATTTGCGTATATACTTGAAAACACAAGTGTTTGAATTCTGTTCTAATTAGAATTTGTGCTGCAGTATTTTTTTATTCTCAACTTTATAGCTTAGCCTACAATAAAAACTCTTATTAATACATACCTCTTTATACCTTCAGTTTCCACATACAGTACTCTGCTTTGGAGGTAACTTTGAATCATAGAAAATGTATGGACTTGGGAGAAAGCTAGAATTGGATTCATAGCCAAGTCACCACTTTACTCAGATCAAAAGCCTGAATCAACAGAGTTAAATCTTCTATTTGTAAAATAGGTTTAGGTTAGATAATAAATGTGAAAATGCTTGCCAGATAATCAGTAAATGCTAGCTCTTTTCTTATTTATTTTATGAGCATAAAACTAAAAAAATGATATTTGCTTTGCATATAACATAGCGTTTTTGCTTAAAAACAGCAAAATATTCTAAAAATTTCTTTGAGTAGAACCTAAGAGACTATAGATGGCAAACTATTTATCTCATTGCCAAGAGATTGAATAATTCTGTCGAGGTTACACAGCAAGTCAGTAACAGAGATAAGAAGAAACACAAGTTCCTATAATTAGCCAACAGCTACGTTAGTAGCTCTGTGTGAGAAGTGATTTAAAACAGGCAACATGATGGAAATTTTTGCACTAATTTGTAGTTATTCATACTTAAAATGTGATACAATAAACATTTTTTCTAGGAATCTCATTGTTAACTATGTATTTATTTTGTTGATAAACTATTTTTTAAAAACTTCTTTAATACATATAATATCTTTAGATAAATATATGGCATATAGTAAGCATTTCATAAAGGTTAGTTATTATTCTTAGTCTATGAAGTATATGTTTTTCTTGACACCTGCTTGGGTAGAGATGACAATTTGACATGTTTGACACACAATGTAAGTTAATTTCAGCATGGCCTTCAGTGAAAAGTCTATTGGATTCCAGAAAAGCTCTCAATATAGATTGTCTTTATTCGGACTCTCCCTAATTACTACAGTGAAAAAAAATTCTTGGAATACATTATTTAATACAACTCTGGATAGGGAGGATTTTTAGTGTGTCTACTTGTGTATTAAATTTTTAGTGTGTCCATTTTGTGTTAAATCTACTATTAAATTAAACCACCAAAAAACAAAACCAAAAAAACCTACTTCAGAAAATCATGTAACACTCTAACAAATCTCTAGAGAAAACTGCTTTTCTAAACTTGGGAACACTGGATTTTGAAAATATTTCAGACAAAACACTTCTTATAGGCCCTTTTACCTTCAAAGTTTCAATCTTGCCTAACACATAATGTGCAACTATTCATTTTTTCATTCTGATACATTAGAAAAGTCACTGGATTTGTAATTGGAATTACAGAATATAAATTTTCCCTCTAGCTCTTCCTAAAGAGATTACCTTAAACATGGATAAGTCATTTAACTATTCTGAAATTCAATTTTCCATCTAAAAAATAACAATATAATGTTCGAATCTATTTCATGGGGTTGTTATAAGGGTTAAATAAGGCAGACCATAAAAATACCATTATTAATACTATTTGTTATTGTAATAAATGACAGAGTTGGCCTTAGGCATCATTGGTTATGAAGTTTGCTCCACCCCCTTTCTTTGTTTTTTTTCCCCCCAGTGGCTCTTAACCATTAATTATTAATTAATAATGTTATTATTAATATACATATATTTATTAATAATGTTTTTAAAAATGTTTTGTATTAATATACTTAGTTCTCCTGTTTTCAAGGACCCATGACACATAGCTTTCAAACATGGCACAAATTATTTGTTTAGTAAACATATACATACTATTGCATAAGAAGAAAATGTGGTATCTGAAAATGTACATCAGTTTCCTACAAACAAATAGCAAATAGTAAGTATTTAGTGAAACTATAAAACTATCATAAAAATAGTCCAGGGGTTCTGAAACATTTTGTGTCAAGATTCCTTTATCCTCTTAAAAATAATCAAAGCTTTGATTTATGGTATATCTACTATTTGATTGTATTAAAATTAAAATTGGAAAATTTAAAAATGTTTGCTAATTAATTTTTTAAAAAAGTAATAAAACAATTGCATATTGACAAAAAGAACGTAGCTTTATGACAAATAATTTTATATCCAAAATAAAACTCTTCATGTCTGGTTTAATAGAAGAGAACTGGATTCTCATTTCTGCCTCTGCATTCAAATTATTACATGTTATTTTAGTTTAAATTACTTTGGTTTAAGCATATTAAGAAATATATAACAACAAGTATAGATATGCTGTTGGAAAAAAGAGGAGGCTTTCAGTGCCTTTTAAGATAGCTGTAAATATTATTTGATTCTATATCAAAACTCAGTAAGTGGTAGTTTTCAAAATGATTGGCTGCAGTGTGGTATCTGAAACTGTATCAATGATATTTTTGTACTCTTTTATATTAAAATGCACTGATCTATCTTGCACTTAGAAAGAATTTTACCCAAGTGTGATGTTATAGCATCATTCATAGATCATTTGGAAGATACTGATTTACTAGTTATGCAGATCACTCACAAGTTGACAGATTTTCTTGTAAAATATTTTTTTAAATCACATTTTTTATCACTATTGATCTCATCAGAAAAGTCCCTAAATATTAGAAGCTGTTAATCTCACAGTGATAGAGACAAGTTTTTCAGAATTTTTATTTTCCTTTGTAAGTTCATGTAGTTATTGACAAATTTTGTTATTTTTCTTGAACTACAGTTACTTTATTCATTTTTAAGAAAGTGTTTATCAAACAACTGAGTCTTAAAAACCATAGTCAGGTACTTTGTGTAGTACATAGGGTATTCCACGAAAAAAGTGGCTAGTTTAGCTTGCAGCTGAAAACAGTTGTACAAATGCTTTTCCTCAAATCAACCATCATGCTTCAGTATACAATTAATGTTAAAAAGATGTACCCAAGGGTAAAGATTTAATAAATTTAATCATTGTTACTACTTTATCAGGTACATTCATCAGTGAAACTAGTTGTTTTTTTCTTCTGGGGGTGTGTGGTGGTGAAAAGTAAACTGACCACTAGCATGATTTAGTACCCCTGCCTTGATTTGCGCTAATATACCATCAGTGTTTCCCACGACTATTACTTTTGCACCATCAGTGCACATGTCAACACAATGAAAAGGCAGCTAATAATTAAATCTCATTACTGAAAGCATTTTTGCACTTGTGTACCTATGGATAGCAGATCTTCCTCTGAGCTCTACAGGGTTAGACTATAGTTAAGTTCCTCACTGCCTGCCTCTTCACCAATTCTACAAAATCTATAGCCATATGAAGGTAAATTTTGCAATCGGAAAAAGCCAAAACCACTTCCGTTTTTACCTCAGGTCTAGTCTAGGTGAGTGATACCATTTATTTTTAAGGGGGAAGAAATCCAGAAGAGACTCTTCAGTGGAAAAAGCAGGAAGGGTTAAAACCAGCCAGACATACATACAGAAATCAAAATCTCTCCATATCACCTGCCCTTCTTTCTTTCCGTTCACTTGCTCAAACTAGAGTAGAGATAGTGTACTTACCCACAGTTGGACTTATGATGTTATTCTTAACAGATTTTAAAAGTGAACTCATGGCCGGGCCCGGTGGCTCACGCCTGTAATTCCAGCAGTTTGGGAGGCCAAGGCGGGGGAATCACGAGGTCAGGAGATCGAGACCATCCTGGCTAACACGGTGAAACCCCGTCTCTACTAGAAAAAAAAAAATACAAAAATTAGCTGGGCGTGGTGGCGGGCGCCTGTAGTCCCAGATACTCGGGAGGCTGAGGCAGGAGAATGATGTGAACCCGGGAGGCGGAGCTTGCGTGAGCAGAGATCGCGCCACTGCACTCCAGCCTGGGCGACAGAGCGAGACTCCGTGAACTCATGAGCAAGGCTTAGTACAAAGGAAACATGCTAATATCGGTAATTCTGAATATTAGCAGAGGAGATTTTTATTCCTTGCTGAGCTCCTGAACTCACATCAGGAGGGGTCTTTGTACTTTTCATAGAAAGAATTATTGTTAGAAGCACTGGATATCATATTTCTCAAAATTTGGAATTTCCTTCATTTATTTCTAGCCTTTGAAGTTTTGTGATTTCTAAAGCATTTAAAAGGTTTTGTAATGTTGAGAACCTAAAACGTGAATCTTTTCTCTGTGCCCTTCTAATACCATTATATGTGTGTCAAATGATGGATCTGGTTTCTTTTTCTTATTTGTTGGGAGATGTCCAGAGACTCAAGGATCCATCCTTTGACCAACTTTTTCACTCTTCAAGGGCCTCATACTGCTCTGATTTCAGATGTATAGATATTTTGCTTATCAAACACTGCTGGGTCTGAACATGACTGGTAATAAGATATTTCCAGATTAAGTGGACAAATTGCTCAGAACTTTTTAGTATCACAATTTAAATGACTAAATTTTTGAGGTTTATGTGTTTCCAGCCCAATATGCCCTCTCCTTATCTAATGTAATTTATCTTTTAAAATTAGACTGGCTTTGCATATGTCAGATTTTGTATTTAACAGACTTTTTATGTATTTCTTTGTTAGGAAGTGTTCAATGTTAGACAAAGGGAGCAGTTTACTTTGGAATCCATGTCCTGGTCCTGTTGAATAACATGCCTTCACCCTTCTTCTCTCTCTTTTTTTTTTTTTCTCCCATACACTTCCAGTAACATAGAAAGAGTTAATTGGTGTGTCCCATCTTTATTGCTTTTGTAAATAGCTATAGATACACTTTATATGTAGATAATGGTATGTTTTAAAATTCTGCAAAAATACCTTTTCAATTCTCTTTATTCTCTTTCTCAAGCTTTGATAAAATATTTTTCATTCAACTTTTAGTGACTGATTTTCTCCGTTGAGTTCCTGATGTGGTGCTACCAGAAGTGGTGCTGAGAAAACGTTATTCTAAAGTTCCTCATTCACCTAGGATCTGAAATTTTATCATTATTTATTTATTCCTTTGGATAAAACATTGCCCTTACAGGCTATTCTTTTCTAAAATGTTTGCTGTGCTGTTATTATTCACTTTAATGCAAATTAATTTATCCGCTGACCTTCCTTCTTGACAGTTTAGGACTGTATTAAGTTTTCAGATCTGCTTGGTGAGAAATAGTGAAATAAAACTAGTTAACATCTATGGAATACTTAACTATGGGCCAGCACTGCTGTAAGCATGTCTCATGCCTTAATTTATCAAAGGTAGACACTATTAATCTCATTTAACAGAAGAGAAAACTGAAATACAAAATGTTAAGTAACTTTCCAAAAGTCAAACAACCAGTGAACCAGTAGAGACCAAGATTTGGACCTAGGTGGTTCTTCTTTGTGGCCCATTCACCTACCCATGGCAGCATGTGACCTGAACCCTGAAAGAGCACAAATTAGTAAGTAAAGGGCTTCCTTTAGTGACATACTGCAGAGGTGATTTTGTTTCCCTCTTTTGTGAGGTTTCCTATGAAAAGATTAACATTTAAACAATATTTACCATTTACATTCAGCACTATATCCTGATATATCAGAAGAGTCTGTGAACATTTTTTTTAAAAGAATCTTTGGAGATAGCAATGAATAAATTCTTAACTGTGTCAGGTACGCGTGAATTTTTTGAGTCATATTTAAGGGTTTGTAGCACTCCTAGAATTATTAATTGGTAAGAGTGTGCTTTTTTTTTTCTCTTTGTTGTTGTGTGCAGTGTTAAAGCAAAAATAGTCAAGGCCCAGGGCTTTTCCTGGTTAATTAATGGATATATGACAAGTGATGGCAAAGGGATAGTTAAAGTTATTAACTTAATCATTAATTGGCCCAGGATATCCCCAAAGCCACAGCTGGAACTGAAGTACTACAAAAATGACTGTTTTGTTGTTATACCTTTTCTTTACATAAGGAAATAAATAAGCAAAAAGAGGGAGTATCTTACCTATTTGTTGATCAAATATCTTATAATTCTGCTTATGGTAAACTCCCAGAGTAGAGAATATCATCCAGTTGGTCCCCTTTTTGAAACTGGATTGCAATGGAAATCCTATTGGCCAGTTACTGGTTAACAGGAGCTGTAGTGCTAGAGCTGTGACTGCATCAGAAGTCCAGCGGTGTGGGCACAAAGCAGCGCAGCACTTTTGAAGTTAGACATCGAGAGTTTGAGTCCTAGATTCACACCTTGCTGGCTGAGTGCTGTTGAAATAGTGCTGTTGAGCGAATTATGTAACTTCTTTAAACCTGATAATCTCACCTTTAAAAGAATGACAATAGTAGTGCCTTTTTAAAGATTAAATGAACTTAAGTGTTTTTGTATTCAGAAGAGGATGGAATCATCATTCAAAGACTTTATAGTCGGTGGTGTTTTCAGCATGGACAACAGGAGTTTTAACTTAAAAGATCTAGAAACTGGGCTTGTTGGCCATAGTTTTAGTGTGATTAGAGGTGGTCATAGGCTGGTCTAAGTTGCCATATCCTGGTTATGGATGGTAATAGAACTGCCTATTTATTTGATGTCTTTGCTTAGTTGTCTCCTAGGTCCTTCAAAGAGAACATTTGCCAGGATTGAACATAGGTACTCTGCATTTCCTCCACTCTTCTCCCATCAGCTTTTCCCAACTCAGAAAATGGTACCATCATTCACCCCTTGAATCAAATTTGACATCTAGAAGTTACTATTAACTTCTCTCTTTCCTTCACCTCCCAGATTGAAATAATCAGCATGTCTGTCATCTATACCACCGGAGTTTATTCCATAAATATCCACATCTTTTTGTCCTTATTGCCTTCTAGACCACAGTACTGTCTTTTTTTGCCAAGGCAACTTCAGCAGCCTCCCAGGTGCTCTCCCTTCTTTTCTCTTTTCCATTTTACAATCAATTTTCCATGCAATAGGCAAAGTGAACTCTGAAAATAGTAAATCAGATTAGATCTTTCCTCTGCTTAAAACCTTTCAATGCTTTTCTATTATAAGAATAAATTCTAAATTCATTAGATTTTAAGGCTATTCATGACAGCTCTTGTATTTTTCTTTGATTTCAAATTATTCTCTTTTTCTGTTATTTTCCAGCAACAGTAAAGACTTTTTTTTTTTTTTTTTTTTCCATTTCAAGGGCTTTGTCCTTGCTGTTCCTCTGTCCATAACATTGTTCCATTAGATCCCCGATGGCTGTCTCCTTCTCAGTGTTCCAATCTCATGTCAAATGTCACCTCTTAGAGAGGCCTTTCCAGAGGACCACTTTAAATTAGTTTCTGTCAGGCACTCAACTCCCTGTTGTAATTTCTTTGAACAATTAAATAAATGTTTATCTTGAATACCCTTGTTTATTTATTTTTCTTCTTTGTTGTTTGTCTCCCCAGACTGTTGGAATATAAATTCTGTTCTAAAAGAATCTTCATCTCCAGAGTTGAGGAGATACATAAATATATATTTTTTTATTTTGAATTAACACATGGCTGTGTTCAGGCTCTTCTGAACGTAATTCCATAGAGGAGGTCAAAATTGGATTCCTGTATGTAATGAATCTGTCCTGTTTATGATTTTCAGTTATATAATGAGTTAGAAGACCAATCCAATCATATTTCAGATAAACCTCAAGAGCAATTGCTATGGCAGAGAACTAGAAGGGTATTTAATCAACTAGTTCCTCTTCTAAGATCTTTAGCTCTTTAACAGTTATAAATTAGTAAAGTATGTTATATAATGCTAGGACTTTTTGCCTTTCATTGTTTCTATTGCTTTATCTCCAGCTTCTAGTGTGACATATGGTAGGCACTCAAAAATTGGATGAAGAAGCAGCTCTTTTTGGACAGACCAAGAGTGTTGCCTTTTAAAACATTTTATGTGTACTTTTTCCCCCTGATCCTTTTATAGTATGAATGAATATTTGTATAAGATATAAATTTCTACAAATACTGAAACACAGTATGGACAGATATGAGTTATCACTATTAATATCAGCTAGATAATAAATAAAATATCTTAGAAAGTAAGGCTACTTTAAATTATCTTGCTTCTTGAGTTTTTATTTTTCCACCTCTAAGGATATTCCAGTAAGAGTTGAGCAGTATTTAAGCTTTGGATAAGGAATGCGTATTTCTTGGCTTAGTCAGAACTTTTCTGGATGGAAGGTCTTTTTGGATGAGAATTACACTACATAAGATTAAAATGCCCATTTAAGATGTAAATTCTAAGGATAAAATATAGATAACTCACATGGGGCGATTTGATTGGCATCTGTTTTCATTTTTCTTTGTTTCTTTTTAGATACCACCAAAGTCCTTCCTATTTCAGGCAAAAAGATATGTTTTAAAAACCACTCACAAGGCCTCTACAATATGTCAGATAATTCATGTGCGTGCATGTCCTTGGATGTGTATGGTCTCTTGCTTGAAGTTATCAGCCAGCAAAATGGTGAAATACTTAGAATTAGTAAAACATCTGGAGGTCAAGAAATGCAGTACCTATATTCTTTTCCTTATTTTAAGAATGAAACTGATAAAAAGTAAAGTGGAGCTGGCCCTTCAGCAAAGGAGGGATTTTTATTTATGAGTGAATTTGAGAGAAAGGGGGACAAGAAAAGACCTTTGAGATCAGGGCCCAGGTCTGTTTTGTTGCTACTGTATCCTTACTGCATAGCACAGTGCCTGGCACCTAGAATGGTCACAGTAAATACTGAATGAAAAATAGAAAAGGAAGAGCTAACTTTTAGGAAGGAACACTTACTTCCCACTTACAGGTATTGAAAAAAATATGAAGATGGTTAACATTATGATACTGTCAGATGTAGGCAGTTACAATTTCTACTCAACTGTAGAAAAAAGAACTAAAGACAGAATTTACCAGGACATGAAAGAAAGGTGTAAGATCCTGGATTCCTGAAACAGGATGTTCCAATTAAATATTTAAATTTAAGGGAGGATTCTAGGAGTTTAACAGCTATTTAAAATATGCCCTGCTGGTTTTCTTCCTAGGTTCTCCACACCTTCAAAGCTCATGATTTGGACAAGATTGCCTCTTTACTTTTTCTAAATTAATCTGGTTCATCCATTTTTTTGCAAAAAATGACAACTCCCCTCTCTCACTAAGGTATTTGAGCCATCCAGAACACCCTCCTGTCTAGGCATGTTGGCTCACAGCTGTAATCCCAGCACGTTGGAAGACGAAGGCAGGAGGATGGCTTGAGGCCAGGAGTTCAAGACCAGCCTAGGCAAAATAGTGAGATTCCTGCCTCTACAAAAATAAAATGAAAAAATTAGCTGTGTGTGGTGGCACACGTCAGTGGTCCCAGCTACTCAGGAGGCTGAGGTGGGAGGATTACTTGAACCTAGGAGGTCAAGGCTGCAGTGAGCCATGATCACACAACTGCACTCTAGCCTGGGCATCAGAGCGAGACCCTATCTAGGAACAATAAAAAAACCCAAAACAAAAACATGTTATAGATTATCTATAGATTCAATTTTCAAAAATCCTAGGCTTCTCATCTCTAAATATTGTTATAATGCTGCAATTTTCAAATTAGCTTTCACCTTTAAGAAATGCTACTTTCCATATTGGAGTGAATAATTAATATAGAACAAAAATGTATGTCTGAGATTTAGAAAATCTTGGGATTCTGTTTCTATCCTTGCTTATTTTTTATTAAGCTAAGTCATTCATTTTAAGAAATGATCCCCTTTACCCCAACTGTAGAGGTATATACTACCTTATATACTACCATACTCAAAAGGTTAGTAAAGAGGCATAGAAAGAGTAGTGAAACAGTGAAACCTTCTAGATGCCAGATGCTAGACAAAAGTGAAGCATATGACACCAGCATGGTGAAGAAGGAAGCTAATTAAGACCATCAGATAGTATTTGATTTTATTTCTCCATAGAAATCATGATAACTATGTTACATAGTTACTGAAATTTAGACATTAAGTTTGTGGAATCTCTCTGACAGTTATATTAGCTAATCACCAAACAGAAATTTTAAAAGAAGTATTTAATATTAATTCCCAGTCTTAGGAGAATATTTAGCTAATAATTCCACAGTTGACTGCAGAGTTTATTCATTATTTAATTCATAATGTCTTTTCAATCACTTTATTGTTTCTTGATTCATGAAGAATACATACCAAGTGTATTAGTCTGTTCTCACACTGCTGTAAAGAACTGCCCAAGACTGGGTAATTCATAAAGAGGTTTAATTGACTTAGTTTCGCGTGGCTTGGGAGGCCTCAGGAAACTTACAATCATGGCAGAAAGGAAAGCAAACACTATCTTCTTCATGATGTCAGGAAGAAGTACAGAGCGAAGAGGGGGAAAAGCCCCTTATAAAACCATCAGACCTCATGAGACTCACTCACTATCATGAGAACAGCATGGGGGAACCACTCTCGTGATTTACTCCCCTTCCAGGAGGTCCCTCCCCCAACACATGGGGATTACAATTTGGATTACAATTCAAGATGAGATTTCGTGAGGACACAGAACCAGACCATATCACCAAGAGAATAAAAATTAACACAGAATGCCACTTTTCTATTCCCTTTAAATATTTTCAATTGAAAATATTTCCATGACCTGGCAAGTTCTTACAGAATTCAATCACTATTGATGTCCCAATTGGTATAATAAAAGAAGAAAACACATAATTTTGAGACAAATTCCACCTTTCCCACACTCTCAGCATATAAACACATAATTGAAACAAGAAAAATGAGAAAATAAATCAAATATATAATATGATGAAGAATTTACACTATTCATTATGAAATGTGGGACCAAAGTGACAAAAGTAATTGGACAAAGGTAGACTCAGCAATGAGGACCTGGAAGAAATGAGTTTTCAACCCATTTTAAAAGTAGAAGAGAAGGTAGGGTATCAAAAGTAGAGTGTGCTAAGGAAAGTGGAGGGTATTTTTGTTGTTGTTGTTGTTTTTAGAGACAGGGTCTCCCTCTGTCACCCATATTTGCCCATTGCAGCCTTGAACTACTGGGCTCAAGTGATCCTCCTGCCTCAGTCTCCCACAGTGCTGGGATTACAAATGTGAGCTACCCACCACCCGATGTTTTCTTGATTCAGTAAAAGAAAATTGATGGTTTCTCATGTTCACCAGAGGGAAACATCCATTCATTTTATCAATGTGTTCAAAATAATTCTTACTCCTTCTTTCACTTTCAAGTGTTTAATTCATTTTTGTATTCTATTCATAAATATGACCAGATACAACTTAGAATATGTATACCATCTTATTTCATATTAACACACATATTTTGTTCTTTCATAATAGATTTGTGTACAGTTTCATATATCAGAGTGTTAAATATTGAATTCATTATAATTTACTTAGTAAAATATTGATGTTAAAATCTAGTGTGTTTATTTGAGGGGTATAGGAGGCTTACAGTGAAATCATCCTTTCATCAAGATTTCTTTGTAAGACACAATTACTAGAATTGTGCTTTGTGCATTATATTCCATTGACGTAATTTTAAACTTCCATTCTACTTCACTACAAATGGAATTTCATTATATCTGACTCCACAGTAAGTGGGTTCCAGAATCGTTGACATTTAGTAGAATTACAGATATTAATGTCTTTGTATTTTCTGCATTAAAATGCATTATGTGTGCTTTCAATTCTGTTTTAAAGAAACTGCCATTGATTTACATAGTTGTATGGAAGAGTTTTGTTTAAATGCCATTGCCTGATTTCATGGTGGCTTTTATTTTCCTTCTGAAATCATTTACAAATATTTCTTAGGGTATTGGCTACTGTTGGTTTGAAATGAGATAAAACTTATGGACTATAAATATGTTTGTGTAAATTTTCTCTAGCAGTAAGTCTTTCTAAAATCTTTGTGGACATTAAGCTGTAATTGTAGCTTTCTCTTGCAAGTTTCTTTATTCTCTGCTTTATTATTCCCTTGTAGGAAATTAAGTATTTTATATAATAATGCTTAGAACATCTTTCTCTTTTAAAGAAGGAAATTAAGATAAAGAGCTTGGTGAGAATAGCATCTTTTCCCGGATTGTATGTTTCTGAGATTTGCTGATACAGCGTCTGCTGTGGAGGCAGGAGAAGGAGGGATCCGGGCTGAAGAAGTAGACAAAGACAGTGGACTTTGGTTTTAGAGGCCTGCTGCTGGGATCTTCTCACCCATTCCTAGCAGAGCTCAGAAGTAGGCATCCAGTTGCAGGTAATTGTGTTTTGGGCTCAAAGGAGCCCTTAGAGTGCCAGACCTAAAGAGGCAACGCCCGATAAGAGTTTCAATAATTGTATCCGTTCTAGAACCGCCATTTTCTTAAGAGTCTGAGGCCCAGGGACAAATGCCCAGGACATATATACACTTTGATAGAAGGAACATTTCAAATCCATCCAGGTCAAGATCACTCACTAGGTCTTGTGCACCTCCTCCTCCTCTTTTCTGTCTGGAGTTAGTAACTACCACAAAAGACAGCTTTCTGACTCGTCATTATACCACTCACAGTCTTATTTTTAGCTTGGTTTGAGGGTGTCCTGATGAGTTTTTTTTCTCCCTTTCTTTCTTTCTCTGTTTCTTTCTTTCTTTCTTTTCTTCCTTTCCTTTCCTTTCCTTTCTCCCCTCCCCTCCCCTCCCCTCCCCTCCCCTCCCCTCCCCTCCCCTCCCCTCCCCTCCCCTTCCTTTCCTTTCCTTTCCTTTCTCCCCTCCCCTCCCCTCCCCTCCCCTCCCCTCCCCTCCCCTCCCCTTCCTTTCCTTTCCTTTCCTTTCTCCCCTCCCCTCCCCTCCCCTCCCCTCCCCTTCCTTTCCTTTCCTTGAGTCTCATCCTGTTGCCCAGGCTGGAGTGCAATGGCGTGATCTTGACTCACTGCAACCTCTGCCTCCTGGGTTCAAGCGATTCTCCTGCCTCAGCCTCCTAAGTAGCTGGGATTACAGGCAAGCTCCACCATGCCCGGCTAATTTATTTTTGTATTTTCAGTGGAGATGGGGTTTCACTATGTTGGCCAGGCTGGTCTCGAACTCATGACCTTGTGATCTGCCCTCCTTGGCCTCCCAAAGTGCTGGGATTACAGGTGTGAGCCACCATGCCCAGCCTTCCTGCTGAGTTTCTTAGTATTATTGCCAGGTCAGAATTTAGGCATAGTAACATGAAACATGTTATTCTTCATCTGGAGGCCAGAATATAATAAGCACTGTTAATTTAGTTAAAGGAAAAGGCTGCTGTTGAAGATTACACTTCTTGTGTATGTGTGGGAGATTACAGAATAATGTCTCTTTTCCAAGATGCTATGGTTTTCTTTTGCTTATACGCCAATTTTAATCAATGGAGGAATAAGTTAAATTAAATAATTAACCATTTTATAATTTTAGTTGCATATTGGTTGACCCAGTACTTATATGATGGTATAAAGTTCTAGAAACTGGATAACTTTAAAAATCTTTCCATATA